>NC_141467.1:50267767-50874434 GCF_009769465.1 Tauraco erythrolophus | reverse complement strand
GTAGTAGGGGTCTGCTACAGACCACCTGACCAGGAGGACTGGGTGGATGAGGCCCTCTACAGACAGATAGGAGCTGCCTCACGTTCACGAGCCCTGGTCCTCATGGGGGACTTCAACCACCCCGATATCTGTTGGAAGGACAACACAGCAAGGCACAGGCAATCCAGGACGTTCCTGGAATGCATGGATGATAACTTCCTTCTCCAAGTGGTAGAGGAACCAACGAGGAGAGGTGCTACGCTGGACCTTGTTCTCACTAACAGTGAAGGGCTGGTGGGGAACGTGACGCTCAAGGACAGCCTTGGCTGCAGCGATCATGAAATGGTAGAATTCAAGATACTTAGGGAAGCAAGGAGGGTGCATAGCAGGCTCACTACCCTGGATTTCAGGAAAGCAGACTTTGGCCTCTTCAAGGATCTCCTCACTAGAATACAATGGGATGAGGCCCTGGAGGGAAGAGGGGCCCAAGAAAGCTGGTTAATATTGAAGGATCACCTCCTCCAAGCTCAGGAGCAGTGCATCCCAACAAAGAGAAAGTCAGGTAGGAACACCAGGAGGTGTGCATGGATGAACAAGGAGCTCCTGGATCAACGTGGGCACAAAAAGAAAGCCTATAGGGGGTGGAAGCAAAGACAGGTAGCCTGGGAAGAATACAGAGAAATTGTCCGAGTAACTAGAGATCAGGTTAGGAAAGCCAAAGCCGTGATAGAGTTAAATCTGGCTAGGGACATCAAGGGCAACAAGAAAGGCTTCTATAGATATGTCAGTGATAAAAAGAGATCTAGGGAAAATGTAGGCCCTCTCCAGAAGGAAACGGGAGACCTGGCCACCCAGGATATGGAGAAGGCTGAGGTTCTCAATGACTTCTTTGCCTCAGTCTTCACTGGCAAGAGCTCTAGCGGCATGGCCCAAGTCCCAGAAGGCAAAGGCAGGGACTGGGAAAATGAAGAACCACCCACTGTAGGAGAAGACCAGGATCGAGACCATCTAAAGAACCTGAAGGTGGACAAGTCCATGGGACCTGATGAGGTGCATCCACGGGTACTGAGGGAACTGGCAGATGAAGTTGCTAAGCCACTATCCATCATATTTCAGAAGTCGTGGCAATCTGGTGAAGTTCCCAGTGATTGGAAAAGGGGAAACATAACCCCCATCTTTAAAAAGGGGAAAAAAAAGACCCAGGGAATTATAGGCCAGTCAGTCTCACCTCTGTGCCCAGCAAGATCATCGAGCAGATCCTTCTGGCGACTATGCTAAGGTACATAGAAAACAAGGAGGTGATTGGTGACAGCCGACATGGCTTCACTAAGGGCAAATCCTGCCTGAACAATTTGATGGCCTTCTATGATGAGGTTACGGCATTGATGGATAGGGGAAGAGCAACTGACATCATCTACCTGGACTTATCCAAAGCATTTGATACTGTCCCACACAACATCCTTATCTCTAAACCGGAAAGACGTGGTTTTGATGGTTGGACCACTCGGTGGATAAGGAATTGGCTGGATGGTCGCACTCAAAGACTTGTGGTCAACGCTTCAATGTCCACGTGGAGGCCTGTGACGAGTGGTGTTCCTCAGGGGTCGGTACTGGGACCAGTGCTATTTAACATCTTTGTTGGTGACATGGACAGTGGGATCGAGTGCACCTTCAGCAAGTTTGCAGATGACACCATGTTGTGTGGTGTTGTGGACATGCTGGAGGGAAGAGATGCCATCCAGAGGGACCTTGACAGTCTGGAAAGATGGGCCTGTGAGAACCTCATGAAGTTCAACAAGGCCAAGTGCAAGGTCCTGTACATGGGTCGGGGCAATCCCAAGCACAAGTACAGGCTGGGCAGAGAATGGATTGAGAGCAGCACGGAGGAAAAGGACTTGGGAGTGCTGGTGGATGAGAAGCTCAACATGAGCCGGCAATGTGTGCTGGCAGCCCAGAAAGCCAACCGTATCCTGGGCTATATCAAAAGGAGCATGGCCAGCAGGTCGAGGGAAGCGATTCTGCCCCTCTACTCAACTCTCGTGAGACCCCACCTGGAATACTGTGTTCAGCTCTGGAGTCCCCAACACAAGAAGGACATGGAGCTACTGGAACGAGTTCAGAGGGGGCCACAAAGATGATTCAATGGCTGGAGCACCTCTGTTATGAAGACAGGCTGAGAGAGTTGGGGCTGTTCAGCCTGGAGAAGAGAAGGCTCCGGGGTGACCTTATAGCAGCTTTCCAGTACCTAAAGGGGGCCTACAGGAAAGCTGGAGAGGGACTTTTTACAAAGGTGTGTAGTGATAGGACAAGGGACAATGGATTTAAACTGAAAGAGGGCAGCTTTAGGTTAGATATAAGGAAGAAATTCTTCACTCTGAGAGTGGTGAGGCAGTGGAACAGGTTGCCCAGAGAAGTTGTGGATGCCCCATCCCTGGAAGTGTTCAAGGCCAGGCTGGATGAGGCTTTGGGCAACCTGGTGTAGTGGAGGGTTTCCCTGCCCATGGCAGGGGGGGGATTGGAAGTAGATGATCGTTAAGGTCCCTTCCAACCCTAACCATTCTATGATTCTATGATTCTAAGTGCTTATACACAGAACTGGATAACAATCTCCACTTTTTTGATTCCAAAGAGATACCAACAGATGTGTTAAAATACGCTTAGCTCTCTAAAAAAGATCTCACAGCTGATATATTCCTGCTACATATCTGCACTTGGCGAAGAAGAATTCTTCCCTGCTCTTGGTAACGCAATGGACCTTAGCCTACGGACCTATGTCATCCTTTTGCAGACAGGGTCTCATTATTTTCTGATGTCTGATCCATCAAGAACTGATTACCATGTCATTGTGACTGCCATTGTTACCAAGCAGTCTGTTACTGGTTCTCAATGCAAGAATATTCAGTTTTGAAATACTTATTTTTCATAGCTCTCAGAATTAAACCAAAACTCAAGTGATCCAGCCACAGTTAGAGCGAAAACATGTAACATGATTTTAATACAAACATTCTCCAATGACTGGAAACATCTGTAAATCTATTGCATATGTGATAGTTTATAAAAGACAAATGATGTTGTAAAGTGATATCTCGTATACGTATTATTTTTATGAACAAAAGATATCTGCAACTAGTAATGAGATAAGTTATGACAGAAGACTGAGTTTTTTCAGAGGAGTTACATGGGAAAAATGAGTTCTAATTATTTTCTTCAGTGAGTCAGACTACTATTGCTCAAACCATCCAGAATTGAATTACGGGGAGATAAAGCCTAGTAAAAACTGAGACTCCTTTTAGTCTAACAGTGGTGAAAGCTTCAATCAGCAGCTTACCTATTCCTCTCTTAAACAGTTCTACATTTTCTTCCATTCCATTTGTCGCGTATGGGAAAATTACGTTAAAATATGTAATACCTTACCTTATCCACTTCTAAATTCTTTCTGAAATCAACCATTGACAAGATACCACTCTTACCTCATAGTGCTTAGGTAAGTTGTGCGTTGGAGACCATGAATACAAAATTTGTTTCCATATTGCATTTTAATAGCAACACATGTTATTTTCCAGAATGGGGCATGTGGTATTAAAGGCTTTCACTCTGTATAGTTTTTTTCTTACCATGAAGTTACTTTTGCTTGTTTTCCCAAAGTGGTGGTGATCTTCATTCATGGCAGAGTTTATTTCTTTTTTTTCCACATCTTCACACTAGGAACAGGACTGATTCAAAATCAGAAATTGTTGTCAATCTAGGCTTACTATTTTACTATTGCAATTCCATTATTTCCTTACAGGACGCTCAGTTTTCAACATATGTTGATGATACAGGAAGTATATTATCTATATAGGAGGAAGACAGTGTGTTACAATTTTAAAATGAAGACCTATGTATTGAGTCATAGCCTGCAGAAGAAGCAATCACATGCTTACAAGTAGTTGAAGGCAAGTATAATGCAAAAATACTAATTAACAAGCCATAGAGAGTAAAAGAAATGACGTAATTCTCTGCAGGACCATGTGCGGTGAGTTGACCTAAGCTAGCGGCCAGATGCCCACCCAGCCACTCACTCTCTCCTCCGTCTTCATCAGGAAGTGGGGAGACACTAGGATGGGAAAGCTCATGGTCAAGATAAAGCTGGGGAGATCACTTACCAGTTGCCATCATGGGCAAAACACACTCAGTTTGGGGAAAATTAATTTAATATTGCCAATTGAAATAGATTTAGTAATGAAAATCAAAGACAAAAATTGAAACAGCACTTTCCTCCCTCACTGTCTTCTCAGGTGCAACTTCATTCCTTCTCTCCCAACTTCTCTAGCTCCTGCTCTCCCCAGCAGCACAGGGGGATGGGGAATTGGAGACTGTGGTCAGTCCATAACAGCTCCTCTCTGCCACTCCTTTCTCACACTTTTTCCTGCACCAGTGTGGGCTCTCCATGGACTTCAGTTCCCTCAGAAAATATCCACCTGCTCCAGCATGGGGTTGTCCATGAGCTGCCTGCTCTTTCATGGTCCTTTCCACAGGCTCTGGTGAATTTCTGCTCTGGCACCTGGAGCACCTCCCCCTCTCCCCCCTTCTTCTCTCACCTTGGTGTTCACACTGATTTTCACTCTTTTTTTCCTCCTTTTCTGCTTGTGCAGCATTTTGTTCTTTCTTGAATATATTTTCCTAGTAGCACCACCAGCCTGGCTGAGGAACTGAGCTGTGTCCTGCACTTACAGAAGTCACCCCTGCTGTCCCCTGCTGTCAACAGCTTGCCACCTACACTCAATATACCATGTGACATCCCACTATTATTAATTAATATTTTATCGTTTCTGCATAAATTATACCTCTATCGAATGCTCTTTTGAAGAGGACATGAAGGCAAACAGCACAGAGGAGGGCTTTGTGATTATGCTGTCCTAGCTTGTCCTCAGCTGATACCTTAAGCCCTAAGACATACAGGAGGGACCTCAACCATAGGATTTCACATTGCTTCTGCAGCAGGTGATGGTAGTGTCTTCCCTGAAGGATGCTCTGACTACATGATACACCTCCAGGAGATGAAACTTACAGAGGTAGCTCTATAGCTAGATATGGGGAAATGACAACCCTACAGGGAGCTGTGTGTTTTGATCCACGCTATGGAATAACTTGGGCCTGACTTTCTCCCCTTTGGAGTTCTTGAAGCTCATCCAGAGCTCAACTTAGCCTCAGCATATAATGTGGACACGTGGCAGTCTCCAGCACAAGCAGAAATGGTGGTTTGCGTTCACCCAGCTGCAGCACAGAAAGGGTGCACAGACAGCCTGAGGGCATGAGTGTGGCTACAAGCTTTTGCTCAGAGGGGGATTTTGCTTTGTGCCTCTATTACAGCATGAAGCCTGTTCTCTGTTATGTTCTAAGTAAAGACTGAATTTTATCTTGACTGTGCTAAAAATGAACTCTAAATAGAAAGCTACATACTGTAAAGTTTCATTACAATTCATGCTGATACGCATTCTCTAAAGGAACAAAACAGTTCTCTTCCAAAACATGATGCAGAATTTCCTTTCAGTCAGATTTACACAAAGAAACTGGTTATTTTCCTGCCATTTTTTCTCCTTAAAACTTCTCCTTTTGCTAAGAAAAGCACTTGTGAAACCCTCATTCCTATCAAAAAGGTAGTCAATTCTTTTATTTCCAGGAAGGCAATGCTATCTGAGAATCATCAGGTAATCAGGAGTTTACAGCTTGCTTTGGGATTTGACACAAATTGCAAAATCCCCATTTTATAAAAAAAGACAGAATAAAATACCTTTGTATAACTGCATATTATTGCAAAAAGGACTTTAACTTCCTTCTATGACTTTTGTGTATTTTTAAAAAAAATACAAGAGAAAAAACAGTGAAATTTTATGTATTTATATACTTTTGAAGCAAGCAGATCAAACTATAAAAGCCGTGATATGTGTGGATTGAAAGGAAGTAGCACAGAAGGGTGACATTTATTAATTTACAGATGGTATTACTCTAGCTGGCTGAAACCATAGTGATCTGGTAACAGACATGGAACTCCAAATGCCTGAAGCAACCCCAGATGTCACTGCATACACTCCAGCGAATATAATTTTATAATAATTTATGTGGCAAGTACAACACTTGTGAAATATGTCATTCAGCACCATCACTGTGCACATTCCCTGGTGAGCAGTTTAAGAACATATAATATTTCAGAGCTTTGAATCAGGAAAGACATGATAATTAGATTCCCACTTTAAATCAGGTATATGAAGGGGAAAGTTAATCAACTCAAAAAGATAATTTAGCAGATTTGAATTCTCTAATGACACTTCTAATTAGAATTAGGGCATAATTTGGGACACATATAAAGTTGCTAATTATTATGAAAATATTTTCAAACATGCTGCAGGCTCAAAGGTGAAAAAAGTTTATGCAAATCTTGACAATAAAAAACATCAGATGCTCCATAGCTCAGTATAAATATCTGTTCTGCACAGCTATGGGCTTGCTGTTAAAAATTGTGATTGGAAAATTTTCGTTTGGGGCATCTGACTCCTGAATCAAATAGCTACCGCTACTGGAGAGCTCTACGGTATTTTGTGATAAGGAGTCCATTGAAAGGGACCTTAAAGATCATCTAGTTCCAACACCCCTGCCATGGGCAGGGAAACCCTCCACTACACCAGGTTGCCCAAAGCCTCATCTAACCTGGCCTTGAACACTTCCAGGGATGGGGCATCTACAACTTCTCTGGGCAACCTGTTCTACTGCCTCACCACCCTCAATGTAAAAAATTTCTTCCTTATATCTAATCTAAATCTGCCCTCTTTCAGTTTAAATCCATTGCCCTTTGTCCTGTCACTACACGCCTTTGTAAAAAGTCCCTCTCCAGCTTTTCTGTAGGCCCCCTTTAAGTACTGGAAGGCAGCATTAAGATCACCCTGGAGCCTTCTCTTCTCCAGGCTGAACAGCCCCAACTCTCTCAGCCTGTCTTCATAACAGAGGTGTTCCAGCCCTCAAATCATCTTTATGACCCTCCTCTGGACTTGCTCCAGCAGCTCCATGTCCTTCTTGTGTTGGGGATTCCAGAGCTGAACGCAGTATTCCAGGTGGGGTCTCAAGAGAGCAGAGTAGAGGGGCAGAATCACCTCCCTTGATCTGCTGGCCACGCTCCTTTTGATATAGCCCAGGATACGGTTGGCTTTCTGGGCTGCCAGTGCACATTGCCGGCTCATGTTGAGCTTCTCATCCACCAGCACTCCCAAGTCCTTTTCCTCCGTGCTGCTCTCAATCCATTCTCTGCCCAGCCTGTACTTGTGCTTGTGATTGCCCCGACCCATGTACAGGACCTTGCACTTGGCCTTGTTGAACTTCATGAGGTTCTCACAGGCCCACTTCTCCAGTCTGTCAAGGTCCCTCTGAATGGCATCCCTTCCTTCCAGTGTGTCCACAACACCACACAGCTTGGTGTCATCTGCAAACTTGCTGAAGGTGCACTCGATCCCACTGTCCATGTCACCAACAAAGATGTTAAATAGCACTAGGCCCAGTACTAACCCCTGAGGAACACCCTTGTCACTGGTCTCCACTTGGACATCAAACCGTTGACCACAAGTCTTTGAGTGCGACCATCCAGCCAATTCCTTATCCACCGAGTGGTCCAACCATCAAGATCATGTCTCTGCAGTTTAGAGATAAGGATGTTGTGTGGGACAGTATCAAATGCTTTGGATAAGTCCAGGTAAACAATGTCAGTTGCTCTTCCCCTATCCATCAATGCTGTAACCTCATCATAGAAGGCCACCAAATTAGTCAGGCAGGATTTGCCCTTAGTGAAGCCATGTCGGCTGTCATCAATCGCCTCCTTATTTTCCATGTGCCTTAGCATAGTCGCCAGAAGGATTTGCTTGATGATCTTGCCAGGCACAGAGGTGAGATTGTCTGGCCTGTAGTTCCCTGGGTCTTCTTTTTTCCCTTTTTTAAAGGTGGGGGCCTATGTTTCCCCTTTTCCAGTCATTGGGAACTTCACCAGATTGCCACAACTTCTGAAATATGATGGATAGTGGCTTAGCAACTTCATCTGCCAGTTCCCTCAGGACTCGCGGATGCACCTCATCAGGTCCCATGGACTTGTCCACCTTCAGGTTCTTTAGATGGTCTTGAACTTGATCTTCTCCTACAGTGGGCGGTTCTTCATTCTCCCAGTCCCTGCCTTTGCCTTCTGTGACTTGGGCTGTTCAGCTGGAGCAAGTGATCCCGAAACGAATAAGTCCCAACATCACAATCCTGGAGAAGTGAGAAGACAGAAAACAGAGTAAGAATGAGACAGATCTCCAAGAGTCCGAGAGTCCAAGAAGAGATCAAACTTCCTGGCCAGCTCTTATCTGGGCATGATATTGCATGATAAGGAATATTCCATTGGACAATTTGGCCCTCAATTCTAAATCTAAATTCAAATCATGAGCTATAAGTTGTGGGTCCTTTGTTTTGGCTGTGTCCTTGTCCAGCCTGTTGTGCTCCTGAACACTGACAAAACATGGGAAACTGAAAAGTCCTTGATGTCTCAGCACCAACTATAAACATCAGTGTGTTATCAACATTCTTCTCAAAACAAATTCCTTACTTAATCTTATTATAAACTTTTTCTAGCTGCTAAAAAGAAAACTAACTCTGTCCCAGCTGAAACCAGGACATAGGTCTACTCAATAGTTGAAGCACCTGTCGTGCCTGTTATGTAAGGGTGTCAGAGAGTATTTCATATAAGGTGGAGTCAAGGCAGTCTCTCTCTCATTAAGGTCCAGGAAGAGCCCCAGGGGATCAGTATTCACCATTTTCTTTCTTTCTTATTTTTTCCACTTCCTTTTCTTTCTTTTCTTTGAGAAAGTATTTCCTGTGTATAAATTGAAACCCTAGATTCTTATATTCAACTCGATGAAACCCAAGACAGTCAAGTGAACACTGAATGGAGAGAAAGAACTGTCTCATTTTAACGGTGTTTCATGAAGAGAAAGGAATTGATATTGTTTCTTGGACTCTTACTGAGAGAGCTGAGAAGCAGAGGAAGAGATGACTGCCTGGAAATATTTATTCTTACAGGTATACAACCATTCTACTCGAGCATTTTCCTAGTCTTACATTGGTACCAGATTTTCAACTATTGACTTTTACAGCAACAAGCATATTTGTGTGGAAAAGTTCTAATGAATTGGGTTTGTTGTTAGCCTCAAATTTCACTTGGGATCCTTATGAACACATAATTTGCCTCGTTTCCACACTTGCAAATTTTTTGTTGTAAAAAAGTCTTTGTGAAGAGACACTGAGTGCATTATCAGAGTGTAAATGTTGTCATCTCTTCGATTTTATGTCTTCAGGTTCATTATGAAATTTCCCCAATTATCAGGAATAAATGTCAGAGATGCCAATAGTATAACTTTAGAATTGTTTTTCCCAGTTAACGACACTGTTGCTCCAGTGCCCTTTCAAGTTCAGCACTTTCGTATCACTTTGCTTGTTGTCTTTGGTATATGTTCTTTAACATGACTCACCATGATAAAATAGAGGGCTATCACAAGTGCTTCTGAATCAGAGCCCTGAAAGACAAACGGGAAATTTTGTGGTTATCAAGTATATTTATATTTTGAGGACCACTAGACTGTAAAGATAATTCCTATATGTTGCACTCTCCCAAGCCATATATTCAGAGGACTTGTCCTTCTGCATGTGTTTTAATCTTCATCAGATAATTGTAGGTGCTCATGTGAGCTTCCTTGACTTTACCTATGAAACAAAACAAAGGAAAAGTTAGGAAGGATGTTAATGACAGACCTCAATTACTGACTTCTCAACATAAGGTCTGTCGCAGCAGGAAGGCTTCAGGTGGCTCCAAGCAGACCAATGTTCTAATGCAAAGGCTTCAGGCTCTACCCTAAGAAAGGCCCACACTCCTCCAAGGCTCAGGAGGAAATGCCTCACCCTTAGGAATAAACACCCCACCTTAAATAGTCAGGAGTCACGTGGTTTACTAGATGGGTCAAGGCTATTGGTCACTTGACCATCCATCTCCCAGAGTGATTGGCTGAATGCTACAGCACCTGTTTCAAGGTAACTTTCCCAGTGTAACGAGCTACAGGTGTTTCTTAGTTAGCCTGCATAGGGAAAGAACTTTCACAGGATGCTGCAGCAGCCAAAAGGTTTCTCAACAAAGGTCCTATTGCTTCATCTCACAAATAATATCAAGGAGTCAAAAAGCTATTATCCTTCTGATAGCTTCTTTCTCTCATTTCCTAGAATAGTGCCTTCAAACTCTGAGCATGCTCTTTGAGATATACGAAAAATTTTAGCAGTTTTACCAGCTGTTACATGATTTATGATTTTCCATTTCAAAGCATTGAACAGTACACTTTCAAAACACTGCTTATGTGAAGAAAACTAGAGTGTTTTAGTCCAGGTGAAATATCAAAAAACTTAGGCTAGGTAAGAGATAGGATGCTTTCTTTCTCTTAAGCCTCCTTTATTTCTCCCTTAAAAAAATGTTTGAAATCTTTCTATACCCTTTTTGATGCAGCCAGGACACCTATTATTCTGTGGAAACAGTGAATTAAATGGAAAGTCGGAGTGACATACAATAATGGGGACCATGATCTAGCAGTATGCCCTCATGGCAAAGGCAGCCAGAGGTGTCCCATGCCACATTAGGAAGAGTATCACCAGATCCTGAAGGGAGGTGACACTTCCTCTCTACTCAGTACTGCTGACACACACCTGGAGCACTGGGTCCAGTTCTGGGCTCCAAAGTGCAACAGACACAGACATACTCACAAGGGCCATGAAGGTATTTGAGGGACTGGAGCATCTTTCATATGAAGCTGAGGGAGCTAGAACAGTTCGGCTTGGAAAAGAGAGGGCTCAGGGGGATCTCATGAATGTGTATAAATATGTGATGAGAGGGAATTAAGATGAGGGAGCCAGGCTCTTCTTAGTCATGACCAGTGACAGAACAAGAGGAAATGGGCACAAAGTAAAAATAAAATTTTTTAAAAAATTACACCCGAACACAAGAAGACACTTTTTACTGTGAAAGTGTTCAAACATTGAAAAACGTTGCCAGAGAAGATGCGGAGTTTCCATCTTGGGAGATATTCAAAAGCTGTCTGGACATGGTTCTAGGCAACCTGCTCTTTGCCACTGCTGCTTGAGCAGGGAGGTTGCACTACATGATCTCAAGATTTTCCTTCCAACCAAAATGATTCTGTGATTTCAAAAAATATTTTACATTAATTTATGCCTTACCTCCAACTTGCATTAAAAGTTCTGACAAGCTGTCTCAAGTAGGTTTTTTTTTTAAATACATGTCATCAACAATGTGCTACTTTTAAGTCATCTGAGCAACGCTGGGATGTCTCAACATCTTTGATTTTTAAAATGAGACAGTTTAAAATTAACTACCACTTTCCAATACAAGTCACATTCATATCCCAGAAGAGATGGAGAATGTTGCTCTGACAGCGGAAGAGAGAACTACTGTTCAGCACCTCTCCAAAGAGGCTATGCCCTTTGCATGACTAAGCCAATTGGAGAATCCTGCCATTTATGCAACGATTTCACACAGAAGATGCCAGCACGGCTGATTTTAAATGCATTAGAAGTGGAAAAGTAGTGGAGCAAATACAGCATGAACATTAATTTAAATTCCCAATCATAATCAGGAGGAATGGAATCCAGTAATATCATTTTGGCAGAGTCCCACGAGTTCCTCTTTTTCTAGATCTTCCTGTGTCTTGAATGTGCCAATAACTAAAACCAAAAAAATCTAGCATCAGCGCAGTGATTGAGAAGTGTCTCCTATCCCCAGACATTTAGCCTCTAGCAGATCAGCAGAACATCTTTCAAGAGAAACAATCTCTGTTTAACAGCCTGATTTACAAATCTGAACAGTATCCAGAGCAATCTGTTTTTTCATACACAGTGTCTACCTACTATCTATAAGCTTTACTCATGTTGTGGTTATTTTCTCAGGCTGAAATAAATGAACCAAATTCCGTGCACAGCACCATGGTAAAAGTGCATGCATCTCATCCAGCCTGGCTGAGAAGGGAGAGACCCTCCATGTGGGATCAGCAGTGATGTGGTGTATCAGTCCTTCCCTTAGCGCAGTTCCTGGTGTGAAATGGATGAAACAAGTCTTGCACATGCTTGAGCTAAGGCTTTAATTCTTAGAAACTCCCAAGTCTGGTGCCCTACCCTCTGCTCCTCCAGGAGGGCCAAATGTATGCTTCCAGAGCCTGTTTTCTCCTGACCATCAGCCTCAGAAAACAGGGAAGTCATCACAGGGCCCTGAAATACTTTCACCACCAAAATCTCGGCTGCTCAGCACTGTGCTCACTGGGGCCATCACAAGTGATGTAGCTGAGCATTTGAGTCAATGGAAAGAGAGCTAGCATTTCTAGTGCTGAGCGATGAAAAACAAAGCTAAGAACATCAGCTTGTGAGCACAAAATCTGCAAAAAGCAGAAACTCTGTGGTCTTGTAGAATACATACAGAAATGAAGGCTCTGAGCGCCTGAAGATACAAGTTGTCCACATGTTGTTTCTAGATCTACCTGGGAAACTTTAGCAAGTACTGTTTTGATCTCAGGAATGCAAAGGCACACCATAAAATCCTTCTGTAAGAGATACAGATGAGTCCTGTATGACTACTCCATTTTGACATATCTTTTGTAGCTGCTATTCATTTTGTTTCTTGGTGTTTTAAAAAGAGCAGGTTTAATTTTTTTCTGTGCCAGGACCTTTTTTTATTTGTTAATTCACATACACGGTAAAGATGTTTTAACAACTTTTTACATCAGATAAATTAAAATAACGTTTTGAAAATGTTAAAATATTCCCCAGTGAACAAAACTGTTAAATCCTCCTTGTTTACATAAATTCCTTCAGATTAGCATGTTTCATCTTTATTTTGAGAAGGAACATCTGAAACAAAAAATTCCTGCAAAATGGTACAGTTCTTGCCTTCCTCACCCTTCTGCAAGCCTTTCAAAAATTTAAAGCATAACATGAAATTTAGAGTAAGTGAATGGAAGACAGCCACTCCGATACAACCACTCTGACTGAACACTTGTTTTCTTTATGCCTTTTTTTTTAGTGCAATGGGAGGGAAAACTAGAATTTGCTGGTACTTTGACTTAGAGAAGAATAGTCATTGTCACATAGGTAAATAGGGACACATCCTTTGGCTAGTACCAAAAGAGCTGTTGGGAGCGGGAAGAGAGAATTAAGTACTGACTTGATTTCTCCAGTTTTTGTCCAAGTTTTAAGAATTATAATATTTTTTATATTGTAATATCAGTTAATACACCAACTTTATTTCATTAAATAAAATCAGGCATTGTGGTGATATATATATACTTTTCTTAAAAATTCCAAATGTCTAGAAGGTCTATTTAAACAAGTATAGATAACTTCAGAACATTTCTTTTCGATTCTGTTTACTGTAAAACCAGAGGAATGAAAGTGGAGAGAGAGATTGCAAAGGTATTTATTTCCATTTCATTTCTATGAATTGCTTGGGTGTTTTTTTTTCTTACAGCCTCCAAATAAATAATCTGTAAGGAGTGCCTGACTCAGGTTTGATTTTATTGGTGCTTTAACAAATTTACAAACACATTTAATTTGGCAAGTTAAGACACTGCAACATGGTAAAGTAGAATCATTTTACTAAGTTGTTATTATAATTACATCTTCTTGTTTTGCATTTTGCAGAAATGAAAAGTAATTCAACTACATCCTTGTAATTACAGAAAGTCATATCTATCCTAAATAAAAGGTTACCTATGTGGAATAACTGAGAATAATGAAGGTAGGAAGCAATATAACTGTTACTGAAATGTGTGTTTTGCTTTACACTGCTGGGACTATTCAGAGCCAGATCCCACAGTCAAAACAAGTGGTTGTTCTGATTTAATGAACTTCAACCAAGCTTCTGTACACACACAGGGAATTCCTCCTGTAAAGGCAGAAGCTCAGAGCTGCATAAAGTTGGCAGAATAGTCATTGTGTTCCTCTGTTCTCACCCCTTGTGGAACAGTCACTGGTTATGAAGGTGCTGGTAAAAGATATCAAAATTTGATTCACTGGGGAACAAGACCCTTGCAGCCCTATTCTCAACATAGTTAAAAGGCTACCAGACTTTGATCTTGACTTACCCAGAACAGGGCAGAATCAAGGACTGCTGTTAGAACTCCATCAGGCCCCTTGACTGTACGACAGGTTATGATAGTGAGTTCCCAAAATTGTAACAGAGTCGTGTGGCATGAAAGGGAAATTTGAGAAAAAGGGTGTCAAGTGAACAACCGAAATACAGCAGATTTGCTCATCTGCTCCTTAGACCTTCATACAAGTATCTCCTAACGCTGGGAAAAAAAATTTGTCTGCAGAAGTAGCTAGAAGGTGTTAATGAAACTTGTTTGAGTGACAGATAGCATGGACACTACTGGGTTTTATTATTTCATGTTAAACTGGTAATATTGCAAGAGAGTTGTGACTCATCATTTGTTAGAGATGTCACTGTAGCTATACCTCTGTCTTTATCTACTAATATTTCCTCCAGATATCAAGATTTATTATGATGAGAAGCTAGCATGATTGTTTCAATAGGGTCACAAATTCTCACAGATGTTATCATCACAATGACATTGTGAAAGATGTAGTCTAGCTGTGGGATCTGGAACTGCCAGTGGGAAACAACAAGGTGGTAAAAGCTACGACTGACTGCAAACAGCTATACCCTCAATACCCTCTCCCTCCACGCATCTTCCTCAGACGCCTACACCATGCGTCAGATGAAAATCAAAGGTGATTAAACCAGCAATGCCCCAACGCACAAATTAGACCTGAGTAGCTGTTTCATAAGGAGCTCATGCAATCTTGTGCCTTTCCCTGAAAGAGGTCAAAACGTTCTTTACTTTGTAGCAGACGATTTCACTAAGCTGTCCATAGTCATGCCTAAGTCTTTGTCCTGCATAGTCACAGTTAATTTAGACACCATTGACAAATACTTGCACTGTAAATTGCTAGTCCCAGTGCACATTAACATGCTTTTACCCTGTCAATTTCATCTGCTGTCATGTTTGCCAAATTATCTAGCTTTATTCTGTCATTTCATACTTCAACATCCTAATGATTCTGACTGTAAATAACTTATCTTCACTAAGAAAAGTTGACTTCTTTCTGGTCAGCCATTTTTCCCAGTCAATGCCACATGCATCTGACTAAAATTATCGCAGTGTCACTCACTGATGCATGGAAAGCAAGGTATCTTTGCTTACCATCTTTCCATTTCATATCTAGACAGAACTTTCCCTGTCACCACATGAGTATTTCATTTCCCCAATGGTTCCTAATGAAGCATGTTATCAAAACTGCTGTAAAGTCCAGATCTTCTCCAACTTTCTTCTGTCTTAACTTGCTATACCTGTTACCTGGAAAAGCAGGGATCACATATACCTTCAAAGCAGTGATCTAACATCCTTTAAAGGAAAACTTCAATGGAATCTATATTCACAGTGGCAACCAACCTTAGTGATCAGTTTAAAAAGTAGCGCCTATGATGTTGGGATTCATTACATTAAGCCACTGCTCTAATGCATTCCCCAAGCTCCTCAGTACATTAAATTTGTTATTAGTGACCACTTGTAGGATCATTATGGCAAATACCTGTGCTCATCCTGCTGGCAAAGTCACTCGTATTAGTTGAAGCATGGATCCAAGCATTCATTTTCCCATGATGACTCATAGAATCAGAATCATAGAAGGGTTTGAGTTGGAAGGGACCTTGAAGATCATCTAGTTCTAATCCCTCTGCCATGGGCAGGGACACCTTCCCCTGAATCAGGTTGCTCAATGACCTATCCAGCCTGGCTTTGAACACTTCCAGGGATGGGGCATCCACAACTTCTCTGTGAAACGTGTTCCAGTGCCTCATCACCCTCAGAGTGAAGAATTTCTTCCTTATAGTTAATCGAAATCTACTCTCTTTTAGTTTAAAGCCATTGCTCCTTGTCCTATCACTACATGTCCTTGCAAAAAGTCCTCTCCAGCTTTCTTATAGGCCCCCTTTAAGTACTGGAAGGCTGCTTCTCTTCTCCAGGCTGAACAGCCCCAACTCTCTCAGCTTGTCTTCACAGGAGAGGTGCTCCAGCCCTTGGATCATCTTTGTGACTCTCCTCTGGACTCTCTCCCCAACAGGTTCATAACCTTCTTATGCTGGGGACCTCAGAGTTGAACAAAACACTCCAGGTGGAGTCCCACAAGAGCAGAGTAGTAGAGAAGAATCACCTTTCTCAAACTGTTGACCACGCTTCTTTGGATGCAGCCTGATGTGGCCCAGGACACGGCTGGCTTTCTGGCTGGCAGCGCACAATGTAGGCTTGTGTTGAACTTCTCATCAACCAGCACCCCAAAGTCTTTCTCCTCAGGTTGCTCTCAATCCATTCTCTGCCCAGCCAGTACTTGTACTTGGGATTGCCCCAACCCACGTGCAGGACCTTGCACCTGGCCTTGTTGAACTTCATGAGGTTCTCACAAGTCCTCCTCTAAAGCCTATGAAAGTCCCTCTGGATGGCATCTCTTCCCTTCAGCATGTTGACCACACCACACATCTTGGTGTCATTGGCAAACTCAATCCCACTATCCATGTTGCCGACAAAGATGTTAAACAGCTCTGGTCACAATACTGACTCCTGAGGAACACCACTCATCACTGGTCTCCACTTGGATATCGAGCCCATGACCGCAACTCTCTGAGTGCAACCATCCAGCCAATTCCTTATCCACTGAGTGGTCCATCTGTCAAATCCATGTCTCTCCAATTTAGAGTCAAGAATGTCATGTTGGACAGTGTCAAATGCTTTGGACAAGTCAAAGTAGATGATGTCAGCTGCCAGGAGGATCTGCTCTATGATCTTGCTGAGTGCAAAGGTGAGAATGAATGGCCTGTAGTTCCCTGAGTCTTCCTTTTTTTTATTTGTTAAAAATGGGGGCTATGGTTCCCCTTTTCCAGTTGGCGAGAACTTCATCGGACTGCCATGACTTCTCAAATATGATGGATAGCGGCTTAGCAACTTCATCTTCCATTTCCCTCAGGACCTATAGATGCATCTCACCTGGTCTCATGGACTTGTGCACCTTCAGGTTTCTTAGATGGTCTGAAATCTGATCTTCTCATATAGTGAGTGATTCTTCATTTTCCCAGTCCCTGCCTTTGCCTTCTGCGCCTCGGGCAGTGCAGCTAGAACACTTGCCAGTGAAGACTGAGGCAAAAAAGTTATTGAGTACCTCAGTCTTCTCCATGTCCCAGTTAAACTGGTCTCCTATTTCCTTCTGGAGAGGGACCACTTTATCCTTTTATCACTGACATACCTATAGAAGTTTTTCTTGTTGCCTTTGATGTCCCTGGCCAGATTTAATTATATCAGGTCTTTAGCTTTCCTAACCTGATCCCTGTAAGGCGATTACTACACCCTATACTATTTTTTCAAGTATTCTGCAGCTCAGAACCAAACTATCCACGCAACATCTCAGAGGAGCCCAGCCTACATCATCTGAGACCTGACCAGTACAGATGCACCCCTAGACAGATCTCACTGTCTGAATGGCACAAAGGTCTTGGCCCTATGCTGATCTGCCAGGTATGTTTACGTTTTTCTTGTGAGGATGCTTCAGAGCTCAGCAGCATGGAGACATTAGGAGAAGCTGGTCTTAACTGCAGGCTCAAGTCTATGTTTGGCAACATCACTTATGGAAGTCAGGTTTCATAGCAAAAATAAGGCATGTGTAAATGTTAGTAATAAACCATATTACAATGTAGTGATGGTTAATGCAAAAAAAGGAAACTATTCTAAATATCCAATGTAGAAATTTGTAAAAGTCAAATTTCAATATAAACAACATAATGTTAGCACTAACATAATCTCTAATCTAAAGAATTTCAGGGAAAACAATGTGGAGCTAAAGAAAAGATGAATGTTTTTCCAGGCCTAATAACAAATCTACATGAGTGGAGACCCAGAAAAAAACACGATAGTGTTTGTTGCAGGAATTTAAATACATCATTAAATTTAACACTGAAGCTCTTTCACCAAAAATAGAGATACTTTTGCACTTTTTTTTTATGCAACAGCATGTGTATTCGTTGTTCTTTGTTATTTTAACACTGTGTTGATAGAATTGAAACTTTTAATTTCATAATTAGTTGTCTTTCTGGTTTTATTATGTGGTTGTGATAATTTACAGTTAAGAATGAAGTTTGTTTTTCATTGAACACCTGATTTTCACACTCATAAGGAGACAGTTTCCCAGAAAGTCTGTCTCAAGTCCTGCATGTGTTGAAATTTTCTAGGGGGATTAGAAAAACCAAAATAAGAATGAAATCAGTCACCGCAATAACTCAAACTGTCTCTCTTGATGCCAGTGAAGGACTTAGTCCAATATCTGGTCCAGATAAATCTTTACCTTTATGTGTTAATTTTCTTTAAAATCCAGATGATCTCAGATTTAGAATTGGATAGCATTGGATCTTGGAGAACATTTTTGGGTTTTTTTTTTTGGTGGAAATATCAGAGAAAGAAAACTTGGAAAGATGAAGGGGAAATAAAGGTAACATGACAAAACAATGGAAACAGGAGCACATATGGTCATATACTAGGAACAGAAATCTAGATTTGCATAAAGCTATGACCTGAACCATTACATTCATGTAAAAAATTTGCAACTGAAATAGTAGCACAGAAAATTCATGACGTAAGGAAAAAAGGATATAAGAGAGCAAGGAAAACCTCTCTGATCTCAGATCAATCGAAGAATACTTATTCATATCAATTGATTATTTTGTCCTTATTACAAATATCATTTACTATTCATTTAAAGGAGATATTTCCAAAAAGATTGAATATATATTAAAAAATACGCAGTTAACATATCAGAACCCTGATGAAATTTTTTAAGCCTCCCCTGAAATGTGCTGGTTTGTTATTGCAAACGATAGAAAGTCGAAAGGAACTGCTAAAGGATCCAGCCAACTCTTCACTGCCATATAATTCTTCACACCTCATTAACCCCAATATAATTTACATAAACTACTGAACCTTAACACTGCCTCCAATAAAATTTGCAAAAATACATGTAAAGGTCGAGATAACAAATTACAAGACTATAAAATCAATTTCTTATTCAAAGGCTACTTTGCCAATAATCTCATAGTAATTTGCTTGCCATGGGAGAAGAAAAATATGACACGAACGAAATTACTCTGTCCCTTAATTGTTCACTTGCAGATTTTCATGCACTGTATTTTTGTGTCAGAGAAGTGTACTCTATAAACTAGCATACATTTTCTAAGTGCTGTGTGGTCTCCGTTGCAACTTAACTTCAGTGTTAAGTACTCTCTGATGGAGTATGCCACTTCCTTGGTGAGAAGGAAGTGAATGGAGGTATGATACGAGCAAGTGCTATGAATTGTTTGGTGTGGAGTAGCACTCAGTTAGTGATATTCATGCCAGAGTTCACCTGGTGGAAATTCATTAACGTAAATATTTTTCGGTAATATAGCTGAAAATGTAGTCTTCCAGTTTTTTATACTATGTCATCATCTGCACGGGATCTGAAAGTAAAACCAAGAGCAAGATTTTTTGGTAGATAATTTACCTCTCAATATGATTCTTACTGTAATTGATTTCAAAATCCAATCCCTGTCAGATGCAAACAGGAAAGTAAATGTCAAGTTATCTTTAGAACTTTTCTAAAACATTCTGGGACTAGAAAAGTGAATGTTTTTCAGGCTTCAGATTTTGGAAATATCAGAAGTTAAGTTTTCACTAAGGTAATGACCTACTGTTTAGCCCATATGTTTATTGCTTAAAATGATTGAAAAATAGGATTACATAATAAAAATTTTAGACACTGCTGCCTAGTCTGGCTATTTATTTGAACTGATATTTTGAGACAGTTTCTTAGGGACCAGCCTCCTGTTGTTTCCTGTTTGCATGCAGTATGACTCAGACTTCATGCCAACTTGAAGCTTTTTTTTGAGCTTCTTTTTAATTTGGAAAGTTCAAGAATAAGACTGCTCTTTTGAAAAGGCTGCATGTACCTTATATGCAACAATGATTTCTTTATTTTTGAGTTAGGACAAAACAAACAAGTACCAAACCAGTTTCTGCTGCTATTGGACATACTTGAGTCATCTCATCCCTCTCTCATCATTCAAGAGGGTAACTTCCACCTGCATTAACAGGATCTGAGTGGTTTGGCTGGGTGGACGGTAGAGAGTCTAAAATGTCATACCCTTTCTTGCTAGGAAAAGTGGTCAGTATTATACTAAGTACACAGACCTGCCTGACTTCCATAAGACACCAGGACTGAAGAACCATGTGTGTATGGACATCAGGGTAATAAGTGATCTCAATTCCCGCTGATGACAAAGAGTTAACAGACATGTGACTCAAATATTACTTGGTCTTTGTTGATCACGATGTACCTCCCAAGCAGTTAATAAAAGGGAAGGATATTAGTGCTGTTTCTGGAAGCCATTCACTCCATATTGGTCTACAGAGAAGCTGCTGTATTAAAAAACTGAAAAGGAAAATGGAAGCAAAGGATGTGCTCAAGAAATGGACTAACACTGCCCAAAGGTCTTGGAGAAATTAATCTTTCTCAAGCAGCACAGTTACAGATCTGTGCCTGATCTCTGATCGTCTCTGGCTACAAGCTAATGGCAAGCAGACATGGGCATGCCCACCACTTCTCACACCACCAGGGAGCCAGGATGTAGCCCAGGACCTTGCAAGTCACCCGTGCTCCTGTATCCTACAGTGTAGAGACAGCCTGTCATCACAGTCTTAACCTGGAAGTGCACAAGCCTTACACAAGTCCTTTTTCAGTATTCAGGACATCCATAAAGACTTGTGTTTCACGTTGACCGTTGGTGCCTAACGAAGCGAGATATCATATTGTAATACTTGTGTATCAGAGACCTCACCAAGGCCTCAGATCACCTTGCTTCCAGGGAGACAGTTGTCTTCTATACTTCATTCATTCTGACAAGCGTGGCTGAAAGCAGTCGAAGGGTTGGAAACATGCAGGGCAAAGGTAGGAGTGAGACAGACTGACGGACATAGCTACACAGGAATTGCTTTTGTGTAAAATATGTGTGTCTATAAGAGACAATTTAAAAAATGATTTACGTAAAAACGGAGTAAGGTAAGCAGAAGTGGGCTAAGGCAGCACAAAGGCCTGACACTGGTTCTTTACCTGTTTTGAAGGGGAAAAAAGCCAGATTGGGCTAAAATGTGATTTATTAAAAAATATTGTGAAACCATTTCACATGAAATGGAGTGTTCATTGATTTTTCAGTGAGATTTTTTCTTAACTTGAAGGTTTTTTTATATTCTTAAAGTGAATAAAAGTTTCAAATTAAAACTGACAGTTTTTCTATTTCAATATTTTTCAGAGTGAAATTCTTTTGCTTCTGACTTTTAGTGGCTTTTAATCTGAAGCCTGTGTGGTGAAATTAGGGCAATTCATAGCGAAAACACTTAGAAAAGATCTAGATTCCCAGATATATCAAAATGGACCCCACACCTTAAAAAAAAACCACAACAAAACAACAAAACATAAACAGAAAGGAACTCCATATCACTATTCTGTTCCCTGGTAGAACCCTGTCTCATTCTGGAAGCAACGGTCTGTTAAACTACCTTTACCAATGATAGAATTAGAGATAGTGTCATCACAAGCTTGGGTTTTCAGTCGATTAAAAAAATCAATTTTAAATGGCTTCTCTTGTCTTTGTGCTATTTACCCAGCACTGTCCTGCAATGGAACATGATACAGTCAATTACAGCTGGAACTCTAAATATTCCTCTTCAAGCACCTCCAAGGTTTCTTTTCTTAAACAAAGTTCATAGAGTCGACAGCAACAGAAATACTGTTGTCCTCTGCTGTATTTATGTATTCTAATAGCGGACCTCAGAAAGATCCCCTCCATTTCTGATTATCATTTAAACCTTTGTTAGCATGCATCATAATTTTCTTTTCAACTCTGTAAAGAACAGAGGTTTTTTTCCCGATTATTTTTTTTTCCATAGCAAAGCTAGCCTTATTATTGCATCGTGAGTATAGCAGGACTGAAAAATTAAAAAATATATTTACATATTAATATTTTCCAGTACAGTGTTTCCATTTTCAAAATGCTTTCTTTGTTTTTTATCTGGAAGAAAATGCTTGCACATCTTTCTCCTGGACACAACTGAAGGCTGAGCTTGTTAAAACTGCAAAAACTTGAGATGCCTTTATCTCTTTGTCTGCTCTGTCTTAGAGCACTATCCTGCAAATGAATTCCCCTCTTCTTTCTGCTCCTTGCCGGCAGTCTGAGCTCTGCCGTTGTCACCTTGTCACCTTCTCTGACAAGCAAAGCTTGGAAGCATGATATAATACATTTTGCTATTGATGAGCTATTTAGTGAGATAGGGGGCATTATAGATATAAGGAGAACTGTGTTTTACAGCCCTTGTTTAATTTTGTTTCACGCAATGAAGTTGATGATTCTTCAGATTAAACATAAGCCTCAGGTGGACGTGTAAGTGTAAGAAAAAGCATACAAATGAGCAATCTAATTAGAAATAAATATAATTCAAAGGAATGTACCCACATCTAATTTAGACCATACATACTTTAACCTTTTCTCGTATACCTCAGACATGTGAGTCATTCATTTTATCTCAAAACTTTAATGTGATGTATTATAAACCGTATCCAGAACCAAAGCTATTTTTTCAGTGTACTTTCTTAGTAGTTCTGATCTTGGAAAGGCAAAGGAAATGATGAGATTCTCTCTAATTAGAGCTCGTTGAACTACGGTCTCCAATGTATGTGGTCTAAATAGCTGAGCAGGGTTTTCTGTTGATTTTGTGCTAGCAGACAACATACACCCTAGTGAGCAGGCCATAGGAACCTGTTAGAAGGGTTCTAAAGAGATGAGTTAGAAAGATACAAAGAACATTGTCTATTTCTACACTGTTAATTTCACTCTTGATGAGAGTCTTGGAAAGGCTGTAAATCAGCATTGGAGACAATCCGAGCTTTCTTTTATTGCAGTTGCTTCACTGTGGTTTTAACTCTTCTTTAGTCTCCAAGGTAAGCAGGAAACAATGAAGCTAAAAGATTTTTTGTTTTGTTTTTCTGTGTGAGAACATAATGTTCTTTCCATTTCTATCAGCTGTTTTGATAACCAGGGATTAATTAAAGAGTCACTTGATGCTTCTTCTTATATTCCAAATAGCTTTAATCCCAGAAGTTTCAAAGTAATAAAGACGGCAATATCATCCTGCACACATGGGACAAGAAGAACAGTCCACCTTTGGTCTCATGTCGTGTTAAACCACAGAAAATAATAAACCTATAACTTACATAATTCCCTTGTGAACAGTACTGTATATAAAGAAATGCTGGGGATTCTCATTCTCCGTGGCTTCTCCACAGGACTCTGGCTGTGGAGGGCCAAAGCTTTACTGCAGAGAGTGGCACAGACCCAGCTGAAAATTTGCCCTCAGCAGCAAAACAAAGATCTCTGATTGGCAATTCGAAATAGTTTGTCTTGGAAGGAAGTCATGTTTATTTCAGTCAGCAAAAAGAATGCAGAGCTAAAATTAAAAAAAAAAAACAAACACACACACACACACACAAAACCCAACAAAACCCAAAACAAACAAAGCAAACACAAACAAACAAACCAAACCCAAGCATCCTACTAAAAGTTGTTAAAGATGTAGATTTCTGAATTGTGGGTGAATACATGTGGCAGACTGGCAGTCTGATCTTTTCACTATGGCCATTTACAGCAAAGTGTGTAAACTCCTTTCTTCATCCTGCTAACATTAAGGAACCACCGTAAGAGGAAACAGGACACCTCAGGCCATGACTGGGGTGTCTCAAGAATTATTCTAACCCTCTAAGTTCAGATACACACCTTAGGTCTAGCTAGGTCAGGATCAGATCCTAGTGCTTAGCAGGTAGCATCCCTGCTGGCTCTCAGTCATGGGAATAAAAGCCCAGCTAACAAGTTTGAAAGGAGCTTTGACATTTCAAGGCAAATTCCCTGATCAAGACTCCTGGGTGGCTGAGTCTGTATAGAGCACCTCAAAGTGCAACTGTCTACATTTTGGTTTAGATGTATCCTAAGACTTGAAGCTCTGGAGTTTCTTAACTTGCGGTCTGGAGACTACTGGAAAGGCTGTGATGATCCACCAAGTGCAAGACATTAAGCAGAAGGAAGGGTAAGAAGTTAAAATTCTTTGAACAGATCCTCTTTCCAATGGTTTAGAAGCAATTCACAAGACCCTGGTGAATCCTGTGCATGTAGAGCTGACCTCCTTCAAGTATGATGACATAGCATTGCAGAGCACTACGTAGGCAAATCTTAAGCACTCAACTGGAGATAACAGAAGGAGGAAGCAAGCTAAATAAAGGGGGTTAATTTGGTGTCTGAGGTAGCATTATGCCAAGAAGTCATAAGATGTTTCCAGTTACATAATCAGAAGGAAATTAAATTACTTGGGTTCATGGCTTTGAAAATGGTTTTGCTAGTTGACACTCCAAAACCTCACTAGAGGAGTTATTGATGAAGATAGTTTACACAAAATACTTCCCAGTATCTCCTCTCATTTTAACTCAGAATACTTTTGATCACAACTGGAAGTGGTGTGAACTGGCTTAATTTCCTGCACTATTCACTGTTCATTGATCAAATATTTTAAGATGGGGATTGATACAAAAAAATCCTTCTCTGGAAAAAGCCAAGAACCTAATGTCTGCAAAAGGCACGGATACTAAAGAAGAGGAGGAAGATTGTGAATCCTTCCAATCTTCTTCCCATTCAATATAAAGTCTTGTTTGTAAACAGAAACATGGAAAGAGTCAAAATCATTTGACAGAAATATGTGTGCTAAATGCATTAGACCAGGAAGATTCTAATGCAAATTCTCTGTACATATAAATGGACCACATGCTATCAAAATTGACAGGAGAAGGCAAGTTTGGCTGTCCCTAAAATTAAATCTGCTTTAAAGAAGTAGTACTCAGCATCAGCTTATGTAAACCAAGCCAAGGACAAAATGTGGGAAGGTCTTTTAGAAAGTCTCAGTCATTAATCTATATTTGTAGATTCCAATAAAACTAAACCCAAAATTGAATAGGATTCTCAAAAATGGTTTTGAAATTTCTCTGAAGTAATTTCTGTTTACCAGGGGATGCAGCAGCATTCAGAAAGAGGCAAATTTATCTCCTTTGAATTCAGTGGTGAAGCTTAGTTTTCCAATGCACTAGTGTTGTCATCCAGTCTTTTGGTAGCATGAGGTGTGTTGATGAGTTTGCTGGCCTAGGATTTATGTATGTCTTCCCAGCAGGTAATGTATCAGACAGTCACTTCTAGATGTACCTGACCAATATTTTCTATAGAAATATTGGTATTAATGACTTCTGAGCTCTTTCATCACACTGCATACCCAAAAGGAGACCTGGCAGGACAGAACATTTAGATTAAATGATGTCAGTTTGAAGAGTCAGACCAAGAGGGTTGAAACCACTGCTGCCTAAACTATTACTCTTGCAGAATGATAGTATCTTATTTTTAGAACATTGAAGCATTTCTTGCCCTGGAGCTCAAACAGCGGTCTAATAGTTATTAATGGCAGCTGTCAGGTATGCATCTATTGACCAAGAATGAGTCACACTGGCCCTACTAGAAGCCTCAGCTGGAAAGCTGGGGGTTTTTTTTTCTTTTTTTTCTTTTATTTTTTCTTTTTTTTTTCCTTATTAGCTCATTCTTCTGTAGGCAGCATGATAATGAAATATCAGAGTGTTTATCTGCAGTAGCCATTAGAACAAACTAATGAACTTGTTCTGGAGATACAAGCAGGTCATCACCTGCTTTGTCAGTAAATAATACTGTTAAGGAGGCAATTTCCATCTCTGTAGGTACTCACAAGTTAATTTAGAAACTACCAGCTTTTAATTAGTAGTGCAACCAGCATACTGTGTGGCAAAACCTTGCAGAAAGCCCTTCAATTTATTAGGAAGCTAAAGAAATACATTAAAATACCCTTCTCCTCCTCTAAAGAGTGATTTGAAGGACTCAAATACCAGTGTGATTGACATTAGAAGAAAATAATTTAAAATTGTATATTTATATGTGTCCTGAAATTAAATGACTTTCAGACACATTTCATTTCTATCAGGCTACAGTATTTGCAAATTTAATTTCAAAGCATGATTTTTGCATACATAAGTTTGACGAATCAGCTGCTGCGACTGTCTTACAGTAATTAGTAAAGACATTTAATTCATGCTTTCCAAACCAAATAAGGCAACTACAAATAGTATAAAATCTGCAGCAACAGTGCCTGTGAACCCTCAAGATCAAGCAAAGCCTGCCCTTAAGATTTTATGCAGGAAAGGTCTACAAGGGCATGAAAGCTGCACAGAAAATCCAGCATATAGCTGCCTGCCTGTTAAACAGAGACAGATACAGCATAGGTCTGCATCCTTCATTTCAGAATGCAATTAAAAATCCTGGCCCTTGCCTAAAAGATCTGTCAGAAAGAAACTGCTCCGAAGGGATAATGACAGTCACAGAGCCAAGGGGAGAGGCCTCAGGAGACCAAGCTGAAGCCCAGAGGGAGCAGCTTTTTGTGACTGAAGATCCCCCTGCTCTTGCAGGGCTTTTCTAAAGGTGCTGTTTAGAGGCCATACATTTGCAAATGCCGTCATAGAAATAAAATAGCACTTTAATGAGGGAGAAAAGAGAGGAAAGAGGAGGAAAAATGGCGTGGAGAAAAGGAGAGAGGGAGAGGAGACAGAGAGAGAAATCATTAAATCAGGGAGTATGAAGCCCCTTTGTTCAGTATTGTACTACACTTGGCATGAATTCACTACCAAGACCGTCTGATAGATAGGACATGCCTAAATATCTTAGACAAGAAATGATAAAAAGTGTGCCTGAGTCACAAATCAGCACATATTCACTGTTATTTAATTGTTCTAAGGAACATCTGGTAAAGTGTAAACAAAGTGCACTGCTTCTGTCCACTAAAAGTCAGCAGTCTCAGATGGGATCCACTTTTCCCATCTGAAAGCTATTGAAAGCATAGGCAATTACATTTTTGCTGTCCTTCTTATGGACCTTGTTTTTGTCTACATGCATGTCCCAATCTGATTTCTGGATCTGAGCTGTGGTGCAGCTTGGTTTGAGCTCTCTGGAAATTTCTTGGTATATCATGTCCAGAGAAATGGCTGGTGTATGCACTTCTGACCTTCATCTCCTCTTTCTTTGATGTTATGACAGTTAATATGAAAAGTAGTGCTGCTACCTTGGAACAGTCTTTGATGAATCACTAGTAATAACCCAACATTTAATCCTAAAAATTGGGCTACCTGTCAAGTTTGTCTGCAAAGCAATTTCTTTAATTTCCACTGATGGTCCTCTTCTAACAGGGTCATCTCCCCCAGATCAATATCAGCTCAAATGTGATTTGGCTTTGTGATCTCTAGGGGCATTAGCCTGTCCACTTGCTGTGCTCAAGATTTTCCATCTTTTTCTAATGCTTCAAATGAACACGAAGCAGTAACGACCTGCCCAAGGTGGATGTTATTACTGCCTTCCTTCCCAAACTGCATGCTGGATTGAAACTGTTAAACATCAGCTCACAAGCAATCCTATCTTTAATAATTTGTACTTAGTCTTTCCCTTGAGTCCATGGTGTGCCATTTTTGTATTTTGCAGCAAAAGTTCCTTGCCTTTGGTACATTGCTAGTCATGTATCTCTTCCTGATGTCCCGTAATTCAGTTGTCTTTCCTGGGGTATATATGTTTACAAAATTTCTCCTGTAAGTAAAGATGTGTCTGAAATGCTTTGTTAAAGCACATTCCTGCCTCTGCACTGTGTGGGATGGTGTTCTGTTTTGTCACAAAGCACTGTATGGAGTGCCTATTTAAATCCAGGAGGGAATGCTTGTTTTCCCAGTGTAAGTTCCACTTTTTAAATATAGAATAGTTTCTGAACAACAGCCGTTACAGTCTTTGGAGTTGTTAACTGAGACAAATAGGAGACGTATTTTGTTCTTAGGTTTATGTCAGGGGCTTGAAGTTGATCTTTGTGCTTTTAGTTATTCCTTCAGGATCTTTTCTTTTGTATGTGACTTTTGGGCAGGTAACAAGAAGGTTTTCCCTCCTGCTATTCATTTACATTGTCAGTTCTGTGGGCCATTTATTCATTTATTTTTGTAACAGTCTCTAACTCTAGCTGAGGTTGCTCACAAGTACAAGGAGTTCTTATATCGTGGTCCAGTAGCTGTCTTGCCACATGTCATGGCTGTGCTGTTCCTAGAGGTCCCTAGATTGCTTTGAGATGCCCTTCCTGCCCTGGGGAATCCAGGATTCTTGGCTATGAGTCAAGGACTTTTTTTTCTTGCCTATTTTCTAATATGAACAGTCCAACTATGCACATTCGGAGCTGCTGTTCTTCCATGAAGCTATAATAAGGCAATAAATGAGCACCGACCATACTTAAACCTACTTCTAACTCATCTAGCTCTAGTCCAGAATGCAAAAGAGCTGTGTCATCACAGCACTTAGCCCGATCTCTACTGAGATTCAGTAAGCCATAGGCACCATTGTCACATAACCAGGTTGTACAGCTTATGGGATATCAGTAGTGTCTCTGCGTGATGCCACATCACAGAGTTAGACAGGCTAGCCTACAAGGAGGAATGTAGGGAGAGTTCAAACTTGAGTGCATAGCTCTGGTTCTCTTACTAAGAATATATCTGAAGTACCCTGTGACAGCTTCAAAGAGCAGAGTTGCAATGTTTTCTGTACAATGGTGATTAAACATCTCAGAAGCACAAAACAGGACATAGTCCTTACATGAATCAGGAATTCCTGATTCATTCCTTCCATATCATGGATCAGGAAAAAATTCTAAAAATCATGATATTGAATTTCAGGGAAAGTTAGTAAGTTCTGTTAAAACTCGCACACGAAGATACAGATTTCAGCATAATATTTATTGATATGCAAATATTTGTAGAGAGGGAAAGAATATGCTCCATTACTAGAAAGGTGGATTTTCAAACTATCTTGAAAATTTAAGAGATGAGAACGGCTTTAGTTTAACTCCAAAGCTGAAAGAAGGTAACAGTTCCATTTCCTGACAACATTTGACTTACCAAATCCTCTTTTCATTCCAGTCTTGAACTTCTGTATTCCTTTTATAGAGGTGGGATTGTGATGTACTACCCTGAGATCCAAAGCTGTACTTTAAAAACATTTTGAAAAGACATATGAAACTTGAGACCCTTTTGTCTCGTGAGTTTTCAAAGTGATTAGGGTGTCAATTAAATTGTGATGACTCTGTCTGGGAGCCCTTGACACCTTGCTTCAGGGCTGAGCGTCTCTTGGTAGTTCTCTGAAATGGACAGAGTGAAGCTAAAGCCTCAACTTGCAATGGTTGTAGTGCTAAATATATAAGCTAGTCTCTCACTCTGGTCCACTCTGAATTGAGAATCTGTACTAAAAATTTTCCTGTTAACGTCCTTTTCAACTCTTATGCTTCTGTGAAATGTTTTGGCCTCAGCACAGTGAAATCACATGAAAAATGTTTCAATCAGTTCTTTGCAGAGGCATTATGATATAGTCTTTAATTATACACATTCTTTTTCTGTTCCCTGGAGCCCCAACCCATTTCAAAATTATTTGTATTTTATTCATACTTTTATTGTTAGAATGCTTTCCAGGCTGGAAAGCAGCTTTTTAAAGAAAAACACAATAAATAACAGGAAATGGCTGCTCTTTGTTTAATGTATTTTACATAATAACAGTCAGTATCTTTTTAAATAAAAATCAAATACTATTATTTTTCACACACAAGGAATTACAGGAAAGTTGTGGTGTATCTTTGTTTACAGGCTCAAATTTGTTATATTTAATAAAATTCACTCTTTTCCTTTTCTTTTTTACAGGTGCAGGGGCACAATAAATCAAAAGTAATGTTACAGGACTATAAGCATTTCTAGCATTCTAACAATCACATTCATCTGAAAGCTGTTGGATTTTTACTTTGTTGTAGGTTTTTTATGTGACTATATGTAGCAATACTTAGGTACGATCATTTGAGTAGATATGAAGCATTAGTCTACTTTATATTGTGCACATAAATATGTATATGTGAACATACGTACATCTGCAGTATAAAATGAAATATCTGCAGGATAAAATGAATCTGCATGCCCAGCTACATTTACACTTACAAATTTAAAATTATACATCTATACTTATGCATTTATAGTTAGAATCCATCCTGCATATGCACAGATATGTTTATGTAATTATATCTCCAACTAAGACGCAAAAAAAGCGCAACCCATATTCAACTTTTAATGATAATGAAAAAAAATTATAAGCAAGATGTAGTTTTTAGTATCATTTAAGACACACGTACTCTTTCCTATAAAACCTTACTGTTGGACAGGAATCTGTTAAGGTCGAGACTTTCGACATTTCAGGGCATAGGTTTGATACTAAAGAGACTTCATGTCGTGGTTTGATGTCGGAGCGCGGGGAGGTCGGGGTGGCAGGAGCTGCCCATCACACCGGACTCCCATCCCCCTCGGGGCTTGAGCCAGTCCGCGCCTCTGCGAATTGCCCTATTTACGTCGGGACAAAGGAACCGGAAAGCTGTGCCTGTGACCAGGAGCAAGGAGAAGGGAGGGGGGCACGGCCCCCACTCCCAGCCGGGCGGCGGCCCGTGCTGGGCAGGGGCCATCCGCTGGGAATGGCCCCGACAGAGCCGCTTGGGGAAATCGGGGAGAGCCCTGCTCCCAGGGTGCCCACCGGGCCGAGTTCACCCTGAAAAGACTGAGATCTGAGAGAAACGGCCACACAGATAAGAGGTCAGTGAAGATGGAACGGGACAACATGTGCCGCGGCTGAGTCCCCCTTGCGAGCAGCCCCTTTGCAACCTGTCCTCGGGGGAGCAAGCAGAGACCCACTCGCAGCCCGTGGAGGATCCACGTCGAGAAGAGATGCCAGAGCCTGATACGGTATGCATCTAGAGTCCGTGGGATGACCCCCGCTGATAGGGAGGTGTTTTGTCAAAGGAGATGCCTGAGCCTGAGACTGTTGTGAATCATGGGCACAGGTCAAGGCGCATTTACGCATCTAAGTCTGTATGGAGACGCATCTAAAGTCTGTATGATGACCCACGCCAGAGCAAGTGGCTATAGCTCCTTAAAAGTCCGAGACTGGTAAAGCCCGCACTTAGGGCAATCCGATGGGGTAAGGATTTGCCTCCCAGCGGGTAGGACCTCACACTTTCCCGTGAGTAGGGGATCCACTGGAGCAAGGGACAATGGTGTAAGGACTCCTTCTCCTTTAAGGGAAGTGGCAGTAACAGCATAGAATGAACTGACCTGCACTCCCCCATTCCCTGCCCCCCTGCGCCTCTGGGGAGAGGAGGTAGAGCAGGGAAGAAAAGGCAAAGGGGGGGGAGTAGTGCTTGTTTTCTTGTTATCCTCTCAAGTAACTGTTTTTGTTTGCTTTTCTCTTTGTAGGTAGCTGTTAATAAACTGTTTTGCTTTAAGAAAACAGCCTCTTCTGCCCGGGACGGTGGTTGGTGGGTGGTTGGTGGGTGCTCCTCTGTTCCTGTCTCGACCCTCAGCTCTTTAATTACATTTTTCTCCTCTCCACTTTACTGGAGTGGGAGAGCTGCGTGGAGTTTAGTTGCCGGATCGGCCTAACCCACGACACTTTGGTATCAAAGTCTATCCATTGTCAGCAATCATTTGATAGTGATAAATGTAGTCTGACTGGTTACACACTGACTACCTCAGTGGAGTTTCTGGGGCATGCTCTCAGGTTTGCCAAAGCAGGTCCACGCATCCAGTGCCTCGTCAGTGCCAGGGCAAGGGGGGTCCTAACAAAGAGATCCCAGACCTCACAACTAGATGGACAAAGTCCAGGGACTTGCTGGAGCTACAGTTACAGAGGCCTGGATTCATCTGTCCAAAATGGTTCCCCACTCGGACTGAGGGATGTTAGAACCAGTTGGTCACTTGTTGGGGAGACACCAGAGATGAGGTTGGTAGAGCAGTCCAAAGAAACTGGGAGTATCTATCCTGACTCCTCTGGCTCCTCACACTGGGGTTATGTGAGGACTGACAACGCATCCCCCATCCTGGTGCTCTACTCATCTTTCTCCTGCTTCAAGTACCTCTGGCTGGTCCATATGCAATAGATATGGGTAGCTTTGTGTTGCTGGGCTTTTCTACGTCAATTGGGTACAAAAGTCTCTGCTCCTCATGGTGCTGGGTCATTGATATTTACGTCATTAAACCCATCATATAAGGAGTCTCTTTACATAGATATTATACATGAGGTCAAGATTTCCTGAGATTTTCTACAAGAAACGTGGTACAATTCTTACAGCATAGAATACAGAAAAGTGTAGACATCCAAGTCTAGAGGACTGGGTGCTGTGGGTGGCTGGGTTTACTGGTAATGACACAAAGTGAGAGGGTGGCCTACAAAGAGTTTTTGAATTCAATAGACAAGATAGCTCTTTTCATAAGTGTGCAAGCAAGGCATAGATGGCCTACAAGACCTTAAGAGATCATACGTGAAATATAGTAGAAACAGCAAGCAGATTGTGACTACTACAGTGCTGTTTAATGTAAGACCAGCACTCCCTGCCTAGCCTTTGCAGTCAGATTACTTTCTAGTATTTCTGACGCAAAAAGAGAGAAAGAGATGATACTGAGAAAGAAACAAGGATTCCAGAATTAATAAAACAGGAAGAAGACACTTTAAAAGACCCTGAGGAAAGGACACCTTTTCTTTCCTTCCTTGCCCTTTACTGTCACAACAAACACGATTTCATGAATGCCTTCCTGCTGATCTTCCCCTGCAAACTCTCATGTTGGTTTGCATGCTCTGAGAGCAATGCACTTTCAGCCTGGGACCAGTGATCCCTTTGAACTCACTTGAAATACAGGAAGACAAATGGAGAAGCAGATTTTAATCTCGACATCTTGGCAGTAGATGATGATGGGTACTCAAAAATGAAGAATGAACTGTGAAAATGAGAACTGTGTTTTCTTTTGTCTGGAGCTCCTTGGTCCCAGAATTATTCATTTTGTGAGGCTGATTCATGGTCTTCCTCCTTTTGTTTAATTTTCTTCTCACTATCTGAATCTAGTGGGAAAGAGAAAGAACACCTTTAAGAATTTCCTTCCTTGATTAATTCTAAGTTTTAATGGGATAGAACAAATGAGCTAGTTTTCCCAGATGCTTTTATTTTGCATTCTTTCTCTGAGAGCAAAGCCACACTGGTAATAGTTCAGCAAATTTTTCAGAACTAAACAGGCAGGTGTTGCATGTAAGATGTTGGTCTCTGGTGGGACTGGTCATCAGTGCTATCAAGCCGTTCCCTTGATAGCACTTGTCTTGCCGAGAATTTTGCTCATAGTAATACATCCCTGATAATATTAAGTGCACTGCAAAAAGTATTGTAACCCAAAGGTTTATTCAGGAGAGAAAGATCTGCTTAGAACCAACCCTGCAATATGCTCCGGATGCTGTCCTACTACAGTGTGCACTTGCATTGAATTGACCATTTCTACTACAATTTTGTCAACACTCTGTGTTCAGGAATTCTCAAATCCAGTGACTTACTGCCTTCTTATCAGTCATAAGGAAGACCAAAAGGGTCACCCCCACCCTGCTTCATTCCAAAAGCTGGTTAAAAACTGCCCTAATTAAATCATGCCTTCTATGATTTACCTCTATTTATTACAAGAACTATATTTTTGTGTAGTAACTTGCCTTCACTTTTTTGAGAAACCATTAATTGTCTTATTTTTGTATGTGCATATATGCATATACATATGTATACAAACGTACCCTTTCACCTTGCACTTTTAATATCTTTTCTTGTTTGCTTTATCTGTAAGTGCTCTGTATATAGTAGTTTGGAAATATTCTGCAGAAAGTGTGCTATCCCATATAAAAAACTCACCAGAAAAGAAGTATATTCTAACTTTTCCACAGATGTCTGAAGTGAATGATATCAATGGTAGATATTGCGATCTGTCTTTTGGGACAAAGCAGGATAGTGGAAATGAGTACACTGCAAAATAAACTATTAATTTCCAAAGCTTTATAACCAGTCTAACCCATATAGCTTCATTTTTCTGACTTTGAAATTTACTTCCTTATTTGATCTTCGAAACATTATAAACCCAAATCCATACTATTCCTTGAGTTTGTTGTAAGTAAATTCAAGGACATTTAAAACAAAAGAAGAACAGTGACATGACTAGCTAACTGTCTCCCATTTTCCCTTCAAGGCGTCTTTGTCACCAGCACTGTTCATCATCTCTGCTCCGTGGTGTGGCACCTACGTCAGCAGCAGCAGTTTCTTCATGAGAGGAGAGGTAAAAATGGGACCTGTTTTCTTCAGAAACCCACGGGACATTTTCTGCACTCACCATGCACACCATTAAGGGACCTGCTTTGTGACCAGCCATACACAGCTTTCTCTGCTGCTCTCTATAGTCATGCAATGTTCCATGTGAGAGTTTAGTGTTATGCAGGCAAAAACCTGACCGAGAATGCTCTGTATATCACATCCCACAGGGGAAATAGCTCTCTGGCAGGATCCAGCCAAATACAGTTCCTTTTAAACTCTTTTTAAGGACTGAGTTGCAATTTTAAGGTGCACTGGCTTTATGCTGGCCCTTTACAAAGAAATGATAGTAAAAGTCCAAAACCTTTGGTGTTGAGCAGTACAACCATGGAAGAGGCAAAGAAGCCATAACTAGTTATACAAAAGTTTTGCATCAAAGTCAGAGCCAGCCACCCTTCCAATCCTTCTTTCCACATCACCAGAAAGAAATAACCACTGCCAAAATACTGTTTATCTCTCCCTAAACTGGGTATCTGTAAGACAGGTCATCCTCTGGAGTTCCCTGAACATAAGGTGAACTCAGGGTGATTGACTTGGGTTTGGATGTCCAATCTGTCAATGTCTAAGTGAAGGAAGATGACCTCAGATCACACAGCGTGGAGGCAGCTGTACCCGTATATCCTGTCTGTTTTATGAAGTGATCTGCAGTAAATGGAAGGTTTCAAGGTTTTGCCCTAAATTCTTGGAGGACGTGTGCTTTGGAGTTTTTTTAAAAGCAAGGATAATTAACCTATTACAAATGACCTGTACATAGGCTGAGCTGTAGGACTTACACAGAGTGAAATGTTTTACACACTCATTGTTTCATACAGATCAGCATAACAAGATCCATGGTTAATATGATGAATAACGCACATAGTATCAGATATGGCATTTTTAAAAACTTGCAAGCTGTGCCTCATGGTATTGTGTAATGTTACAAGTCGTGATAAATCCAAGAGAACCATTATTAGGAAGAGGCAAAGAGAAAGCACCTGGGAACAACCCAAGCTACAGTGTTCTCTCTGATTTCTTGTTTGGATATTGTTTGGGGTGGGTTTTGCTGCAATATACCTGTGGGTGACAGATAGGGAAAAAATTACAGATGATTGACAGAAAACTCTTTTTTTTTGGGATATCTAAGTACAATATTTCGCTACATCTCTCACGGCAAATCAAGACAGTTCTGTTACAAGGATATCCAACATTCTAACCTTGATCCTCCCAAGACTCTGCCTTTCATCACACTCATCAAGATTGCTCTGCCTTTTGTTTCTGTCATTATGTCATGATGATGTTTCAGTGCGCAAAGTTCCTCATTAGTAAAGGCATGGGAGAGAAACACAAGAGAGAAATATCTCAAGTTTATTTATGTGTGTGATGTTTTAGCTAAATGAAAACATTTTCACTACTGTGTGAAGCTAGATGGAATGTTTATGTTTCCAGATTTTGTATCATCTGCTGGGGGTGAGATGTGCTTAAAGCAAGAACACCAACCTTAAAAGAGAGAACTGCTGGCTACTGATCTACTCAGTGCATGTCTCCAGGACTTTTCAGTGAAAAGTTCGGAAGTGAAAAACTGATCTTCTCAACTACCAGTACATAAGGATGTTTTGGGCATATGAAAAACATCTGACTAAAGTCAACAGCTGTTCATGAGATTTAGCATGAACAGTTGAGCAGTTTACAGGTTAACATATGAAAAGCTGATTTGACCAATGACAATGCTAACATCAGTTTATTTTTTATTCATTTGAACAAAATTCATAGGAAATTTTATGCATAAGCTGTTCAAATGTGGCGAGGAAAGAAATTCTCTCTGTGGCTTTATATTTGTAAGTATAACTCACCACCACATGCTTTAATTCTACATTTCAAAAGTCATCCATTTTCTTTACATGCAATATTTTCAGGTAATATATGAGAACTTTAGATTTCAACAATTAGGCACTTAACATTGGCTGCAGTTCCAAAACCCGTCCTGGAATGTCTTGTTTTGTGGCCTTCAAAAACTGCCTTGGAAATCGGTGCCTACTCTTCCACAAACTCTCTCTGCACTCGAAACATTTTGTGTGGCTTTTTTTGGTAAGTCTAATTTTAAGTCTTCTGATCTTTGATGGATGTACAAATTCATTTAATCAGTCAGTTATCCTGCAATATAAGCGTCTGAGTCATATGCTCTCCACCAGCCTTTGCTTGGTTAAACACCAGATGGATGAAACAGCTGTATAAATCTTTAATCTCTGTGACAGCCTTTCCTTCATTTATTCTTTGACTTATGTGGTTAGTTTCATTTGTGTGTTCTTCCAATTAGGGAGTTAACCAATCTCTGTCATTCAGATCTATTTAACACACTTGGCTTGTCTATAGTTTAAGGAATTTTACTTTTACATTGATTTTTTCAACATATACTTTAAATATTTAGCCTGCATTTGATGTAATATTGATGTCTTTGATATCTTTGTTCATTATCTGTTAATCTATCAACATTGCTGATATAATTAAAAACACACATTATCATGACACTTTGTAGTTACAGTCTCTTTCTTTGGAATAGTACATTCTTGTAAGATAAAACTCTCCTCCAAAACTGTGAACTTCATAATCAATGGCTGTTTTTCATACCATTCTGGTTTGCAGTTGCACAATTTCTGTGGTCTCATTACTGTGATAACATAAGTCTAAACTGAAAGACAATGGCTGAACTATCGCTTGTAGTGTATATCCTTTTAAAACGTTCAGTTTACCTTCATTCTAAATTACTGTCTTTTATGAACGGAAACTTTGGAACTTGTTTGAGCTTTGTCTAGAAGAAAACACACTTAAAATAAGACTGTTGCCGTGAGTGAAGGAGATGATTGTAGGACAGTATGTGTGGAGGAGATTCGCATAGATCAGATGACATCAAGAGTGTCTGCAAATCCAGAAGTACTGTGCCCAACTAACCTTAAAAAGATCATAGAATCATAGAATGGTTAGGGCTGGAAGGGACCTTCAAAGGTCATCTAGTCCAACCCCCCTGCAAGGAACAGGGATATCTTCAACTAGATCAGGTTGCTCAGGGCCTCGTCCAACCTGGCCTTGAACATCTCCAGGGATGGAGCATCCACCACCTCTCTGGGCAACCTGTTCCAGTGTTCTACAACTCTCATGGTAAAAAATTTTTTCCTAATATCCAATCTGAATCTACCTCCCTCTATTTTAAAACCATTACCCCTTGTCCTATCACAACAGGCCCTCCTGAACAGCCTCTCCCCATCTTTCTTGTAGGCCCCCTTGAGGTACTGGAAGACCGCTATAAGGTCACCCCGGAGCCTCCTCTTCTCCAGGCTGAACAGCCCCAACTCTTTCAGCCTGTCCTCATAGGAAAGGTGCTCCAGGCCTCTTATCATCTTCGTGGCCCTCCTCTGGACCCTCTCCAACTGGTCCATGTCCTTCTTATGTTGGGGGCTCCAGAACTGGACGCAGTACTCCAGGTGAGGTCTCACGAGGGCAGAGTAGAGGGGAAGAATCACCTCTCTCGACCTGCTGGCCACGCTCCTCTTGATGCAGCCCAGATCTGGGATAAGACTTTTGAAGAGACACATAACACATGAAGTGGATCTCGAGACTGCAACACGGGAAATTTCATGCAAAGACAGAAAACCGTTAAGTGCATTTGAATATTGGGAAGTCTTATAGGAGGAAGGTGCAAGCTCCTCCCACCATACAGCTCAGAGAGAAGGTGGAAAAAATCCTCTGTTGAAGAATGATTTTTAAGGGAAAAAAGCATGTTTACCTGGTTGATCTGGTTAGAGTCAAGAATAATTTAACTTCTATGCTTCCCCCCAAAATAAACCTGCTAGCACTGTAATCACTTTGCTAACTAAGAAAAAAGGGAATGACAGGCAAGTGATGTATACTGGGGCCAAGCTTGGTGAGGCTTTGTGGCACCATCGTTCTATAGGGTGCACCAGCAGTGTTTTGTTGGCTGATTTTACCATTCCACACAGAAATGTCATTTCCGAGTTCCCAAAAAATTCCAGGCCAAACAACTAAGGATACAACATAAGAAGTCCTGAGGCCTTGCAATTGGAAAAGAAATTTGCATATGAAAAAGAGTGGGAATAAAAGACAGTAGGAAAGTAGAAGCTTTCATATCTTACATGAAAAACGTGCCTCATCTATATGGAATAAATTTGAAAATACAGGATGCCACTAAGGGTGTTGAGATGCCACAGAGACTCTAGAAGCTACTGATGCCCTTGAAAGGCTTTAATGCTACCAAGTCCCAAGAGATGCTTGAAACCATTTCATTTTCAAATATGTTATTCTGTATGTTTGCTTTTTCTTTTATGTGTATCTGAGCATGTGTTTAAAGTCTACGGAATAGAATAGGAGTAGAGAGCAACCTTTCTTAACTAGTCCTCTTCTGCACGTGAATAACACACTGTCTAAATGAAGTAAAAAGAGAGTGCAGGCGTTAAGGACAAGTGAGGTTTCTCCCTTCTCCTTGGTATTTCAAGGATATGAATTATAACAGCCCCATCATTTCAGGGTTGGCAGTTGACTGAGTTCATGCTCTCTTTCTAATAGCTTTTGAACTCTGTGTGCTTTTGTTACCGTGTTTCCTATCCAGGCATACTGAGATTTTTATCAAGGTAGAAGGAATCAAAGTGACCAAAGTGTAAAGTAATTCTGCTCAGAGTAAAGACTTTCAGTGATTTCTTGCTTGCATGATAGCACAGAATGCAGAGTGGTTCATAGCCCTGTATAGAAACACAGTCTCACAGTAACCAATACTTTGATGTGTTTGATGTGTTTCAAACATTTCTGAAGTGTTTCTAAGTATATTAGCTATGAAATATTAATGTATTTTTAATAGCGAGAAATAGCCTTGAACTTCAACTACATTTCTTCAAGAAAAGATCTATTCCTCATTCCAAGGTGTGTATAAGAGTTAGGTAAGAATTTTTTCTGATTTCAGCTCTGTGGGAATGTAAATTGTCTATACTTGTATAGAAATCTCTCTTTGAACTTCCAGCTTGATATCAATACGTATTTTGCTTGCAGTGTGATGCCAGTTACATGTCCCTTGTTTATTTTCCCCTCCATCTGCATGCAAAAAAATCATTCCTGTCAGTATCAGTTACCCACATGTAGCCAGAAAAGACTGGATCTGACTCCATTCCAGCAGCATTTTTTTAAGCTGCTATAGCTATGAGATGAAATCTCATTTATTTTATGGCCACAAATTCCAACAGGGAACAGGAATAATTTCTACTTCATGGGAAGAATTTTTAAGCCTGTGAGACCATCCAACACTGTCTTTCTCAAGGAAGTTAGCTCAAAAGTTTCTTTAAGAAGTTAACTTAAAAGAGAGTTATTACGTGACTTACAAATTTGAATACATGGTTGATGGTAGAGCTTAACAAGTCTGGTCCTCTGTTGCTATGTAACTGGGAAGAATCTGCAATTTTTCCCTTTACTTGATTTCACTGATCTAAGACAGCCAGTAGCATATGGGAATACACTTTCTGCATTACGATTTCTAGAATTTTCCTTCTGTTTTACCTGTGCAGTTTGAACTGATCACTGGTTTATTGTTATTTTAGCATAAACAGAAGGACAATGAAATATTTCATGAGATTTGGTAAATCCTTCTTAAGCAAGACAGACTGCTGTACTTCTACTCCACACATAAAGATGCACTTGAAATTCAGTAATACATTCCCTGCATATTTTTTTGCTTTTAAATATGATAGTTTTTGAAATTATTATGAAGGAAACAGCATTAAATATCCTTTTAATAAGCCTGTTTTGAGTATCTCTGGACAACATAACTTATATAGCAACCAAACTTCATTCAAAATTTTTATACCCTAAAGGATTGACAGGCTTCATTCCAACAAAACCAAACCTCAAAACTCTGATATTACGTCCAGTCAAGAGACTTCAATCCAATTTTTTTAGGGTTATATTTTACAGGAGTCAATCATGTTTATTATTACGTACAAGCCAGTGACAGGCCTCCAGCAACTGCAGTCTGTACTTTTTTACAATATATGTATATACATATTAATGTATACACATACATATGTATAGTGCATGCACCTATAAGTTATTATGTGAAAACTTTCATGACTATGACTTGCTGATTTTTATCAAAGACAGTGTAAAAGAGTCATCTCAATATTTTGTCATATTCTGCTGAATGCATGTATTTGTGCAAAACGTTGCTGATAGAGGTCCCAGAGCAAGCCTCTAAGACATAGGCATTTCAATATGCCACAGCTGGAAGAAGAGTTTCCATAGATATTCAGCATGAAAATAAAACAACTTTATTCGGCAGATAGAATAAAGCATTGTACTGCAAAGTAATTCCTTGGAGATACACTTCATATTTTAGTTTCAAGGAAGTAATTTGGAAGACAACAGCACATCTTATTCAGAAATCTTGTGAGTCTTGTCTATGAAGCTGAGAGTGCTGCAGTTCAGTAGTGGGACAGCAACCGTTTAATTTGTCATGAAATAGAGGGAGGACCATTCCATTTAGGGGGAAAAAAAAAAGAGTAGTTTCAATGTTGGTTCTGTCCTGGAAATCTCACTGTGGCTGAGTAGAGCTTAAAATAGTAGTAGTTAAAATAGTAGTAGGGGTCTGCTACAGACCACCTGACCAGGAGGACTGGGTGGAAGAGGCCCTCTACAGACAGATAGGAACTGCCTCACATTCATGAGCCCTGGTCCTCATGGGGGACTTCAACCACCCCGATATCTGTTGGAAGGACAACACAGCAGGCATATGCAATCCAGGAGGTTCCTGGAATGCACGGATGATAACTTCCTTCTCCAAGTGGTAGAGGAACCAATGAGGAGAGGTGCTTTGATGGACCTTGTTCTCACCAACAAAGAAGGGCTGGTGGGGAATGTGATGCTCAAGGACAGCCTTGGCTGCAGTGATCATGAAATGGTGGAATTGAAGATTTTTAGGGAAGCAAGGAGGGTGCACAGCAAGATCACTACCTTGGATTTCAGGAGAGCAGACGTCAGCCTCTTCAGGGATCTCCTCGGTACAGTACAATGGGATGAAACCCTGGAGGGAAGAGGGGCCCAAGAAAGCTGGTTAATATTCAAGAATCACCTCCTCCAAGCTCAGGAGCGGCACATCCCAACAAAGAGAAAGTCAGGTAGGAACACCAGGAGGCCTGCAATGATGAACAAGGAGCTCCTGGATCAACTCAGGCACAAAAACAAGGCCTACAGAGGGTGGAAACACAGACAGGTAGCCTGGGAAGAATACAGAGCAATTGTCCTAGCAACCAGAGATCAGGTTAGGAAAGCTAAAGCCCTGATAGAGTTAAATCTGGGCAGGGACATCAAGGGCAACAAGAAAAACTTCTATAGATATGTCAGTGATAAAAAGAGGTCTAGGGAAAATGTAGGCCCTCTCCAGAAGGAAACGAGTGTCACTCACCAGCCTGGGCTGCAGCTTTAAGGATGCTGTTGCATCCTCCACAGCCAGGAGGAAATGATCTGCCTCTTGTAGGCAGGATAGGTACCTTGAGTTGAGTAGTTAATTAGTCATTATCTCAACTCAGTCCAGCTGGATAAGAATGATTGGTGCCATAATTCCCCCTTTTTGTTTTACCATTTTTTGTTTTCACAAAGGCTTTATGGGTGAGCAGAGACCCAGCCCATTCATCCAACTCCAGCACGCTTCCCTCCCGCGAATACCACGTCAGGGCTTGCAGCTTTACCTTCTTCTCCGAAGGACTCTCGCTCGAGCTCCCGGCTCTGGCTCTTTTGGCTCAGGCTCTCGGCTCAGCAAGGGAGTCGGGGCTTCCCAGGGTCTCACTGATGTATCACGTCGGGGTCACCAGTTGTTGCTCACCAGCCTGGGCTGCAGCACCAAGGACACTGTTGCATCCTCCACAGCCAGGAGGAAATGGCCTGCCTCTTGTAGGCAGGATAGGTACCTTGAGTTGAATAGTTAATTAGTCATTATCTTCAACTCAGTCCAGCTGGGTAAGAATGATTGGTGCCATAACGAGGAACCTGGCTACCTGGGCTATGGAGAAGGCTGAGGTTCTCAATGACTTCTTTGCCTCAGTCTTCACTGGCAAGAGCTCCAGCTGCACAGCCCAAGTCCCAGAAGGCAAAGGCAGAGACTGGGAGAATGAAGAACCGCCCACTGTAGGAGAAGATCAAGTTCGAGACCATCTAAAGAACCTGAAGGTGGACAAGTCCATGGGACCTGATGAGGTGCATCCGCGGGTACTGAGGGAACTGGCAGATGAAGTTGCTAAGCCACTATCCATCATATTTCAGAAGTTGTGGCAATCTGGTGAAGTTCCCAATGACTGGAAAAGGGGAAACAGAGCCCCCATCTTTACAAAGGGAAACAAAGAAGACCCAGGGAACTACAGGCCAGACAGTCTCACCTCTGTGCCCAGCAAGATCATCAAGCAGATCCTCCTAGTGACTATGCTAAGGCACATAGAAAATAAGGAGGTGATTGGTGACAGCCAACATGGCTTCACTAAGGGCAAATCCTGCCTGAACAATTTGGTGGCCTTCTATTATGAGGTTACGGCATTGATGGATAGGGGAAGAGCAACTGACATCGTCTACCTGGACTTATCCAAAGCATTTGATACTGTCCCACACAACATCCTTGTCTCTAAACTGGAGACACATGGTTTTGATGGATGGATCACTCAGTGGATAAGAAATTGGCTGGATGGTCACACTCAAAGAGTTGTGGTCAACGGTTCAATGTCCACGTGGAGGCGTATGACGAGTGGTGTTCCTCAGGGGTCAGTACTGGGGCCAGTGCTATTTAACATCTTTCTTGGTGACATGGACAGTGGGATTGAGTGCACCCTCAGCAAGTTTGCAGATGACAGCAAGCTGTGTGGTGTTGTGGACATGCTGGAGGGAAGGGATGCCATCCAGAGGGACCTTGACAGGCTGGAGAGGTGGACCTGTGAGAACCTCATGAAGTTCAACAAGACCAAGTGCAAAGTCCTGCATGTGGGTCGGGGCAATCCCAAGCACAAGTACAGGCTGGGTGGAGAATGGATTGAGAGCAGCACGGAGGAAAAGGACTTGGGAGTGCTGGTGGATGAGAAGCTCAACATAAGCCGGCAATGTGCACTGGCAGCCCAGAAAGCAAGTCATATCCTGGGCTGTATCAAAAGAAGTGTGGCCAGCAGGTCGAGGGAGGTGATTCTGCCCCTCTACTCTGCTCTCGTGAGACCCCACCTGGAATACTGCATTCAGCTCTGGAGTCCCCAACACAAGAAGGACATGGAGCTGTTGGAGTGAGTCAAGAGGAGGGTCTCGAAGGTGATCCGAGGGCTGGAACACCTCTGCTATGAAGACAGGCTGAGAGAGTTGGGGCTGTTCAGCCTGGAGAAGAGAAGGCTCCGGGGTGATCTTATAGCAGCTTTACAGTACTTAAAGGGGGCCTACAGGAAAGCTGGAGAGGGACTCTTTACAAGGGCATGTAGTGACCGGACAAGAGGTAGTGGTTTTAAATTGAAAGAGGGCAGATTTAGATTAGATCTAAGGAAGAAATTTTTCACTCAGAGGGTGGTGAGGCACTGGAACAGGTTGCCCAGAGAAGTTGTGGATGCCCCATCCCTGGAAGTGTTCAAGGCCAGGTTGAATGAGGCTTTGGGCAACCTGGTGTAGTGGAGAGTGTCTCTGCCCATGGCAGGGGTGTTGGAACTAGATGATCTTTGAGGTCCCTTCCAACCCAAACCATTCTTTGATTCTATGATTCTAAAATGAAACACCATGACAGTCTGGAACAGCCCAGACAAAGCCTGGTACCTGATTGCTTTCGTCTGCCTACTAAAAGAAAATGACATCTTTATACATTGAATTAAACTTGTGTTTAAGTGAGTAGAATTGGGTGAAAATCTATCATCTTTTGCTTCCTCTTTTTCACAGGATCTCATGATCAACAGATATAAGTCACCTAAGGTCCACTTGCTTCACCGAAGGACTTAATCTCATTACAGATGTAAAGATATTAACGTCCACCTATGAAAAAATACCTGCCTTGTACAACTATTAGTTGCCCGGCTGCAGGAAGACTATGTGACAAATACTACTGTGCACCTGTGAAATCAGTTATCAACACAGTGAATTAGTTGACAAAGGTACAAATAGGAGCAAATTATTAGATTATCAACTATCCCCATTTGTTGCTAATTTTCTATTATGAGTTACTTAACCTTTTGTTCTATAACTAGCCTAAAACACATAACTTACATCAACTTGAGTAGGAATCATGAGCAAACAATTGCTACGAAATAACTTGTTTTCATGACAGCATTTTAACATAAAGGAACAATTCAGCTAGAACCACACGATATAAGTGCATAAATCACACAGAAGAGTGTTGGCAAACACCACTTGAAGTCTGTTTGTGATAAAGCAAAATGGAAGGACTACAGATCGTTGTGAGACCACCTCACAGAGACAGAAAATCAATTTGAAGATCAGCATGACTAAGCTATATATAGCAATAGGAATCTTATCCACATTCCCTTTACTATGGCCACCACCATCTTTCTACAGAGTCCATGGTGGGCTTGTCCATGTGACAGTAAGCCTACCTTGTCTTCATTCTGACTCTGAAGATCTTTCAATGATGATAAGGAAACTGGTAAAACTGAGAACAACTTTCCAAAAGGAAAAACATCTGAAACATCTTTTGAAGAATTAATATTCTTAGCTACAGTGGTCAGACTCCTCTTTCAAAAATATCTCAGTCTGAGTAACAGTTCCTCAGACCTGCTGAGTCACTGCATTTAAATCCCTCCAATAATCAGGGTTTCATGAAAATAAGGTAATGATGTTAATTTGGTTTGAAAGGTATTTTGTGATCTTCTGATGAAATGTATTCTGTAATAAGCAGAGAGTTTATTACTCAGAAAGAATAATATTCTTTCAAGACAGCAATATTCTTGAGAATGAAAAAGATTTTCAAGACATACTTTTCTGCAAGTCAGGAACAGAGAGTGTTTCTCCTTTCCCTTGTTTTATCCTGCCTTTTTGAGCCTGTAAGAACCAATCCAGAAATGGGATAGACCATGGTATCCACAGATGCTGAAAGGCCATTCACACAGGAAGAAGCACGACAAAGAGGGGAGGCAAAAGGACTCCCGGGGAAGCAAAACAAAAATTTAAAAAGATCAAATAGAAATGAAATGCAAGTGCTGCTCGTTCCAACTAAATAAATAGTAGCAATACACATGACAGATGATACCAGCCTGGATGAAACAGTGGCATTTTTTCACACCTTGTTTTTTTCAAAAGGCACTTCTCAGCCAAAGTAGATAACACTCCAACTGAGAAAAACTGATTTGCTGAGAGTCTTGCCAATATGGAGAGAGGATTTTAAATAGAGAAATTCTTGGTAGATCCTCTTATTTCCTCTTAAGGCACATTACTGGGCTCTAGGCTGAGACTATACAAGTGATGGAAAGATGATGAAACAGTAAATGATAAAGATAGAAAAGGAGAAGCAAAAATAAAAATTAAAAAAAACCCAAAGGGATTTTGGTATTACTTATATGCTTGTAATTGTGTAGGTTGTCTGCCTTGTAAATAAAACACATAAACTAAATTAACTTTCTATGCAAGTGAAAAACCAATACTGATCTGCACTTTACCAGAAAAGATCTTCTCCACGCTTGTCCATTTTTAAAAGCAGAGGAAGTGTTAGTCTGTAAGGTCTGTAGGCTACAGACTGGTCTCTCTGCCTCTGTAGGTTCTGGCTGGGATAGAGTAAATTTTCTTCATAGCAGCTACAATGGGGCTGTGTTTTGGATTTGTGCTGAAAATAGTGTTGATATTACAGAGATGTTTCATTACTGCTGAGCAATGCTTAGAAAGTCAAGGCCTTTTCTGCTTTTCACATCACCCCACCAGCCAGTAGGCTGAGGGTGCACAAGGAGATGGGAGGGGACACAGCTGGGACAGCTGATCCCTACTGACCAAAGGGATATTTCATATCATATGATGACATGCTCAGCATATAAAGCTGGGAGAAGAAGAAGGAAGGGAGGAATGTTGGGAGTGATGGCATTTGTCTTCTCAAGTAAGTGCTAGGTGTGATTGAGCCCTGCTTTCCTGGAGATGGCTGAACACCTGTCTGCCAATGGGAAGTAGTAAATGAATTCCATGTTTTGCTTTGCTTGTGTGCATGGCTTTTGCTTTCCCTTTTAAAATCTTTACCTCGACCCATAAATTTTCTCACTTTACTCTTCCAGTTCTCTCCCCCATCCCACTTGGGGGGAAGCAAGGAGTGAATGAGTGGCTGTGTGGAGCTTAGTTGCTGGCTGGGGTTAAACCACAACAGTCCTTTTAGGCACCCTAAGTGGGGCTTGAAGGGTTCGAGATAATGACAGGTTTGATTGGAATGTCTGGATTGAATCTGTAACTGCTACAGCTGTTCAGTTATTAGTATGGCAGGCTCCTGTGCTTGCCATGGGACTTGCTTGCTTTACTGTAAATTAGAATCTAGTGCTTGTTAGTGGCTGCTTTTTGCTTTTGCTGCTTGCTGTAGTGCTATACTGCTTATCATGTTACTCTGCTGTGCCTGAGAACATTTTGATAACAGCGACGGCCATGTGCCCAGTCTGGCAGGTAGCCAGGGCATCACTGCTGTTTCTGTGCTGCTGTACTAGACAGGCTGGAACTCCAATGTCAACCAGAGTCAAAGAGACTGTGACTTGTAGATGAGTCTATGTGGGACCTGGACACTCTGAAGTGTCTGTGGCTGTGGTTATGTCAGTGCTGCGGCAGGTATACATACCTCTGAGGGAATTGTGGCCCAAGAATAAGTCAACGCTGGAAAAGGTACACCTCGAAACATCTATGGCTGTGGATAAATCCATACTGGAATACCTCAAAGCGTGTGGCCATGGATAAGCCCACAATAAGGCAGGTACAACCCTGAAGGGACTGTGGCTGTGGTTAAGGCCACACTGGAGCAGGTATATCTCTGAACACATTGTGGCCCACGATTAGGCCAAACTGGAAAAAGTGCACCTCAAAGTGACTGAGGCTGTGGATAAGTCTATGCCACACCAGGTATAGCACTGATGAGACTGTGGCTCATACATAAGGCCCACTTGGAGCAGGTACACCCCTAAGGGACTAGTCTGTAGATAAATCCAAGCTGGAGCAGGGGTAAGGGTAGGAGTTCATTGCAATGTTAAACCTTATAACCTGGACTGAAGGGACCAGAGATGGAGATTATAATGGAAATACCTTTAAATTGTGGTAACCCATGATTTGAGTTGTATGTTATAGGAAATACTATAGCAGGAACCACCTGAACCCATAGAGGACAAGCCTTACAAGGAGTGGTGCAAGTGCAACAGTGACCTGAGCTGGCTTTGGTGCCCAGTAACTCCACGCAATGCACCACCTCTCCTGTCCTGAGTGGCCACCATAACAAATGAAGCCCAAAGTCCTGGACTAACTCAGTGGACATTTTTTTGACATTTCTCGACATTTTATGGACATTTTACAATGGTGGTCCATAGGTTAAGGAAATGATATCTGCATATTATATCAAAGGATAAGAAGGGGAGTGGTGGTTAATGATGATGTATTGGACAGTGCGAGACCTGAGCATGACGTAAATGGTATGGAATAAGGGGTAGAGAATGTGCTGATTTTGGATGCGATAGAGTAAATTTTCTTCATAGTAACTACTATGGGGCTATGTTTTGGATTTGTGCTGAAAATAGTGTTGATATTACAGAGATGTTTCATTACTGCTGAGCAGTGCTTACACAGAGTCAAGGTCTTTTCTGCTTCTCACACCACCCCACTAGCGAGTAGGCTGAGGGTGCACAAGATGTTGGGAGGGGACACAGCTGGAACAGCTGATCCCTACTGACCAAAGGGATATTCCATATCATGTGATGACATGCTCAGCATATAAAGCTGGGAGAAGAAGGAAAGGAGGAATGTTGGGAGTGATGGCATTCGTCTTCTCAAGTAAGTGTTATGTGTGATTGAGCCCTGCTTTCCTGGAGATGGCTGAACACCTGTCTGCCAATGGGAAGTAGTAAATGAATTCCATGTTTTGCTTTGCTTGTGTGCGTGGCTTTTGCTTTCCCTTTTAAAATCTTTACCTCGACCCATAAATTTTCTCACTTTACTCTTCCAGTTCTCTCCCCCATCCCACTTAGGGGGGAGCAAGGAGTGAATGAGTGGCTGTGTGGTGTTTAGTTGCTGGCTGGGGTTAAAGCACGGCACTGCCTTGGCTCCTTAGGGAGAGCCACATGCATCCTAAGCACTATTTACTGTGATAAATATGAAGTTTCCGAATTATACTGAACAAACTGTTCACTCAAAAAGAAGCAAGCAATTCATACGCAGGATTGTTGTATTACCACCATTTAGGTTTCAGTTCAACAAAACACTTGAGCTTGTGCTTCAAATCTGCTAATTGTTGTTAATTAGTTGAGACTCCTTGCAAGACTGACAGCTTACCTTTGAAGACACACTATTCAAATTCACCACAATGTACAATGAATAAGATTTTTTCATGGGCTTCATTTTCTTGTCTTCTCTGGATTTTATTCTTTCATGCCCAGAGTGAGGACTGCTGCAATATACATTCCCAGCTTAGAGGTAGAAAGAGTCCCTAACCTGCACCCTTTAGCAATCGTCTTCAGTTTTATTGTTGAATTTCTGGTTTTCAGTTCTGTGAAGGGCCTGGGCTGGGCTGAAATTAATTGTGACTGAAAGAATGGCATTTTCAAAGTTGTTATGACAATCTGCTTCCTTCATTGAGATGCATAAGACCTAGATATTCCATTTTTTTCCAAGGCCGCTTGCGTAATTCTTAGAAAATATATTGGCTATGTGGTAGATGACTCAATTGTCCTGGAATAAAATACTGCTTTGACAAATCTACTTGTACTTCTGAGTGTCAGTGAGTAAGTGATATTCATTCTTAAAGCAGGCATTTCCTGCCAAATCCCCAATTGAAATTATTAGTTATAGTTAATAGAAACAGTTCTATGGGGACATAATTACCATTCTCCATTTTCAAGTCCCCTTTTTAGAAAGACTTTAAGTTAAAAGACCAATTCTCCCTATTCCAGAGCACCTATCACTGATAGGTCAGTTTAAGAAGTGAGTCAAAAGTTTCTCGTTCTTCTGAGAGCAATAAAGCTCTTTCAAAGACCGGCTTTTTATTTTGTTCCTTTGTTTCCTTTATTCTTTGAGGGAAACGAGCCCAAAGAAACTCTGTTATCTTTCTTACCCCAGTTTGAGCACATGCAAACTGTAACCTTAAACTTGAAGCATTCACAGTGAACAAAAAGGACCTTGAGCCATTCCTGAGTGCTATCTATTCAAATATAGCCTTGACTTGTGCTAGCCACAGCTTTTATGTGGTCATCAGCTTGCTTCTTGTCCTCTTTTCCTCCAAGCAGGTATATGACGATAATTTCATAAGCACTGTGTTTCTTCTAAAGACAAAAGACAAAGCAATGCTTCATTAGCTACTGTGAAAATATAGGAGTACTGTGTATCTTGTTTGACTTGCTTTTCCGTTTTAAATTTTTCCTTTTTTTTTTTTTATTTCAGTAAATTACTCTTTTCCAGCCAATAGAGTAGAATTGGATAGATTTGCATTAAGAGATGCCTGTATTTAGTGTATTAAATAGCAGTCAGATCTGGATCCATTGTTAGAGCCTATGGGAAGAGTCAGGAGGATGGAGAATTTCAATGGGTTGCAGCAGCCAAGCTAAAGAGATGTTGTCAGCCTGGGAGAACAGAGGATACTGGCAGCTAGGGACCATGCCAAAGCATGGCCACAGTGGGAGAAATGAGGATGGGGACTGAAGGACTGCAGAAATGGGGAGAACTTGAAGCTCTTGGGTGGCCAAGCAGGTCAAATTAGAAAAACATGGAGATTTGGGTAGGGCTTGGAAGGAGTCAAGGAGTGAGCTTCAGAGTCGAAGAGATTGAGCTCTCAAGGACAACTGAGGGCTTAGAAGGGACGGCTTTTGGCACTGACTGAAGGATCTCTGGTCAGGACAAGTCCGAAAAAAGAAAGAAATATAGAATGAGGAATCTCTAACAGGCAACAACTTGAAAAACCTGTGTTTTGCCTGTTAGCCAGTTTTATTAGCTCTCCTAATATACACCAAATACTGCTACCAAAGTCGTAATATGTACAGACCATAGTTGTCTTTGAAGAGATACAAGCATAACTCTGACAGGTCTGAGGTAAGAGGTTGAACGTTGGATGGATTGGTGAGCAGGTGCAACCATGGACTGGGAAATGTGGGGACCTCTTGTTGTGGTTTAAAACCAAATGATAATGCAGAGACTAACTGGAACTTGATACCAAAACACTTTAATTACAAATAAATGCAATCAAATAAATGCAGTTTTACAAATTATTGGATTTGTCTGCTCTGCAGGTAGAATGGCATTATCCAGGAGAGAAGTCAGTTGAGTTAGGCTAGACAGTAGTTGTGCATGCATAGACGTTACTCAGGGCTTGGAGGTCTTTGTGTCCTCTCCTGATGATAATCTGATGATAACCTGGGCATCATCAGTTATTTAATTCGGTAGAGAAAAACAGATTCTTGGTTGTCTCATTGAAATTCATGCAGTGCCCAGTGACTGTCTGTCACCATAGCTTGGTGTTCACAATCTGCTTGTCTCGAAGATTACACAACAAGCATTAGGTTGCTCACACTGGCGTTACTTCTATGCTCTTAAAACTAAGCTACTCCCTTATCCTATGGAGTTAACTAAAGTCCGTATGTTAATAGTGTTGTTAACTAGATCTAACTTATGTTAACTGTTACATAGCCCACCCCTTATTATATAGACATTCTTATAAATGTCCATACAGTTTATTTCCATGCATTGCCATTTGCCAGATTACATATACACATAGAGACATTCTCCAGATCTTAGTATACAGACTAATTGTTAAAGCTACTAATATGTAAATTTGTCTAAGTAAAATTGCTCATTACAAGTGTGGCATTATTCATATATCAAATTGTCCAATTACCTGTAACATGCTTATCATTCCCAGTGCTGTTGTGTACTAGAGCCAAGATTTGATCTTTTATGGAAGACACTGCTTGCCATCCAGTGCCTTGCACATAGGTTTTCACACATGTATTGTTGTACTCCTGCCCTACTGCAAATCTCCCCACCACTCATTTTCCAGCAGTCTGTTGTGAGACTCATGGTAGCAGAAGTGTTTGTGGGTGGATGGCATATGCTGGCACTACGTGTAGCACATAGCAGTCCTCTAAGCACAACTAAACAGATTTGGTATGTCATAATGTCTTTTTGACCTTGGCAGACCAGATGGGTTACCCAAATATTTCCATCTGCGTTTTTTCCATTGTTTCATCCATCTCCACACATCACTGACTGCCATCCAGGAGTCAATATGGGTGCCCAGTGCAGTACTGGCAATTGGGGGACTACAGTGGTTATTCTGTTCTTAGTGTTTCCAGCGATTCTTGGACCCCAGGCTGTGTCGCTACCTTCTCATCACTGATATTTGTGGCTTCAAAATCCCAGTGATTGTCCTCAGATTTCGTCAGGGCCCTTTTGCCACATGATCTGGGAGAATGCACCTGAGGAGGTATGCAGGATATTTTACACTTTACCACTAGCTCAGATAGGGCACAGAGTCACTGCTGTGCTGCATCTTGTTTCATTTGTTGAAAGGCTCATTGTTATTTGTGTGCCCTCTCAACTCTGATTTTGTGCACAGGTTACAGCGGTTCCAGCAGCTGGCTACACCTGGGAACGTGCACCCACCAGAACCTGATCATTCAAAAAAAAGATTTCTGGAGGAAGACAAGATGTCACTTATTTCCCTGTGCCAGATCCCAATGGGGAGCACTTGCTACCATGATCTTAGAGACCAAGATCTTGGCACTTTTGATCAGCAGTGCCCGCCTTTTGACAAGCCAACTTCACCATTGCTTTGCTGTGTGTATTGCTGTGCTATATCCTTGTCCTCCTGGAAATTTTCAGAGCTTCTCTTACTCACCCATTACTGTGCTCTAATATGCTTCCTTTGTTTTCCAGACCATCCTTCTCTTTCTTCAGTTTCCATACTTCTTCCAACAAAACCCAGTATGCAAAGACACAATTTCACTTTAAAGCAATACTTATCTCCCCATTCTCCTCACACATGTTGAACCCTTTCTACATCGATCTCCGAATACCCCAGGTGTCTCCACCTTCACCTTCACGTAATCCCTTACAAATGGCAAGATGCCATCAGGTCAAACACTGTGCCAGGGTGCCTATTCATCCTCCCATCCAAGGAGCAGGTCTTACGCTTGGTTTTACGCTTAAACATTTTACAAAGTTTTGTCTCCCCACGTACTCAAATCAACTCACACCTCAGCCTTTGGGAATTTGTGAATAGTGTGGTCTTACCCCAATCATCCAGTGCATACAACCTGTGCTGTGCCAGCCCCATCCCAGAAGCAAGGTCTTGCCATAACCTCACATCCAGGGTCTCATGTCCATCTATCCCCATGTTACAGATATCTGTGATTCATGTAATTGGTATCCCAGTACTGACAACACCAGATGGCAGTTTGGATGTTAACTGGACTTGATACAATAACATTTTAATTATAGGTACATGTAATTTTATGAATTATATAACTCACCTGTTCTGTAGAGTGTTGATGGCCAGTGGTTCCCATTGTGTCAGGCATATTGTGTCAGGCGTAGTAGTCCTGGCGCAGTGCTGGGGCTCCCTGGTCCTTTTTCCAAGCAGCTCTTGGCACTTTTAGTTATAGGACTGGATAGAGAATACCCTGTTCTTGATTGTCTCACTCAAATTCAACAGTGCTAAGCCTCTTCACAACTCCCACGGTGACCGGCAGAGTGACACCTTTCACAGACATTGACAGGTTCCTTAAGCTCAAGGTGGTCCTTTGATATTACTCACTTTTCTTATGAGGTTAACTAAAGTCCATATCCTAGTGCTTCTCAACTATGTCTAATTTACTCTAACTGCTGTTCCCCTGGGTTGAAAGCAAGAGGGATTTTCAGCTGTGTGCAAGGCTCAGGATTCTTATCTATCTGTAAGGCAGAGAGAGGATTTTGAATCCAGAGAAGACGGTTAGATCAGGCATAGTGCCTCTGAACATGGGCATTTGCTGTCAGGACTCTGGTGCAGGAAAGTGATGCAGAGAGGAGTTCTCCCCTTCCCTTTCTTCACAGTGTGCAGGAGGACTGAAACCTCCCAGTTCCTTTATGCTTTTTGAAACAGAAATGTAACCCTGGAAATGCAATAGCCTGATGGCAATTAAGATTTGCTAGTAATACAATGCACATCCTTTCCAGAGAAAATATTCTTGCAGTTGAAACGCGTTGGAGATAAAACCAAATTAAACTTTTGGAACAGGAAAAAACTGAAAAAATACTATTTTCATCAGTTTAAATGCAAAAGAGATTTTGCCTGGTGAATTGCAAACATGTACTTAAAGAAAAGTTTTGATCAGGTTTGGCTCCAGTACTTCCTCAGGTCCTCATCTGAATTCTTCTCTGTAGCCCACACTTTATTGCAAATACAGAGTCATTCAAGCTGTTATTAGACAGCAGAAAACCAGAAAGTTTTGCTCTTCAATAAAAGGAGTTACATTTTCAATTAGATTTTTCAGGCGTTTTTTCCCATACTCATGGTATTGTAGTAAAAAAAGATTGAATAGTTTATTGGATTCAGCTACCGTACAGTTTTCAGTGTGTCAGTCTAGATTTTTAAAAGGCACAAAATAGAGAAAATCTGACAAGAAAACAATGAAACTTTCTATATTATTCCTTGGCATTGTGGTGAACTCGTAAATTTGCCATATATTCACTGTAACTTAGTTTAAAATCTGAAATTCTCCCCCCGTGTGTAAGACTGATCAACTTACTATTGACCAAAGGCAAGCATCTTCCATCCACTCTAGTAAACAAAATGTTGTCACTCCATATTTAAGCTATCATTTAAACTATTGTTTAACTATTTAAACTATTTTTTAGTTTATTTATTGTTTAACAATTTAAACTATTGTTACACATTTCAGTGTAACAATATCTTCACACAGAGTCCTTTTTCTGTTTATTCATATGCTGAACCACTGAAGGGAATATTCTTAAAAGCAGGCTGATGATTTACTTTGGCCAGTAGTTAATGCTGCTTCCCAGTGGCCTTCAGAGAAGGAACCAATGGTGGCAGGTGACAATTCTTAGAGCTGTTGCGAAAAAAACACAGCTTTTTAAAGTTCATTATCAAATAAATGAATATTTTGTAACTGTAAAAGCCAACTTGTTCCCATCAGACACATTTTGGCCTCTTGAGAACTGATGATAATTCTGCACTCGGAAGAATCACTGATGCCATTCTCAGATCTCCACTGGTGCCCACACTATTTTTCTGGAAGTCCAGTTCAGTCGCACAGGTGAAAGATACATAGGAATTTTGCCTATTCGTTTGTCTTCTCCAACCCTACTCTGGTGAGAAAACATCTTTATGGCAGACACTATAACAGGGTTAATGGAGATAAACTGAATTCCCTAGCAGCCAGCTTGTTCCTCATTATGTACACTACAGGCTCTTATTCAAACTGGGAGGAATCTCAGGCACCAATGCACACTCGGTATGTGCAATAACCAAGACCTCAAACAGCACTCTGCAAAACATATCTGCACCTTTCTGCAAAAATCCATCTGAATGCATTGAACCACTAAAAATGTGTTTGGTTTATGTTGTTTTTGGTTTGTGTTTTTTTTTTTTTCTAGAAGATGCTCTAATACTTCCTCCTTGCTTTTTAAGCCTTTAAATAGCAAACATATTTGAGATGGATATGTAGGTTCTTATTAATATTTTATGCTTACATATCTCCATATTTATAATCTCATATTGAGTTTGGTGTAGAGACTATTTCCCCCATTTTTTATAGCTTCTGTTTTCAGAACAGTGTGTGAACAAATGTATTGGTATGACAGTTACAGAGGAAGTTCATGCCTACAGTTCATAAAAGCTCACCAAACTGCTTTTAGTGATCAACTGATTTTATTTAGTGATAGGTCTTTAGAAAGGGAAATCATCCATGGTTTAATACAACTGAGATAAAAGCAACTAAACATCCCATAAGAATAGAGTTGGAAATTAAGGACATTTCCGCCAGAACAAACATTCTTCAAAACTATTTGTCCTAACTAATACATCCAAACTGAGTGTACTTTTTTTACAAAGCATTTCACAGGGTCATTATGACTGAAATGTTTTAGACTGTGAGACTTATATAGACTATGGAAATTTATATGTAGTATTCGAGGCTGAAACTAATAGAGGAAGCATACAACAGAGATGTAGCTGAATCTGAATTTTCACATGATACTACCAGAAACTGGTCATGTCACTGTCATTATGAAATAGTTATTGTATTCCATCAGCTTCTCAAAGACCGGTTTCGGTCCCCTTGTTCTTACCCACACAGTAATTTAAAAAGCATCTCTGTGGGATTAAATTCATTACGTTTATCTACAATCCTCTCATTATTCAGTTTGTAAGTATTCTAAAAAGTAAAACAAGTTCACTAGACTGGACAAACCACTTCTTCAATCACGATAAGAAATACTAATTAAATCCCTTGCTGCAAATGAACAGTATTTCATTGTCTTTGCAAATGTTACTGTTAAGAGTCTACACCTGCAGTAGTCAAGATAGATGCTTCTAATTCTTCCTTGCTATTTATACTCAGGCAGCCTGGGACCTTACTTTCCTCACAGTCTCCAAGATGAAATTATTTTTGGTCATTATGAGTCAAGGTGTCATTACTCACCTGGAATTTAGAGTGATTTTTTAATATTGTTTAATGTGCCTATGGAATAACTTTGGGTTTATTCTGTACTTCTGTTGGGATAAGGCTTAGAGCTCTGATTAAGATAGATACTCTATGTTCTAAAAATTGACCAAACACATACAAATTTCTGACAAATCTTAAAATACGAAAGAGAGTAACTCAGTGACTGTATATGGCTAAAAGAGCCGGATAATTTGCAGAAGTTTCCATTCCCATTTCCTGAACTTACATACACCAACTTAAGACATAGACCAGATAGATTAACAAAGGAGAACCTGTGACCCACACAGCATTGGCAACATCACAGGACCTTTTGCAAGAGGCTGAATATTTAGGAATAGTGTTTTAAAAATTTAGATAAACAGAACTTGCTTAATCAAATGTTTTTTCATTCCATGGACATCTTCATTATAGAAATGCATTCTGTTCTGGCTTTAATGGTTTTCCTTTCCATTTGAAAGGGGACTAGGAGACGTGCAAAATTATTCCTTTTAATTGATCCTTTTTCCCCAGTTAGACAATATTTTTCATTCAGGATTTCTGAAACAGTTTGTGTCAAAAACAGCCTAGACAGTGCTTAGAATTTGGCAGACGTGCTAGACTCTTCACATCTTCAGTTTCTGTTTCACAAAGCTGTATTTCCTTGTAAGCTGTGCTTACAAGTACCTGAATAGAAAGGGAAACAGTATTTTTTTTTTATTGGCTTAAATCTAATATTCTGTGACTCTGCAAAGTATTGATAAGGCTCTAATTTTACTTGAAAATTCAAAGACTTTTCCCATGGAATTTCTTTAAAAGTCAATAGAAACTCTGTATCCAGATTGCTAGTAGGCGCAGAGGGAATGCCCTAAAGACCTCTGATGCCAAATGACGTCCCATTAACGCCGCTAGGTCTTGAAGCAACTAAGCAACTTTTAATGCAGTAAATACCATTGTTATGTCTTTCATAAAAATATTAGACTTTTGAATATTAATGATTTTAAAGTTATTGCAATTAGAGTAAGATAAAATATGAATAGTTCTTTCAGATATTTTAGATATTAAATACTGATAAACAGTAGCAAGAAACGTATTAATAAATGTTCTACAAAGTATATTTTTAATAAAATACATAAAGCATGTTTCCAAACAATCAGACTTTTTTTTTCAAATTTCAGAAGAGGTAAACATGTTTGACTGATTATACTGGTTATACTGAATGTCATGTGAAGGTTATTGCAAAAAGTGAAAGATTGCCTTCATCTTAGCAACTCTATTTATGTTCAGCAGTACTTGGAATGCCTTCTTTATATTCATGAATTAATTGTCTCAAAAGATAAAGCAGATAAAGTGGGAAAGATTGATATCTGATCATAGGCTAGGCTTCAAGACTACTGGCAATATGGATTCATATTTCTTTGGAGGAGGCACGATGACTTGAATTTTCCACAACTGTAATTTGACACTCTTAATCCAGACCTATTTATTTAAAACCTTTAGATATATAACAAAAATAACTTTAGAAGCCACACAATAAAATAATCTTATCTTGATTGCTAGCCCTGAGTATGTAACTCTTAAATTAAATATCCAGCTTTGATATGCAGCCAAAAACCAAATATTTCATCTGTAAAAAAATACTATGTCCTACCCTTCTCACACGTATAAATCGTAACTTCAGAGAAGATAAGGGAGTTAAAATAGAGTAAAATTGATGTGAGAAAAGACTTGAAATTACAGATGTAACACTGCCATCCACACAAGTATTTTCTTTTCATTTAATTAGATCCTATAATAATGATTTCTTCTCTTCTCTATATAACTATCAAAAGTTTATCTAAAAAGACTGCAAATATATGGTAATGGAGTACAAAAATAGAGTCTACGCATTTGTGGAGAGTAATGATAAAGCTCATAAGTGAGGAAGCTGGAACACATGGAGTGAAAGATGTCCTCCCACTAGACAGTTAGAATTCAGATGCCCATTAAAATCTCAGCAACACAGAGGAAACAAGAAGTGCTTTTTTTCCACTATTTTACCCTGACAGTTTACAACAGCATGGAATATTCTGAAGGGTACATTATAAAATGAGTCATTCCCATTGAAAATTTTGTCCTGGTCTCCCTTTTCATGGCTTCACCACTCAGTATTTCCTTTAAGATCTACCCATAAAGAGTCTGATTCATTCATTCCAAGCTACTTGACCTTGGCTTCAAGCCATTAGGTATCACCCTTTATCAGTAAAATTGAACTACAAATAAAAGTATCCTAGAAAAGTCAATGTTCAAGGGAGCTGAGGAAATAATGATGAGATTAATTAAATGAAAAACTCTTTTCAACAAAATATTACAAGAGAGATAAATGAAATGTTGGTCATTACCATAAGATTTATAAGAAAATTGGGCATTTTTAGAAAAATCTATAAAACAAAGAACTAATGTATATTTTCATTACCAGAGTAAAAATGAAAGCAATCAAAATATGAATGTTACATGCTGTGGAATTAATTACCCACTTCTACCACCTTGTGGAGGCACAATATTAATTAATATGACAGGTCTATGTAGGAGAGAAGAACCATCAAGTGACTATACAATAGGCTGGCATCTGACAAAGCTGTTTTATAAGCTATTATAACCTTCCTGTGAGGAAAGGACTCCTCAGGAGTATCATTCTGAAGGGTAAATACTGACAGATGTGGGATTCTTACACTGCTCAAGTACAGTAGATCATTCAGCATGCATTTTATTCTCAAGAATAACACCTTTGCAATTAAATACAAAGTTCTTTTAAGAGAGAGAGGACACTCAATTCTGTGATACTGAATGAACAAAAGTATCTACAACCGTCTTATTATCACAACTGTACCTGGAAGAGATAACAACTGTGGAGCACACATAACAGGACTGATATTTGTTTGTACATTGTCAGCAGTCACAAACAAATTTGTGCAGTCAGGTCTGTTAATGCAAAGCTTGATGCCCATACAAGTAAAAGTAAAGACAACAGAGTTTCGTGTGATTTTGTGTTTTGAGAGTTTGTATTGATAAACCAGTTTCTAAATTCTGGGCCTGATCTTGTCAAATGACATTATATAAGCATGAAAGCTCAGAAACTGAATCAATGGGAAGAGGAGGGAAAGATGATGTCCCCTTCTCATTTTTACTGTCCTGAGTTATGTGTAGTCCACTAACCACCATTTCAGCACCTGAAAAGGCCTCATGCTTAATTCAAAGCTGCATCCAGTATATGCAGCACTTCCATGAATATTTTCTGAGGTCAGTGTTGGCTATACTGTTACACAGAAGAGTTTGACTGTATTACAATAGAAAGCAGTGCTGATTTCATGATGGAGAGTTGGGGGGTTTTGTTTGGTTTTTAACATTGGGCAAGCTCTAGTCTTATTTTGGGGAAAGAATGTCAACTTCTGGCTGGGGTGCTCCTGGAAAGCATCTTCCACTTTAGTTTCATGTGAAATTAACTCAGTTCATGGTCTCTCAGATACCATGTTATGAGCCACAGCATGGTGAGTGGGCACAGTCAGCTAAAATACACTGCAGAAGGGCACCCCTGAGCAGAAGAAAGGCTGTAGACACACCTCCAGAGCAGTCCTCTGAATCCCAGGAGGCTTTCAACATCAGAAGAATGTCACCACTACAGGCTCTCAAAAATTGCAGTTTGCACACAAAATGCCACATACTGTAAGGAATTTAAAAGAAATCTGAATATATTACGTGATTAAAGCTTGCTCCCAGCTTCTAATTATCTCCAGAGCACTGGTGCTGCAACCTGCAGTATGAGTTTTCATATCAGTCCCATTTAATCCATTTTTAGTTTCGTTAACATATTTTTAAAATCTACAATTTTTGGTCAATATTGTTTTTTCCACAATTGTTATAAGATTCCGCTAACGATACTTTGCCAAGAAGTCTTTCATCAGGTAGTTGCACAATAAGTTCATATTCAGTATCTCTCACAAGAGATCTCCCCACCTGTGGCAGCTTTAATGAGACTGCATCCTTTCTTAGATTGGTTAACCTATCATCTGAGTCTGGCATCATTTGTATGATGAAAGTTCTTCACACCATCTGATTTTCATTCTTCAGACATACTGTATTCCAGCCTTGTAATAGGTTGTGAAAAATCCATCAAGGGATTAACCAGCAGGTGGTTAACTCTGCTCTACAAGATACAGAAAAGGTAAGAGCTCAGGGTAAGGACTAGAAGGAAATCTAATTGTTAAAAAAGTGTGTCTAGGTTCAGGTGCACTAAATTAGTTAACTCTGGTTCTTTATAAGGATGTGCTTGAAGAAAGTGAAGACAGCACCAGGTTTAGCTTGTGAATGGAGAAAATTAGAGAGGAGCTGTGCCTCTAAAGAGACTCAAGCTAATGAGGGCAGGACAGAGGTAGGTTTTTTTCACCCTGGTTTGGCTCAGAAAAAAAATAAGTAGAGGAGAAAGTTTTGGAAGCAAGGTTGAAAATTTGTACTTGAAGTTGTAGTAAGATTTAATATAGTCAGGAAGATAAGGTTCCTTATATGGTTTTGCTGTTTTCACAGGTTCCCTGAAAGAGAACTCTTGCCTGGAAATCTCATTTTATTGCTTTTTGAAGTGTTGCTAGGTCTTTAGAGTCTTGCTGCAAAGTGCAATGGAAGACGCAGCTCTTAGACATGTTGGTCTTTGGTGGAGGAGGACCGAAAAGCTTAAGAAATTAGTTTGGTTTTTTAGTACGTCACCTTTCAGTTTTGCTCTTGCGGACACTTAATTAAAAAGTAGAGCCAGTATACTGAAAAATCTAACAGTGTGTTCTATATTAAAACAAAATAAATCAATGTTGTACTTTAGAAAAAGAAGACTATAAACTCAGCTTCATCTCAGTGGTATTGAGGTAATGATGGGCAAGGATAAATAGGGAAGTCCTACCTCTATTTTACAGGGTTTCTGGTAGTACCTTTCCTTTTTCAGCTGGATCTCCTAGGTACTGTTTTATACAGTTTTACAGTTTCTTAAACTGTGCTAAGTACTTGGTGCTAAAAATAAACAAAACTTCATTCATGTTCACTACTCTCAATTTCTACTGATTTGGTCTAATCTTTTCCCTCAATGCCTCTCACTCTCCTTAGGGTCTCTTGGCCATGGTGGAAGGGCTTGATATGCTGGAATTACACACCATGCATCCTTCCTAAAAACAACAACAAAAAAGTGGTTTGTTTGATTTTTGTTTTTTCCACTCTTCCATGAAGTTTGTTACAGTACCATGCAACAAGAATTCTTGAAAATTGTAGGGTTTCATGTCTAGCTTCAATGTCTGTATTCCAGAATTCATATAATAAAGGTCTATATCTGATGTCATTCTGATAGAAAGTACAGAATCCCTGCAGTAGTGCTAACGATCTGTACTCAGGGACATTGCAAGGCTAATCACACTGAGATCCTTTAAACTCCTTGATGTTCTGGTGTGAGAACACCGTCTTAATATCTCTGCACCTCTGTGCTAGAGGAGATAGTGGAAAACTAAAGATGTTAAAGAAGAAAACAAAAGGAAAGCTTTGATCCCTTAACATGAAGTATTTATTAGACATAAATATTTTGAATAACATGAGCTATTTATTACGTTTTTATGAAAGTCTTTATTGACATAAATTGAGATGTATCTGTATCTTTCTATGTCAGAAGCCAATTTATTTCCCTAAAACTAATATTCCACTTTGCTTAATGAGAATGTTCTTCTTGTGGATAACAGCTGACAAGCTGGGCTAATTTTAAGATATCCTAATGTGTATCTTAGAGAAAGCTTACTAGGAGTTTTTCATCATGGAAATTATGGTAGAGACAGCTAATAAGGTTTTAAACAGTGTTTTACAACAAGATCACTTAGATCACCTCAGGAAATTTCTTCATGATAACTTTATGTAGAAATTAAAGAAAAATATAAACAAATATTTTTTCAACCTACTAATTTTACTACAATCCCATAGATTTTTACTTGACAGTAAAAAACTTGGACATGAAATTTTATTGAAAATAAATATAGTAGAGTAACTTTATTCTGCATTTGAACTGAAATATTACATTGGTGTAATTGTCACTGTAGGAATTTTGAGAATGGAATATTTTAGATATACCTTTCCATAAAACTCTATTTATGATAAAGCTGTGATTAATCAGATTAAATCAAAAGAATTTGTTTCATTTTCCACCAAGTATACAGACTATGGCAGCTTTCTATCAAAACAAAATGTAAATTTTTTTTGAGTTTTATGTGGAGTAGAGCTGTGAATAGCATCAGGTAATGTTGACAGGTGAGTCTGGTTGCAAGCTGATTTGAAAAAAAAAATGAACATGATTGTAAAGAATTTGTTTGCTATGGGGAGGGTGTTTTTGTGTGTGTGTGTGCCTTAGAAACAAACTATATCCAGCTTTTATATATAAACTGAAAGTTTAAGCATCTGGCCTTAAAAAGTTGTATTAGAGATGAAAGATCTCCTATTCCTATTTATTCATGGGTCTTTTTACCCATTAGCCTTCCATTCTCAATTATTCCTGATGCTACTTTTAGAAATAAAATTTGTCAACCAACATCATAATAAATTTACTTTTCTCAAGTCAAAGGGCTGGGTATTTTACCTGTTATGCTATGGAGTCTCAGGGGACTGTTACAATTGAATGACAACAAAACTACAGTACATAATATGAAAATTAACTGTAATTTAAGAGTGAGAGATTAGGGAAGGGAACAGACAGAGATCAAGCAAGATCCTCTTGCTTATAGAGTAGTGGGCCCAAGATCAACACAGCAATCACACAACACAAAGATCTCTGACCTATATTTGCATGCAAGGTTTCGGCTTCCAAGATTTTCAGCCCTAAGCTCTAAAATAGACCTGAAAAAAGGACTCCATTCAGAACTTATTTTAGCCTGGGCTCATGAAAAAGGGATTTTTAAGATTGCTTTATCTTTTGAGACTAGTAGATACAAACTAGCAATAAATTGTTACCCGCTAAAATCAGAAATGCCAACCATGTGATGAGAGCATTAAAAAGAATGTAACCATCTGAAGTGCATGATTCAAGCCTTGCTGAAGTTTTGGTGATCTGTTCTTGTTGTTTTCAGCCTAGTGAGAGGTGTGACTGGTATAAAGTAACTCATTCGTCCCATAGTTCTCCAGTTTATCAGTAATATTTCTACCATTCTGTAATGGTTGAAGAGATCACACAAGGCCATAGAAAGTATAAACATCACACTAATAAGCAAACGACAATCATAAACTTTCTGAAGCTTTTGTTTATTTTTGTTGTGATAAACTCTACAGCAGACTAAGTAGACATTTGAGTAACGTTTTAATGCAACTTTAGAGTGTCTTACATATAAAAACAAAACAAAAAACAGGGAAAGCAGTAGAGACATTGACTAGGTGGTTTCCTGCTTGAGAACCTACATAGCTGTAGTGGTCTTTATTAGAGACTCCTAAGGTATTCAAGGTACATCACCTGTCATTTGGCCTTACGAAAAAGTTCAAGAGAGTAATTTCTTCCTCGCAGTGAATAAGGAGCTTTCTTTGACAGATGTTACGCTACTATTTTAGAATTACTCTCTCTTTCCCTGTACCTCATAGTGAAACTTCCTCCAACTTTCTCGTTGCAAGGGAGCCTGACTTCCTATTTGAGGCACTAAGGAAACAATTTACATTACTTATATGTGTCCTCTGTGATAGGTAATTAAGGAAAATAGAGGCTATTCCATATGCTGCTAAAAGTGGTCCACTTCTAGGTCGGATTGAAAAACTGTTAAAAAAAACCGTAATTAACTGTTTGAAGTCTTGTACTGAGTCAGTAGGGAAGTTCTGAGTTTTGATAAATTTAATCTTCATCCATATTTAGCGTATTTTATTTTGTTTAATAGTTTTAAACAAGATGTGATAACATGATTTTTTAAAATATAAGTAAAATTGCTTTAAGAGAATGTTTAGAATTGTATTTTATTTGAGATTACATATTACCCTGTTCTACCTATCTGTAATCACATTACACACCTAGTCTCATTCCTTTTCTCAAAATTATTCCAGCGTATTATGAAGTGGTAACACTTTGTGAATCACAGTCTCCAAAATAATCTCGTGGAAAAAAATTAAAATCCCAGGATTTCAGCAGAAATCAGGAAAGCAAACATATTCAGCCTGTGGATTTAAAGTCGGTCTTAATCAATGACTGCACTAAACTAAATGTAATGTTCAATGATTTACAATTCATACTGTGCAATGCACCCTGTAGATCCTCTACTGAAGTTAAAAAATTACACAGCTTTGCTGAGTTTTTCATTAGAACTGAGGAGAGTTTTTTGACGACTCAGTGTACCATGACTACCCATTGGAGGGCTGAAGCCTGAGAAGTTTCCTTTCTGAAGTAAGAATCAAATTATTCCCACATGAAGCTGTGCACAGTTCAACATTATTAATGACTAGCAACACAATCCTGCAGAGTATGAATGAGAGTTTGGACATCGGGGTTTAAATTGATTTAGGCTTTGAACACTGGGTTATTTTCCTTGCTCTATGGATAGTCATAGAGATGCTCGACAGGTTTCTTATATTTCTCTGATATAGTCAGGATCTTGGTGAAGTCAGCATCCATGATCCATTGTAGTCTTTCTGTGCAGTGACACATAATCAAGCTGTGCATCGCAAACAAAGGTGAGACCACTTCCTGCCCAAAGAGCTGGCAATATAATTAAGATAGATCACAGAACATATTCTTGACGTCATAAACATTCTTGCTTATTGATTTCATCCCCATCCATGTAGATTTGATTCATGCTCCAAACTATAAAAACACAATTCAGTATGTCAATCCTAGCAGGATAGTAAACTGGATAAAAGAGACAGGAATATGAGTTTTGTCCCCACCAGATTTTACAATCTAGAGAAGCCAACATAGAAAAATGGCGAGGATAGTACTAGAGGGAATGCTATAGAGCAATGCAGATTTTTGTCATGCCAAAGAGATAACAGCTTAACTTGAAGACTGGCATTTACAGCTGCAGCTGCAAGTAACTATTTGCAGAATAAACAAAGTAAGTTTTCTTGTGAAGCCTTTCTTACTAAGTGAACTTTCCTCAGCCTCTCATAACATTGACTTTTTCAGAAGTAAAGCCACTCTTAAGGTTCATTACACTAGCTTCTGGGCATACGACAGACTTCAGTCACAATGAAAAGAAAGAAACTCAGATCACCAAATGTCATATGTTGACGTACAGTATGTCCTTGTGAAAATCAATGTTCAAAGTAAAAATTAACTGCTGTAACCCAATTTTTGTTGGGGTACTCTCTAGTTCCAACACCGTTATAGCTTTTTTTGCATTAATCGACACAGCTATCCAAAGGGCTAAGCAGCAGTTTATGTGAGAGGGTTTTTGACACTGTTGAATTGGGTTTAGTAAAGTACAGGAGAATGATGTATTGCAATAAATGTTCTAATTTTTTTATCTTTTTTCAAATGGAATATCTCACCAAGTGAAACGGCCCTTTGAACCTCTGCAAGATTTTTTGTTCAGGCAAAGTGGGAGTATGCTCTTCAGCTGAACAGAACTCTAGGTGACTCAACCTTGCTTGCACAAATAGTCATATACAGAATTATGAGTCTTGTTTGCGTTATCACAAACACTCTCAGGGATGTTTACCACTTCATATTTGCTTTTTAAAAAAACAACTAATATGCGTATTATCAGCTGTGCTATCAACAAATGGTTCACCAAAAACTATAGTTAAGACAAAACTAACAGACAATATTTACTCTCTGTGTTTTCACATATTTCCATTTTCTAGCAAGATGTTTTGGAAACATTTCGTGCAAATAAGATGGAAACGAGCAATAAAATCTTCTTGTTCTTGTGAAGAAATATCTCCTATGACACATGCATCTTCTCAATTGTGAAAACATTTGCTTACTGAGAACAGTTCACATTTGCCAACTTCTGTAAGATTATAGATTGCCCACAGTAAGCCAAACCCCAGCCTCTCATTCACTGGGCTATGCTTTTTATATACAGCAGTGAAAATCTAGAGAAATTCCTTTGAAGATATTTACTCTGATGACAGCTTTGTGTTGCTTTACTGTGAAAAAGATTTTTAAACCTTTCAAGCCTCTCTTCTAATCTCATTTCCAAAGCATTGCCAAGATTCTGTTGCCTTCAGAGAGGAAGGAGCATAAAATTATAATAAATTGTAGGCATTCCAAGTAAAGATAGTAAGCACATTTATGCCAAAAGGTTATGTGAAACAGAGTTAGAATGACTTCCCTCATAGATCCCATTATTGACTAATTTACTTTCCCATTATCCTGGATAAAATGAAATGCCACAATTTATTGATTTATCTATCTTTTTTTTTTTAAGGAAGGCAAGCTGGCAATTTTGACCAGCAACCTGAAGTGGTTTGACCAGCAATTTAAGTGCAACCTTAAAATAGTTTTCTCTACCTAGACACAGTAAAATGTTTAGACCTTACAGACCTTACAGGCAGCTGCTGTCGCTGCTGTCATGTGATGCTTCTCCTCTACCTTCACAGTTACATAATGTGGACAATAGATTATTGAATTGTACTGCATAGTATAATATACATTATTGGAGAGAGAATTGCTAAGGCCCCAATTCTGGGGATAGAAATCTCTTCTCATGCTCCTTTCAGGCCCAAAAGAATAAAGCAGAACATAAATTGTAGGACATGCTGATATATTACTGTGCATATAAGACTGCTGATTGAGGATCATGGGGTTATTCTAGCTTTCTTGTATGTAGTTTGGCCTTTGGAGTGACAACTAGGAGGATTTACTAGGTGGAAAGAGCTGCTCTCAAATGTAATAGTTTATATTCATTCCCACATTGTATCTCCTGATTTGAGGTATACAATTTACAGATGTAAGGATTTGAAAAATTAAAGAAATGTAGATAACATGATTTCTTTCTCAAATTAAACTTGAGAATTTAAATAAATTAATAAAACTTAAACATGAACTTAGAAAGTGCTATTCCTCCAATGTAAAAGAAAATAAAAGCACGGTTGTAATCTTGCAAGGTCTAGAGCTAATATTTTTTATTAAGCTTGCTAATAGACTTGGAAAAAAAATGGAGACATTTTTTAGATTCACAAAGTATTGATCAGATCTGGAATAGAAGCTGCAGCCATCAAAGCTAAACACTCTTTGAAAACAGCAGATCATAATTACATCTATATCATTTAGACCATTTCAAAAAAGACTTTTGAAACCTGTGGAGTTGTCACGGCCAAGCAAGGGATGCAAAGGCCAAGCAATGATAATTAGGGAACAGCAGAAGTAGGCTTGCTACATTCTTATGTAGGTTTTGCTTTAGCAAGAGATGGGGTCTTGGAAGAGAAACAAAAAGAACTGTGTTCTTTTTCACAAAGAATGTACTTTAATTTGGGGTTGTGTCTGTAAATCACTTTATGTGTTAGAAGAAAATGTTTATCCTAGGTAGCAAGAGGACATTCTGAAGGGTGTCTCAGAAGTAATTAAATAACAGGTCTAAATAAAAGAGTTAGTTTGAAGCAGAAGCTAGGACCCAGCATCCACCTCAAGTGTATTTGCGAGTAAAATTACTATGAAAAATAGTTTGCATCTTCTCTGTTTCCAGTCTTCTGTAGTCAGTTATGCATCTATTCTGACAATGGCATAAGTATTAGCATCAAATGGAAAGCAGAATTATGATTTACAGGGAAATCAGTGGTTCAGATCAGTTGTAATGGGCCAGATATCTCCATCCTGATTGTAAGTGGCATCTTAGTCTCTGCCTAGGCTCCCTGTGATCCTGCCACTGCTCTGTGTTTGTGACTGCTAAAGAGAGGACAAACTGGGGCAGTACCATAACTACACCATGGTCCATTCGTTACACAGGGGACCATAGCACAAGAGAGGTAGTCATAGCCAAATTCTCCATTTTGGGGGAGAACTGTCTCTAACGGGCTCTAAAGCTGATTTGAATAATTTCTTGTCCATTTCTCAGGTTCTGACTATAGTTTTAAGGCACTGGTCTACTCTGTCAGCTGTTTTAACAGGGCTCCACTGAAGACAGCAAAGTTAGATCTAGATTACAGGGGGTGTCAGCCCACAGGCACCAAAGGTGTTCCTCAGTTGCCAAAGACGCGAAGAAAAAGATCAGCCTGCTGGAAAACTGCAGGTGTTTACTATTACTGAGTTTCCAGGAAAGCTCAGAGGAGTTGAAATGTCAGCACATATCCTTACTCCATATTCTCCTTTTCTCTGTTGAATAAATTGTTAGATTTCTTAAATAACAAGTTTTTGTAACAGGTGTGAAAGTCAGTGATGCAATTTGAGCACTGCAGGCATTTGCCATTTAAGGGGAAAGAATGCAAATCAGAACATGACAGCAACAGAGACAAAGTCAGGTTAGCACAAGGATGGGGCAGACACACTGGAAGGACAGTAACAGCTGTAAACGGCAACTACCACCCATGCAAATATGAGCAGAGAAAAAGCACAAAAGATTGGCAGGGTAGTGAGAAATCAGGGGAACTTTGAGGCAGAAACATAAAATGATAAATAAGAAAGCTGACAGATTCTTGCTGCTATCCTTTAGTTCAGACAAAAAGGGTACTGCGAAAGAGGATAGCATAACATTTATATGCGTGTGTTTGTTTATATTTAAACAAGCTATCATAGAGGAGACCCTGCACAATCAAGTCCTGATCTGGGCTGCCACAGTAAGCACAATTTTATCATATCTTTGGGATTTTTCCATGCACTGCTCTTAACAGAAAACAAACTTAATCCTGTCAGTGTTTGTGACCTGCTGCTAGCTTAATTGTAGACATTATTACTTCAGATCCATTGAGTTTGCACTAAATTTGTTCTTTAGCATTAATAGATTTCCTTCCTTCCTAATTTCATTCTCCTTCTAGCCACCCCCAGGTCTGTGTATGCCTGTGTATATGTACACAGGTAAAGATCCCACACTGTCTTTCCTTTAGCTAGCTAAACAGGTCAATCTCTTTTTAGTCTTTTCTCATAAGACTGACCTTATCACCCTGAGGGTCTCCTCCTATTCCCATTTGAAACACATCTTTTCTGAACACGAATGGCCTTCAGGTTAAGGGCTTTATTAGATCCCTGTTACAAAACTGAATGTTTCCCTGACATTACTCCTATGTGATCAGTTCAAGGTGAGAGGGAAAACTTTTGATTAAACTGAGGCTGTAGCAACTGTCTGTTGGGTCTCAGTCTAGTGCTTCAGTCAGATAGTTTTACCCCAAATGCACTGTTATGATCTCACCATGCCCAAGAAGTACCCACAGGTACTTACGGTAAACCACGGGCACAAAGAATGAGTGAGAATGTAATCCGACAAGCAGCAAGTGCATTAACTGTGAAAAGCGGTCTCATACTGTCTATAATCTATACTTTCTGAGTGAGATTAGCACTTATTTGTAAGCAGTTTGGTGGAAGCTTAGCTTGTAGCACAGGACAAGCCATTCCTCTTCTGGCTTACATTTTGAGACATTTTATTGTGAGTCATCAGCTGAGAAGTAATATAAGACTAAACAACTATATTTTATTATCATTTCCACGTGATTCCAGTCTCCTGAAAGTTTAAAATTATGTCCCTTTCCCAAAGGAAAAAAAAGAGACATCACTTGCCAATGAATGGGGGGTGTGAATCAGGGGTCATATTCAAAGGCTGCAACTAGTAGCTGTCTAATGGGGTGTGAATGATTCTCATTGGAAGAAGTGACTCAGAGCAGGCTTCTGGTTTACTTGACACTAAAACTACTGAAGTTTCTTAACAAGTTTTCCTTTGTTCCTCACAGCTAGAAGAGAACCAGAAAATCATCAGGGCAGAAGTAGCTTCTGAAAACAATTTTTAGAATTAATTCTAACTTTACAACAATGCATTAAACTTTACAGTAAATGCATTAAAGTCAATGGAGTTATGTGAGTAAAGACCTGTAACAAATTAGCTCACAAAGATCCCAGACAAGTAGAGGTATGAGCAGTTCCAAGAAATTAAAAGGAAAAAAAAAAATAAAAGAGAGAGACAAAAAGATGTTTCAGGCAATTAATTTGTTGAAGCCTGTGTTTGTGACTGGTGTAGAGTGAACAAAATTCGGATTTTGTGGTTTATCTTCTTTTCATTTGAGTTGTCTCATCATTATTGTTAAGTGTTTTCTTTACCTTGGAGTAATTTAGTCCTGAATTGCATCATATATAAAAAGAAAACAGGCCTAAAAAATCTTCCCACTTCTTTGAAGTTACTTTGGTAGTAGGACTCAGGCAAGTGTTTGGGAAAGCTAGGCTGAAAGAAAGATGATAGAAGGAGTAAAGGAGATGTAGGATGAGTTTGTTGTTCTCCATTTCTGTAATTTTAAGACTGGAAATGTATATATGGTAATTCATAAAATGATAAATGATTGTTCTTACTTGATTAAAACCAGTTTGATTTCTAATTACAATCAAGAGACAATCAAAAGATAATTTTCTGCCCTTCCTTGGCTGAGTTTGGTGACTTCAAGCTCAGAGAGTGGTAGGTAGAAAATACTTCATGTATTCAAATGAAAAATGTTCAGTTCCAATGCACAGATTTCTCTGAGAATTTAATAGTTTTAAATTTTAATGAGGGAAGCAGTTTTATCGCTTCGAGGACCACTTCTATGGCACTTCCAATGTTACATCATTTAAAGACTGTCTTCATAGTCTCGAAACTGGTCGACAGAACTCTAGTGGAAGAGTATATCACATAGCTATACTTACGTAAATCCCTATGCAGGCACTTTCTGCACAAATACAAGTGCTTTTTTCAGTATGATTTGTCACTTTATCAAATTATAATGAAATTCTGCTGGCCTTGCTGTTGCAATACAGTAATACCTTTGGAGTACTGCTGCCAACTTCTCCTTAAAAATAAGGCCAGAACACTTATACTTGTTTAGCGATGCAGTTAAATAGGGGAACCCTTATTCTAGTATCACTTATCCTAATCTACAACACAGAAGTCAGTGTGATTATACTAATGTGGCTACTCTAGTTACAGGATCCCAAAAACTCTTCCATTACATTTTTGTTTTGTACAAGTTGTATATGTATATCTAAAGTAGATTCTTAGAAAACCAAACTGTGCTGAACGGAATTGTCATCTTCATGGACAAAAATAACTTGACAACAGAATAATCCATAATCCAATCAGATGGATCATGTAAAAAGCTGTCATTAAGCAATGAAGCAAGACGAGAGATACAAAACTGTACATCCACCCAGGTAATCATAAAAAAAAAGTAAGATTTTCAAACAAAAAAAAAATTTTGTGAAGCTACAATGAATGCTGGTGAAAGCAAATAATGAATGCCTGGATTAAGTCAAAAAAAACCAGTTGAGATCAGAGCTTGACAATATCTGAAAGAGGAAATAGAGGTGCATAAGATGAATGGCATGAGAAGAATAATTGAGCTAGTTAGAGAAGCAAAAGAAGAAGTGATAGTTCTGGAGAGACAGTCAAGGAGAATGAGAGCTGCCTCCTGCTGAGAGACTATGAAAGAAAGCATGAGTGGGAGCTTTACTACAAATAGAAATGGAATACGTGAAAAGTGTTTATGCAACAAGAAAAAGAAATTAATTTGTGCTTTGAAAACAGAAAACTGGAGAAATTTGAAAAACAAACCAACTAGAGAAAAAAAAAAAAGCAAGAAAAGAAAGCAACTTCTGAGAGCTATTGAGAAAGTGAGGTGGAAAGCAAAGGATTAAAAGCGTGACAGAAGAAGCAATTGAAGAAAGGAATCATGTGAGTAATGTTCATTCCTGGAAAAGGATAACTGACTAACTCCAGAAAACTGACGAAGCTACACTTGCTTCTTTATTAAAATTGATAGAACTGTGTTATTATTTCCTAGAACTGAAGAGACAAAAAGAAAAACATGTTGTCCCTCACTGACAGATTCTGGTTGTCCTGTAGAGCTTAGCTACCATGTAAATTAGCTAAAACTCAGGCAGTCACAGTAACATCCTTTGAGTCTGCTAATTATTTGTACTGTTTATGGCAAATGTGCTCCATTGGGTGCAATTATGATTGTTTTTTGAATAATCGCTGTCCTTGTCAAATGTTTGCCTGAATATTTGCCTGCACTGTATAATATTTTTACTGAGTAATTGTCTGCTGTGGATAATATCTTCACTCAGTAATTGCCTACTCTGAATAATGTTTTCACTGAATCATTTCCCTTTCAATGTAATGTTTTACTGCATGATTTTCTCTTTTGAGTCATGTTACTGTAAGTTAGTTTCTGAGTTACATACAAAGTTAGATCAAATCCGAGTTTTGTCTAAGTGCAGTGCCTTTCGATAATTTGTCTTCAAAGGTGGTGGTGGTACTGGTGTTATTTCCCTTTTAGATAAGGTAGAACAGGGTAGCAGTTGGAATTCAGTGTTAAAGAGGCTGGAGAGTGAGTTAATGTACTTATAGAAGGAGGATGCTTTCAAAACAGGGGAAGCTAAAGAGCCAAAAAAAAGAGCGAAAGTGAGCAAAAAGGGTAAGAATTATAGGGGAGATAACTGAAATCTAAGAAAGGAATGCTAGGAGAAGAGAGAAACAGACAGAAGGAAGAAGAAAAGAAGACAGACTGTAAATGAAAAGGCAAAGAATCAACCCCAGGGAACAGTAAAAAGCAGAATGAAATGAACGTACTACACACCAATAATGCAGACATAATGGTCAGCCTGGTGACCTCTCATATTGCTTCTGCAGTAGAGGAACCTTATAAAATTAACAGCTAATACTTTTCAGTGGAGAGAAGAATAAAGGTGTTTAACACATCCTAAGGTACAAATGCTGGAGTTTCCATTGCAGGCTTCATTCCTTTCCCTTTTTTCTTATTCAGCCTTGGGCTCTAGCTTTGCAACATAAAGAGACTGGGCTGAAAAGCAGCTGGACTGTTGTGGAAACAACTATCCTGCTGAGGAAATTTTTTCTTGTCTTGGGATCACCATGGACTCTGTCTTGCCTCTGACAGTGTTGGTGGCCAGGCTGGAGCCAGACAAGAACAGAAGTTAGCGTCTGAAGATTCCCACCATCTGTTGATGAGTGCACATGAAAAATTTCTGTAAATTCTACTAATTTGTTACACTTCACGCATTTGAGCGTTGATTCTATTCGTCGCCTGTAATTTTTCAGTAGACTACAATAAATTGATTCAGCTTCCATAAAATATGTTATTCTTCCCTGCTCTTTTCACAGAGTGGAAGAATATACCATTCTAATACGTAAATACACGTTATTACAGCCCTTATTAGTTGGGATCTACTCCTACTATAGGTGGATTGACCTTACATGACTTTCGAGATTAAAGATGGATTTGTTCATTTCTTATTCTGAACTTCTCTTTTGCATATGCTGCTGTACATAAAGTCTGATTGTTTCCTTGTTTCCCGTCAGGGATGACATTGCTCAGTTTACTTTTCTGATGTCTCAGAGCTATACTGCAAAGTCACATGAAGAAATAATTAATATCTGAATGTCATTTTGAAAAACAGTCTAATAATTATTTTCTTCTTTAGTTTCCATGTCTACACACCTTTATTATGGACATTCTGTAAACATTTTTGCACAAGAGAGTACTTGCATTGTATTGCAGAATTTAGAGATTATGGCTGTATGAAACAATGAGGATTCGGGATACCTAAGGTGTACAGTCCTTCTTCCATAGTTACTGTATTGCTTTATAAATCACTTCAATATCCTATATGAAAAGAGAACATGGGCAATGTATCTGATGACAGAGGAGTTGCCTTGGTATTAGAACTCCTGCCTATTTCTACTTTATTCACATTTTGTAACATAAATTCAATATGCTCATTATTTTTGAATGACATTAATAAGTTGTGAAAAGAGGTCTAGCAAGACTAGCTGTGAGAGCTTTGAAACAGTAAGACTTAAGACAGAATATGCTGTAAGTGTTGCAATATTTCCTGCTTAATTGTATAAGAACACTCGGTGCTGGATTCAATAAAATATTATACCAGGCTTCTATATATTGGACTTCTGTGCCAAGATGCACAAGTAACCTTCCAAAATATACAGAATGAGATTGATTATAATTTCAGTATTGGTCTATAGCTGTTGGATAGACATCAGTAAGTATAAGAAAACATGGCATATGTTTCTTTGTTTTTTCTTTGCTTCTGTCTCTGGGATAACTGGAAGACAATCAGGTTTGTATTCAGAGCTTTCAACTGAGTACTTTTTACATTATGTGACTTCTTGAAGAAATAGTGATAGCCATTGAACATTACTATTATAAACCATGACTTAATAACAAAACTGAACTTTTAAATTGTCACTTAAAATCATGACAAAACTCTCCCTTTCTCCTGAAGTTGACCAGAGAGCCTAGGAATAAGTTGATGTAGCAGAGGCTCTACATAACTCAAAACTCAGTTTAAGTGTATTTAAAGCTCTATTGCAAGGACTGCTGCATGACTTAAACTACTGGTTTAAACCAGCATCCAGTGATCAGCTAGCCAGCCCATAGAGCAGCTCACTGTATAAATAGAATTAGGAAAAACAGAGAAAAAGCAAAACTAAATAAGAAGGAGCAAGTTACTGACAAAAAATAGTTGTGATCACTGGCCGTGTCAAGCAACGTGTGTATGTTTTGGGCAAACAAGACAATTATACTTGTAAAGTCCATCAGCAGTAAAAGTAAGAGATCCCATGTTCTTGTAGAAGAGCAAGGAAAGCAGCACAAGGTTCCTTGTACCATGGTGGGCTCAATACAACAGTGAAAATCAATGAATCATGCTTCTCCAGCAAGTTTTGATCATGTCCTCTGCAGAGGAATAACACTAAAAGAACATTTCGCAGTGTTGAAAGGTAAGGACAGAAACAGAAAATGCCAGAATGCTCCTGCAAATATGATATAAATCTGTACCCCTCATCCAATCCTTATGTTTAGGACACAGAGGCAGCGTGTCAGTAATGATACACTTACCAAGGGTGCAGGACAGAAGAGGCATTGCCTCTAGCTTGGAAACAAAGACTTTACCTCTAGCTCAGAAAGTCTTTGAAACACAAGTTGCTGAAGACTAGGAAAGTAATCTCAGGCAAAGAACTGTCATATGGATTTCCCAGCTCCTGTGTGCCCTTTTAAGTATTCACATCAACCAATGATGGACAGAGGAAAATGGCCTAAATGGAATTTGGCTCAGTACAACTATTTCAGCTAAACAACTGTCCTACCTTCTTGTACAACCAGAGAAGCACCACAGTCCTTGACTAATTTCTACCATAGGAACTGATTTCATGCACATTCACAATATAATTAATTTTGACTTGTACAAGAGCCTGGCTTTCCGGGAAAACTCTGTGTATTTGCAAAACAACTATTCATAGACCTCTTTCTCTGTTTGTTTTCTATTTAGATTAACACCTGTTGGATACTTAGGTTTCCTTCTGGAGAATATACAGTCATTTAAAATAACCCACAGAACACTGCTAAGTATTTTCTTTTCTTCTTTGAGATTCAAGCTTTCACTATCTGGTTAGCAATTAAGACTTTTCCAAAAGTGTTGAAACGAAGACACTCTGAAAATTCCGGTCTTTGGAGTCTACAGACTAGAGTTGGAGTCACAGTACTGCACATAGACTTTCCATTCCTTCCTTTCTGTAGGGTCTTCTTCGTTTCTCTGGAGATGAAGGTATGGTGCAATCAGCTTTTCTCTCATACGATTTCAGTGTGCTTTTGGTTCTAGTCAGAATTTGTACATGAGTGAATAAAATAATAAAGCTTGGATATGATAGCATAGCCACATATTCTGAACTTCAGAATTTTAGTTAGCTTTTTGAACCACTGATCCCACAAGCTGCTTATGGAAATAGGTTCAGTTTGAAGAATGGGTAAAGAATTAGCAAGAGTGCCATGAGGTCACACAGCTATGGCATTGGCAGATGTGGTAGCACATCCAGTCGTACAGCTACTCACTCAGATCACAGCAGGATTCAAATTTGCATAGTCCTATGCTAAGAAGAGAAGAGTTTAGTATCCTTGACCACCATTTCTTCTCTAATACCATGACACCAGGAGTTACTTTCACAGTCATTTTGAAATAAGTTTTTTTCTAAAACCATCTGGTACTCAAAAGTTCCTTCCCGATAAAAATAAATGCCAATGATTGTTAACAGGCAAGTGCTGACTTTTATCACCATCTGATAAAAAAAAATCCTGCATAGAATTTGCATGCTCTTTTGCTTGGACATTCAAGGCCAGTTTCTCACTAGCCCTAAATGCCTACTGTGCTACGCTAGTAGTACAAGGAGGCCATGGTTCTGGTGAATCCAGCTGGCATAGGATTTTTCAGTCTAAGGAAATCTCTTTTTGGCTGATGGTCAGGGAACATAGGGCAGAAAGCAGCATTGGACAAAGAATGGTAGGCTCATGAAGGATTTCAGTATCTTGTAACATTTCTGATTTGTAACGCAAGACAATTTGAAATTCTCTGCCAAAGGAAAGAGTGCCCTGGATCTAAGGCAGCCTGTCAGGACTGCTGCAGAGGAGCTGGGCCAGGTGCTTGCTGATGTTTGACTGGAACAGCATCAAGAGTGCACTGTCTCATTTCAAGTTTGATAAATCAACTTGACAAATCAATTGAGAGCAAGTTACATTTGACTCTTGCCAACAGCTAACTTAGAGCTTCCCCTTCCTTAAGCAGAGGTGGAGTGGGGAATGAGATTGTAACTGTGGTAATCCAAACAGTCTTCACACAGAGTTATCAGGAATTTTCATGTGAAACCTTGTTGGAAATGTTCAATGTCCATTGACGGTGTCTTACTGCTAGGTCTATTTAAGCTTAAGCCTTTTCATGAGGTATCACCTTTGTCTCAGTCAAGGCCTTCTCCTCTTTATCCATCAACTTGGACTCACATGTAGTATTTATTAGTTTCATAGCCTTGTCTACTGTCTGTCCTCAAGGGATATGTCTCCACTTCTGAAAATCCAGATTCAGCAGCAAAGTGTTATTGCCATGCAGCAAAATTACAGCCATGCAACCACGTCTGAGAACTGAGTGCTGAACCCAAGGTTTTTCTAGCATATAGTTGACCTTGGTATAGACGTGTCTCTGTGGCAGTAACCATCCTTCCTGTGTGTTCATATAATCCCTAGCATGATCGCCTCCCAGTCTTGCTTGGAACATCTATGCAATATCATTAACGATGTACAAAAATAATAATTTGAAAAGATATGGATTAAATGAAAAGGGAGAAATTTTATAGATACGTAAGTCCACATATCTACCCACGTTTTCTAGTTAGAAACTTAATGAGTATTAGTTTCTCCCACAAAACTTTAGTCTTAAGCAAATTAAAATTTCCTATACAGTTCTCTGTTGCTCATCAGTAAGAAAATTGTGCTGTTACTACTCCAATACTTGAGGATAAAGCATATTGCAAATGGCCATCAATGCTTTATTCTAAGTGACAATAATGATGTTTTCTTGGCAGAGACCTGCATCTAAATGTTCAAGAGCTTGTGGCTCCTAAGGATATATTTAAATCTGTGCAGTCTTGAACAACTGGAATACTTATCAAACTGACAACATGACTATTTTTCTTAGAGATTAAAATGGCATATTGATGATGATTACTTTAATCTCATTTTAAGTACCTCATAAAATGCTTGAGAGATTTAAAGCAATCTTGAGTTCAGAAGTTTTCTTCTAATTACAAGCCCTGTATACAATTCGCCAAGGATGATCTACAGTCACTTCACCCTGCCTGGAGAAGGACAATGTGAAGTAGAAAGGGTAAAGGAGAAGCATTCACAGGCTGGCCTGAATTCAGAAACAAAGCACCCACATTTATCTTTCACAGCATCTGAATCTGAATAATGATAAAATCCTCTACTTTTCTAAGGTCTGGACACCTCTTCTAAGATCAATGTTCTCTATTTCACTTCTAAAGCTTCCTTGGGTTCCATGAACTTATTCACTCAATTCAGTGAAAAGATTATTGGGTAGAATTCACTGGCCAGTATGATCCCAGTCAGACGTGGTGATTGCCATCATTCCTCGTTAGACTTAGCAACTACAAACTTGTGCTCCATGACATTTGCCACTGGTTTTCCCATGTTCTTTAATTTTTGCAAGTCTCCCATGATGATTCATATAAGCGGGTCAGCTTTCCTTGACGGACACAAACTATGGGAACAGGCATGGTCTGCAGAATGTAACCTAGCAGATGCTAAGCAACACAGCTGAAAGTTCACCCTGGTCTTTGCATAATATTACTGTATTGGTAAACAGTTTGCATCAGAGAATTATTCTTAAATAGAGTATGTGGCAAGACATCTGATGTCATTCCTTAGATAAGGAAATAACATTCATAGAATCATAGAATGGTTAGGGTTGGAAGGGACCTCAACGATCATCTACTTCCAAATCCCCTGCCATGTGCAGGGAAACTCTGCACTACATCAGGTTGCCCAAAGCCTCATTCAACCTGGCCTTGAACACTTCCAGGGATGGGGCATCCACAACCTGTTCCACTCCCTCAGCACCCTCTGAGTGAAAAATTTCTTCCTTAGATCTAATCTAAATCTGCCCTCTTTCAATTGAAAGTCATTGCTCCTTGTCCTGTCACTACATGCCCTTGTAAAGAGTTGCTCTCCAGCTTTCCTGTAGGCCCCCTTTAAGTACTGGAAGGCTGCTATAAGATCACCCAACTCTCTCAGCCTGTCTTCATAGCAGAGGTGTTCCAGCCCTTGGATCATCTTTGAGGCCATCCTTTGGACTCCCTCCAACAGCTCCTTGTCCTTCTTGTGTTGAGGACTCCAGAGCTGAATGCAGTATTCCAGGTGGGGTCTCACGAGAGCAGAGTAGAGGGGCAGAATCACCTCCCTCGACCTGCTGGCCACGCTCCTTTTGATACAGCCCAGGATATGACTTGCTTTCTGGGCTGCCAGTGCACATTGCCGGCTTATGTTGAGTTTCTCATCCACCAGCACTCCCAAGTCCTTTTCCTCCGTGCTGCTCTCAATCCATTCTCTGCCCAGCCTGTACTTGTGCTTGGGATTGCCCCGACCCATGTACAGGACCTTGCACTTGGTCTTGTTGAACTTCATGAGGTTCTCACAGGTCCACCACTCCATCTTGTCCAGGTCCCTCTGGATGGCATCCCTTCCCTCCAGCATGTCCACACCACCACACAACATGGTGTCATCTGCAAACTTGCTGAGGGTGCACTCGATCCCACTGTCCATGTCACCAACAAAGATGTTAAATAGCACTGGCCCCAGTACTGACCCCTGAGGAACACCACTCATCACAGGCCTCCACATGGACCACAACTCTTTGAGTATGACCATCCAGCCAATTCCTTATCCACCGAGTGGTCCATCCATCAAAACCATGTCTTTCCAGTTTAGAGACAAGGATGTCGTGTGGGACAGTATCGAATGCTTTGGATAAGTCCAGGTAGACGATGTCAGTTGCTCTTCCCCTATCCATCAATGCTGTAACCTCATCATAGAAGGCCACCAAATTGTTCAGGCAGGATTTGCCCTTAGTGAAGCCATGTCGGCTGTCACCAATCACCACTTTATTTTTTATGTGCCTTAGCATAGTCGCCAGGAGAATCTGCTCCATGAACATTGATTTAGCATAGTGTGACTGTTAAATTCCTATAAATCAATGAGTTTGTGTTCCTTCTACCAGCTCACATTTCCAATGCTTTTTACAGGAACACTTCAGTTTGTGCTGTCAGTTTTCAAATCACTTTTGTTACATCTATTCTTTCTCCCAATCTATCAGTTTTTTCATGGTTTTGTTGTTTTGGTTTGGTTTGGGGAGGAGGTCCTATCTCATAATTGTATTTTAATCTTCTAATTCCCAGATTATAACTTCTTTCTGTTTTGGAAATGTTTGGAAAAATGCATGTACTGCAGACTTATAAATAAACAATAACAGGGTTACTACTTTGATAAAAACATTCATTCTGGACATGTTAGACCTTAGCTTTTATTACTCCCAAGTTAATAACTTTCTTTTTAGTTCAGCTGTTAAACTTGATCCTTTTATAATTAAAGCTTACCTTCAAACATGTAAGTAGGATTTTTTGCTTGTTTTCAGTGATCATAGTGTGTATGATTTACTTGCACTTTTTCTAAACAGATGTTTTGAGGCAGACAGCAGATTTGCAGACAGCAGGTCAGATGAACAAAGTCCAGGTCTGGATAGTGTAGCTTCCAGATCCATTTGATTTATGATGAAACTCTAGCTCTTCTTTTTTTTTTTCTGAGATTTTTAGACTACTTAGTGTGAGGATGAACTATAGTTCTATCACAGCACAGAGACATACAGTCAGCTAACTGCAATATTACAAGTGTGCTGATCTTGACTTCATTAACACTAGTGACAATTGACCTTCTGAAAAGACTTACCTAAATTTAATTAAGAAAGGAACCAATCAGAATTATTATAGTCATTAGAAATGGCATTCCCTTTATCTAGTTGTCTATTAAGATTGTTTATCCAGTTGAAACCTCTCTTGTTTCAACTTGTGCCTGTTGTCTGTCATCCTCCCACCATGCACCACTGTGAAGAGCCCAGCTCCATCTTCTCCATAGTCTTACTGCAGGTATCAGGGGCTGTTGTTGGGTGCCCTCAAAGCCATTTTGTCTTCAGGCAAAGCCAGCCCTGGTGCATACAGGACTTTGCATTTGTCCTAATGAATTTCATGATGTTTTTGTTAGTACATTCCTCCTTCCTGTCTAGATGCCCCTGGATGTTAGCCTTACCCCTTGACTGTGTCAAGTAACCACCCAGTATGGTGCTGTGGTGATTTAACCTCAGCTGGGAACTAAGCACCACCCAGCCACTCGCTGTCTTCTCTAACAGCGGGATGGGGGAGAGAATTGGAAGAGAAAAAGTTAGAAAACTCGTGGGTTGAAGTTTAATAGGGAAAGGAAAAGCTGTGCACGCAAGCGAAGCAAAACAAGGAATTCCTTCACTACATCCCATCAGCAGGCAGGTGTTCTGCCATCTCCAGTAAAGCAGGGCTCCATTACACGTAATGGTTACTTGGGAAGACAAACACCATCACTCTGAACATCCCCCCTTCCTACTTCTTTTTCCCCCAGCTTTATATGTTGAGCATGACATCATATGGTGTGATATATCACTTTGGTCAGTTGGGGTCAGCTGTCCCAGCTGTGTCCCCTCCCAACTCATTGTGCGCCCTCAGCCTACTCACTGGTGGGGTGGTCTGAGAAACAGAAAAGGCCTTGACTCAGTGTAAGCACTGCTCAGCAGTAATGAAACATCTCTGCATTATCAACATTGTTTTCAGCACAAATCCAAAACATAGCCCCATTGTAGCTAATATGAAGAAAATTAACTCTATCCCAGCCAAAATCAGCACAGGTGTCATCTGGAAACTTGACAAGTGCATACTCTGTGACCTTCTTCAGGATATTGATAAAGGTGTAAAATTGGACAAAACTGTTGTGGTACGTTTCTTGTTACCTGCTGCCTGATACAGCATGATCCATTAAGCACTGCCCTCTAAACCTGATAACCCAACCAGTAGTTTCCATCCATCCAGACCATAACGTCCTGAATTTAGCATGAGAATATTGTGGAAGACAGTGTCCAAAGCATTGCTAAAGTCGAAGTAAATGACATTCACTGCTTTCCCTTTGTCCACAAATCCAGTTGTTTCGTCACAGACGGCAATCAGGTTGGTCAAGCATGATTTATCATTAGCAAATTTGTGCTGACTTCACAGTAACCTTTTCCCTGTTATCAGAAATGTGTTTCAGGAAGACTTGTTCCATATGTTCCAAGGAATCAAACTGAGACAGACCAGCTCATAGTGCTCTACATCATCCTTTTGGTCTTTTTTGAAGATGAGGGCAACATTTGTTTTTCTACAGTCAGAAACCTCTACTGATATCTAAAAGACAACAAGTTTACAAGGACATGAGCCAGCTTTTATCAGTGATTTGGATGTAGATCTCATGGGCTCTTATAGGTCAAGTTCTCTCAAATAATTCCTGACTTGAACTTCACCCATTGCTGGTAGTTCTCTCCTAGAACCCTACCTGCAAGCACCAAGACCTGGGAGACTTTCCTGGTGAAGACTGAAACAAATACGGCATTGAGTAGCTCAGCCTTATTTTGTCTCCAGTCACTAAAATACCTGAATTATTGAGCAATGGGTCCACCTTTACCTTGTTCAGCTTTTTGCTACTAATGTATCAATAGAAGCTCTCTGCTTGTCATCCTCAAGGCCCCTTGCAAGCACTAGCTACAGCTGAGCTTTAGCTCTCCTAACATCGTCCCTCCATGGCCAGACAGTGTTTCTAAAGTTCTAATTTATAGCCTGTCCTCTGCTTTCACATCCTATATACTGCCTTTCTGCACTGGAACTCCACCAGTGTCGCAGCTGGAAGGCTTCAGGTGGCTCCAAGTAGACCAATGCTCTAATGCGAAGGCTTCAGGCTTACTCTAAGGAAGGCCCACACTCCTCCAAGACTCAGGAGGAAATGCCTCACCCTTAAGAGTAAACGCCCCGCCTTAAATAGTCAGGAGTCACATGGTTTGCTAGATGGGTCAAGGCTATTGGTCACTTGACCATCCATCTCCCAGAGTGATTGGCTGAATGCTACAGCACCTGTTTCAAGGTAACTTTCCCAGTGTAACCAGCTACAGGTGTTTCTTTGTTAGCCTGCATAGGGAAAGAACTTTCACAGGATGCTGCAGCAGCCAAAAGGTTTCTCCACAATTCCCCCTTTTTGTTTTAAGATTAGTTTAAATCAAGCAGGGAGATTTTTTAGCAATACCATGGGAGATACATCTAGCAAACCAGTCATACATTTAGTTATTAATTCTAACATTCTGACTCCGACGGAGACTTGAAATTTAGTCTCTACTCGTGGAAGGAACAGGTTGATGGCCGATGTCATTATTTCCATTAGAAGGGTCATTTGATGGATGATCTCCGTTCTGGCCATCATTTGGATGTTGCCTGTTCTGTTTCTGATGTTGCAGGTCAGGGCGGACGCATCTTGCGGGTAGCCATCGTATCCCAGTATCTGTGGAAACGCAAGCATACCCACGACCCCAAGCAATAAGCTCATATGGGCCTTCCCACATCTTAGTGAGTAGGTCCCATATCCAGACTTTTGCTCGGGGCAGGTGCGTCTCGCCCGAAGACTGCAACGAAAGAAAGTGATTCAAAATAATGGGATTATTTGAATTTGATGGCACCGTAAGATGGTTAATTGTGTATAACGCTTTTTCTAGGCGACTCTGTGGGGTTTCTCCATGCATTCCCCCTTTTTGTTTTTCTAAAACACGCTTCAAGGTGCCATAAGCGCGTTCAACAATGGCTTGGCCAGTAGGAGAATGTGGAATACCCAAAGTATGATTTACACCCCATAGTTGTAAAAACTGCCGCGTCTTCTGTGAGACGTAGGCCGGGCCATTATCGGTTTTTATAGAAGAAGGCACGCCCAAGACTGCAAAAGCGAGTCTCCAATGGGCAATGGCATCGCGACTTTTCTCCCCAGTATGAGCAGTTGCCCACATAGCTGAGGAGAAAGTGTCAATAGACACGTGCACATACTTAAACCTGCCAAATTCAGGAACATGCGTTACATCCGTCTGCCAAAGCTGCAGGGCCTTTAGGCCTCTGGGGTTTACCCCCGATGGCAGAGGTGCCGCAAGTCCGTGGCAGTCAGCGCAAGCGCTGACAATGTCCTGAGCCTCAGTGGGCGTTAAGTGGAACTGTTTCTGCAGGGTATGCACTTTGATGGAAGAAATTATGCGATGCCTTGGCTTGTGCGATTTTATCGGGCTGAGGTGCTACCCATGCAGGGTTAGCTAGCATGTCAGCCCTGGCATTGCCTTCCGTTATAAAGCCTGGCAAATTAGTATGACTATGGATATGCAGGATGTAATATGGGTGAACTCGATCTTGAATTGCACACCATAAGGTTTTTAACAGAGAAAACAGAGCCGCATTATTCACTTCTTTCAGAAGTGAACAATCTAAGCGTTGTGTTATATCAGCCACATAAGCAGAATTGGTGACCAAATTCAAAGGTACCTGCGAGAACCGTTGAAAGGCCATGGCAACAGCCCTCAGTTCAACCAACTGGGCTGAGCCTGACTCATGGCCTTCCAGCACCTGCAACTCAGATTCCTCCTTCCAGGTAACAATAGCTTTCCCAGTTTTCCCAGACCCATCAGTGAAGACGGTGGGTCCTTGTACTGGCACTCGGCTATTTTTTGGCCGCAAGGTAAAGCTTGTCGATCTTGCCAATTGCAGCAATTTATGGCTAGGCAGATGGTATGCAATTTGTCCTGAGAAATTTTCCAGCGCACTTTGGAGAGGAGCACTGTTAGTAAGGCTCCACTCAAAGTATTCCTGCTGTACTGGCAGAACAATTATTGCAGGATCTGCTGCCACCAATTGTAGACAGCGCTGACGGCATTTGATTATCAGACAAGCAATTAATTCAAATAACGTAGATGCTGTCTTTTTTGGTTGGTGCGGCAAAAAGACCCATTCCAGAATATGCAAGGGGTCAGACCACTGTTTGTTCCATTGGCCAATGATACCTGTTGGATGAGAATCTGGAGTGGTAATAAAAACGGTAATATCAATGGAGGGATCTATTCGGTAAACCTGATGAGCAGAAATGGCCTGTTGAACCTCCTCTAGTGCCCGTCGCGCTTCAGGAGTCAATTTTCAAGGTGAATTCAACTCGGGGTCCCCCTTTAAAATATTAAAGAGCGGCGCAAGTTGCACCGTGGTTAGCCCTAGATAGGGACATAACCAATTGATGACGCCCAACAGTTTCTGAGCGTCATTCAAGGTCTTAATAGAACTCGAGAATTGCACCTCTTGGTGTTGTATAGTTTGGTCCAAAATTTTGACTCCTAAATATCTCCAAGGAGGATGCTGTTGAACTTTCTCCGGAGCCACTTGCAATCCATAAGAATGCAGAGCAGTGAGTAGCCGAGGCTGTATCTTCAGCAGCTCGTCCTGGGTGGATGCTGCTACCAGGATATCATCCATGTAATGGTAGCAGTATGCTTCAGGGAACTGCTTACGGATTCCGGACAAAGCTTGAGCAACGTACCATTGACAGATAGTCGGGCTGTTCTTCATGCCCTGAGGTAGGACCTTCCATTGATATCTCTTTGCAGGTTCAGCGTTGTTAACCGCAGGTACAGTAAAGGCAAATTTTGGTTTGTCATTAGGATGTAAGGGGATCGTGAAAAAACAGTCCTTCAAATCAATGATCAAGATTTCCCACCCTACTGGAATCATGGTGGGTGAGGGCATACCAGGCTGCAATGCCCCCATGCTTTCCATTACTGCATTGATTTTTCGGAGATCTTGTAGCAATCTCCATTTTCCTGATTTCTTCTTAATTACGAAGACAGGCGTATTCCAGGGACTGGTAGAAGGTTCAAGGTGTCCCTGTTGTAATTGTTCCTTAACTAGTTGATGAAGGGCGACTAATTTTTCTTTTGGTAGGGGCCACTGGGGTTGCCAGATGGGTTTGTTTGCTAACCATCGCAAAGGCAACGTAGGATATTGTGCGCCCTTCAGTACAGTGGCCCCCATCAAAAATTTGTCCCGATACGTACTCCCCAGGCCGCCAAGACATCCCGTCCCCAGAGGTTGAGTGGAGCTGTAGTGACATAGGGCCGAATTGTAGCTGTTTGACCCTCTGCGTTCTTTACCACCACAGGTCGTTCGCTTCGATAACTCTGTGTGGTTCCTCCCAGTCCTGCAATGGCTGACCCCGCGGGGGCTAAAGGCCATGTAGGAGGCCATGCGGAGAAGGAGACGATTGTCACATCAGCCCCTGTGTCAATCAAACCTCGGAGCTGAATCCTGGACGGCTGGGCATCTGGCAATACTAAGGTGCAAGTCATCTGTGGCTTTTGGCTGGAGATATCCGCAGTCCAGTAAACTTGCGGAAGTCCTGTGGAACCAAAACCACCACCTTTACGACTCTGTCGTTTTGCCTTAGGGACACTCGATTTGAAGGGTACAAGTTGAGCGATCCGAGTCTTTTCCGGTATTGTGACAGGGGGGGTGAGCGTGGAAATCATCGCACAGATTTGTCCTGTGAAGTCAGCGTCAATAACTCCTGGGTGAACAAAGATCCCTTGAATGGTGGTACTAGATCTTCCCACCCATAATGCACTTAGCCCATGTCCTAGAGGCCCAAATGCATCCAAGGGAACCTTATAGACCCGACAGGATTCTAAGACGACTGTTGTTGCGGTGCATACATCCACCCCGGCTGATCCCTGGGTGCTGGCTGAAAGCTGGCTGAGTAAGCCTGGGTTGGTATCACGCCCTGGGGAAACATTTCTGTCTGAGCGCACATCCCCATTGCGCTCCTAGGGAATTTTCCCGAACGAGTCAGGGGTCGGCCATTGGCATGGTATAACGATTCACAATATCTTGCAGAATGGCCTGGCTTATCGCATCTTATGCAGCGAGCAGGTCTCCTGTTATCCTTGTTTCTTCTTTGTCTCGTCTGTCTTTGTCTATTGTCCCTCTTAGGTTGTCTTTTCGGTTCCGGGTCAGCATTTTTGGGTTGCATAGGCCGTAGAATTGTGGCCAGAGCAGACTTATAGCTTTCAGATTCTAGCTTAGAGCATGCTTCGATCATTTCTGTTAGTGTAGGCTCCCCTGGCATGGAATTTATGATTTTTCTACATTCTTCATTGGCATTGTCTTTTGCCAGCTGCTTACATAGTAGTTGTCTCAGGTTTTCATCTTCGACCTGTTTTTCGAGGGCTGCAGCAACTTTCTCTACAAAAGATAAAAAGTGTTCTTTCTGCCCCTGATAAATCTTCACGTACCGTGTTTTTGGGGCAGCCATATCTATGCCCTTTAATAGAGCTCCCACGCCGATCTTTTGGGCTTGCTCAAGAACTTGGGGGTGCCATGTAGCTTGAAAATCAGGGTCAGCGAAAGCATTGGCTCCCAGTAGAGCATCTGCTGGAGCTCCGTATCTGGGGTCAGTTGGGGGTAATTGCATGTTTCCGGCTGCAGCTCTCTCAGCCATTCTTCTCCAATTGGCCTCGAAGACCGTATATTGTACTGGTTGAAATAATACCTGACCTAGATGTTTAATGTCGAATGGGGAGAGTAAGTCAGTATTTAATATCCTGATGATCTGCATGACCTGAGGAGAATCTAACCCGTATTGTGCTACCTTGGTTTGCAGGTCTTGGACTACCTTCCAGGCGATGGTTTCGTGTTTGTCAATTTGACCTGAGTTGGGAAGCGCCTTTTGTACTGGAAAGGCTTGGATCAGATCCTCTGTTCGTTCATTACTTCCCTGAACAATCTGCTCAGACCCCTTTTCAGGCAACCCAACTTTTTCTATTAGATCCCAGTCGCCAGCTTCCAGAGCCCGCCTCTTGACTTCTTCCCAGAACCGTTTTGAATTTTTTGGACGCACAGTCACCTTGCATTCGGGAAGCGTCCAGGGACGGTTGTGGGCTGGCCATGTTTGTTGTTGTCTGACTGTCGCCACGGCTTCCTGCAGTGATGAAACATTATCAGGCAGGGGTGTGTCCAATGGCTTCTGACAGGATGCAGACGCTGGGCCAACGGGTCGTGTAAAGGCGGAGGCTGTGGCCGGTTGTGGAACAGTCCATGGAGATGCAGTCTGGGTTGCAGAAACTTGTGCCGGCACCACTGTCTGTGAAGGTGCCACTGCTGTTGTCAGTGGCATACTTGGCGCCACTTCCGGGGTCGTTGCTGGGCCGGTTGGCACGGCCAGCCCAGGTTGTCCCGGTACAGATTCGGCAGCAGTAACCTGCCGCAACATTTCCATCAATGCCATTAGTTGTTGCGACATTCCTTGCAAGCCTGCCATAACCTGCTGTATTATGAAATGCGTTGTTCGGGGTTGCTCCATTTGTGCCCGTGGCAGATAGCCGGGCGCTATGGGTGATGCTGCAGGACATGAAGTTGCGGTAAACCAGGGTGCCATGCCCGGGAACTGTCCTTGTGGTGCCTGGTCTGGTTGAGGGGCCAATGGCGGAGCAGTAGGAAGAACACGTTCTGCTGTAATGGCTGAAGTAGCCGGTTGAGATGCAGAAGAAGGGGAGGCTGTTGGGGCGAAGGGTGGGGGACGCTCCGATGCTTTGTCTTGTCCGGAGGAGTATTCCCGCAAAAAATCACAAGGAGGACACTTGGGTTGGACATAATCTCGCAGGGAGGGGTAAAGCTTCTGTGCAGTCCCCACAACTTTCTCCATATCTGAGGACAGCGGGGGCACAACTGGTGCACTACCCGTGGTCAGTCCCCTTTCAGATAATTCATCGTCCCCTTCAGAAACTTCACTTGTGGATTCATCAGAATCTGGCAATACTTTTTCCTTCCTTTCTACCGTCCATGTCTGCATTACATCATATACAGTTCCCCAAATATGTAGCAGACCAGTCAGGTTCTTTCGTCCAAATACTGTTTCATAGATTAGCTTATCCCCTAGCTGCTTCCACGCTTCTGAGCTAAAGGGGGTGTTGAGGTCGGTCAGGCATTCATGCTCTGCCGCCCAATGTAACAGCTCACAGAGAGCTTCATCACTTATTTTGGCACCTGCGATTGTCATTGCAGGTTAGAGAATGGAGAACATCATGCTTTCTTTTGTGGAGCTTTGTCCCATCATTCTAATTTGCAGTTCGTCCCTTGGAGCCCCGTGTACGGAAGCACGTACCTTCAGATCTTAGTTGTGGCTGGATCACGTCGGGGTCACCCGTTGTTGCAGCTGGAAGGCTTCAGGTGGCTCCAAGTAGACCAATGCTCTAATGTGAAGGCTTCAGGCTTACTCTAAGGAAGGCCCACACTCCTCCAAGACTCAGGAGGAAATGCCTCACCCTTAAGAGCAAACGCCCCGCCTTAAATAGTCAGGAGTCACATGGTTTACTAGATGGGTCAAGGCTATTGGTCACTTGACCATCCATCTCCCAGAGTGATTGGCTGAATGCTACAGCACCTGTTTCAAGGTAACTTTCCCAGTGTAACGAGCTACAGGTGTTTCTTAGTTAGCCTGCATAGGGAAAGAACTTTCACAGGATGCTGCAGCAGCCAAAAGGTTTCTCCACACACCAGGGATTTGCTGTTTGTTCAAGCTGGTCTCCTGATACTTCTACTGCTTTTCCTGAGCATTGGGATGGACCGTTCTTGCATTTGGGGGAAGCTATCTGTGCTGGATTTATATGGTAGGGTTTTGGTAGCAAGGAAGGCATTACACAGATAGCCCTTGTAAGAAGCGGCGAGAAGCTTCCCTGGCTCCAAGTCAAACTTGCCTCTGGCCAGGGCTGAGCTGATCATCACCTCTGTGAATGGCATATTTAAAAGAGATGAAGAAACTCACGCTGTGCGGGACCTGCAGTGAAGAGAGGGGGGAGGTGGGGAGGGGCTGGCCCCAGTGGGCAGCTGCCCATGCTGGGCCGCTGACACTCAACAGGTTGTGGCTGCCACAGCACAGCTTGAAGAGCTCCGAAGCATCCTGCTTCCAGGGCACTCGCTGGGCAGAGTTTGCTCTGCCAGGTCTGCTGAGATTCTTTGGGCTGGGCGGCCTGATGTGGCTGCAGCAGAGAGAGGAGTGAGATCTGAGATGAATGGTTGTGCAGACACCAAGAGCAGTGAAGATGTAGTAGTAGCAGGTGTGTCGGAGCAGAGATTCCCCTGCAGCCCATGGTGATTAACGGTGGAGCAGAGATCCGCCTATAGCCTATGAAAGACCCCATGATGAAATGGCTGATTGCACCAGAAGAAGTTCGCAGAGGACTATTTCCCGTGGGAAAGGACCCCAAACTGCTGGAGGCTGATGGTGGAGAGAGGTATCTGCAGTCCGTGTAAAGGGATCTCATGCTAGAGTGGATGGCTGTGCCCTAAGAAACCATGACTCTATGGGGAAAGCCCGTGCTGGAACAGTCCAATGGGTAAGGACTGGATTCCATGGGAAGGACTCATGTTGGAGAAGTTCATGAAGAACTGTCTTCTACAGGAAGGGACCCCATTCTGGAGCAGGGGAAGAGTGTAAGAAGTCCTCCCTTTGAGGAGGAAGAAGCAGCAGAAACAATGTGTGACAAACTGACCACAACTCCCATTCCCCATCCCCCTGTGCCACTGTGGGGAGGAGGTAGAGCCAGGAAGAAGTGAGGGGAGGTGGGAGGGAGGGCAAGGTGTTTTTAAGATCTGGCTTTGTTTCTCATTATCCTCTCTGAATGAACTGGAATTAAATTGATTTGTCCCCAAGCTGAGGCTATTTTGCCCATGACCATGGTTGGTCGGTCCCAGGGAAGGGATGGGGAGGAGCAAGCAAGCAGCTGTGTGGTGTTTAGTTGCCACTTGGGACTAAGCCACGACACTGGTCGTAAAGGCCTGCTAGATTTAGAATCATAGAATCATAGATTTCCTGAGCTCCTTTGCCCTTCAGAGCTGCCTTCCAGGGATCATACATGCCACACTCCCGAAAATCTTAATCTTAATCTTCTCCTTTGAAGCCCAGGTTCAGCTCTGTTGAAGCTAGCAGGAGTCAACTATAGTTGACATCTGCATGGGAGTAGTTGGAAGTTTGTCTTTGTTACATTTCAAGTTAAGCAGTGGGAGATTCTCCACTAGGAGCAAAGAACTTAGGATCACAGTGGTCCCATTTCTTAGTACTTCCTGAGTGTTTTTCAACAACATCTTGTTCAGGATACGGAACAGGATAGATCAGCTGGAGTAGGTAAAAGCTTCTTAGACCTGAGGCAGCTCTGGTCAGATGTGTTATAGTGACCTGAAAAGCATATGTGTGTCAAATGGTCATATCAAAGGTTATTAACTTATTAACTTGTTTCTGACAGTGATCACAAGTGGATGTCTTGGGAATATGAATCTCTCAGGCTCCAACTATTTGCAACTCACAAACTTTAAGACAAAATTATGGGTTTTGTACCAAACAACATTTAATGATTGTTTATTTGGGGGCAGGGGATTTGTTCCAATCAGTTGTTGAGGCCATGCAAACTTTTGGCATATACAACATGTTTTAGTAAGGAATTCCACAACTTAGTTACTTGCAGTGATAGATAAACACCTTCCTTTTGTTATTTTGAACATTCCTTCTCACCTTGTCCATTAAAAACTCAGAGAAGTGTGTAAACTTGTAATATCTTCCCTCAGACATGTGTCATCAAGGCTGAAGAGTCCTAGTCCATTTAGATGTTTCCTGTAAAGATGTCATTTCATAGCTGTGACCATCTTTGTAATCATTATCCCAGGTAAAGCAAAATTGCTTTGAAATGGGGAAAAGGTAGAGATAAGGGAAGTCCTGAAGAAGGTCTGCGAGAACAGAAATCCAGAAAGATGTGAGAAATTTCAGACATGAAAGAAAAAAGCAAAAGGGAATGAGGGAAGGTTGGACTGTTTCCTTATTTGATTATAACGCCATTACTAGTGCAGAGTTATTGCTGCAACCAGCCCCTACTACAATTACAGTCAATTACTACATTTATCTTAGAACATAGCTTTGATCAAGAAGCTACCATATAAGGATCAAAGACAAAGTAGAAAGCTTAAAAGGCATTAAAAAAACCCTTCAAAATATTGCTCAAGAGTTAACAAAGGTTCCATAAGTGTTATGATATGAAATTTTGACCTTTTTTGTCTCTATCTTGTTTCAGATTTTTCCCAGAGGACCTTTTAGAGGTCATCTCTGCAACAGATAGTCATCTTTGCAGCTAGCTGGGTTGTTTTCGTTTCTCTCTAGAGCATCACAGGCTATCCAGACTTGATGTCAAATCTTTGGACTTTTTGCGCTGCTGCTTTAATGAAAACAACAATTATTTTATTTATTAGTTGGAACTCTAAATTCACGTAACGTATTTAAATTGTGAATAAACTGACTTCTGTTTTGACATTGCCGCATTGTAACAAATTGCGTTTGCTGTACATTTTCTCTGACTGATGGCTTGAGAAAACCTTTCTGGCATTTTGAGCTCTTTACCCTTTTATACATATAGCTTTATCACTCAGAAAAAAAAATAATAATAAAAAAAAGGTCATAAATTTCTCTCTAAAATCAATAAAAGCAAAAATAATGAATGATTCTGGACTTTCATTCTTACTAACATGATTGTGTTTTCTGAAGAAAAAAAGTTTAAACTTTCATTAGAATCCTAGCATGAAAGCTACAACATCATGGGTAGTATAGAAATAGCATAGAAAAGCTGAGATGTAAACTGCAGGATGTTTATTCAACATTTGGAATTATTATTCATTCAGGAGCTACTTACAGAGTATTAACTTCTGCTGGGGAACCCTCCTTACTGCAAATAGTCTTCATGGCTTCAGTAAGATCCTACCTGCATAGCCAACGTTCTGACTCCTATGAGTGGAAACTCTCCATTATGACTCTTCAAAAAAAGGATTTTTTTGAAGTAGTAAAATTTTATGAACACATTATCATGAAAGATAAAAATCATATCTCATAGGAACAGTCAATCAAGTTGCTATAGTCCAAGCCACGTCATGAACCAATGACACAGCTCATGTGGATTTCCCTCCAAGCTGGTCTTTGGGGCACTCTGTAGTCTGACAGCCACTTCTGCCATTCAGCATCAAACCCTGTTTCTTTGGTGTTTGCAGATTAAATGGTGATATCCATATTCCAGACTTTCCCCAACCATTACAACAGATAACAGGGTTTTCCAACAGATATTGGATTGAGGTCTCTGTCTGCAAGAGCTATGCCTTTGCAGTTGGGCTGTGTCTCATTGAAAACAAAATACTTAAAAGTACAGAAACTGAGCATGAGCATTGAACATATATGACAAAATATCATATCTGTCATGCTGTGAAATCCTCCTGCAAGTAGTTCTACAAAAACATGGGGAGTTTAAAATTTCAGTACCAGTGCTAAGCAAAGCTAAAATTATTCATCTTACACAAATATGTTATCAAAAGTTAACCATGGATAAGATTCACTCCTGTGTAGCCTGATGTATAGATCTTAAAGGGATTAATTAGCACATAGCTTAAATATCCTAAAGTGGAAATCCTCTTACCACTCTTGGTCATGAGAATGGAAGTAAGAACAACAGAGAAGTTAAAGTCACTTGCAGAATTAATATTCTAAACCCGCTTCCCTGAGAAGACATCAAGCCACGCCGCATGTTATTCTTCACTTGACCACTTTCATATTTATCTCTATCTCTAACATCAGCCAGAGGGATTTACGACTTCTCAGAGTTATAAGAGGCTTTTGTAAAATAAATCATATCCTAGTAACTGCTAAAAATGCCCACAAGAAAGAAAGCAGCTGTCTTATCCTCAAATCATTATTTTTTTGTTCAACTGTGTGCAGCTTTCTGAATTGTGCATAAATCTGAAAGGCAATAGAGATGATTCTATACAAATATGAACATTTTTGAATGGAGAAGCAAAAACATAAAAGGACAAGGTCCTTGACCTGAAAATCGTACAATCTGAAGGACACATAAAAGGTAAGAACTCTAAAGGGCAGATGGAAGTGGACAAGGAAGCTGAATGCAAGGTTAGGCTGACTTACAATTTGATGAGTTGAAAGCAAGGTGGATTTAGCAACAAAAATGTTTGCTTTCATTTAAAAAACATGGACCAACAATGTAGCAACAGCCAGCCCAAGCTTGTACAAGCATACAATTTCGGAAAGCATGTCTGTGATCATCATCAGTTCATCAATCTAATGTACTAGATTGCTTCCTCATAAGATTCATCTCAATGAACTAATCCAATTGCACCTCAAAAATTAATTGGATTTATGATTCCCCCTAACCTGACTAGAGAGGCAGTAGAGAGTGCAGTTGTGAAGGTGATGAGAGTGAGAGGAAGACAACTCAAATCACCTTCCTGTACTCAAAAATCAAAGGAACGCTAATATCCCAGATATCTGGGATCAAGGGAGTGTTCAGTGTTGCATCAGTAAAGTGACAGGGAAACTGGAGTAGGTGTAGGAGAAATACAGTTTCCTCCCAACAAATCTGCACCTGAAGAGTTATTCTGGAAACCTAATCATAATTAATTGCTTGTCTGGGTGGGACAATTTGAATGGAGAGAGAGGGTATTAGTCAGTAAGATCAGGGCAGGGGGCAGAAAAAAGGTTTCTGAAGTACTGTGTGTGAGGCTAAGAGCACACAGTCCTTCATTAATAGCAGGGGGTGATACAATGAAGTGTCCTAAGAAGACAAGGAGGGCAGCAGTGTGCTGAAAGAGGACTTTTCCCCTTGCATTTTGTCTTTCAGGTAAGGGATGTTTTTTGGCATGCTAGATGATATCTATAGCCTCTGAATCATTCAAGATATTCTGAGGGAGGGAGGGAGAGAGAGAGGACAGGACAGGACAGACAAATTGTAACCAAAAATGTCATTTTCTGAATTGTTTGCATGGTGTTGGTACTCACTGCTACCACTGTATATCCTTGCAAAAAGATATAGATCAGTTCTTGTAAGGAGTGCCAATAGATTGATCAATTATATGATGAATGACAGACTGATTTATGTCTGTACTGTCTCCAGTCATGACTTAGGAAGGCACTGTTGCTAGGAAGCCAAGAGCGGTGAGAATTTCAACTGCAGGAGGAAAACCTGCGTTCATCATGCTGCGTTCTCTAAATCTCTTTTAACTCCTCAAAGAAGGCACATTTGTTTTCCAATCTGTATATTTGACTTCTTCCTCTGACAAATATACAGAAAATTGCCTAGGTGAATGCATGACCTTACAATATAATCACTCACAATGAATCTTTAAAATTATTTAAACTCCCTCTGGAAGTAGTACTTTGCCCCTTGTTCCAAAGGTGTGATATGCATTTTCAGCCCTACATTTGGCAATAAATATAATCACAGAGTTAAGCTGTTACTAGAAGGAAGAGAATAATTTGGAGTCCTAAACCTACCCTTAGGATCTAAATAAAAAGCTTAATTTTTCAAAAGGACTGAGCAATAAGCAGTTGCAGTATAAGTCAAAGAAAAAACTCTAAAAATCAAACTAATAATTTCAGTACCTTAATATGAATTTGAAAGTCAATGCAATGTTTGAAAGTCAGTTATAAGAATATTTTAAGTACTTTTAGCTTTAAAAATCTAACCTTAAGCTCATTTTTCCTTCAGGTCATATCTGGAAGAGCTTGGCTTTTCAGAGTTTCTGAGCATCCAGCAGTCCAGCTGTAATTCATGGGCACTCAGCTTTCCTCAGCAGGTGGCAAAAGGTGTCTCAGATTACCCTTACAGAGAGAGTTATTTACATTGACTGGGAAATTATGATTTTTCTTTTGGCCATGACTCCCCTGGTGCAGCACTGCCTTGGCAATAAATGGAACCTGGTAATACCTGAAGAGGATATAAAGTCTGGCAGAGGAGTCTAGATGAGGCTGCAAAGCCACAGTACAAGTCTCACCAGGCAAAGTTGTCATTTCTTGCAGTAAGCACAAATTCAGGTCATTTCCAAAACCCATTTTCCATTGCAAAACAATTTTGACAGACAAAGATTGACCAGTCTTTAAGTTATATTTTTTTTTCCAAACAGTCCTTCCCAAACTTCTTAATCATAACCACTGTTACTGCTCAAAAATTCTTGCAGATCATCATTCACCTCTATCATCAAACTCTTAGCTGGAAACCCTCTGTAATCAATAGGATTCTGCAGTTCATCTTGGGAAACACTAGACTACATCTTCATAAGTATTTCTTAATTTGCTCACAGGTTTTAAACATCAGCATTGAAAGAAACAGAGAGTAGTAGAGCAAATTAATTTTCACATTTGTTGTTGTTGTTTATATTGTGAGACACCAAGAGGAGTAATAGAAAGAGGAGGGAAGGAAGAATGGTTTGGATTAAAGAGTACGTTCAAGGATATATTACTGTAGGTAAAATTTGAAAAATATTCAAACATATCACATTTCCTTTGGAACACCTTTGGAACAAGTGGGAAAGTCTAATTTTATTTATATAAAATATTCCTGAACATTCAAGTCATTCTCCAAAACTAACAGAGAATGTCTAGATGTGTCTTTTAAAAGTTTCTCTGTGAAAGTTTGAATGTTATTGTTACATCATTTTTTAGAACAAAATTATGAGAAACTAAAGCTAAGTCAAAACAAATCATGTGTGACCTCCACAAAAGCTAAATTGGAGTCTGTGCATTTATTTTTAAATGATATTTTGTTGGCTCCTCTGATCTAGATGGGCAGTCGGCCAAGCTAAATCCCTCAACCTTAACTGAAGTCCAATTAACTAAGATAAATTGTCAAATCACTCTGGAGAGGTGATCAGCATTATTTAATCTTCAAAGTTGAGACTGTTGGCCAAAATGGGTATTCCACTGAGTATCACAGAGCATTTGCTATTAAATCCACCATTTCTCTAGCCAAAGTATTTTGTGTCATAGACAGATCCCCTAAAGTTGGGAAACTTTGAAAATCCGGTCCCAGATTCCTACTGTTTCAGATGAAGGCAAAACAGCCTGTGACTGCTATATATATATGAAGACTCTTTTTTTCTCTCTGAGAAGGAGTTATTCCTTTGAGCCACCTTTTTAGTCTTTCTTAGATATATTTAAAAAAAAAAGTCCCAGTTCCACCCACTTCAGCCTTCCTGTTCCGCCCACTTGCTTCAGCTGCATCAGTGGAGCCACACAGGGTGGGGTAAAACAGGATTATCTACTTTCCATGTAGAATTTTTGATCTCGCCAGACTGAAGTGTTAAACACAGTCTTCCATCATCTTGCCAACTGAACCTCTGGCCCCTGAGCCTACTCCTCCAAGACCAGCTCAAAACCCAGCTTTCTTGGACAACCTGGGAGCTCAATTCAGTGGTGAGCTACAGGGAGCTGTGGGCCTCCCTCAAGCTTTACCGTTCAAACCTGGATGCAGCTGTACACTTGATGGATATTTGGGCAGAGGCATTGCCTAACTCCCGTAGTATGCTAGGCTATACACAATATTAGTCATTGTTAATGAAGGGGACTGTAGGATTTTAATCCTCCCAGTATTCCTACCTCTGGCCTCCTAACTTTTAAATATAAAATCCTCCTAGTCAAGGTCAATAGAAGTACAACTTTCCCCGTGTAGCCTCTAGCAATCAAAGACTTAAATGCCAGTTTGTCTCTTCAAAATATTGAGAATTTTACAGATTGCTTATCTTTTACGCTGTATCTCTGAGTATATTACCTCCCTTTTAATTCTAGTTCTAGTCTCATATTTCCATTATAAACTCATGATGTTAAAAGCATCAGATATTGTAGTCATTTTTTTTAGATAAAAGGAAGTTACTATGAGCCAAAACTATCATGTTAGCTTCTTATTCTGTTAATCTATTTATCTATCAGGATAAGAAGCCTATTTATGTGGATTATCTATAGTATGGGAGGTATTACAGCTGTATCTCATGCATTTCAAATGCAGCTTTCTCAGCAGCAAAGTCACAATTCTACAAGGGGCATATGTGGAAAGCAATACCGAACATCCTTGAATTTAACAGTTGAAAATAAAGTTTCACTAGCAGTTCCATATCTTCAAATAACCAGCAGTATATTTACTCTCATTATACAAATATTCATAGAATTTTTGTGCTTAAAATACTCTTCAGTAATGTATAACAGAAAAACTTAAAGATGTTTTGCTCTTTGCAAAAATTGCCAAAACCATGTAAGCTAAACAGGATTTCAATAACTCTTCTAACTATGTGAAATAAACTGGGGCCACTTTCATGTACACATGCTGCTTTGCAAGTTCTGTTATAGATTTTTACACAGAGGATTTGTTTATGACTATTCAAGAATACTCAGGCTATAGAAAGAGTTCGATAACAATTGAACTCTTGCAAGAGGCGAAGGGGATGCCAAGGATATTTTTTCTATGAAGATCTACTCTTAAACTTGCACACTGACTGTATACAAGATTCACGGAGCATAAAAAAAACCTTCAAGATATACATTGTGAAACAGTTCTGTTTATTTAGCAAGAATATTTGTTTTGCATGGAGAAGATGATATAAGCTAGCTGAAGTATTGACATCAATATTGATTTGGATATGCCTTGGTAGACTGGAAGAAATTCTGAAGAAGACAAAACAAACTGTGCAAATCAGCTTAGGTTAATAATTATAATTAAGCAAAATTTTTTTATGTTTTTTTCTGCAACAGCAACAGGATTCCTTTCACCTGGTTTTGCTAAATAGCAAGTAAACATTTTATTTCAACTAAACACCCATGTCTTCCAATGGTTCTCACTAGATGAAAGAAGACACAACTTCTCTCAGTCAGCGTTTATCTTAGGAACAAGTAATCATCTTCCCTCTTTAGTGATTCACGGATGGAGGTTAGATGACTGGCTCGATCTGGACACATGACTTTTAGCTGAATGTTGCTGAGATGAATCTTGTCCTCGGTGTACAGACACCAAAGCCTAATACCTGAAGCCAGTACTGTCACTGAGAGAAGAGTACGTTGCAGATGACTTAACATTTCCGAACATGAGGCTGTGCTATTTAGGTTCATGATTTGCTGAGGCAAATTTAGGCATCTATTTTGAGAGTCTCGTTCATCATATGATGTAAATACAATGGCCAAGCACAATAACAAAAATGCGCAAAATGAAAGATTACTTTTACAAGAATTTTACCAATAAAAACTAAACATTGAGTTTCCAGAAGAAACCTAAAACTTAAACTACAACATGGGAAAAAAAATAATGTTGTAAAGAGAAGGATTTGAAAGACCATAGGAGCATAAAGTCAAAGTGAAGAAGGAGGATACTCAAGGCCAACAAGGATAGGAAAAAAACAAGGCTAAGGGTTGAAAAGGCAATACAGACTGATTCAAGTCAACAGAATTATCTACTTGCATGAGCAGATTTAGAATTAGACTTGTAGCGAGAATAGGAGAGGTTAACAGAACATAAAATCACGGAGTACATAATTTGAGAGACCTGGGGAGGAGCAAGTCATAAAAAAGTCCAGATGAGAATGAGAATGACTTATGTAACGCAAAGCAAATGTAGTATCATGCAGTACAGTATTATAGAAGTCATTATCCTTTCTTGTATAATTCTAAAACTCAGGATTTCTCACCTTAATTACTATTCTACTAATAAGAAAAGACACATCTTAAGCTGGTATATGAAGTGGTAAGGGAAGGGGCAGCTTCATTTAGCACTACTTGTTCTCTGCAGAGAGCGAAAACCTTTTGCCTTTGTGATTAAATATTCTTCTTTTGACAAAAGCAGCCAATTAATTGCACATATGTTGTATCCTACCTACAAAACCCAAATGGCAAATGCTCTCTGGGCAGATACTTGATGTAAGAGGAAGGAAGAGACTTTTATATTTGTAAAGACAAATGACTTCAGTGTCAACTTTAATACAAAACAATTCTTCCAGAGACTGAAGGCAATCATGACTCAGGGAATGGAAAGATCCAAACCAATGCAAAGAATCTTACTTCTCAAACAAGAGATGTGTTACAAGTCTCTTGAACTGAAACAAAAGAATTATCAGTGAAACTTGCCTTTTTAAAAGTCAGTACCATAAAAAGCATGGAAATAACATGCATTATATTTAAATTTTGTCCAAACTTTAGGTTAACGAGGTACGCTAACTCCCTGTCAGATATATGAATGTCGACCCTTACTTTCTTCCGGAGTAATGACTTGATTGCTAAGAACAGCAAAAGAACTGTTTTGATTAGATATTATTTGCACCTGTTGGGGACATAATTTTTATTAAATATATGCACATTATCTATTATCTGTTGAAGAAAAAGTATTCTAAAAACTGACTGAAATGAGAAGTAGGAGAATGGCATTTTTCTATGCCAGGTTTGAATGATATGGAAGGCAACGTTATTCAAAGTGCCAGCAGCATATGCCAGCTTCAATTAGAACATAAAAGGAAAATCTGTTGCTAAAATATAACAGCACACTTTGAGGATCTTATATGTGCTTATTCAGAACTTAGAGAGTTGAATATCTTTAAGAAATTCTAAGTTTTGACATTTCGTTGAAGCTGATGTTAAGTATTAGTCTTATTGTAGGATTCTCTGAATGAAATACTGTGTCCTGTACTTTACAGAAGTTCGGAATAGATTATCATAATGATCACTTCTGGCCTAAGAACCTTTCTGTCTGAGAAAGTATTCATTAAAGTTATTGCATCTTGTGCTTCCATGTCACCTTTCCCAGCTAATTGCCTACAGTAAGAATGAGATAGCTGCATTTCAGGTGGCTGTATCAGTGGGCTACAGTGCTCCTCAACATGCTGGAAAGACAGCGAAACACAAAGAGCTTGCTCCAGAGAGCTTGAGGTCAATCCATATGATATGGCCTGAACTGCATCAGGAAAAAAAAGTTTTCACTGTACTTCCCAGTGCTGCTAGGCAGTCCCCATACTATTGCTGAAACAGCCACACAGCACTGTGTAATCCACAGGATAAACTGATGTACGACAATCGCATGTGAAACTTTGAGCTGCCTTTTCAGCCAAGGGCAGCTCAGAAGTCCTTATTCCAGGAGTCCAACACTTCCTCTGGCGGTTTATTCCCTTTACTGGAATTGATCAGGAACCACAACCTATGTCTCAGAAGATTTAATGTCTCAGAGACCCACTGTACTGACCAGAGTGGGTTTGGAATAGGCTCAGGCTTCATATCTAGCATCAGTACCTGCTATCTGGGATACTTTATAGGAAAAACTTGTGCTGATCTCCATAGCCTCCACAAAGTTCGTTCAAAGGAACTGACAGCTGTCATGGACCGCACTTTAATTTGGGCAGCCCAGTCATAATAGAGTTTATAATACAGGTCCATCTTAATCACAGATCTTTAGCTGTTATTTTCATGTAAAATACACACTGGACAGTTACTTTTTTCTCTGTGGTGCACTAAAGTTGTGTGATGATGTCATCTGTTTTAAAAAGATCCCAGAGTAATCAAAGTTGTCTAGTTGCCCCTTTCCTTTTCATTATATGGAAAATTTCAGAAAGTTACCACCGCTTACTTTTAATAGTCTAAAAAATCTACAGCATTAAAGTCAAATTTTAAGTAATTTTTTAGACTTTTTCTCCTGAAGAAGTTTTTAAATGTGTCAAGTGGTAGGACTGTTATTTCTAAGATTTTGGTTTTACATGACATTGCAGGTACTCTTCTGACTCTAATAGGTAGAGACTTACCTGCTAACCCCCAAACACTCCTTAAAGATCTACACTAAATACAAGGAAAATACTAGTGGGAATAAAACCAGAACCTAGATATTCCTGCCTGAGTATACATCTGAATATCTTTAGTTAACATTCAGTTAAAATGCTCATTAAAACAAGATTTAGAGTTAAAAATGAGATACGAAGCAATCTCACTTCCAGATCCCTGGCAGACATGGCGGACAAAGCTTTTAAGGTTATTCACCTTTCCAGAAAGGGACATAACATCGTTGAACAGAAGCTGCATGACCTGATCTGCTATGGAAAATTGTATGTGACCTCTTCCAGTCTCTTTAGCTATGTGATATTAACCATAGTGTTTTTCTGCCTTTCAGTAATAAAATCCTTTTATCTGGTTTTATTTTATTTTCTGGTTTGCAAGATGCATGTGTCATGCTAAGGATCCAAAGCTGATGCTTTTGCATCAGTGACATCAAAAGCAAAAATTATAAATGACGCCAATCAAAAATCATTCACAAGTCTTTGCCTTCTCCAAAGAAAAAGGAGCTTTGAATATAATAGTCTGTAGAATCTGACTAATGCTGTCATTTTCTCCTTTCCAGTAGGAATAAAAAAAGAATATCTTTTGTGGGAGCGGATTACCAGCTAAAGCTTATTTAAAATATAACTCCTGTGTCATATTGAGCTATCCAAATTGTTCAGGGTCAGAACATTGTACCCAGTTCATGATTTAGGATTCTGGGCTCGCAATGCACTTCTCATTACTGTATCCTAAGCATGTCTGCTAGGACAGTCTTGAGATTTTGTTCTCCAAACTTTTAGAAAAACCTATCGGAGAAAAGAAACAGCATGAAACTTCAGCCAGAGGATCAAAAAGTCCCCAAGTTAAACTGTCTGTGATTTCCAATCATCATATACAAATCCAAACTAAAACCAGTCAGGGAAACAAAAGCCCTGCTCCAGTGAACATACAGTCTAATATCAGCAGATTCAATGCAAATTGCTAGGAAGCACATGCAAATCGAAGAGCAGATGGTATAGCCAAAGAGATCAGCTTTGTAATTTTGAGTAAAATAAGTTATTCTGCAGACAGTTTGGAAGTGAGTGATTGCTTGTTGCATGCACAGTGAGAGCGTGTCTCACTCTCAGCAGTTAGAGAAGGTAAATAAAGGCACAAAAAAAACCCAGAGAAGCAAGGGTAAACTAACCTAAATATAGATAAATCTAATTAACATCCAGTATAAAAGACTTAGCCAGGCCTCAGGCTGCAGAAAGAGGGAGAGGATCTCAAGGTGGCAGCAGGAGAAGGACAGCTCCTTCAAACCACAACAGCTCCATCACCAAGAAGGATGCCTCTCCAGCTGCAGGGCTGGTGCCCTGGGAGGGCAGCAAAGAGGTTGCAACAGATGGAGAAGGTGCCCCAGTGTCACTGTATCAAATCACACAGTAAAATATTGCATCATTCTTCTGGAAGATGCAAAGTTTTGAATGCTTAAGAAAATTCATCCAAAAGCAGACTATTAGGGATTTTTGGGGGGAACTTTATATTCAGCATTATGTTCAACAGCAGCCCTTTTGAGACATAAATTGGGAGAGCATAGCAAAATATATGGTAAAAGCTTTGAGGTTTTGTGTAGAAATCAACACCACCTTATCTATATCTGAAGGTATTTTTCAGCAACAATATTTCAAAAATCCTAAAATTCATCAGATTATAGGGATCTGAAAAGATATTGTAAGGAAAAGCGTATATCAATTGCTTCTCCCCTTTCCCTCCCCCTATTTTTCTATTTGCCTACCTCCAGATCCTATAATAACTAATTTTTTCCTAAAACAATTTGTGAGAGTACATCCAGCTTTATGGATCCAGAACTCACTGAATACTTTATACTCTGCAAAAATGTAAAAAGAGGAGTAGAAACTGTTAAAGGTATTAAGATGGCCTACATCAACATGGGATGTCATCCTCATTTTTCTTATCCTTCATCATTTGGCAGTCCATTTTACATGGCAAGGTATTGGACTTTTATGATATTACTAAGGAAAGATTATACAATTCTACAAAAATCGAAGAAATGTCATAGGAAATCATGCTGCTGCTGCACCAATGCTTTTCAGGGTTTGAGAGGATTGTTTTTATTCAGAATCTGAGAGATTGTTCTGCAGCCAAGAGACATTATGTTAGGAAATGTTGAAGATGGACATAAATAAGCCAACAATGCACGCATGTGTGTCACGCTATGTCCTAATGCCTCAAAATATTATGCCAGAATTAGACGCAATTAGAACAGAAATTCTGTAAGAACAGAAGACAGCACAGTGAAGCAGTGTTGTGAAAGTTTGCAGATATCTTTGTACTTATTTCGTGTGAATTAAAGCTGTTAGTCCTTCCTTTTAGGAACATCCTATTTCCCCAGGAAAAAAAAAAAGCCCACGGACAAGAAACAGACAGTCAGTTGTCTAAGTCCTTTAATAAGGGGTTCTGAGCTGCATTGTTAAAAGGCTTCAATGACTGACTTAGTTTCTTCCAGAAGAAAAATATGTGGGATGAATTAAGACACTCCCTTGCTGTAGTGACTTCCAGGACAGAGCAGTTTCATGTCATTCATGCTGAATATCAGGGTGAAAATTTAGCCTCCTATTGTTGTCTTCCTTTAAATTTGTAAGAAAAAGTGCATCACATTCTCAGTTACTAGAAATAAAAGAAGCAGTCTGGAAACACCGAATGAAGTGAAGGTTTCCCCAAAATATCAGAATTCTCTCTACATTTACTCTATATTATTTTGGGAGGGGAGTAAATTTGGCAGTTCATTAGCAGGCTCAGTACTGTGAGGAGGAAGGTCATGAAGCCCATTGATAGAAATAGCCATAGGATAGACTAAAATCCCTATCAACCTGATAGGTCCTTAGGGAAAAAAAAATATCAACTTTGTTTTCACGAAATACAAGAGGAAATAATGGGAAAAAATATTGTATTTCTATTTTGAATATTAAATTCTCAAAAAATAATAACATCATGAAATACCAGAAAATAAATATGAATAAAAGCTGATGTCCACAGCATAAATGTGACACTGGAACTACTATGCAAACAGTCTTCAACCTAATGAAACATTTTGAATTTCAATGAGACTTCATGCTGAGTAGGAACAAAAACCTAAAAATTTACAAATTTTATGAAACAAAAATCCAGAAAAAAATTACACTGGATTGATTGAACTATTTTATTATAAAAATACAAAAAAAAATTCATTTCTTTTTATCTTGGTATTTCTAAACAAGAATAGTTTAGAACCAAAAATCAAAATACCTAAAAAAAATCATGAGAAGACATTGAAATATGACAATTTAAATTTAGCTTTCATCTGCTGCCTAACAGTTTGGTTTCACATACAAATGAAATCATATGAATCAGCCACAGCCTGTTTTTTTACAGACAAGATTGCATCCCATATCATGAAGTAGAGGTCCAGAATGCTCCTAGTGAAACACCTTTGCATAATCAAAATTACTTCCATAGATGACACACTGAAATAGAATGAAAGATGCTCTGTGAAGGCCGGAGAGCGTAGTGTTAACTCTTCTCTGAAGATAACTTCTTTCAGTAGCAAATAGAAACCACACAGTAGGGAGCAGGAAAGACCCTGTCATGTGACTTAATTGTGCTGTAGTCCATTTCCATTGACAACACTCTACAGCGTAGAAGTCATTATAAGCCCACCAAAAAATACAAACTGAATCTCAGAAATACTTAAACATCACATAAAAGAACTATCTGCATTAATGAAATGGGTGAAATCAGATATGGCCAGAATGTGTATACAGAAAAGACAGAGCAGTGGTGCCATTGATTTTTAGTGATCAAAGGAAAAATCGATGGATTAATGCATTTCAGTCTCAGAAAAAAACATTTTGTGAGTCTTTCATTTAATGTGTAGTGCTCTAAAATCCAACGGCCGCCTCTCTAAATCGTCTTTTCTTTCCATAGGAATAATTAAAAATTAGTTTCTGCATTGTAAAGAGCACCCATCTGAACTTCTCCTAGCCACTTTCTAGCACACTGTCATACGCTATCCTATGTAGCAAGTATGATAAAAAAAAATAGTCATATAAGGTGATCTATTTAGTTCTGCCTGTGTTCAGCCTTGCATGTACAGTTAGGATGACATATTCGTGAGGACTATGGACTATTTTATATGATCTAAGTGAAGAAATCTTCCAGATATAGTCCAGTATTTTCATCATCCTACGTTGTCTGAATCCTGTTTTTATAACCCTATTTTCTTTTATAAGCCTGTAAATCATATAAATAAGAGCACGCAAAAGAATTATTTTTAAGTAATGCTAAATACATTATTGACAATTCTCATTGGTGTCTCTTTTTTTGTACATCCTTGGTACATCACAAATAGCACACAGAGCAAGTGATGTGGAAGATGCCTGAAAAAGAAAAAAAAAAAAAAAAGGAGAAAGTGTGTCATTTTGGCTCTGATGACTGTAAAAAACTTACTGCATTGCTGATTTGTACATCTAACATCACTTTTCAGAGTGCTTTAAGATACATGAAGGTGATACTTAGAGTAGGAGAAGACATCCAGACATAAATATTAGGAGATCCAACAGGAGCCTAGATTTTGGAGGTAAACATTTTCCTTCTTGTTCCTATCAAAAACAAATCCTTCCAGCTAACATTCTCTGAGGTTTATTATATTCCTGTGAAATAATGGTGTAGATATTACAAGTAAATTCATAAAATAACCAAAATACTGCAGGGTATTTAACTGTGTTCTCCATGGACCAGCTGTATGGGCTAGCTGGTCCATTTTACATTATTGTCTGAAATAAGGATCAGAAGAAAAAAAAAATTTATACGTCACTAGAACCTCAAGTCAATACCTTATACAGGTCAATGACCAGGGAAGAAAGAGAAGTAGTAAAAAAAGAATGCAGAAAGACTGAACTAATAGTATTAAAAGAGTAAAAGAGAATTTTCTCAGAGTAGAAGCACATAATTAAAAAGAAAGTCATCCCAGACCTACTGGAATCTAAGAAAAAATATCTAATTGCTTTTGATGAAATGTTTCGGTGGTAAGGAGACATTTAGAGAGCACTAAGACTGAAAAAATTATCTTGGGGACAAAAGGGCATGGAAGAACTTTTTAAGGAACATGCAATGAAAACCAATGCAATTCGGGGCTGCTGGGGGAATACCCTACTACCTTGATCCCTGCTACCTATGGGAGCTGTGCTGGTTTTGACTGAGACAGAGTTTTTCTTTTTAGCAGCTAGAAGAGCTCCATGTTTTGGATTTAGTCTGGGATTTGTTACAAGAAGAATGTTGATAGCGCACTGATGTTTATAGTTGGCACTGAGACAGCAAGGACCTTTCAGCTTCCCATGTTTTGTCAGCGTACAGGACCACGACAGCCTGGGGGGGGAGCATGGCAGAGACAAAAGGCCCACAACTCCCATTGTGATTTGAACTCTAGATTTAGGATTGAGGGCCAAATTGGCCAACGGAATATTCCATGTCATGCAACATCATGTCCAGTGTGTAGATGAGAGTTGGACTGGGAAGAAGGGCCCTTTCTCTTCCAAGGGCTGTCTCAGACTCTAGATTTCTTTGAGTTCTGTCTCTCTCTCACTCTCTTTTTGGGCCTCTGGACTGGATTGTCTGGGATTGCGGTGTCAGGATTTATCTGTTTTGGGATCTCTCGCTGGAATGGGACAGGCATTGGTCATCGGTGGTGAGCGGTTACACTGTGCATCACTTGCTTGTATACATTATGAACATTATATATAGAGTAATATATTATTTTATCCTTGTTGCTTTCAATTTTATAATATTATTAAATTGCTCTTATCTTAATCCGCAATTTTCCTTCCCTTTTCCCCTTTGATTCTCTTCCTGATTCCCCAGGGGTGAGGGAGGGTAAGCAAGCATCTGTGTGGTGTTTAGTTGCCGGCTGGGCCAAACCACTGCAGGAGGTCATGATGACTGCAGAGCACAATAAAAGCATTGGCAAACAAAACCAGGATGGACAGGAGACACAATGGCATTGTGAGGAACAATAAAAGAAAACATTAAGTCCATGTGTCATGCTGAATTGAACAGTGCAATGGAGGCTGGAAAGAGCAAATATAAGAGAAAGCAGAAGTAGTCCCCTGTAGTAAGTCCTCCAGCTACTTCCTAACATGCCTCGACAGGGTCCTCCTTTCTGCATGGAGCCTTTGCAATTTTATTTTCTCCTGATTTTGACTCTTATGGTCAGTTTCTCTAACACAGCAGTTCACTCAACGAAGAGAAAATATCCCCCTGTTCCACTGTCATTTTCATATCTTTTACCCTTTCTCACCTTTTCACACTGCTGTCTTCAGAACAGGAGCAAAAGTTAATGTTTCTACCATGTTCTCACTTGGAGCAAGCTTCCATTTTAACTTTCCCATTACACATAATATTCCTTCAAAAGCTGCTCAAAAGGATGTGTGCTGGATGTGTGCTTTCACTCCTACAAGGGAAGAGAGTAAACTATGTTGGCTTTAGTCATTAAACTGTATTAGGATCTGAAATAACCATCTGACTGAATGATCCATAGTTTCAAACACTGAAAATAAGAGCGAAAAAATCAATGAAAGGTGGAGTTCTCAAAAAATGCTGCATTTGCAGAGGGAAATGTTATAAACATTTCTTTCTATCTTTGATTTCACTGGTGGTTTTCCTTCCAAACTGAAGTGGTGTGTAACTCTATAAGCCATTGCATTCAGATTCAGAAAGCAAATCTTCAGTCCTGATGAGAAAATAATTTCATTTTTTGCCAACTGCCATTCAATAACTTAACAAATTTTATCATAGGAGGAGATGTGTGAATGATAGAGGACTTCAGTTTGCCAATAATTCATAGATTTTGAGATATGGCCCAGTTCCAGTTGGAAAGGAAACAAAGCTTTTCAAATTTGCATCTAGAAAAAAAAAAAGGTAGAGGAGAGATGAGACAGAAAAAAATATATTTTTCTAGTAACTTAAATAATTTAATTTCAGTGTTCAACTTCAAAATGTAAACTCACTATAAAACAAAACAGGTTTTTGAAATGAAAACAGTTTTGCTAAGCAAAAACTTTAAAGCTTTCATAAAAAATGTCAAAATGAGCTATTTTGACATTGTTGAAATTTTGTCCCTGCTCTTTTAAAACTAAAGCCCAGACAAAAATACCTTATTTCATTAAATAATTGGATTTCCACAGAATGACATAATATGATGGAATATGGTTCTGTCTCTCTCTGCTCGTCTCATAAGTCCAGACTAATAGGATTCTCAAAGCAAATACTGAGAAACGCCTAACAACAGCCCTACATACTTATCTGATGGACACTTTGAAATTTACCTTCCCTACCCATTAAAATCCTTTTAATTTGGAGATTACAAGGTAGAGAGTTGGAAATTTGATATCTATATTGCATAGTGATTTGAAATGAATATATTAAAGTCTATCTGACTGCATTGTAGCAAGCTCTAGTGGTAACAATGTGAAAAATCAATAAAGCAAAAACATAAATGCAAGATCTAAACAGTGATCTGCATGGTCGCATAATCCAGCAATAATTTAACCCTCCCTGAAGCTGCAATAAGGAATCTTTTTATTTATCAACAGTAGTATTCAAAACTTAAAATTTCTGATAGCTCATTTAAAGCCAGTATATGATACTGCACTTAAGTCTATGTTAAGATCTGCACTTACACCACCTGTGGTACGTTTTAGGAGTTTAGGAACCACAAATTTAGGAACATAGTCCTAAATTTGGCCAAGTAAATCAAGCAAAAATCTGTATATAAACATGCATAACATATATAAAATATCAGTTTACAATTACTTGTGTAGTGGAGTCTTTTCAAATGTTCACTTTTAATGTAATTTGCTTTATGAGTTCCAGAAACCTGGTTTTGGCTAAATGAGCGATCACTCTCCTATAAAAAGCCTGCTGACTTTTTCTCTCTGTCCTCCGTGTATATGTGCAGATAGCAAGCATCTCCCCGTAACTGTGGCAATTTTTAGATATTACGTCGCGTTTCAACACTGAAACCCAAAGCGTGCCCTTTTCCCCTCCATTACGTTTTTTATTCCCATTTCTGTACAGAACATACTCCACAGGCAGTTACGGACAGAAATGTTCTCTTCACAGCCTGATTCCTCCTAGTGTGTTATATCCACTGCAGCAGTGAAACAAGTTTATCCTATGCATTCATTGTTTTAGGAAAAATGTCTCCAGAGTGCAGATGCATTGCAGATGACTTTGTGACTTTACGTAGCTGAACCTGTTGCTAAATGCCATGACAGTCATATAACTGAGCCGCAGGGAAGTTCAGCCCCTCTCTGGCCTGCTTACATAGGTTTCCTCACTACGTTAGCCGTGGAAGGAGCGAACAGAGGAGAAGAGGTGCAGTATTGACCAGGGCTTGACAAACGATGTGAACATAGCCCCTTGTGATGCCTTACTCCTCAGTATGGTGCAATACAGGGAATGGTCCATCATTGTATTGCAGTGCTCCAAGGGAGGGGACTCACAAGCCTGGATATTAGCAGGGATTCCACTAAGGCACCCAACAGCAAGTCCAAAAAATAAGAATGTAATTTAGCACTTGTGTTAGGTGGCAGAGGGGAGGATAATGCTTGGCCCTGACTTGACTGGGATTCAGAATGAAGTGCAACGACTGGCATTTTGGACCTAGGTGCCATTCCTGAAACTCTAGTCCGTGAATAGGTGTGTCTATACGGGTTTGCATCTTTATATAAAGTGTGTGCTTTCTTCAGTGCATCTACTAACATCCTTCAGAAGACAACATGAGAATGACAGGCCTTAATACATAACGTGTCACTAAGACCTACCTTCTGAAAGCAAGTAGGTTTGAGATTGCTGAAATAAGAATGAACACGGAGAAGAGAGGACATAGAGGGCATAGCAGAAAGAAGACAAAGAAGAAAAAAGTTTCAGCAGTATGATCAGGGCACCACAGCTGAAAAATGAAGCTGAACACTTCATCTCCAGGGCCACTACATAACTAAGCTCCTTGGAGCAATGGAGGACCCAGCTACTTTGTCCCACATCTCTGTTTTCTTCCTGCTTTCAGCAGAATCTTTTGTTGCTTTTGTCAGAAAAAAATCTTTCAGTATGCCCTGCTCTAAGCCAGCTTTTCCCTCTTGTAGAAGTTTGGCAAAAGGATTCGCTGTCACGATAGACCTGAGCACATCTAGTACCTGGTGCATTTAGCTAAGAAATTCACCTGAGAGATATGGGAGAGAAATGCAGGCGGGGGACAGACATGCACAGCAGGGATGCTCAGGAAGCCTTTATCTATAATTTAACTCTATTTCACAGTCCTTGATGTTTATTTATGATCTGTGTAAGTAATATATTGTCATCTGGCTTTTGGTATAATTAGACTTTTCAGTTCCCTCAACTGAAAAGTTCTTCAAGAGAAAACAGTAACATTTGGGGAGTTTTATTTATGATCCTCCCTCCCTCTCCAGGTCTGTAAGACTGTTTAGAAGAGATCCGTCAGTACCTCCTGGAAATTACGTTTCAAAGGCTTTTGTGCTCATTTGTGCCCACTTGTGCTCCTCAGAGTCTTCCACTGCACTACATTTCCCAAGACAGCTTGAACAGGTTCACATAATAATTTTTGAAGATGGAGGTGCTGTAGAAGAGATGCTCTGTATCTTGCAAAACTGATCTATACACACCCACACACATGCCAAAAAAAAAAAAAAAAAAAAAAAAGCGGAACATGAAGCAATCATACCAGAAATCTCAAACAGTAAATCTTTGGCAGCATTTTAGCATGTTGATCTTTCGTTTTTCTTCTCTTCTTTTTTTTTTTTTTTTTTAACTTTTCCCTTTTTTTAAATGGAAAGCTCAAAATTTCCCATGCAGAAAAAGCATTTCTAACCAACTACAGCGTTTCAGTATAATTCTAAGAAGCTGGGCAGTTATACAGCAGCCAAAAATATTGGCATCAAAAGAGAACCTACCATGAAACTTGTTGTAGATGCTGAATTATAGTGGAGAACAGAGGTAAGATAAGTTAAATTATTCTCTTGGACTGCATATTGCAATAAACTGTTGAGTTACTTGAGCTTTAATGTTATTCAGAAAATAAATTTATTTGTGTATGGATGATGATCTCTTCATTTTTAAAATTTAAAAAGACCATTCTATGTTTTATTGTTAAAAAAGAAAAAAGTATGAAGGATAAAGTTTTTGATTTTTAATGAGTTAGGAAAAGTTAGCAAAGAATATGTTCAACTGAAGAATAGGCGTTAAGGAACTGGGAATGACATTTCCTGTGTTTTAGTGTAGGAAAAGTTGTTCAACACTTCATAATCTTGCTGATTGCCTTTGTGAAATTCTCCTGGGGAAACAATTAATTAGTATAATTTCACCTTCTGTATGTCACATAACACCCTAACTGTATTGAAAAAGATTCATAGAGGCGAGATGGATTTCATTATGAGGAAGTGGTCAACAACTTCATCTTACTTGCATGATAAGTCTTATTTCACTGGCATTAAGATAATTCTGTTCTGTACTCAATACTGTTGCAAGAAATTTATTTTATTAAACTAAACTACAACACTAACTTGCAAATAAGCAAGAATGAAGTAAAGTCTTCAGTAGGTCTTCTGAAACATGAAATTAAACTAGCCACTTGAAGTAACATTTGAGCATGTAATTCATAATTCAGTTGGCTGAATCCCAGTATCTTTCTTAGAAGAAAAACAGTGAGTTCATGATATGATGAAGAGAGAATTTATTCTATAAATGCTTAAGATACCTTTTTGCTCCATTGTCAGGCTGGGTCAACAAGCTTAACAGTCAGTTCTTCCTTTTTCCTAATATGGCCACTCTCTTGGTAATCCAATTAAGCAAACAGCAAGTCTAAGATATGGAAATAGTAATTGTTTCTCTCTAGTGGATTTCAAAATTATTATTTTTTAATTAAAAAAACATGAATATTTAAATCAAATCCAGTACCCAGAAATCACTGAAATAATAATCAAAATTCTCTTGACTGCTTCTATTCATCAAAACTTGTGGTTTTGTGAATAACATTATTTTGGAAAGGCCTTTTTTAGTACAGAAAATGTTTTTTCAAAAAGCAAACTTCTGCCAAGGGTTTTTATCAAATACTTGCTTCTTTCAATAAAATGTCAGCTATAAGTGAACCTCAACAAAACATAACAGAGTAAAAGATCTCAAAGACTGGCGTCACAGAATCATAGAATGGTTAGAGTGGGAAGCAACCTTAAAGATCATCTAGTTCCAACCCCCCTGCCAGAGGCAGGGACACCTTCCACTATCAGGTTGCCCAAAGCCTCATCCAACTTGGCCTTGAACACTCCCAGGGGTGGGGCAGCCACAACTTCTCTGAGCAACCTGTTGCAGTGTTTCATCACCCTCATTGTAAAAAATTTCTTCCTTATATCTAATCTAAATCTATCCTCTTTCAGTTTAAAGCCATTGCCCCTTGTCCTGTCACTACATGTCCTTGCATAAAGTCCCTCTCCAGCTTTCTTGTAGGCCCCCTTTAAGTACTGGAAGGTTGCTATAAGATCTTCTTGGACCCTTCTCTTCTCCGGGCTGAACAACCCCAACTATCTCAGCCTGTAAACATAGGAGAGGTGCTCCAGTCCTTGGATCATCTTCGTGGCCCTCCTCTGGACCGACTCCAACAGCTACAAGTTCTTCTTATTGGAGGCTGGGGACCCCAGAGCTGAATGCAGTACTCCAGGTAGGATCTCACAAGAGCAGAGTAGAGGAGCAGAATCATCTATCTTGACCTGCTGGCCACACTTCTTCGGATACACCCCAGCATCCAGTTGGCTTTCTGGGCTGCCAGTGCACATTGCCGGCTCATGTTGAGCTTCTCATGAACCAACACCCCCAAGTCTTTCTCCTCAGGACTGCCCTTGATCCATTCTCCACCCAGCCTGTATTTGTGCTTGAGATTGCCCCGACCCACGTGCAGGACCTTGCACTGGGCCTTGTTGAACTTCTGTCTTGCTATGATGGATGATGTCCTCTCATTATGGATGATATATCACTTTATATACTTGATAGCTTATTTTAAGCCAATTCATTGGAATCTTTTGCAATGACTGTCACTATAGAATGCTGATTATTATCATCATCATGCATAGGAGAAAATTTGTACTATTTTTCATGTTTAAAAAAGCTCTCCAAAGAGAGCATTCTGTGTACTAGGGGCCACTGGGTGTAACGGTTCTGTCAGGGTTTTGTCCAGAAAAAGATGCTCTTATTAGCAAGGGACAGAGTCCACCATTTTGCTGACCTTGGTCACCATGAAGAAAATGACCGCTGGAATAATGATTGTGAAATATATTAAGACAAATTAAGCTCAAATTGTTTGCATCAACATCACTTCATACTTAAGGAATTCAAGCAATTAGTTATGTGAAGGATGCAGGGAATATAAGACACCAGCTATATCATCCCAAAGTCTTTCAGAGTGTTTGCTTATGACCACACAAGACAGCAGCCTAAATGTGAGGTCATGGACAAGCACTACTCCACACAAAGCTGAGGTAAGAGGATATGATGACACTTAATTCCCAATTTTAGCTCTGTCATTATTACCTGGAAAATCTCATCTGCTTAAATCGGAGTCTTTAAACACACTAAGGAGAAAAGAAAAAGTATGTTGTTCCATAAACTGTCTTCATCTGTTACTGCCTGCTGGGAATATCTTTCTGTATTGCCAGATTATGTTCCCAGAAAAGAAAATCTTTCAAGCCTTTTTTACCTGACTTAATTTTCTCCTCAGTTATTGTCTTATAAATCAGGATTTATTATTAGGCATCTCATCTACTGAAATGCTAAAAATATGAGCCAGGCTTTAGGAAGCATTTCTGACAGAGTCTTTAGAAAGGCAGACGGGAACAGTTATTTGAGTGAGAGGCTTTTTGCTCATCCCTTCCCCTCCTTTGCCTCTGCAGAGGTCTGTGTCACAACCCACTCACTGTGTAGACTTCCAGCCACCACAGCCCCCACCTTGACTGTTCCAGACAGCAGATTTCCAGCATTTTCCTAATGAGTTTACTCCTCTTGCGACTGTTCAGATGCTTTCCTTTCTTCAAGCACTCGTTCTGCCTGTTTCTTTTTATCTTCACTAGCTTTACTCTTTTTTACCTGCATTAGCTATAAGATTTTTTCCTTTATGCTTCAGCTATTAGTGGGCATATAGACACACATGCATGCTCATTCTGTGCATGTATATAGCTATATACAAGTGTGTATAAACAGATATAGCTGGGAGACAGAAATGGCATGGTGGGGAGAGTGAGTTTGCATCTGTAAATGCAAATATCCCTGTCCAAGCTATACAGTCAATACATAATAATTCAGATGAGTAAACTTAATCTATAGGTTAAATCCCAATTAAGCTAAGGGAATCTGAAATATTCATAAACCTGGTGGAAAAATAGAAACTAAATAAAAATAAAGGAAGGAGGTCTCAGTGCTATGATTTGTTTGCTATAATTTATTTTCTATGAATATCATAATCTCGTAGCAGCCTACTGAAATCGGTATGTCTACTGTTGTGTAAGATGTGCACTAGGTGAAGAGGGCACAGTTCAGATCTCATTTAATCTTTAGCATAATTAATGTATTCCTTTTACAAAATCTTTATGTACTATGTTCACATCCTATGCACATGGACACTGAAAGTACAAGTCAGACTGTAAAAATTAAAGCCTGTGATAAAATACAGTAATAATAATAATTCCAGAATTCAGGTCTTTTCTGTTTGGTCTAATTTTTTAAAAAAAAGCATCATTACTATTTCTGCTATGCTTACAGAGACAAAAATAAGTAAGTAAGTAAGATTTAGTCTGACAAGTCCGAGAAACATTTTTCAGCCATCTAATGCGGTGAAGTGACATGCTAGCAAGAGCCAAGAATAAAACATAGATCCATATGACCCATACTTCTCCTCTGTAGACTCTGCGGGGATTAATAGATATAGACCATATATTAACATCACTGAGTTTAAGGTCCACAGGAATGAACTAATGACTGATTAATTATTTTTCAATCATTAATGAAATAGTCATTGTAATTGATATTTTGTTCGGTCCTGTGATATTTTTTTAAGATTTCTAGTCATGTAAAGCCCAGTCTAACTTCAGGTACTTTTCCCAAAGTTAAAAACACAATTGAATAAAAAGAAATCCAGCAGCTGCTCCCCACTGAACAGTAATGAGTGCATTAAAAATTAAGCTAAGCAATACTCCATTCCTTATATAAATATCAGTCATCTTCATCCCACTTCCTCCCCCAAACTTCACTAAATAAGCAGGCCTCGCTGCAAACAGCGACATGAAATCCCATCAGATTAAAACGTGGAGAAAAATTCAAACTTTTAAAGCCTAAATAACGAAAAGACAACATGAAAACATGCTTTTCTTTACAAAAGATAGCCAGAGAAGGAAGCCATGTGGTACAATGGCACATAGCACTGACTCTATTCTTTAATAAATCTACCTAAAAGATGAGATGAGTTTTGCCTTCTCTGGGACACCGAAGGGGACAAAATGTGAAACGTTGTGAAACGATTCCCTCAGTTTAGCAATTTCGTTATTGTGACTGTAACTCTTCAACCTCTGTACTCAGAGCCTGTCGTTCTTCAAAATTAGGGACAGACCTTATGTTCCTCATACAATGTTTGATTTCCTTCATGGTGGATGTTGTTCCCTGGTTTTCACAGCTGTCTCCAGTGTCCTGGGCTGTGCACTGATGTCTGTTATATAACATTTCTCTCGATTAATCACTGCATATAAACAAAAGTTATTCAAATGCTGCCTTTAAAGGAGCTAATTGTATGCTAATTACACTCAGGTATCTGCTAGGAGATTATTATCATTTGGGGACTTGCTTATTGCTCTTCCTGGGATATGAGGTTTTATGGTAAGTACAAGCTGGCTTTATTGATATCCTAAAATCCAGTCTGTCAAAAAGACGATGCTACACACATATCAGGTAATAGCAATATAACAAATAAAAGAGTTAATGAAATAAAGTTTTCTTGTTTCAATTTCCTTACAAGTCATTTCATCTGGTTGTACCTTTTGTAAAATTAAATGTTGTTATTAGCAATGTTTTGGGGGTTTGCATTATGCCTGTTTCAAGTATACAGATGAGGTTTTACCACAATGAAAATAAGTGAATTTTACAAGCTTTCTTTCATTTTCCTTCTAAAATTTTCACGGATTGTTTGATAAAGGTGATATACAACAAATCTTGTTCTGTAAAGATTCATGTGGAGTATTTGTGAGATTAGGAACTTTCTGAAGGTTACTCGGTTGTGGCAGTGCTGGGGAAGAGATAGCTGGCAGAACCAGACATGTAGATTTTTTGTGAATACGGATCTTAACAAGATTCCTAAATGGAGCAAAATGTTTGTCATCATTATGCGAGTATAATTTTTCCCTTCTGAAAGTTTCATACTATAGTACAATCAAGCTAACAGATATTTCAAATATTTCTTTTACTACATTTGTGTACTAGCCATCTCTTCCCTGAACCTTGTGTCTGTAATATGCAGATGCAATTCTGACCAGGCAAAATTCAGTATGTGGTAGTTCTAGTAACACATTTTCTATTAAATAATCAGCAGGTAAAATACAGAAATAATCTTGTCAGCAGGCTTTTGTTTTTCTGGCTGAGTGCCACGTTAGAGTCATACTCCCTCCTGTTTAGCCTCAAAAAAAAGTTACATACAACCAAGAACAGTACAGAGGAAGGCCACAAGAAAGGTAAAAATGCAGAAAAGTTTAGGTACAGGAAAGGATTAAACAGTGGTTCTTCAGGAAGGATATATTGCCTATGATAAAAGCCTAAGAAATTACATCAGACATGGTGGAAAGCAAGGACAGAAGTGTTGTTCGCTGTGTCAAGTAACACCTCAAAACCACAGATCTGGAGAAGGTTGAAGGAAATGCTCAGGAAGCAGCTTCAAAATAAAAGGAGGTGTTTATCAGCATATCATGCTATCACACTATTGAACTCGTTGCTACCAGGCATGTGAGAGGTCCATATTCATCCAGATTCAAACAGCAACTAGACAAACTCATGGAAGAAAATTTTTTGAGAGACTGTCAGACAGAAATGTATAAATTCTGTTCCAGGAAGTCCTCCAAAAGGATTTCTTGGCACTGGACAAACAACCTGGAGAGTGAGCAGCTGGGCTATGTACAGGTCCTTTGGGCCAATCTACAAAGCTCTTCTTCTGAGAAACACCCCTGCTGTCCCAGCAGCCATGCAGAGTTTGAGAAAGTGCACAAAAGCAGAACTAGCTTTCACGTATGGCGTGCTTGATCACCTCCTCATGACAGTCAAGGCACCACAGTCTCAGAGTAACCACAATCAGATGGAAAACATTGAAGTCACAGAACAAATTTCAGCCACAAAAAAAAAAAAAGACTGAAATAAACTCTCCTGCCCGTGCAGCATCAATCCCTAAAGAGGAGGGATATAGGGCTAACATGTCACGTAAGCTGGAGAGCTTCATAAACTGGACATGAGCAATGGGCATTCTGTGACTGGTTATACACAGCCTGGGGGAAAAGCCTCCAAGATCTGGGTTTGCTTAGATGAAAAAAGAGAAGACTTTGGGGAACACAAAGGTCTTCCAGCATCTGAAAAAGCTGCTAGAGAAAGGTGGGTGAGCTCTACTTCCTCACACCCAGTGGGAGTAGAACATGATGAAATTGGCTTTTCTGTTTATTAGTGTAAAGGCTGGTTGCAGGAGAGTAATTTCTGTTTCTTGCTTTCAGGAGGATTTCTGTAATTGTGAGGGAAATAAAGAAATATTTGTTCCTCCTTTAGTGTCTTTCTGCTCTACTTCTTGCAAGAAAGTGCCCCTGGGAGTCTGTGGACACAAGGCAGCTGCAATCGCTATGCAAAGCAGCCCATGCCAGAGAACGACCTTTGTGAACTCAGCACAATTGCGTATGCATTCGATCTGGATCCCCAGGTGGAGCCATGGTCCTCCATGTACATTTGAGCCGGGAGCATTCCAGTGGAGACAGTAAATTAGCTGGCACTCTGGGTCCGTATATCAAGATTGGATCTGATTGTAACCTGCAGAAAGCAAAGGCAGACAAATAATTCCTTCACGGGCAATACCAGGGAAAGCCGTATAATCTGTATTTGGCCGTCATCTATCTAATTGTAGCAGTTCCTGTTTATTTTTAAAACTTATGAAAAGCCAACTTATTGTAACCTGAGTACACAAGACCCACTGTTTTTCCGGCAGTTATTTCGCTTGATTAACAGAATAGAATACTCTTTAATTTTGCTTGCTACTCTATAAACTAATAATGAGGCTGTTTTTGAATCACTAGATATCGAGTGACACAGAAAATAGCAATATTCACCATGAGACTAATAATTTTTTCACTTGGGTAAACATTCCAGCTCTGACACGACCAACATCTGATTCTCCAGTGGAGAATCAGTATTCTGCTCAGGAAAAATGAACTCGGACTAGAAGATATGCGGAAAAGGTTACAACCATGGACATAGGGAAGAGAATCTGTTTTCAAATACAGAAACTTTGCTATTTGAAATAATATTACTGCACACCGCAATGTATTAGGATGATGCATATGAGGGATAGGGAAGAACTCTTTGCATAAATAAGACAAAATATGTGACAGTTTTATGATACCTACTTTCGACAATAGGCTAGCAACAGTAACAAAATACACAGAAAATGTTGTCCGCATAAAGAGCCAGAAAAAACAAAGAGTGCAACTACTTCTGTTGAAGTAGTTTAAGCTTGTTTGTAGAAACTTATGAGAGATGTATTAGTTACGGGTGAATTTTGGGCAATCAGATAAACACGTTTATGGGCTTCTATTCTTTAAGGACCTATCAGGGGGAAAGGACTTTGTACACAGGCAAAAATATATTTGGAGAGAGTAACTTTGATAGCAGTGAGGTATTTGCATCAGCAGTGCCAAGGACTACATCTGAACCTGTTTCCCAGGGAGACAGGATGTTTTCCGATAAGAATGTCATGACACCTTGAAACAGCAATAGACTCCCCTCGCAGAGTAAGAGACAACAGTCAAGAAAAGCTTGACCTTTATGGGATCTGTTAGGTGGTTGGGCTTTATTTATTTATTTACTTGCTTGCTCTTAGTTGAGTATCTGAAAGCATGGGCCCTCCTTTGAAGAACTTCACATAGCCCCCAGATCACAGATATGTACCATCTATTTGCCTTTGGACTTCAATTATAAACTCCAGCAAAGATTTCTCTTCTGGTAACAAAAGTGATCTGACTTTTGCAGCTGTTCTTTAAGGGGACCAAGCCTCCCTGGCTGACAGCAGGCAGAGAGAGCATCGAATGCTTGTTTCTGTGACTGCTGAAGGCAACACAGACTCCTCTAATGGAGTGCCTACAAGGTGAGGGACCTCACAAAAGCAGGTAGCACTCAGAATAAGCTCAATACATCTTTACTTATTCTTGGCAAAATTAATCTCTGAAACTCCAAGGAGTTATAACTGGATCTAGCTAAATTAATTGTCTTTCTTTTATGTACTTATATATCAAATAAAGGGAAAATAATATGTTGAAATCTAAGAATAATTTACAGTGAACTGTATCTCCTTTAAACCGTGTATAAAATGGGGACAGGATAGAGGCTATGAATTACATCGGTGTCTTCAGTCTCCCTCAGCCTTACAGAGTGTGAAGACACAGGATTGAGTAAAAAAAAAAGAGAGGGGGCAGGGTTATCCTAAAAAATTGTAGAAACAGGGGCTCTGGGGCAAAGCAAGTACAGTGAAATGAAGGAGGCTACTCAGTCCCTCTGTTCCAGGACAAAATGTACTCTGTTCCTCCCTGAAAGAATTTTTTCTGACCTGGTTTAAAAATTCCCAGGGCAGGAGGTTTGGCATTTTCTGCAGGGAGCCTGTTTCAAGGTTTCACCTCCTTAACAGATAAAAAGCTTTTTCTAGTCTGTAACTCACTTCGTGGTCGAAACATAGAACCAGAAACAGTGTGAGAGTATGGATTCAGTGACACAGTCTGAGCTTTTGTATGGACAGGATTTGAGATGTGAGACATCCAAAATGGACGAATTACTCAGAGTGAGAGCAAAGTGAAATAATTTCTTCTTGTCCTGTCCCTCTTGTATGCACCCTCAAAGCCCACATTTCCTTCATGAACTATGTGACAGCCCCCTTAAGAATGTGAGAGTGACCACATGGCATCAGAGCAGAGCTCCTTCCAGCCTTTACTTCTCCCGTCACCTGCAGCACATGCCTTATGAAGAACATATGACCAGGATAAGAGCATACTGACATGTTCCCCAAGGTATTATTTAATTTTCCACTAAGCTGTGTTTTAGTGAGTTGTGGTTTTACAGTCACTGATTAATTTTTCTTCCATTAATTTGACTAACTGCTTTCAGACTGCCTGCACAACATCCTTGTAGCAATGAGTTTCACAATTTCACTGCCCAATGAGTGAATAAATACTTCCTTTTTTGTACTGGTCCTGCTACCTGTTTCTTTCTTCCCTCCTCCTCTTTCCAACAGAGAAGCCACAGTTCCAGGAGGCTGGCAGAAGAGAAGAATAGAGTCATATCTGAAATGAAGTGAGTCTATGTGTTTCCTTATGTTGAGTCATCCAACACAGAGAGAGTATTTCCCCAACAAAAGAAGGACATGGAACTGCTGAAGCAGGTCCAGAGGAGGACCACGAAGATGATCCAAGGGCTGGAACACCTCTGCTATGAAGACAGGCTGAGAGAGTTGGGGCTGTTCAGCCTGGAGAAGAGAAGACTCCGGGGTGATCTTATAGCAGCCTTCCAGTACTTAAAGGGGGCCTACAAGAAAGCTGGAGAGGGACTTTTTACAAGGGCATGTAGTGACAGGACAAGGGGTAATGGCTTTAAACTGAAAGAAGGGAGATTTAGATTAGATATAAGGAAGAAATTTTTCCCTCTGAGGGTGGTGAGGCAGTGGAACAGGTTGCCCAGAGAAGTTGTGGATGCCCCATCCCTGGAAGTGTTCAAGGCCAGGTTGGATGAGGCTTTGGGCAACCTGGTGTAGTGGAGGGTTTCCCTGCCCATGGCAGGGGTGTTGGAACTAGATGAATTTTGAGGTCCCTTCCAACCCTAACCATTCTATGATTCTATGATTCTATGATTCTATTTCTCTTTTTATGCCACTCGCTCATATAAAAATTTCCATTAGCTACTTCTTTCACAGAAAGTAACCTGTTCATCACTGACTCCATCACTGAAGAGGTTCCAGATATCCTACTGTTGGATATAGCAGCAACTGAATGGTAGAGATCATACTTAAGACACTAACTGTTGTGGTTTTTTTAAACAGAACTTAGGTGTGCATCTAAAACAGTGTGAATTTTGTTCTTTCTATTTGTAGAAGAAACCAAGATTTTTGTATCTCTTTTGGCTGCAAACTCATTGAAAGCCTGAACTCATGAGTAATTTACAATTAAAATTGCATCTCCTTTACTGTAAGTTTTTCTCTTTATGTGTTTTACGACCCCACCTAGGATTAAGTCTAAGTGCAAGAAATAAAGTGAAACATAATAAAATTATATAATTATCTCAAAATTTTTAAAAATTAGAGTAACACAGAGTTATAGAGCGCTCATAATTCCCTTGAAATTTTCTAGAAACATTAAAAATTCACAGGACTAACTTTATGGGTTTGAATTCTTCCTGAAATATAAGACTATTATAATATCTATTGTTATCTATCATTAAACAGTGCTCTCATGTTAAATAACACTTTCCTGTTGTAATATATACAGAGCTCGTTCCATGACTTCTACTCCAAGGCACAAGCACGTACTTAGCCTTACCTCGTGGAGCCATTGTGCTACTTTCAGGCTTCTCAAAATTAAAATTGTGCCATAAAACATGTTTAAGTGTATCAGTCATCTTCTGTGACATCAGGGGAAAAATAAGTTTCTGGACTATAAAAGTCTTTCTAAAACACCATCGCACAAATCTCAGTAATATTGAAGGGAATTAGCACCTTTTTTTTTTTTTTCTAAATCCAGCTATGACTCAGTGCTTTGTGAAAGTCATTGCTGAATACTTTCTGCAAATTGAAGTTGTTCTCAGAATATTCACTCAGCCCATTTGCTCCTCATAGCCTCTGAGTGTTCATTTAAATCACAATAAGCTAAGCTAAGAGCACACTCCTAGTACAAATTATCAGAGAAATAATTACAAGCTTTTCAAGATTTGCAAATATGTTTGGGACTAGCAAGAAAGTGTCCAATTACTACTGCAGATAATGGAACTGCATATTTATCAGTAAAACAAATTATTTCATGAGTTGTTTGATTGTCTCTTTTAAATAAATAATCATGGATGAAGAAGTGTATATTTACCAAAGATGTATAAATACTAATCTAAATTCATATTTACTCTAGAATTTAAATTCACATCCAGATTAGTGAAGTTCTATACTGCTGTAAGGAAAATTCCACTGCTGTGAAAGTAATATTTAATATCTCTATTTGCTCTTGGGTTACCAATAGAATACAAAGTCATCACTTCAAAATAACAGTTGAGGAGTCTTTCCTGAAAGTGGCTTTTTTTTTTTTTCTGATGAAAAATATCTTTCTTCCCACTGCCATTGATATCAGGCAATCTACCAGAAAGTAATTTTGACTACCGCAGACAGAAGCCAGTTCAAGGCAGTCTTGGGTGAATAAGAAAAGAAAAGGCTGAAAATATATCTGATAGCTAAAGTTGTTTGGAGAGTTGTTATTCTGGTAGAACGCATATCCTTGGGGTGCACATTTTCGTCACAAATGAGGGATGTTAGTTTGCAGTGTTTACAGCATCAATGGATTATTCTTTCTCCTGATGCTCTGGTCATTTAGTAGACCAAGTATTTTTGGTCGGCATTAATCCTTGTGCTCCTGAGAGAATATCTTCCTGACAATTCAAAGTTATTTAAAAAATGCAAATGCTAGGCCTCTTAATGTCTTGTTGGGAGAAATCCGAGAAACTCAGTTCTGAGAAACTACATGAGTGGCATCCCTCATTTTAACTGCAGAAGATAGGACAGACTAGCTCATTCTCAAAGGGAAGATTTCAAAGAGTAACCATCGTGTAACAAAAGAGGTAGCACTACACACTCTATAGCACTTTCTTATTGTCTATATGGAGAATATTTCTTGTACTCAGGACAGGTATTCGAGATGGGAAGCAGGAAAAGCTTGTTCCACAGGAGAAGCACAGGAATGAGAGCTGGCCTCATGGAAAGCTATGTTAGGGTAACAGCTGTTTCTTGCTTAAGGTTGCCCTGGTACAAGAAAAAGCTCTGAGTGTTGCTGTAAGTGTATGTTACTGTTGCGATTACTGCTCAGAGGAGGAGGGTGAAGAATAATGAAAACTATTTTTAAAAAATCAGACTTTTTTATCTTGAATAAATACAGGGAGTGGGGAAGGGAATTTGAAACAAGAGAGTATCAGCAGGTCTCATTGCCCCTTTCTGCCTTTCAAGTAAACCCTCAGATCTTAGGATCCTGACATTTCTGGAGACATAGCTGGCCTTAGAGCCAGTAAAGGGGAAAAGCAGGTTCTGTCCCTGGGAACTTGTTGTCATGCAGAGGAATTGGTCCATGCGAGATAACACCACTGCTGTTTAATGCAGGTTGTAATTCTGTATTTCTCAACGTGGTATTTCTTGAGCCTTTAAAATAAGAGCAAATTTAATGTAAGCAATACACCGCCACGGGCAAGGAGGGCAGTTTCCTGCATGGAGACATTCTGCATTCCCCTAACTACTGTGATTCCCTGCAGGCCTCTGAACGCTTGTAAATCAGGGGTCTTCCCCTCCCTGTCAGGCCCAGAATAGCATGGGGAGGACTCGCACAATACTCCGGTGACCGCAGCGTGCATGTGAGTGTGTCCGTGCGTGCGTGCGTGTGGAGGGGGTGGTTTCCTTTGCTGTCCCTCGAGAGAGCACAACTCTGCCAGCACTGTGTTATGACATCTGTTTTTACAAACTCAATAATGTTCAGCCTGCTGAGAAGGCGGGGTGGTTTTGATGGATGAACCCACTACAACAGCACGATAACATTCTGCGAGCATGCACAAGGGATTAGGCAAGACAGCAGCCCACTTCGGCGAGGTCAGGCTGTGCTCAGAATCTGAAAGGATGTAATATTAATGTCTATCTAATTGGTGAATTTGTCAATGCAGTGTTGCCATTAAACAGCCAGCCATCTGGACCCCAAGGTTTATGTGATCACAGCTGATTGTCAAAACAATGGCATTTCACTGACCTTAAGAAATTTAATTAAAATGTTGTATTGCTTTCCGTGCAGTAAAGGTACACAAACTGTGAGCTAAGGATGAGGTGGCTGCAAGGGCTGCTCCTTCTGTTTTCCAAGTCTACAGCGTAAAATCATTTTTACATAGACACATATTCCTGGTAAACCTAAAATAACATGTGCAACTGCACTGACACTTTAAGCCAGTCACATTTCCTTGCTGTATGTTCTAATGATTCAGCAACAACTAGAAACGTTTTTTCCAGAAAATTATACTCTGCAATTCCATTCATCTTTTTCTGACTTAAGAGCTTATTTAGTACATTCATTGTTCAATCTACAGATCAGAAGCTGTTGTAGTAGTCCCCTGTTTTGGAAGTCATCACTTCCAAGGGTAAAAGTAATTCTGAATACTAATATCGATTTGATTTATACTTGGTTAATTAGTGAGAACCCTGACTAGTCAGAGTGGCACAGTCTCAGAACACCTCCACTCGCATGATAAACTGGCCATAACGTGGGGGTTTACTCTTTCTATGCTGACATTTCTTCCTATATTTCTGGCCTCCAGCACAACCGTTACGCCTTTCTCTAAATGGACAGAAGAGTTACAAAGAGAAAAAACTGCTAAAGACCTGCCACAATTTCAGGCGCTGAGCTCAGAGCAGGCCCACTCCCCTGGATGGGAACATAATCTCAGTAGGTTGGGAAGAAATAGGAGGTGGAGCACTAGTGTCCCCTCTTCTGAGTGCAAAGGAAGGGCTCTACCAGCAACACACATGTACACAACTGAAACCAATGGCATCTTCTTGCCAGCCCTGTGAATACGTGTCTTGGGCTTCTCAGCTCTGTGACATCTCTGCTTTGTCCATGTCAGTAACTTTTACCCTTCTGTTATTTAAAGCAGTATTTTGGAGTCTATAGTAAAAGTTGGAAGAAAAAGAGTTCTCCTTTTTCAATCGCAGGCCCCTAGGGACATTGAAATGTGGGACAGAAGGGATTATCTGGGTGACTAAGGTTCCCCCTCCATAGTGCATAGTTCTTTTCATAAATGTGTCAAACACTGTCTTAAAACAAGTTAGTATTTCTCCTAGCCAGATCGAGAGGTTGTTTGAGAACTTCAGTGTTCTTGTGGTTATGAGCCTTCCTCTCATTTCCATCTTAAATTTATTCATGGCCAGCTCATACCTATTTGTTCTTGTGCCAACATTGCCTTTTAGTTTAAACAGCTCTTCCCTAGCGTTTACCATCCCCATGAATTTATAGAAAGCAATCACATTCTCTCCCAGCTTTCATTTCGCTAGAATGAAACCCAGTTTTTCAAATCTCTCATAAAACACACTCGCTGTTCCCCTGGACATGTTTTGTCGTCTGCTCCTTTTACACCTTTTTCAAAGCAGCTTCATATAGACATTTTCTCATGGTGCTGCGGGCAGCTGGAACACAAACACATTCTCTGTGGTCCAGTTCATTTCTGTGGAGGAGCCTGCAGCTCATAGCTGCTCTTAGCAGATCTCCAGTGCTTCACCTTCCTCTTTTTACAGTTGGTTTTTCTTTTTTCTGGTCATCAAAGCCACTTAGACCATTTTACATGGTATATTGGTTTTTCTTTCTTTTTGACAGTGATTTTCAAGCATGACCTTCACAAATTATATGAGCACATTCCTCTGTTTTTGTGAAGGGCAGTAATGGCTATGAGGAGCTCCTGTAGCTGTTACATTGTACCTCCATGATACCTGCTGTCTCTTACCCTTCAGACCTCTTCTTATACAACTTATGTCTTCAAGAATGATTCTTCACACAATATCACATCAGCTGTTTTACTGAAATTCAGATAAATAAGATATACTACGTCCTATGTCTAGAAAGTCAAGTTTTTAGTAAATGAAAGATTTTTTACCAACTTAAAATTTATCTTTGTTAGCCTTTTTATTTGATTTTACCTCAATTTCTTCCATAATTATTAATTTCAAAATGTGTTTAATAGCCTTATATGATAATGAAGTCAGAGTAGTGGACTCACAGTGTCTCAGATCTTTCTTGATTCGTTTTTGGTTGGGTTTTTTTGAGATAAAAAATGATATAGTTAGTATTCTGTGGTCATGTGATGCTGCCTCAAACTTGATAATTTTTAAAAAAAAAATTATTGCATTATCTGGAATTCAGTTGCTTCACATTGCTCTCCAATCTTTCCAAAGGCTTATAAGCTGTTTCTTTTGAACTTACTGTATGCAGTGATTGCATACCGATGGGAAACGTTTATCCTACACAACAAATATGTTGCATTACTTCATCATTACCTATTGTGTCGAGGTTAAAAATAGCTATAAGCAAGAAGTTTCTAAAGTTAAAGTAGTTCAACAGTGGACCACATCAAGATATAATAGCATTTCAGAACACGGAGATGATGCAGAATTTTATACAATGTGTCATAAACATAACCTGCACTAACGTGTTGCTTTAGCTGTAGTATGCAAGACAGAGAGAGATGCTTTTCAACACTCATTAGGCATAATTTGCATGGCATGCCAATTACTCTGTCACTTGTGAATAAAGCACCAACTTCAACTGCTGGTGAGGTGTTTGTTTCACTGAAAGCTCATCTTTTCAAAGTAGAAGTAGCCCCTGTTAAATGAAACTCCTGTCCTGCAGCTGCCACTGTATCAGCACAAGAGCGGGTCCAGAGGAGGGCCACGAAGATGATCCGAGGGCTGGAACACCTCTGCTATGAAGACAGGCTGAGAGAGTTGGGGCTGTTCAGCCTGGAGAAGAGAAGACTCCGGGGTGATCTCATAGCAGCCTTCCAGTACTTAAAGGGGGCCTACAGGAAAGCTGGAGAGGGACATTTTACAAGGGCATGTAGTGACAGGACAAGGGGCAATGGCTTTAAACTGAAAGAGGGGAGATTTAGATTAGATATAAGGAAGAAATTTTTCCCTCTGAGGGTGGTGAGGCACTGGAACAGATTGCCCAGAGAAGTTGTGGATGCCCCATCCCTGGAAGTGTTCAAGGCCAGGTTGGATGAGGCTTTGGGCAACCTGGTGTAGTGGAGGGTTTCCCTGCCCATGGCAGGGGTGTTGGAACTAGATGAATTTTGAGGTCCCTTCCAACCCTAACCATTCTATGATTCTATGAATATCATACTTCAGTATGATACTCTACTATCATACTTCAGTAGATTCAATGGTACTTGAATCTACTGTGTGTACATGACATATCTTTCTTCAAACTGTACTGTAGAAAGTTGTTAAACGCATGTGCCATGTTTGATGTTATTAGATCCTCTGCTAATTGCAAAGGACCGGCATCATTTCAGTCCAGTAGATCAGTCCTGCGAATTTGTAATGCGTCATCAGTAGAGTGTGACAAAGTCATTTGAAATCAGACACTGATTAAAATGGCTGATGACATACTGGAAATACTGTTAGTTAGTTAGAACAAAGTTTCTTCTACTGTGAATCTTTCTGCAAAACTGACTATTTCTAAGGTTAGTTGTAGTACATATTTTTCATCCCAACCCACCAAAAATGAACTGCAGACACATTTCTCATCTGTGAATTAATTATCCTGTGCAGATCAGTCAGTGAGTGCTAGAACACGTTATTTAACAACCTTTGGGGAATTGCATCCTTTTTCAAATTCACATCAGCTCTTTATTAACATGGAGTTTGGGGGTGGGGAGGGGGTTTGTGATAAAGGTCAGAGCTGCTCATTAGAAACCTAAATGAAATGTTGTAACACAGTTGATTCTTCTAGGGTTACAGCTTATGAAAGTGAAAAAATATCAACATATATCTACATGGAAGTGGAAAAGGAGGGCAGTTGTACAGTATTGTAACTTTATGTTAATCTTAAGTGAATATTTATCAAAATACTTTGGAACAGGCCTTCCAGTAACACCCAATTAATTCATACCACAGGTAGGATCTGTCCCACAGGCTGCTTTTCTTTCTCCCCCTCTCCCCCTCCCCCCCCCCCAGTTCAGACTAGGAGCTTGAGTCAGTGTAAATAGATGGAAGATATGCTCACTGTTCTCAGTGCCAGAAGCAGGAAACCGTTTGCTCCAAAACTTGAATGCAGTGCAAGAACAAGGTTGTAAAGAGATGACAGTGGGTTATGTCATATAAATACTGAATTTCTCAGCCTCTGGGCTGTTGTAGACCTGGAATAAAGGCAGATGACAGCTGGTAATGTCTTTAGCATTGACAGAAATTAATATTCTTCTGTATTATGTCAGTAGTCCATGAGGATCCAGGTCAAGCTGCTCTGTTTGCTTGCTGACTGTCCATCTAGTTACGAGTCTCTAGTAAGGGCTTGACATGCACAGTGGAGCCTGCAAAGCTGGCTCAGACGCTCCTCAGAAAAACCTAGTGTAGTTTTTGACACTAGATCCAATCTTCTGCTGGTAGGTATAAATGTTACTTACACAAGTTGATCTGTTGTGAAGAACACTTTTTGGAGCAGGAGCCTTGATGGAGCACCATGCGAATGCTGCTGGGGAGTAGCCACAACGATGTTATCATTCTGTCCCTTCTCTGTCAGAAACACAAATACTCTCAGTAAAAATACGAACAAAGAAATATTAAAATACTACAGACATGGGAGATGAGCACACAGAAAAGCAAGAGATTTTTGACTTCATACTAGGCCAAATCCCTGGAAACCCTAATCATGTGAATAGGTCCTACCTGGAGGACTGACAAAGGTGAGTGCAGCAGAATTACTCCCTGAGGAAGACAGTCGCATGTGTGTGAGCTGTGAGAAAGAGTCCATTTCACAGGGCTGATTCTAGTGCTACATGCCAGCCCTTCACTGTCTACCCTCTCTAATTTGTATCAGCATTTGACAGCTTGTTGGCAGCTCATTAGGAAAAAAAACCCACATGTGACCAAAGCACTCAGTGCAAGCAGAGAGATCTGCTCTCTAATTGTGAACTATATTGAAATCTGAACCAGATGTGGAACTGCAGGTCAGAAACCAGCCCAATTAGCATGTTTATTAAAATATTTTAAAATGTTTTCAGATTATTAACTATCATAAAACCTAATAGTGGTAGCTGCTGCTGTGGGATTCTAAGTTGTCATAAGCGGCAAATCAGAGGAAACAAAACAGGCTTTTGGATTTACTTTTCCTGAAAGAAAGTTCCTGGTGCAATATCAACGACTTTAAACCATGTCAGCTCTGTCATTGAGCAGGAGCCATTTGGGGGCAGGTCTCATTCCAGACTGCCATCAGCACTGAACGTGAATGTGAGAGACCCATTGCATCTTTGCAGCAGCAAAGGCAGAGTTGTAGTAAGCACTGAAAAATTCAATCACATTTGGCTCTTGCGATTTTTTTTTTTACACTAGTCAAGTTTAAATTAACCACTTGGGTTTATATTTCTGGTTTAGAATTGACAATTCTATTCATTAATCTCTGTTCTCAAAGAGAATTCTTGAATTAAGGGTGTCACACATCTTCCTAATATAATGCAGAGACTGCAAATCAAACATGTAGATTTGAAACTTCTCTGAGGAGCTGCTGTATCCTTAATCTGCAGGATGTTATTTTTAATTTCTTTGCAATATCTGGTAACTGGGAAGCCAGGTAACTCATTACGCAAAGAAAAATTATCTTTTTTTTTTTCACCTTACATTATTTTTGAACTCTTGACACACTTATCGAAACATCAAAGCAAACATTCAGGCTAGGAATGATTCAATATATACATGCAAATAAAGACACGTAGCTTAGACCCATTAGGAAAGATTTGTAACTTCTACTGTGAAAAGTCAAGCTGAATGAGTGTTTTATGGACCCTTCTAGACCATGTGTTTATGTCATGGAGATGGCAATCACAGGGGGTAAGTTGCAGGTAGTCTTTTCTGGTCTTGTACTCAACAAAAAAGAAATGCTTGTGCAGGGCTAAACTAAATTATAACCTGCGCAGACCATGGGGTAGATGCAACTATCTCCCTCCCTCGTAAGTTTTCATCAGAGTTCCCATAGTGGGTCGATTACTTATTTTTTAAGGTCTGTCTTTTAATTACTGATTCAAACACTTGGTGGAAGGCACGAGGGTCCACAATTTTCCATTTGAATAAACTTAAAAGAAAAAGACCTCTGAGAGTAACCAATAATGCTCCATCCGAGGACACCAAGCAAGGCCTTTAGGGCAATAAAAGTGGGGAAAGCACATTTTACAAAGCAAGTTGTGTAGAACAAGACGAGAATAAAAGAATAACTTTCACTGTTAAGTTCATGAGAGTCATCACCTGGATAAAGTCACTCAGAACAGTTATGTCTATTGAAACAAGATGCCATCAGGAGAATCTCTTCACAATAAAGTATAACTTTTTTAACAAAATAGCTAACAGGTCTATGTACATGCTATTTGTTTACTGAACTCAAAATAATAAGTTCAAAATTGATATTCATGTCCTCTGCACCTCATTTCTTTAATCTTTTTACTAGCTCTTGACCATCATTTTCTTCTCACTTATAGAATAACTATAAATACTCTCATTTTGAGTTCTACAGCTAAACACTCTATAAAAGCATAGTTTGTTGCTTCCTGGGTAATTGATTTGTACGACACACCTACCATAGAGCTTTAAAAAAAAAAAATCCTGCAGCAATTGCATTTATGTGACAGCCCATGCGTTTGGCAGGGTGGAGAATTTTTGCACTTTATTGCTGGCACTTCAGGTTCAACTTTTTGTTCTGTAGATCTGTTCCTAACAGTCTGCCTGCAATAAAATGTGGTGTGTTGTTTCCCAGCAACACAGGCTCAGGTGGTGTTTGACTGTCTGGTGCTTTGAAGCTGCTGGATCACTTGGGAAAAAAGACAAAAGCCAAAACCCTGAACAAAACAAGCCCTGAGTACCCCTGGTTGCTGAAAGGGAAACACTCATACATTTCACTGTCCTAGAAGTACTTTCTCCTTGGGACTCTGCCTAAACACGCCAAAGCCAACGATTTAGGGATGACTCTGAGATTCCTGCCATCAAGAGAAGTTTTCAGAGTCTCTTAGCAAGCTTCACAAGTATGTCTTCATTTAGCCTGCATCCAGGGCTAAACAATAGCCAGCTGTTCTAGTACCCAATGACCCCTCCCTAGTCGAGGAGGGGAATCTGGAAAAGGAAGGAAGCCCCATGAGTTGAGATAAGAACTATTTAATAAACTAAACAAAACAAAACAAAACAAAACAACAACAACAACAACAACAATAACAACAACAACAACAACAACAACAACAACAACAACAATAATAATAATAATAATAATAATAATAATAATAATAATAATAATAATTACAGACAAGCGATGTATGGTGCAGTTGCTCACCACCCTTGACCAATGTCCAGCCCATTCTCAGCTGTGATCCCAGAGGAAGAAAAATCCCAAATCCCAATCCTGGAAGAGAGAGAGAGAGAGTAGACCTTGGGAGCAGAATGACGGGCAAGACCCTGCAGGGATGGCAACCATTGAGTAAGAGCACTCATCTCCAACAAACTTTCGAATTTATAGTGAGTAATTTAACTTTCGAATTTAAATATGAGTAATTCAGGTGTCAATCTGGCCACGTTCCCCCCAGATTGTTGGACATCCAGGTTTGTTAGCAAAAACAAGTTGAAAAGTTTTTGATCATTATGGATAGTTGCATACCGCAGCTGGCTGCAAACTAGAAAAAAATGTCTTAGCAACTTTATTCTTCCTGAATTGAGTGCTGCAGTCTTCTTAAAAATGCAGCTTACTTTAGAAATATAGTTTTTCTGAACAGAAAATTGATTCTATGATTCTATTGCACTGAAACCAGGAAGAGGTATGACCTCACTCTTATTTCAGGACTGTGTAAGCTTTTGCTAGGCTTTGGTAAGCCTTTCACTTCCCTTGCTTCCCTTCATGTACCAGCTGCCTCAATTTCTTTACATTTTGAGCAGGGCCACTTTGTCTACAAGTTGACATTCAAGTGCCTCTACCATTAGCAATGTGTAAATACAAACGTGTAGAGGTATCTGTGACGATGTGTTGTCATTGTAACGAGAGGAGGCCACATCATATGGGATTAAGGGACGAATTGCAAAAATTTGTCTCATTTAATTAAGAAAATAAATGTCTAGTAAAATGCAGTTTTCTGCTCCTTAGGAGGATAGCTGAGGGAGGAGAGTGATGTTCTTTCTTGCCCTCAGGGGTCCTCAGTTGCTAACTGGTTGTGGTCATTACCAGCCAGCCTTTAAAGCACAGCTCTTCGTCACTTTCTTTCATCAGTTGTAATAACTGCCTCACTGTTGCTACCCAATTATTTTCTGTTACTATGACAATCTTAGTTTTATACAAAACTCTTAATTTAGTGGCACCCTTCAGATGTGCTATAATCATACTTTTATCCAGATAGATCTTGTAGGTATTAGATATCTTCAGGGAGTTGACTTAATCTCCTGAGTTGAGCACTTTTGAAAATGTGTTAAATGCTGTTCGCTCCATTTTATCAATTCCCATCTTTGCAACTGCATTTCTGCTTTTTAACTAGTTTCTGTCCATTTTACAACAATAACTTAAATCTTTTCCCACTATTTTGAATCTCAGCTTTCTAAAGTTTATTGTAGTATTTCTTTTGCACAGTTTGGTTCCAAATCAACAAAAAATGTTTGAACAGTTTGCTCTTCTGTAATCACATACATTAATATTAGAAGCACTAGTACGTAGCGAAATTTTAGGATTTTCAGGAATTACTCAAAGATGTGATGACTTTTCTGCTTGGCAACTGTAATATGATGGTCCTCTTAGGCTGTGACTGACACTCATGAGGTGATGTCATGGCCCTGTGTCATTGCTCCTTTATTTCTTTTTCACATCCATAGCATTTTACGAATGAATTTATACACTGGTCCACAGAAACAATATCACAATAATATTGTAAAATACAGGTCAGATGTTTGTATTCATGAGCAATATCACGTATATATTCCCATACATTGTCTTAATGAGGAACAGACTTAAGAAAGTCCTAACTCAGCATGCTGAAGGCCACATGTAATATCCCCAACTGCACTACATTAGAGATACAACACTGCCAAGCTTCAGGGACTGAGGGGAAGGCAAATGCCCCTTTATGTGACAGGCTTTGAGCTTATAAAGGACATTCTTGTCTCTCATTATACTTTTCAGCTTCTTCTTTGCAAAGCAGTCTTGAAACTGGTGCTAGCAATCATCAAGATTAAAGGCGACTTGGCTGGATTCCACTTCTGCAAAAGCCTACTATGGCTACAAGCAGGTGACCTGCCACAAACATGCACTTTTAAGTTAAGAGACTCCATTAAGATGTATTTAAAGAAAAAAATCTGATTAACCACTCCTGAAATCTTTAACACATTTCTGTGCTGTATGTGGCATTTTCAGCTCCTGCAAACATGTTACTAAGAAACGCCAACAACAAATGGTTCAAAAGAAAGAGTCTTGATTATAACAGAATTTATTAATTGAATGTTGTGATTAAGAACATATTAAGGTTAATTAGAAATGTGTTGGAATATCATGTATCATATATAAGATAAATGTATATCAAAATGAGTGTTGATTGACAACAGTAGGTTATATATTTGGTATGAATGCAAGCACATTCACTAACACAAATAAGCACCTTATTTGAGACTAATGCTAATTTTAAATACAACACAGTCATCTCAATGCTCTCATCCCATCTGTTACCAACAGCAAAATATAAATTATGAATGGCTTTTTTTTCCCCTTTTATTCACTGCTTTGCTAACCCAGCAGAAGTTTCATTGAAGACATTTGTGCCTTTGGTAGGTAAGGATCCCAGTGCACAACGAATTATTTCACTTGGTTTTCTTCCATGTTGGTGAATCAAAGCAAACAAAGGGCAAACTCACATCCATTCTTATTTAAACAACAACAAAAACAAACAAACAAAAAACATGGGTGCCATCATAGCACTTTCATCTTTGGAGTAAAGAGAATATCGTGTATTATTCTTCCACTATGAAACGCCACAATTCAAAGTAGTCTGGGGTCCACAGCTAGCGGGGACAGAGATTGGTTTTGACTTTCCTTACATTTCCTTGTGTTCATAAAGGATTGTGCCCGCAGCCCCATCCCCTTCCCCACAGGGATGTGACAGCAGCAGCTTAGCTGAGCCGCGCTCAAGCAGGAGGGAGTGCGTTCGGCAGAGGGCAGCCCTGTTGGTCTGAACTGCTGTTTCCTCTCCTCTCAGAGGGAAAAAAAAGGCAAAAGCTTGAGAGAATTTGACATTCATCAGACAGCAGCTGGTCAGTCAACATTTCCTTCACAACGCCGTGGAGAATTACGTGATCAAAGATATCACATAATTCTTTTGAGGCATAGACCAGTATTGCAGCCGGGTAAAAACTGTGATGCGGGCATCTGCACTCCCATTAGAGCTAGCTGCTTTAGGTTTGCCTAAAGACAACTGAAATGAGCTGAGCTGTCTGAGCTGAGTTCAGGTAAGTCTCTTTCTGACCAGCTCCCAAATGCTGCGAGCTAGAACCAGCCAGGACTCTGACTGCCTTCTGACTTTTAAGAATAGGACTGCTTAGTGGTCACATAAGCGATCTGGTGTATACTGGCCTTTTCTCAATTACCGGGTTATATTAATTTTCACTCATAGGCTAACACCCAAAACAATACAGCCTAGCACATGTCAGTAATTCAAGAGGATTTCAGCACACTAGCTGGGTTGTTCAGTGCTTATGCTGGTTGCCACCCAGTGAAAAAAACTCAATATTTTCTCCTTCTGACAGCTCGTCAGAAGACCAGTTCAGTCTGTTGCCTTTATTGGAAGAGCAGCCAGAAACTTTCACATTCCATAATTTTAAATTACTGTGGCTTTTCTATCTCTTTGATTATTTTCACTGTGTGGGATCAATCTCTGACTCTGCCTTCTGTGCTGATGTGAGGTGCGCTGAAACAGTTTTCTGTCGCTTTCATCAGTCTGTTTAGAAGAATGACAGCTGTAAACTGGCAACCCAATTTTATGGCAATTGAAAAATATGTCATTCAATATGTTTCTACAGTCAACTCAATACCACAAGTTTTTCTACAGTCATTTATATTTGCTGTTTAATTAACACATGTATAGTGTAATTGAAGAGAGATGAATATTTGCCTATCAGTGCAGCATCCAACTGACTGCTGCACGCCTGCCTTATCACTTATCCCTGAAAAGAAACAAAGATTTATTCCATACAGAAGTTTCATTTGATAAAGTTTTGTGATTCTGGGCCAAAAACAGAGGTGAAAGCTTTGCTACATGACCCCTGAGGTTACGGGGAAGATTCCAAAACCCCCCATCAGGAGCACAGAGCACGACCAAAACCCCTTTAGGCTTTCCAGCACTTTCAACATCAAGCCCATGAACTGCAAGCTGTGCTCAAGGGCCATAAATGCAAACTAAGGCAAGGCAGTGTAAATGCATTGAGCTTGTTTTAATATTGTTGAAAATGTGCAATTTTAGTAATGGATTTCATAATTTGAAGCCAAAGGAAAGTACTGAACTCTTTTTTTCTTAAAATCAACAAATTCCCTTCCCGGTAATAAGATTAAGTAATTCGGTCAAGAATATTTTTGAGTGTTTCAATGTCTTTATGCTTTACAAAGATAAAAAGCTTACGCTGAATTATTTCATGACAGATATTCTATGCTGTGGTTTAAACAGTTTTGGTTTATATGTCTAGATTGTCTTAATGCCATGAAATGTCACTCATGGTGAATTTCTGAGACTAGGCAACACTAGAAATAGCAGGATGCAGGACATGTTCCAGTAAACTCAATACATATGTTCTGCAGAATATGTATATGCAGGACACATAGTTCGACCCAACTCAGAAAAATTAATTTCAGAGTTCAATTTTGAACATATAATTAGATAACAGCTATCATTTCAATTTCTATTACCATGTTAAATTCAGCAAATTATTTTATTTCAGATAAAATGGATCAGAACCACTGCTTCTGTAGGATGCATTTTCAATATTCTATATTGAATTTACACAAGCCAAAATTTAAATACTATTTTGAAAATCACAGGGATGTCTTCTCATGTTTAAATCTTTATTTCTCTTTGACAAATGCTGATGGTAAAGCCCAGGAATAAGAGGCCGACTTACTGTTTAATTCATACTGAGGATAGCAAAGGAGTCTTGTTTTAGCTGTGGCAGTTTCTGATACAATGATTCATGAGAGACACCAGATTGGAGCAATTTAATTTGGGAGAGCATTACGCAGAAACATTATTACTAGCTTTTTTCATCTCTTTCTTTTTTTCTTTTTCTCTGTGCATATAATTTATGTATCATATTTATCTGCAGCATGTATGTTTTCTCTTCCACATTACCTCCTCATCCCAAATGATTATTACGTTGCTTTGTGTTCCTGAAAGTGTTATGTGAAATGGCACTAAAATAATTTTACTTTTCCCGTCAATGGAAATGAAAGCAAGAAGACAATTACTTTTCCAACTTGTGAAATTGTGTTGTTATGGACATGAAGCAAGCTAAAGCAATCACTCCTGATGATGTGCTAATAAATAATATATACGTTTATATACATTGGCCTCTTCTTCTTTTACACCACTTCAAACCTGGAGTGATTTCACTACAGTCAACATATTTATAAATAAGAGAAGAATCTGAGCCACTATATGCCTATGAATTATGTATTACTGGCAAGCAAAATTTTTGCATACGTGTCTTCACTGATAGGTATGAATGAATAATGGTGAAACGTCAGATGGTGAGTAAATCTTTCTCTGAGAATAATGAAAGGACATTTTCTATGCCAGTTTGAACTCTGATATAGTCAGATTCTCTGCTATCCTGGACAGTGTTGAAGCCAGTGAAGTTTTAGCAGGTGTGCCAGCCAAGGTTTCTCACTCATTTAAGATATTTGTACAGCCTGGAAAAGCATCTGAATGTTCTCTTTCCTCCAGTTCCTTCTCAAGCTAGTAAGTTTATGGCACAAACATAGCTAAGGAGAATTACTATTATCACCAGCATTAGATTCAGATCCTTTGGATTCCCTAGCCTGATGAAAATCATCCATAGATGTGTTGCCTAGAGAGCTGCTGGGCAGAGTCAGGCTCAAACTTATACTTCTGGATTCATGGTAAACACTTGAATTGTTCCACTATGACCTTTGGGAGGAATAAATAACTGACTGCTCAAATCATGCTGGTTTTGACTGTTCTTCCCTGGTCCCTCAGGAGAAATGGACCTGCTCCAAACCTCCTAGCGGGTAGATCTAAGTCCTGCCAACTTTTCTTGCTATCTTGAGAGAGACAGTACAAGTCCCTCACCCCAGGCTGAGCCAGAGATGGTGGCTGCTGGAGGAAAAATGAAGTATGTTAGGACTGAGGGGTGGCAATCCTGAGAATGGAAGAGGATATGCCAAACTTGGGAGAAGCCTTTGCATGGATACCAAAGTAACACCACCTATTGTACCTGTCTCAGAGGGGCAGTGAATCTATGCTAACTTGATAAAACGGTCAACCACAAATTCAGCTGTTCTTTTCTGGAAACAATCTGTGTCTTCAGGTGGATCTTCTAGAGTTTACGTTTAACTTAAGATAATTAAAAACAGTAAGAAAACACTATATGAATCACAGTGGAAATGAGCTACCTTTCCTTCAGACAATATGGATTTGTGAGCTGAGGGGTAAGACAATAAATACAGTAATATTACTCAATTCTAGTTTTGTACTTCTTAAGATTGTTTACATGCAAAAGGTAATTTCTATTAAGGTAAGGTATGAACTGAAAATACAGCTGCTGTTGCTGAATCTCCCATAAGAATATCTATGCATGGGCTTATGGATACATGGATAACTCCAGAAATACAAGTCAGAATAGGGGGAAATCAAATGGAAGGAAAATTACTTTTTGTTTACTCGCCTTATCATTTTTGATTTGAAATAAATTAAATGTTATGTGATTACTTGAAAGTCAGACCTCTGATTAACTTTCTTGCTAGTAGAGCACAGCAAAGAATGTACTTAGCAGCCCATTACAAAATATGTAGATTTCAGGATATTTTAAACTCTTAAATCTTCCTGTTGTTCTAAGAGCACTAATAGGTAGCCTGGTATTGTTCAAAATGTACCTGTCAACAGTGCGTGTTTATTCATTGTACTAACGTATTTTCATGAGGAGAATGTTTTACCAGGTTCCACTTGCGTTATATGAACATGAACTTGGGCTTCCTCTATCATTTCAGAGGTCCTCCAGATTTACATACATTCACATACATTTGATCTGCTGCTGCCCTGATTACAGATAGTAGGGTAACACTGGAGTGAGCGCAGTCCCCCCAAGAGTGTGCTGCAGTACATGGTGTCCTTTGTTGCTTAGATCAACAAGTTCTGTGTTCATCTTGCCTCTGCCACAGGCTACTTTTAAGATCTGGATTTTGGGGCTTGCTTTCTTCAATACTTTTTTCCTGTTTACATACACACAGTCACCCTTTGTGCCCCTCAACAATACTGAACAATTTTTGTGGTGACTGGGATAAGAGAAAATGTGCCCTGGTAGTCAGGATGTTCAAATTCTCATCTATTTATGTCTATGTAATAATTTTCCAGAAGTTCCAATGTAACTGATATGATCTGATCTGCACATTAAAAATGGATCTATTTGGAGCTGATTTTGTTACTACAAACTAGTGTAAGATAAAACTTTCTGAAGTACACAGTGAGTATGAGATCAGAACTCCCAATTCCTCACAATTTATGTGAGACTCCACTTCTTGAATCCAAGTGGCTGAATAAATATCTGGGGAAAAAAAGAAGAGCATTGTTTTTAACATGAAGCAGAAAACAGAGAATAGGCACCACGGGATGCATCATTTTCTCCTCTCAGATCTTGTGGAATCTGAACTTGCAAAAATCAATGTGGAAAAATATATTTGTTGTGCATATAAATTTCACATTATTGATGTAAAAAGAGTCAGAAAAAATGTGTAACTAGATTTTGGAGGTTTCCTAAGGGCAAAGTTGGAGAAGTAGTATCTAGTTGTTAATCCGGCATAAATCTTTACATAGCAGAGACATGGTTTTATATGTCTGCTTAGGATCCAGCACTATGATATCACTTAATAAATACTAAGGAAAAGCTGTTTTTAGAATTTGGATCAAATTTTGAATCATGCCATAAGCTATGTTTCAGGTAGTACTGAGTAGCTCAGACAGACTGATTCTTATATGTAAATCTCACAGGCCATGGACCTTTTGGCATATCTACCTGTGGAGAAATATGGGGTTTTACAAAGCTATGGGTAGTACTGTGAAACAACTGCAAGGTCAATAGTAGTGCCCCAACAGGGACGTAAAACAGGTGAGATCCCAAGGCATGTTCATATAACCTCTCAAGCACGTGATTCCCTTGCCACATACTTTGAGAGGTCAAAAAAGCCATAGCACGTGTTGTGACCGCCAGCTCTTGTGATATTATTGCAGTTTACACTATTTGGTGTTTTTTCTTAAAGCCTAGGCCTCTTAAATTATTTGATTATGTGAGAACTTCAGCTTATATCTCACAGGAAAAAAAAAAAAAAACAGCACTGTGTGGCTGTCTAAATCTTCTGTTGCAATGATCAATTTGCAAATACTCTGGAATCAAATGTTTTACAGTCCTGGAAGCCAGAAAACAAAGGGAGGAGTAGTGGCAGTAGGGAAGACAAAACTTTAAGAAACGAGAAAAGTTCAAAACTATTTCTGACAACGCAAATCTCATCACTTTCTCTGTCTTGAATCATGACTTCTGAAAACCAGGAGCTGACAAGTCTAGGAGTTTGCGTTTTTCTTTCATTTTTAAATGTGATCCTGAGCTCGTGGGATCTGAAAGCAACATGACGTCTATACGTGGTGCCACCGAGCAGGTGGAAAAGCGCTGTGAACTTCCCTGAGCCTTGGCCAGGGCTGCTGCTCTCCCTCCTGGGGACTGTCCCTGCGTGGCGTGTGGGGTCCACAGGGCTCTGCAGGAGGGCACGGGCCAGCACCACGGAGGCATTGCAGAGTCTAACGGGGTAAGAAAGGAGAATGGAAAGGTTTGGTAATAATGCTTCCTCCCTAACTGCTAGCGTTGCTCCTGCTTCATGTACAGAACAGTCTTTTGTGCCTCTGTGTGTGTGTGTTTTGGTTTTTCTTCTGTTTGATTTCTTAAAGGCTGAGGATAGAAAAGATACTTGCCTTTCAGAATAAGGGAAGAAAACCCCTACTGTGGGTTTTGCCAGCCCCAAAACCCTTTAGGGCTGCCCTCACACTCTCTGAGTAGCCCCAGGCAAGCAGCTTCAGGGACAAGCCAACTCCACAGAAGAGCAGAGACAGAAATTTCATCCCAACTAATTTAGCTAGCAGGTCTCTGCTCACACCCGAACCCGCACCACAGCCCAGCACCCGTGCCTCTGCCCCCAGCCGCCTGCGCCTAATAATCCCGGGTAAAGCCAGATAACCTCATTAACTCTCCTTCAGCATTTTCCCCAGACAGGGTTCATTATCCCGGTTTTCATCACTTAAAGAAACAGGCTGCTACAAAGGGAGCTCGCAGGGCGGGTGATGAGAAGCAATAGGTGAGGTGAGACTGTGAATTTGCTGCCAAAGGAGAGGTTTTTCCTTCTCATCTCCTCCTAATTTAACGTGTCCGAGTCGCTCCCATCACGTTAGTGACCAGTGGGTTTATTAGCAACCTTTTCCTGGTGACTAACAGGATTCCTTCCCTATCCACGGTCTGCCCTCTGTAATTCAGAATATTCCTCCAGCGCTCCCTCTCAGCCACAGGCACACACTGCCACCACCAGATCAAATGGATCCTTGTAACAAATCAGAGGGGTTTAAGGCAGGGAAAAAACTGGAGTTCACCTGGTTTTTGATAAAATGTCAGTCTCTAGGATACGGCACCGTGATGCTTGCAAACCCTCAACTAGAGCTGGTCGGGATTTTTCTGTCAAACAATTTTTTCAGCAACATTCAGATATTCGTGTCAGATTCTAATTTTGCTGCTCCCTGACTTTCTGCTGGGAAACAATTTAGAAGGATTTTTGTTCAGCTGCTTTTGCTGTTGTTTTGTTAAGAATTGGAATGTTTCATTTTGTTGAATTTAGTTCAAACCATTTGAAATTAAGTTTAATAATATATTGAACTGGGTTTTTTTTTGCCAGAGTGAAGCCTTGTAGGACTTCACTATCACCTCTGTTTGTGGCCAATCTCTGCTGAGGGTGATGTCTCTCCTGACACATCTTAGCTTTTCATCTGTTCAGGTTATAATAGTACAGCATGAAAATGCAGTTCAGTCAGGAGGCCTCACCACAGTACAGAAAATAAACATCGGATATGAGAGATGTGTGCTGGTGATTTTGGTCAAGCTCTTGCAGTTGTCATGAGTCAGTGTGGCATTTATGGAAAAGCAACAGTTCAACATTAAATACTGAACAATACCAAAATAAATTTTTTCATAATTTCTGAATATTTATATATTCCTTTAAAACAACATTAGATTCCTTTTTTCCCCCTGCCCTTCATAAATTAAAAGCATCCTGAGGTGAAGTGTATTTCAAGAAATGCTCTATCTCACCTAGAGGTCCATTTCTGCTACTATCCTAAATATTCAGATTCTGGATATCAGAAAAATATAAATTTCATATACTTATCATGATTAGTTACTCTGTAAGTTACAGGAAGCAGAAAAAAGACAGTCTGTTCATGATTTAAGTTCAGGCGTGACGATTATTTGTGCATTTTAGGTGGCTGAGTTTGGGTTCTATGAGAATCATGGCTGCAGTTGTGCTAAAAACATTCTGTTAAGGTACGACATACCTTGAAACAGAAAGGGTTCTTGCACTTTCCGGGATGCAAATAATACGGATCAGTAAAGAAAGCAATAATTGCTTGAAGCTTACAGTCATTTTCTAAGTTACTCATGGCTGAATGTCAGATATACAGCAGAATGAAAGCAGGGTAATTCATTGAATTCATTCTACTCTGGCTGTTAAAAACAAAATGCTCAAAACCTATTTTTGATATGGAACTGTGAAAATATGGAAGAAAATTAGACGTAGCTGCCTCTGAAGCAGCAAAATTATACCATAGTATTATGCAAAGCCATTCATATAAAGACTTGCTTATGACAGCAAATTAAATACCGTTGTTTTCCAACGTTTCCCCATCACTAAAATTATACGTCTTGATAGGATGAAAGAATCTTGTATTGCCAAAAGCATACTAGAACTTCTTGCAGCTGAGAAAACAATTAAAGGCTTGTTTGAAATGGGGATTTTTTTTCAAGCCATACAAACAGCAAAATATTTCTCACAGTTTTTAGCTGCTGTGCAGCTGAAGAGAGAATAATCTGTCATGTCCTTGATTATTTTCAAGAAAGCAATGAAGTTGCTTTAGGAATAATTAAAAATATGCTACAGTGAAATTGTTTGAACTTTGAGAGCGTATCACCATTCCCTGCTGGCAGTAATCATGTTAACACGATTAAAAGGTACAATATCTACATAGTTATTTGCTTTATTAGTTAGTGAGTTCATGTTCTTCACCATGTAGCAATACATGCTAAAAGATGTTTTGAAGACTGCAATATGAAAGTTTGCAATCCTTTTCTTCATCAACTTCATAATTACAGGAGAAGCTTAACTTTGTCAGCTTCAAACAGACGGAATGCTGAGGCATACCCTACACAACCATACTGCCCAGGCTGACCCAGAAAGAATCTTTGACCATTTTTCAACTATTAACAGATCCTTTGTATATGGAGAATGGACTACCTAGATACAAAGTTTAAGTTCTTTAAGGCTGGGAATGATGAAGACAATCACTTTTCAGTGACTGAATACTGTATGTATTTCACAATATGCTAAAAGACATTTATGACAGTTAAAGTAGCAACTCTTTTTGTATGGAGTGAAGTGTATGACATAAAGCATTCACTGATGGATAAACTACAACAAAGAATTGATGACGAATCATTCAGTCATAAATACGACTCTTATCTGAAAGCACACATTGGCAATATCAAAGACACATAAGCCAAGTGTCTGATGTTTCCAAATGAGGATGGAGTGAGGCAAAATGTCTTCCAGGAGCATTAGACCTTAGTCTATCCCAGCTGTAACCTTTTCCTTTCTCCCTTTCCTTCTCCTGGTAGGAGCGGAGTCAGAGCTCAATTTTGCCCATTCTTTAGAGAGACCTTGAGCTGACATTCCTTACTTTCATCCTTTCTCTCTTTCATTCAAAGACTGACAAATTTGGTGGCCTTCTATGATGGGGTTACAGCATTGGTGGATAAGGGAAGAGCAACTGACATCATTTATCTGGACTTTGCAAAGCATTTGACGCTGTCCTGCACAACATCCTTATCTCCAAATTAGAGACATATGGATTTGATGGATGACCATATGGTGGATAAGAAATTGGATGGATGTTGCAATCACATAGTTGCTTGATGTACAAGGGGAGGCCAGTGACAAGTGATGTTCCTCAGGGGTCGGTATTGGAACTGAAGCTCTTTAACATCTTTGTTTGTGACATGGACAGTGGAATTGAATGCACCCTCTGCAAGTTTGCTAATGACATCAATCTGTGTGGTGTGGTCAACACACTGGAGGGAAGGGATGCCATCCAGCGGGACCTTGACAGGTTGGAGAGGTGGGCCCGTGTGAACCTCATGAAGTTCAACAAGCCCAAGTGCATGTGGGTCGGGGCAATCCCAAGCACATGTACTGGCTGGGCAGAGAATGGATTGAGAGCAGCCCTGAGGAAAAGGACTTGGGAGTGCTGGTGGATGAGAAGCTCAACATGAGCCGGCAATGTGCGCTGGCAGCCCAGAAAGCCAACTGTATCCTGGGCTGCATCCAAAGAAGTATGGCCAGCAGGTCGAGGGAGGTGATTCTGCCCCTCTACTCTGCTCTCATGAGACCTCACCTGGAATACTGCATTCAGCTCAGGAGTCCCCAACACAAGAAGGATATTGACATGTTGGAGCGGATCCAGAGGAAGGCCATGAAGAGGTTCAGTGGGCTGGAGCACCTCTCCTATCTTCAGACAGGCTAAGAGGGTGGTGGCTGTTCAACTTGGAGAAGAGAAGGCTCTGAAGTGATCTTATAGCAGCCTTCTAGTACTCAGAGGAGGCCTACAAGAAAGCTGGAGAGGGACTTTTTACAAGGGCGTGTAGTGATAGGACAAGGGGCAATGGCTTTAAACTGAAAGAGAGTAGATTTAGATCAGATCTAAGGAAGATATTCTTCACTCTGAGGGTGGTGAGGCACCGGAACAGGTTGCCCAGAGAATTCGTGTCTGCTCCCTCCCTGGAAGTTTGAACACTTTGGATGAGGCCAAGTTTGGCCAGGTTGGATGAGGCTTTGAGCAACATGATCTAGTAGAGGGTGTCCCCGGCCTATGGCAAGGGGGGTTGGAACTAAATGATCTTTGAGGTCCCTTCCAACCCAAACCATTTGATGATTCTTTGATTCTATGACTTCATGAGAAGCAGGATATCATGAGTTATAATCGTAGACCTTCCACAGAGTGGTATGGACCATGCAATGAACCACCTAGCCTCTTATGAAGAGTCTGTACTGATGGCTTTACACCAGGAAGAGGAGAAGTAACAGTCCTTTTCTTTTACAGAGTAATTGGGAGTTTCACAAATTCACTTAAGCAGAGCCATTAATACAACTGTCTCTCATATTATCAAAGCAAATGCTGTATACAGAGCCTCTGTCTCTCAGATCTCATATGCCAAATGAGTTCGATGATGTGGTCTATAATCATCAGGTCTTCTCCCCTTCAGAGTTAGTGGAGCTTGGGAATTCAGATTTCTAATCTTCTGCAGCTAGTAAGGCTGTAAACTGGTAAAAACATTTTTTGTTCCTCTTCAACAAAAGATTTATACAGATGGTGTCTAATACGCCTGGTATTACAATGCCCTCAGTCTCCTGTGTTTGGCAGCATCCCGAGTCCATGTTACAGAAAGACCAGGATCTGGACATGTACTTCCCCTCATTCTACATCTCAGTTTCAGTAGGAAGGCAAGGAGCATGTCCTCAGTCCTCCCACAGCCTTGATCTAGACGACTGTGAGCCTCCAGGAAGCACTGCAGTGCTAACCTTCATGTACTGACATGGGACAGTTTCTGCTTTCTACTGCTATTACTTACTACCTTAACTCTATAAAACTAGTACAAAACCTGTGCTCTGACCCTAGATATTAACATTTGTTTCAAATGCAAAGGTTATTTTTTTTTCCACTTAAATATTTGTATTTAAATCTCTGGCTTAATCATTGTGAGAAGAAAGGTAGCGTTTCAATCACAAGCGCTCCAGTGTTAGGAAATGTCAGATTTAATGCTGTCTGTACAGCACTAATTTACAGCCTTGTGCATGTGCATTCTGATATTGTCTTTAATTATATAATCATTTGCCTCATGCAGTGCTCTAAATGAACAGCGAGAAGAAAGGAAGGACTGCAGGTAGGCGTGTTAAGTTGGAGCCCAGGAGGTTTGAAGCTAAGAATCATTACATGCTATTGTATAAAGTCTGTATTAATTCATTCACCTAAAAGATCAAGTCTGGGTGGCAGGGGACATCTTCATTTGACATTTCCTAACATTTATATTCTTGGCCTTGCCCAAGATTTTTTTTTTGGAGGGAAGTAATAGAAGTCTTTATAATAACTATTATGGTAGTGTGTGGGAGATCCATTGACCTGGGCAGCATACAAGTAAAGTTTGTATCAATCACTTACCTTTAGGTATTATACACAGTAAGACAGGCCTATGAAGTTAATATTCTTCTTTCAATTTTCTTGCCCTTTCTTTTTTCGTCTTTATGTGTCTGCTCATACAACATTATCACCTTTTTTTTTCTGTTTTTTAACCAGATGTTTGGCCTTGATGGCAGATGAAAGAGTTTCTTTGTAGCTGGAATTACATTTGTCATTGTTGTATGATCACTGCTATGTCTCTTAGGGCTGGTGAACACTTGTTTTTAAGTGAAGCTACCTGTACTATATTCCCCCCAAGTGAAATTTATGACTGCAACTATTGAATTGCTTGTCTGTCTCTATTTTAATCACTAGTCTGACTCCAAAGGATCACGCAACTGTTTTGTTTGGGGTTTTTTTCTACAAGTCTCAAATTTTTATATAAGTTTATGCTTTCTCTATTCTGCTTTCCTACAGCTAGCTGAAAGTGATCATGTAATGTGAAGTTTGGAGTTCAGGATTAGACATAGGCCTTCCAATTATATGCCAATACTTTAACTACATCCATCACATGCAACCCCACAACTAGATTTAGAGCTCATGGCCCTGCCCTTTTCCTTCTGAAAACATTTGGTCAATAGCATTTTTCTGGCAGGGGCTCTGGCTTACAACACCACAGTAATCTCAAGGCTCCAGCAATAGGTGGGCATTGATTTTACATTTGGGGACAGAAAAGAAGTAGAGAAATGACTGAAACCATAAAAGGTCAACACTAATATCCAGGTTAATTTGTGTCAGAGGGATAGTTTGGCAGTGGGGTAGGTGTCCCGTGGCACTGTTCACTCCTGCTTACTCCAGTTGTTGCTTATGGTCCTGGGTCTCCCAGCATTTGAAAGTGAGGGGTGAGTTGTCTGCACTTGACATGCTGCCTTTTGGTTAGTTGGCATTTCCAGACCTGAACTACATCCTATGGTCTATAGGACAAACCATAAATGGAGGAAAGTTGTCTCTGCATTTGAGCACAACTGGTCCTACTGAACCTTTGATGAACTTGACTGTATTTTCAAAATGAGAATTTACAGAATTTTATTATACATCATATTCATATTGTGGGATTACCAGTTATTTACAGACTAGAAAGGATGTACTGGGTAGTATTTAGTGTGAACCACTGCACATAGTAAATGGTACAGTAAATCCTTTACAAACAGTCATTAAAATAGCTGTCATATTACCTCATCCTCCTGGGTGCAGCAGTCCCAGGGCTCTGCAGGGCTCTCTCATGCCTGTTCTGCAGGGACAGCAACAGCAATGAGCCATCTTGCATGTGCAGGAGCTGACGAATGTCTTAAAAAGGCTCTGGGCTCAGGACATCCACAGCTTGTGTCAGTGAGTCAAGAATATCAAACAAGCCATGGCCTGCTCATTGGTGTTCCTGCCCCTGGTACACATTCCCTGGCATCCTCTGATGTAAGAAGGTTTATTACAGCAGTAACTTGGTGTCTTTTATATCACACTCAATGTATTGGTCAGGTTGACACTGGGAAGGGAGCAATTGTTTGGCTCTAAATGGCGGACTTAAGATCATTCATCCTATGCTTTTTCCACTATAGACAGGAGACATTCAGGTATGAGCAGATTCATTATTTTGCAATAGGAGTCATTTCCCTGAGGGTTTTCAGAGTCAGGCTTTAATCCACTGTTGGCACTCTATGAGATAATAGAAGCCTCTTACATGACTGTGTGATATACTTGAACACCACTGAGAATGGCGTATGCTCCAATCAACAGGGTTTTAGCTTCACTCTTCTTGTCAATTATAATGGGGTCTGTGCAGTTAAAAATCTCATGCAATGAATGAGAATACTTCCCCACACATTATCCTGTTCATGATAACTTCCAAGCTTAAGAAATAAGTTGATACTGGTCACTGAGAATAGCACAAAGGAAAAAGCAGTGATGGAAAGTCTTTTCTACATTATTAAATTTATCCAGCTCGGATTCCACATGAAAAATGCTGCTACATTAACCTACACAGGTAGCATTTCAGCTCCAGCTTAATATCAGCAAAAGGTAGTTCTTTACAAGTTCAGTGTTTTTGTTTTCCTTACTATTTTCAAGTTTTATTAATATTTTTAAGGAATGCAGCAAGCCTTCAGGCATCCTTTAAGTTATACTCTGTGCAATTTTCCGTGCATATGTCTTTTATTTTTGATGCACCACCCTGTAAACTGAGGTGTGGTAAAACATAGTGGTGAGCAACTCAACATCACAGAAAACAGGTGATTTGGGAGATCAGTGTGAACTGGACTTTTCTTGCACAGTGGGAGGTGAGAAGCTCTGAACAACCAGATTGCTCAGTTTCCACTATGAAAGCCATGGCAAAAGACATTTCTGGACTTAATGATTCTTATGGGTCTCTTCCTACCTGAGGTATTCTATACTATATGATTTTTTAAAATCTTAACAGATATTTTCTGTCACTTTGTTGGTTTCGGTTGCCATTGCTGGATTGGTTTCTCCTAACAAAATCTCCCGGAGAAACAGGAATGTCAGGCACTTTACTCTATCCTGTACACTCTAAAGTGTTTTGGGTTAATGTTAGGTAATAGTAAGCATGTCTTTCTCTTAAATTGCCCTGGTATATCAATTTTTAAACTTCTCTATAAAGCTTAATCTTATTGTATTTTGGGCTCATGAACACTGCTAGAATGATCCAATTCCCGGATTTTAAAGATATGTCACATTAGTAGAAACGAAATGTCTTATTGTTTGATAGTGATGTCTAACACTGGGGTAAGGTAGAAATAGGCAGAAGCACATAATCTTCACCTCAGGGAGCCCTAAACCCATGTCATGAAGTTTATCTTGGGAAAGTATATCTGTACATTTATTTCTTTTTCTCATAGCCTTCCCTAGTTTTCTTCCTTTTGATCCCTGTTCCTATCTGACTTTTCAGAAAGGAAGGGAAAAAACCCACATATTTTGGAGAAAAAGTGCAAATAAAATAAAAAATTCCCCCAGGACAGGTATAAAATAGAATCATAGAATCATAGAATCGTTAGGGCTGGAAGGGACCTTCAAAGGACATCTAGTCCAACCCCCCTGCAAGGAACAGGGATATCTCCAACTAGATCAGGTTGCTCAGGGCCTCATCCAACCGGGCCTTGAACGTCTCCAGGGATGGAGCATCCATCACCTCTCTGGGTAACCTGTTCCAGTGTTCTACAACTCTCATAGTAAAAAATTTTTTCCTAATATCCAACCTGAATCTACCTCCCTCTATTTTAAAACCATTACCCCTTGTCCTATCACAACTGGCCCTCCTGAACAGCCTCTCCCCATCTTTCTTGTAGGCCCCCTTGAGGTACTGGAAGACCGCTATAAGGTCACCCCGGAGCCTCCTCTTCTCCAGGCTGAACAGCCCCAACTCCTTCAGCCTGTCCTCATAGGAAAGGTGCTCCAGCCCTCTTATCATCTTCGTGGCCCTCCTCTGGACCCTCTCCAACTGGTCCATGTCCTTCTTATGTTGGGGACTCCAGAACTGGACGCAATACTCCAAGTGAGGTCTCACGAGGGCAGAGTAGAGGGGGAGAATCACCTCCCTTGACCTGCTGGCCACGCTCCTCTTGATGCAGCCCAGGATGTGGTTGGCCTTCTGGGCCGCAAGAGCACATTGCCGGCTCATATTGAGCTTCTCGTCCACCAGTACTCCCAAGTCCTTCTCCTCAGGGCTGCTCACGATCCATTCACCACCCAGTCTGTATTTGTGCCTGGGATTGCCATGACCCAGATGTAGGACCTTGCACTTGGCCTGGTTAAACTTCATGAGGTTGGTACGGGCCCACCTCTCCAGCCTGTCGAGGTCCCTCTGGATGGCATCCCTCCCTTCCAGCGTGTCGACGGCACCACACAGCTTGGTGTCATCGGCGAACTTGCTGAGGGTGCACTCCATGCCACTGTCCACGTCACCGACAAAGATGTTGAAGAGGGCCGGGCCCAACACGGACCCCTGAGGGACGCCACTCGTGACCGGTCTCCACATGGACATCGAGCCGTTGACCACTACTCTCTGAGTACGGCCATTGAGCCAATTCCTTATCCACCGAGTGGTCCATCCATCAAACCCATGCCTCTCTAGTTTAGAGAGAAGAATGTCGTGCGGGACAGTGTCAAAAGCTTTGCACAAGTCCAGGTAGATGACATCCGTTGGTCGACCCTTGTCCACCGATGTTGTCACCCCAAATAGTAGAAACTATTTTGTCACCCCAAAATAGTAGAAACTTGTTCCAAAAAACAAGAAAGGATGAGGATCAAACATTTAAAAACTTATTACTTTAAAAGCTGAAATGAAGACAAATAAGATCACCTTCTCAGGTGTTTAATTTCTTTGAAGTTATCCGCAGAGCTGGTAGGCTATGCTCAGTGCTACTTTTCCCTCAGACATCAATGTACAAAGGGCTGGAAAAAACTGTCCTTGGAAAAGCCCCTCTGAAAAGCTTTCTTCTGCTGCAGCTGTGAACAGCTAACTTCAATAGGGCCAGGAAGATGAGGAGCAGGAGGTCTCAAGACTTCCTTAGGGTCTTCAGTACAGACAAAAAGACATGAAGAGAGGTGCAGCCTGCATGAGATGATCTGGAAAAGCAGCATCAGCTGGAGCACTTAGTGCACACCACTCCTACTGCAGAAAGGACATGTGTCAGGTTATATACACCATAACACTCCATACCCATATCTCCCTGAAGGCTCTTTGTAATGATAACCTAAATGGCTCATACCATTATGGCAGAATTGGGCCTGGCCCTTCAGGGTACCTTGCCCTGATGGGTTGGAAAGAGGTCCAAGTACTATTTTGGCTAGACAAGAAAAGAGATGCATTGTGAGCGTCCTCCAGAAAAGACTGTGGAGCAGCAATCTAGAGGAAGAGTGCCAGAAGACCAGGAAGGGGATGGGACTGCTTTTCCACAGGCACTGCCTACAGGACACTGCCAGTGCCGGGATAAGTGCTAAGTGGGATACTTCATCTGACCCAGTACAGCCATTCTTGAGTTCATATCTTAGGAAAATGGTGATACTCACACATGCCTTCCAAATATAAAGTTACAACAGCTTCAGAGACAATTATGGGCAGAAATGAAATAAAATCAGTTACGATGATCCATGCCTACATCAGCTCCAAGAGGGTTCTTGGTCTCTGAATGAGTCAGTTGCGAAGCTGCCAGTGTTATTCCCCAAGGCTGAGGACAAATTTCTGGTTCAAAGTCCTGAGGTTTGCCACCGTGGAGGAGAGTCTGGATCTGAAGATTAATGTTCTGTTTCACAGCCTAGCCTCCTCAGGAGTCTGTTCGTGTTCACACTTCTCCCTGCTCCTCTCTCCAAGTATTTCTTGACAATTAAAATAATCAGGAGGTTAGTTTTTAACTCTACTTAGGCCATTGAATATGTTTTTTCTCAGGGAATGTCAGCATTTTAGGAGCTGACTGAATAAAGTCATTTCCTACCGAAACTGAAAATCAATCCTGTTACTGATTGTACCACAAGTTGAATCACTGCAAATAAATATAATCATATAATAGCATACTTTGTTAGTGATTTCTGGAGGTCACCCAGCTCAACTCCCCACTCAAAATGGGGATAATTTTGAAGCAAGATTCGCCTTCAGAGTTAGATTTGAGCCTTGTCTAATTGAACTTTAAATACCTCAAGATAGACTTTACACAATCTCTCTGAGCAACTTGTTGGAGTGTTTGACCACCCTTATTGTGACTCTTTTCCTAACAACTAATTGACAGTTCCTACTCTTCAATTGGTATCTGCTTCCTCTTTTACTCCATTTTCATTAGACTCTACTGTTAGGTAGATTAAGACATGTCAAGACAGTTCAAGATCCTTAGACATATCTTTTTTCAGATTGTTTAACCCATTTCTCTCAGTATTTCCTCATACATCATGTTTTCGAGTCCCCTTATCATCTTGGTGGCCCTCCATTGGACTTACTTCAATATATCAATATCTTTCCTACCAGGATATCCAAAAATGGATACAGTACACCAGAGGAGGTCTCATGGGTGCTGAACAGAGGAGAATAATAATTTCCTTCAATTTGTCAACTACACTCCCACTAATTCACATTGACGTGCGGTTACCTTTATCACTGCAAGGCCACATTCCTGATTCATATCCAGTCCTTTGAGTATTAGAACTTCCAGGCTTTCTAGCCATTCTGGTCCCCACTCGTCCTGTTGCATGAGGTTATTCCACCCCTAGTGGAAGAGTTTGCATTTGTCTTTGCCGAACTTCTAGCAGCCCATTTCTCCAGCCTGTCAAAGCCCCAATGATTAACAACCGTTCCTTCCACCATATGCCTCTAATTTGGGGAAGCTTGCAAGCTTGCTGAAAGCGCATCCTGTCACAACCTCCAAATCATTCACGAAGACATTAATAAATACCAGCCCCTGAACAGTGCTGCTAGTAATTGGCTACCAGCTGGAGCTGGTAATGTTCATCAAAACCCTTTGAGTTGGGACCAGCCAGTTTTGCCTGTGTTTTGCAGTTCATCCATCCAGTCTATCTTTCACCAATTTTACTATAAGGACAGTTAGTGTTGAAAGCTTTACTAAAATCAAAGACAATAACATCTGCAGTTCTCCCTCATTCACCAAGCCAGCTACCTCAATGCAGTCCGGTTGGCTAGGCATGATCTTCCCAAGATAAATCAATGTCAGCTGTTCCAAACCACCTACTTGTTCTCAGTTTTCTTCACATGCCTGGATGTGATTTCCAGGAATATTTGCTCTAAATATTTCCCAGAGACTGAGATTAGGCTGACTAGCCTGTAATTTCCAAATCCTGGATGGGCTTCCTGAAGAGGTGTGTGACATTTTCCTTTTTCATCAGGGAGATCTCCCAGTTGCTGTGACGTTCCACAGGTGGTAAGGAGCAGCCTTGCAATAATGTTGGCCACTTCTCCTGAGACCTTTGGAACACAGTTGATTTCCTAGTGATTTGCTAGTGACTAACTATATTTTGTATTGACTCCTTTTTAGATGGAAGGACGCCACAACTTATTTGCATAAAATAAATATAATCACATGATCGTCATCTCTAGCACTTAGACAATCACTAATTTTTAGGTGAGTGATTAATTGTTTTCCTGCCAGAACGAATATCTACCACTTTGTAGCTAATATTTGATTACCTCATACAGCCTACAGAACATTCTGTACTAGAAAATTACTATTTAAGGGTGATTTGTAATCAACAGATGCCCTGTAGGTTGCAGTCCATGAAACAAAGATTTTTTTTTCCCTACATATTACACATGGTGACTTACATTTCTTGAGGGGTCAGAAAGTCCGTAACAGATGTCCTTTAAGCCTGTTCTTGTTTATTTGTTAAAATGTTAATCCTAAAAATTCTTGGGGATTTGTGGTCCTGAACCATCCAGGACTCTGGAATAGATAACAGTATCTCTGAAAAGGAAAAAAATCTATCCACATTTCTACCACTCTCTTTTTAGAACAAGTCATAGACATTAAATGTTGAATTTCAATTGCATAACCTCCCTGCAAGCCTCAGTCAACAACAATCTCTCTTTCATTTCTCATTTCTCACTTTGCATTTCCAAATCTTCTTGCTAATCACCTGGCTTCTTACTTTGGAACATAAACAAACAATTAAAAATAGTTTACTTGTATGCCCTTTTGTGCTTGTGAAGTTTGTTCTTAGTGAAGATTGTCACTGAGTTTAGCTTGTTTGGTTTTTTTTCTATATTTTCTGTTTGCTCAAAGTACTTGGCAAGCTTTGAATTCATTTTTTAGCTGTCAATATGACTTCAAAACATAGCTAAGAAATAAAAGATGAAGGACTAATGTTGTTATTGTTGTTGTTGTTATTATTATTATTATTATTCCTTTGTGTCTTGATAGAAATGGATTTTTTTTGTGTGATGATGAAGAATAATGAAATATTCTACTCTAATATTCATTGTTCTCCTTTGTCATGTAAGCAGCTTCCTTTGACTGCCTCTATATTAGCATGTAATATCCATGATGGGGTATTTCTACTTGAGTGTTGAATTTGATTTAGATATTATTCTCAAAAAACTTGTATTTTTTTCAGAGACATTGATTTCTTCAGTGATATTTATATCATTAGCAGTTAAGAGGCAGTGCCCAGGTCTGCACACAAACTGTGTTAAGCATTCTGTACCGTGGTCTGCAGTCTCTTTCTTTCCTACCTCAGACCAGTTCCTTCTTCTCTTCCCCTTCCTTTCTCCTTCCCTCCTCTCCCCTTCCCTCCCCTCTCTTCCCTTCCCATTCCATAGTGATGAAGATATTTAACTCTCTGTCTCACTCTGGGAATAAAAAATGTTGGTTCCATGCTCTGATGCACCTCAAACATTCAGTAAGCATTTGTTCTGCATTAGATGTACCCCAGAAGATAAACTTGTATTGAAGTCTTGATATTCCACTGACTGTATTATAATTAAGTAAATATACTCAAAGTGATGCTGCATGCAGACTAACAATGAAAATCAAACTTGTAGCCATGACAAGTAATTCTGAAGACGCTCGTTTTTTGCTTGCTGCTATATAAGAATGTTTTTAGAATCCTTTCTCTATTGTGTGAAATGTCAGCAGACTGCATTTTTATCTACAGAACTGCTGAAAGTGAGGTAGTATGAACAGAAGTGTCTCTGAAATGTAAAATTTAAAATTCCAGATAGAATCCTCATAATCAAAATATTTCACAAAGAAAATGCAAAACTGGAAAAATCAGTATTTTATACACCAGAATAGTTCAATTCATTACCCTTTTTCCGAGGTCTACCGAAAAACACTTGAAATAGAAATAAAAGCTAGATCTATCCGTGTCAGGTGAGTCAACCACTGGATTCCCTTCAAACTGCTGCTCCAGTTATTTTCAGAATTAAGCATACATATGGAGCATGTGCAAAAATGTTTTCTTCCTGACAGGACTGTGTTGTGTTTATTGTCTTCTCCTCTTCAAAGAGAAGATGTACGTACATCAACACCTTCAAGGGCAGCCTACTGTGACAGTCCTTTGCTCAGAAATATAAAGCCTACTCACAGGAAGAAGCTTAGGCTGACATTTCTGTAAATGCTGAGCTCTCTCATACAAGCTTTCTCCTTCCACAAGTACTGATTTCCTACTTCTATAGCACTCAGCCCAATCTTTTCTTCACTGACGTTTGATTGATCATGATTTAATTACAATCATAACAGTAATTGTTTAAAGCCAAACCTATCCTTCATGTAACTTCATAGAAGCATTTAACCTAGGAATTAGTTTTTTCACTGATACCGGCAAAATCATACTAGCGATAAATCTAGACCATCACAGCCAAATTATTTCTTTGCATTTTTTTTCCCAGTGATCTTGAGAAGCAGATTTCAGATAACAAATTTGGAGAACAGCATGCCATGTATAATAATCTTTCAAATACTTCAGCATGGCTTCTCTGACCTACTAGGATGATTTATCACAGGTCAGGAAATTTAAAGTAATCATGAGTGGGCCAAAGGTAGCCAATAAAGAAGTCTTTTTGATAAAAGGAAGCTCTTTATCTAGCTGGCGTCTCTGTGTCATAGAATCATATCATAGAATCATAGAATGGTTTGAGCTGGAAGCGACCTTGAAGATCATCTAGTTCCAACCCTCTTGCCATAGGCAGGGATACCTCATGATAACTGTCTGTTGTGATAGCTATCCCTAAACTTTGCTGTTTAAGCATGTCTGAGAAGGAGGAAGCAAACAAGGGACATGAAAGTCACTCAGGAATCTCAGTAGCCTAAATTTGAAAAGCTCTCTGGGAGGTAAAAGGTTCCTGTTCAGTGTATTTTCAGGTGCTATCATCTCCAAAGCCAAGCTTGCCATTGTGAGGCACACTAATATCCAATCTAACACAGGTTTTTGAAATGGAATGATTTATAACCACTACAGAATATGTTTCTGGACATGAAGAATATACCACCTACACTACAACGATCAAGCAGTTGGGCATGGAAAACAGAGTGGACGTGAAATTTGCTACATTATCACTTCTAGATGGCATGAGGACAAAAAAACACTTACTAGTCCCCTGTTTCTTACTAAAACTTTCCATGTACATGAGAAAACACTGTGTATATTACCTTAGTAGTTAAACTACAATGGAAAAATCAGCTATTCTTTTCCCTTTCAAGTTCTCCAAATGCAAAAGGTCAGTATTGACTGCGCGCAAAACGATGATTGCTCTAAGTCGATATTTGAATCACCTCAGGATTTCCTTCTCTTCTTTTTGTTTGAATAGATGTCAGATAGGGCTTAAATTACAGACATTTCAGGAATACAGTAGAACTAAACAATTAGTAGAATAAATACAACCATTAACCCCTGAAACATTTATGTTTAACAGCAGCGTAAGAAGTGCACAGTAAGAAGTAAGACCTTTTTGTGAGACAGCTTGTAGGGTAACACGACAGAAATAGCTAATGGTTTCAACTTTTCTGCAAAGTGCCAACGTATATCTACTCTGTTGGAAAAGAGAGAACACTCAGCCCTGGGAGCAAAAGCTTGTGAAACTTTTCCAGGTTGTGTCCTTTTCCTTTTCCTTTTCCTTTTCCTTTTCCTTTTCCTTTTCCTTTTCCTTTTCCTTTTCCTTTTCCTTTTCCTTTTCCTTTTCCTTTTCCTTTTCCTTTTCCTTTTCCTTTTCCTTTTCCTTTTCCTTTTCCTTTTCCTTTTCCTTTTCCTTTTCTCTTTCCCTTTCTTTCAGAAAATGAAAAAATTTCAATGCATTCTAGGGAGCAAAGGCCTCACATTTGCAACTCATGTATAACGATGTGTCTTAATACTTTTCTTCTGCATACCCACCATCTAGTCAGGAGGCATGATTACAGCACAAGGAGGAACACTAAATTAGATATGTTCTCTCTGCTTTACACTTGTTTTTCACTTTCCTAGACATGCTACAAGGTCACACCTCTGACTGCTGTAAGGCTGTACATTTCATTCCTTAGTTCATTTATCTCTGTCCTCATACCTTTCCTTTTGCCTGCAAAATCTTCATGTCCCAATTACCCTTTTTGCATCTCTTAACTTTGTCCTTTTTCCTGCTTTATCCACTATATCTTTCTCTTTTCCTGTCTTTTATCTCTCTCTCCTTTACCTCTGCTTCCCAAAAACTGTAACTGGTTGTCTGTTATTTGATATGACAACAGCATTTCATTTGGTAGGGTAGACTGTGTAGAAATAATCCTATATGCAACTCTGCAAAAGGGAAAAAAATCACTTGTTTGTTGAAGTATTAAAATCAGTTGTTTGTTAAAATATTTTTTCTGTCAAGTTTGTAAGCTAAAGTTTAAGATAAAAAAAAAAAACCACAAAAAAAAAGAACAAAAACCAGAATTGGTTCTGCCTTGCAAAATGTTTTTGCTCAAAAATTGATGTAGTTCATTCTTTCTAAGTACAAATTTTCAAAAGCCTGGACTGAAGTCATGTCTTACATTTGCGATTACCTAAATGCTTAATGGGTCAAGTTCACTTCTGTCAAGAGACATGTATCAGCCCACAGACCCTAAAAAAACAGTCTTGAAGAGTCTTCATATTTAATGAGTCAGGTTGCTGTTGGTTTGGGTTTTTTTTCAAATATGGATTCTGTCTCATAAAGGGATGCATAAAAAGTCAGTTCTGGAGAAAGAGCAGCTAATGTCCTTCCCATGGCAGTCTGGTTCAAACAAACGTGCAGCAAAGGAATCTGGAAGGCAACAATGAATGTGGCCACTTCACACAAGCCACTGTGATTTCAGTGACATCTGAAATGAACTACAGCATTGTCGATAAGTGTAGTAAAAAAAAAAGAAAAAGATCAGGATCTGAGTATGACGATAGGTCCCACGAGGCAAAGATGAAAAGGGCATATTTGCTCACTGCTACAGTGTAGGCTTCCCAGAATAATACCTGTGACCAAGACCCTTAGGTAAAGCAACTCTCTGAAACTCAGCAGGCAAACATCTTCCACTGACAGTAAATCGTGGCTTGTCAAGCTCTCCATCCTTGCAGATTGTCTCAGCATTTCTGAGAGTATGTGATAAGAAAGATATTTTTATAGTAAATACAAGATCAGGTTTTGTGGCTTTTCTCACTCTGGAATGCACCCTACATGTGTTTTTTCATAAATGTTCTCCAAATCCTCAGCCACAAATTAATCCAGTTTAACAGACATCCCATCCCACACTGGCTTAGAAATGCATTCATGTGCAGAGTTGTGCAAAAAAAAAAGTTAATGCTGCATGAAAAAAATGAAACAACATGTTTCAGAAGGTGTAAGTCATTTCTAGCTTTCACAAAGTGAAAGACAGTTTTCAAAGGTGGAAAAGTGACACTCTCATGTTTGAACAGTCTCAGAAAAGACCTGAAATTCTGGCACATTCCTGTTTCATACAGTTGATAAGGCTTCACTATACCTCCCGCAGTACCTGTGGATGCAGCATTCACACAATTTACCTACTGCTGAGTGAGTTTCAAAAAAGATCTGAGTGCCTGCTGTGGGCTTCCAAAATTGTTCCTGCTGATGTTGTGGCACCTGTAGCAGCACCTTATAGAGTTGCTCACAGCCCAGGGTCTTGAGGCACGTAGTGGTATATTTTTACCCACAGAGCCAGCTGGCTGCATTGTAGCAAAGTTGTAATAGTGAGTTTCCACCACTAAAATAATGTAATGTAATAGTTGAGTATTTTGACCCAGAGCTGTTTGAGTTGTTCCTTCTTTCAGATTACAACCTTGGTTGTACCTCTTGACTTAATTTTTCTCCTTTTACTTTCAACCCTGACATGGGTCTGTGTGCAGGGAGTGGACTTTCTGTCCTGAGATCTGATTGGAAATAGGCAGAACACATGCACAGTACTTTCTTTTCATCTGTGTGGTATTAGATCTGTTGCAGATGCTCAAATGCACTGTACTGTACTTTGCCTATGAGAAAAGGGAGAGTCCATGGTACACGTGCATTGGTGTCAACTGGAGAAGAAAGGTTAAGTGCCATGGCATAGTCACCTTTCTTTGCTCCAACATGGAGTTACAACACCATGATCAGGTTCACAGGAGGACAAGGGGCAACTGAGCAAACTGTTGCATTAGAATGTGACTGAAAGAGTTGGGCCATAGGTGAGGAAAGGGCTGGATGCAATGTGTTATCTTGCAGAATGCCGTTCCATCAGAACCATTTGGACAGCCCAGTCAGCAGTAGGCACTCTGATAAACCTCCCTGTCACACACAAACTTTTCATCAATGCTGCAGAACCAAGGACTAACAGTAGTGAAAAAACTCCAGTTAGAAAGTTCTTATGCAATGGGATCAAAGACTGAGAGGTAGGATTAAACTGACAGCAGTATAAAATTGAAACCCCAAAGTTGACATTTTAGGAGCAAAACAAACAAACAAAACCTTAGTTAGGATTCACTAAAGAGATATTGATAGAAATAAATTTTGTGAATTATCAAATACGGAGTAAGATTTAAGAAAAATCTCCAGCAAAATTACACAGACAACATCTTTGCTGGCAATGTTTGCCACCCACAACCACCACTATGTATAACTACATAAAGGGAAAAATAGTAGATGAATGTGAACAATAAACAACATATTGCAAATGCATAATTTGTTTTGACAGCTGCAGTTCCACCTCTACCTAAAAGTGGCATGGCATTGCCTTGCCAGCCTGTTGTTCCAGTGGTGCCATGGTCAGAGTCTTCATTGGTGTTTTTCCACAGAAAGTCTTTGAATGAAGATCTAGCCCTCCTCTGTGCCGAGGAAGGTGTAAAGTTCACAGTTGATCCTGTGCATTATGAAGCAAGTTCAGGAGACTTTGAGCTTCTTCCTAAGGTACGGATTTCCTGACAAAGACCAGAGGGATTGTTGTTAATCTTTGTCATGGTTCTTAGAGAAAGGCTGAGGTGAGGAAGGGTAAAAGAGTGAAACTTCAAAAGACAGACTTTCTAAGTCATCCGAAGTAGGCATCCTGTTTCTCTATTGTGATCATTACGCTATCCACTGTCTCCATATGGAATATAACACTTTTGAATGACAAAGTGTCTGAGAAATTTCTTCTACAGTAATTTGGATTTGTACACCATTGTGAAATAATCACCCAGATGAAGTCATATTACATGCAACAAAAGGAAGACTTCATCTGGCTGATAACCTCCAAGAAGAGAAAGAATATTACTTGTGGATTCTCTCTATATTTCGGTCTGTGGGTCCATTTATAATTTTCATATATGGACTCATGGTGAGGCATTCTTCAGAAAAGGAGAGAAGATAGCGTACATCGGTCATTTTAGTTTTCTCCTTTTTTATTTATAGGTACAGCTGAGAACAAATGAATCAGTCTGGAGGAGCAGTAGGATTTTTTCCTTTTTTTGATTCCTTGATAGTAAACTAACTTACTAGACATCTTTATCTCTTAAAATTATTGTTGAGCGTACTTTTCATCTAATCTGTAGTCTTGGATTTATTTTCCAGTATTGTGTTTGAAATTTGTGCTATTCATAATGTGCTAGTCATTGATTTGATGGTATTTTTAATATATCCCAGCCAACAGAATGACTAATCTTACAACTGAATCTTTCCTTTTGAATATTTTAACATTTGATTTTAAAATCTTACTCAAAGTTGGGAGGAGAGTGAATGCAAAAGATTTGCGAAAATAGTTTGTTGTATATTTATTCCATTTACTTAGTTCTATACTTGGAATCCTTATCACTGTTCAAGAGAAACTGGCAAAACTAGGTCTTAGATGAAATGAAAATGCACTAGTTAAAGGAAATCTATTTTAAAATGGTAGAAGGAAGTAAAATTTCTCCTCATGCATAACAGCAACCCTCTCATCTTCTGCAGGTGCAGACGTAACCTCATTGTTCCTCACCTTTCTGCAGAGGCATGCTTGTGAGACGTTTCTTAGGTAGCTATTTCCTAAGAGTGCTGTGATAGACACATTACTCTGACCTGCATTGATCCTCTTAGTCAAATACTGCTTAAGCACTCCTCAACACATCATAAAATGAAAATCACTGTGTTATTTTGGACAATTTCCATTTGCTATAGGCTGAGGATCTCACACTGGTAATACTATAACATGGTCTGGGTTTCTTAAAGATCCTAGATGAAAACTTTCAGCCTCAAGAGAAGTTATATTTAACTTTGTGGACCTTATTACAACAGAGAAAAATTAATTCATCGGAGATTTGATTAAATCAGTGATCACATTTATTATATCTCAAACGGAATAAAAGAATAAAGTGTCCACCAGCAACATACATGCTTAGTTCTTTAAGAATGAGCTTCACAAAGCTAAAAATAGTTATAAACCTAATCAGCTGGTATAAATAACATAAGCAAACAGAAAAAAAAATTGTCAGAAAAAGCTGAAGAATGTTTTCTTTAATGTTCATAAAAGTCTATTTATCCATGATTTAAATCAAGAATCCAGAGGAAAAGTGAAAGCAACTATGAAAATGTATGTATATATTATGTGAAACCAAAGACAAATTTTTCAATAATATTATAATTTAAAAGCTAGAAAATGAATAGGAGAAGCCAAGGAACGCATGGAGACCTACCTAACTCTCATAATTAAGACCAGTTAGAGGAGATCTTGGACACTTGGGACAGTTCTCAGTTGCTGAGACTGTTCTTTGGGCAGCTGAGCTCATTGCCTCTGGGAGACAGCACAGATCCATTAGTAGAAGAAAATTATAAAAGCAATCAATAATCATGCAGAAAAGTCAGGAGTATTCAGCAAACATTTCTCTTTTGTATGTATGAGAGGAAAAGGTGATGATTTTAATGTCCCAGATCATAATGATGCAATAAATTCCTTTTCAACAGTAACATATGAAAACATTGAACACTTAGTAAAACTACAGTAGTCTGAAGAATTTTTTAATAGGTGGGCATAGTAAACCTGAAATCCTCTCTTTAAAATGCTAATCAAGCTCTCTGGGACAGCAATGTCTATTTTCAAGAGTCTTGGAACTCAGTGGCTGTCCCAGAAAACTACAAGAAAGAAAACACGACAATATTTTTAAAAGGACAAATGAGATGATCTGTCCTGATGTAAATCACTGACTAAATAATGCAATAACTAACTCCAGAGAATTAATGGATGGTAATATAACCAATATCAATCAACATGGCTATGGAAAATAAATCTTTTCATACTAACTTCTTTTTTAAAAAATTAAATTAGGCAGTTGACCTAGCACTACCCAACTTTTGATGGAGAATAGAACACTAGAACACCTTGAATGGATTAAAATCTGGCTAAATGCTCAGTCACAAAACATCTTTATAAACAAATTATTATCCCTGAATGGCCATGCTGCTATCGGAGTCCAACAAGTATTTATCTAATCTAAATATGATTTACACTCTGGCATAGAAACGCTGTACTCTGGTGACACACACAGAGCAATTTGTTACTGCCCCACAGACTAGACCACATACCATGCACAGTGCACTATACCATGTCGTTTTAGCAAGAGCGCCAGACCTTCTAGTGGTAGCAGGAAGGGAGCATAGAGACATGCTTTTCCAGTATTTTCAGAAGTACATTTCAAATTATGAATTAAATAAAACATAACAGTGTTTCACTTGACTAAACAAAAGGGCTGAAGTAGATAAAAAACACGGACTAGATAGCAACCAAGAAAGCAATGAACATCTGTTTGTTGCTTGGTTGTATATGATTCATTTTAGAAGACAGCAATACAAGCAAAAGCATAAGTAATATGGAAGAGAGACACTTGAATGTATGAACCAGGTGAAGTACATAGCAGTTCAAGGCCATTTAACAGAGACTACATTATTCCCATCTATATGTGTGATTTTAGAGTATGTGATAGGACTGCTGTTCAAGATTTCCCTCGAGAACAGAGATTTCAGTCCTGAAAAGCAGATTAGCCAGTGAGCACAGCATTTAGGCAGAGCTGAAAAATATAATCCAAAAGGGCTCGTATGCTAATTCTAAAACGTTAAAGGATGGTATAAAACTCTTTTGAAAAAGTGTTAAATGAATGTTAAACTCTAAGGGGTTATCCAGGGAGCTATATATTACACTGACATTAACACCAAATGGGTTCATCTTGGTTAATGTTCTTACAGTGAATGCCAAAGCAATTCATCATGAGTGGCTGCATATGGTAAAGTATTAACACATTTCATCAGGAAAACATCCTTTGAATGCCATGGTTCCAGCACTTGGGACCTGAGAGGAGTTCAAGATGTGTGACACAAACCACTATCACATTTTCAAATGCTATTTTACAAGTGAGAGATTAATCTGGTGTCTGTTAAGTAGGTATGCAAATATTCGATTACTTGACAGAAGTTCACAGTGTATTGACAGTGATCGGTCACACAAAAATTAAAGATGAGTAGATTTTAATAAAGGGAATTTTTTAGACTGAAAAGACCACTTTTCCCTTAGAAATCACTTTTAGGAATAAGTTTTTTTACATATAATCATAGAATCATAGAATGGTTAGAGTTGGAAGGGATCTCAAAGATCATCTAGTTCCAATTTCCCTGCCATGGGATCTAGTAGATATTCTGAGACTGACTGGATTTTAGTGCTGTTGCCTAAGGTGAGGAGTAAACTCATTTCAGAAGTAATAAATTCACAACTGAAATGGGCAGCTGCTGCTGTCTGACCCAGAAGCAAGGAAAGATCATTCCAGTGCTGCTGAGTTGTTGTCATACCCTCTGGAGCTGAGGGTAAGTGCTGAACTCCAGGGTTGGCCACTGGAGGATGCAAAAGGTGAGCCTGAAAATCACAGCTGATGGTGCAAGCCTGTAAGCCTTTCTGTGAATGCAGCACATTAACCTCACATCGGGTCTCTGGTCCAAATTATGGGCTTCTTATTGCACAGAATCATATATATCAATATATATGTCAGGGCTGGCTGGCAGAATCTGTGGAAAGAAGCCAAGTTTGAAGTGCGTAGAGAAAAGATGGAGCAGCTACCCATGACCATCCTGTTTGCTCAGATTTTTCACTCTTCTAGATTGTCAGTGTACATGGAAATCTTCTGTGAATCGTTATCTCCCATTCACAAATGTGTAGATGGAGCTGTGGTAGCTGAGGAGATTCTGAGTTCCAGGAAAGAAAGCAACCTCTTCAGCTCACGTCCCTGACATCAACTGTCATGACATTACTCAAGAGCTCAGGGTGGCAGGAAGGATTTTTTAGATGTTGCAGATGCACCATTCTGTGACTTTTCTCTTTACTTACTTTCTCTTTATTGTACTTGAACTGTTATTTCACAGGGTTTGTCCCAAAGCAACACACAGGTGGTGTAAGTTCTCTTTTCCCTGACAGGGGGTCAGGTTAAGGGAGACACATGTCACAACCAGTTACTTCTGCGTACACTTTTAAATAACCGAGCTGTTATCACTAACAGTATCAGGCTGCTGTTATTATTAATAACAGAAAACTATTCCCATGGTGCTTATTCCCTTACATAGTTCACAGGCAGACTTCCACTCACTCACGGCTGCACAGCTGGAGCAGCAGATCATGGGCCAGTCCCAGCTGTTGTCTCAGAAGCAGAGGGACAGAAAATCCCTCAAGGAGTCCTTTGTTTCATCACATGTATGTATAATCCTATGGTCTTTCTCTGCATAGAGCCCATAAAATCCTTCTTGGATCTAGTTGGATTTGTACAAGTCATTGTTGGAAGTGTGTGCTGGTGGCCTTGTGCAGATCTGGCCAGTTTGTGCTGTCTTGAGTTTATCAGCTCTGATGAATTCAACAGGACAACTAGTCTCCAAAGCTTATGAGTTCTTGGGAGGCTTTTATACAGTACCCCTCAGCACGTATTTTTTTTCTCTCTTTAACCTGTTATTTTTTGGCAATTATTTCTCTATCCACACCCTATACCTGTAGAGGTCAGTTGCATAAATTCACGAAGAGGCTTTTATGATAAAAAGCTCTCCTTTCAGACACATAAAAAGCTTATAATCATCAGAGCGCATAGCAAGTCATAGCAAGAACTCTCAAACAACACTTTGTTGAATTATTTTTACTGATAAATTACTATTTCTATGTACTTAAAAACACAGATGCTAAGTGATGCAAGCAATGAGTAAATAAAATGCAGCCTGGCAGATGAAATCCATGCTGAAGGTGAAAACATTGTATTTTATATTTTTTTTGCCTTCATTACAAAGGTCACTTACCATGTTTAGTTTGGGCTTGTCATGGTGATATTACCTGTATAGAGGGAAGGGAGGGCAGGAGGTTGAAAGGAACAGAGAAAGGAAGAGAAAAAGGAAGGAAGAAGAGGAAGGGAGGAAGGGAGGAAGGGAGGAAGGGAGGAAGGGAGGAAGGCAAGCTCATAGAGATTTTCTGACCCTCTTGAGCTCAACTCATTATATTATTCTTTGTTTGTAGAACACTTGAGCTAGCTTTTTCTGCCCAGAGAAGGAAAATCTAAGCCTCTAAACTCCCAAGTACTAAATCTACCTAGATAAGAAAAGCTAGCCTCTTTTCAGAACTTTATAGAGCAGTGTGTTGACCTTAGCAATGCAGCAACACCCATGTTTTTGGAGGCACAGCTGTCCCTGAGCCTTCTCTTCCAGCTTAGGGGCTCCATGACATCTAAGTTTTGAGCTGGGATTAGGGCACAGTCATAGTGTATGCTTCGTAAGGGTTACCTGAACGCAGTGCCTCAACAATATGTTTTAAACTAATCTCTTAGAAATGCATCTTGGCACACCTTCTTCCCTCTATAGCAACTCAGATTTCTGTGGACACGACCACAGGTGGTGGACATGGTGCTGACAAAAGAGAAGCAGAATAGAGGTAGCTGTTCTTTTTCATCCACATTTCTGAAGGACTGGACTGGCACTGAAGGGCTCCTTCACATGCATAAATTTCTATATGCAAAATGCCTTACTTTTAGCTGTCCTTGGATAATAAAGCACTAGTGAGAAGTTAGATGTAAGAGGTACATTTTGTCTAACAGTGAAACAGCTGATATACAGCTTTTCCTGTCATGCCACGTTTGGAGGAACAATGACAGACTCAAAAAACTCCAACATTTTCCTACTACCCTTTATCTGAAACAGGTTTGATTTCATGCCTTTGTAAATTATACAAGAGACAAGATACTGATTTGCCCTCAGTGTAGCCCTTGACAAAACTAATGCTTTTTTAGATACTCTCACTGGAGTTTGGCAGCATACTCTGCAAAAGATGTCATATGCACTCTGCTCACAAATCTTCATCTGACTGCAATACAGATTTATTAACACCAACATTTCGAAGGTCTGCTGTTCTCCATTTTGGCTTAAATCACTTTATGAACAGGTTATGAAGAAAACTTGAAGGATTTTCTTTTTTTCTATTCCTAGAGGATAACAAAGTGCCCATAGCCTTGCTGGAAGCAGAAGTTCTGCCAGGGGTCTCCTTAGGACCTAGCACCTTTGTAACAGAAGCACAACCGCAATGAAAAGTATAAATGGCACAACCAGCATTAATTCAGTATATAGAAAGAGTCTCAACTAGTTACATCTCTGGACAAACAGTCCCAGTGATTTTTCTGATGTGGAAGCTCTAGCCTTACCAGGCATTCATTTCTTTTGCATTTAGTTTAAGCTGCAGTAGAGGAAAAAATGGAAGGTTCTTAATGCACTTTCCCAAACTTGAGCCCTCATCCTGGGGCCTTGCAGCTATACCTATGAAAAACAGCTACAGGGGAACACCAGTCATCACAGCTATGCTGGGAAAGGATGCACGTTTCTGGGAAGATCTAATACAGCAGTCTCAGCTCCTTATTTTGTGGCCAACTTGCTGCATTGGAAGTGCTCTATATTTTGGCTAACAGGAACTGAGTGTTGACATCATACGAAGGTACCAGAACTAGCTCTGCCTGGGCTGATGTGTCTAGACAGCACTGTGTCACGCTGGCGAATTAGCTCAGGACACAGGATTGTTACAACTGCTGCAGCCTGGCACTGTGCCTGAGGCAATTAATCTTGCTTTGTAGCGGGACTAATTAGTCCGGGGGAAGCACAAGGCTGACCATTAGTGTCAAGACCAGAGCTAGCTTATCAAGACTTCTGTAGGCGTCTCCGTATGGTGCTGCCGCTGTGCAACATAAACACACCTGCAAGTGCGTGGCAAGCTCTTCAGGCATGAGGCTGTGGGCCTGAATGTCATCTGCATTAAAGTCCCGGACTAAAGCAGCCTTGGGGTAACTGTCTTGGGGAGAGGAAGAGGCTAACAGTCAGGATCGTGAGAAGGAGCCTTGGATCTCTGGGTGTAGCATTTACAGAGTGAAGCTCAGCTGAAGTTTTTGGGCACTGTGGAGATAATGAACAGCAAAACAGAAAATTGGCCGTGCACTTCTGATATTGGCCGTTTTGCAAAAGCCCCTCTAGCTGAAAACTTGCCCCACATTAAAAAAAGTGCAAACCTCCAATATTAGTTTACCAGCCAGATGAACAATCTGACCCAGCTGGCTGTCTGACCATGGAACTTTTCTTACCACCACAGGAGAATGAGCTGGGCAGGACGCAGGTAGCGAGGCAGAGCTGCCCTTTGGAGGCAGCTGGCAGTGAGACTGAGCAGTGTGGTGGTATACAGTCACGGTGATCTGCAAGGGATGGAAACAAACAAAAGCGAACAAACTGTGAGTGGAACTTTATTTCTAAGACTCTTACAAGCTGAAAGGCAAGCAGGTCTTGCTGATAGATATCACCATCCCATCATTTAACAGTGACACTTAGGACTTTTCTGTTTTCTCATCTGACTTTTATTTGCCTGTGTTGTGGTTTAACCCCGGCTGGAAACTAAGCCCCGCACAGCCGCTCGCTCACTCACCCCTCGTGGGATGAGGGAGAGAATCAGAACAGTAAAAGTGAGAAAACTGGTGGGTTGAAGTAAAGATAGTTTAATAGAGAAAGAAAAAGCCACACATACAAGCAAAGCAAAACAAGGAATTCATTGACCGCTTCCCATCAGCAGGCAAGTGTTCAGCCATCTCCAGAAAACCACGCCTAACAGTTACTTGGGAAGACGAACTCTGAATGTCCCTCACTTCCTTCTTCTTCCCCCAGCTTTATATGCTGAGTACGACATCATATGATATGGGATATCCCTTTGGTCAGTTGGGGTCAGCTGTCCCAGCTGTGTCCCCTCCCAACTTCTTGCGCACTCTCAACCTACTCGCTGGTGGGGTGGTGTGTGAAACAGAAAAGGCCTTGACTTTGTAAGAATTGCTCAACAATAACAAAAACATCTCTTTATTATCAACACTGTTTCCAGCACAAATCCCTAGAGTAGCTACTGTGAAGAAAATTAACTCTATCCCAGCCAAAACCAGTACACCTTGTAAGTAAATACAGATGTGTTTATTTCAAAGTGATCTCAAACTCTACCACCGAGACTTCCAAGACTTTTAAGTGGAGAAATGCAAGAGTTCTTTCTTTTTTAAAAGATAAATAAATAAAAGCAACGATGTGCAAAGGATCAAGGAGGATCACTGCATATTAGATGAAAATAACGGATTCAATTAATCCTGCTGAGGTAAATGAAAGCTGACTGCTAAAGAGAGCTGCTGCATCGTAATAAAGTTGAATGAACCTGGGTTTCAAGTCCTGTAGAGACTTTGAGGTAAAACTGTGAGACGCAAGAAGATTTTATTTGGAATATAGGAGCTGCAAAGTCAGTCTGCATAGAAATAAATGGTATCTCTCCTCTTTTATAAATCATGCTTTAACTCATTTCTGGAAAAGTAATAGCTTAGAGATGACACAGGCACATGAAATTTCCCAGATGTTAAATAAAAGACAAAGAAAACTTTTATAGAGTTGTCATCACATCATTATATTATTTGTGTGCAGATAAGTTTATACCAAAATCAGTGTTCTAAGAAATAGGGTGAGGAAAATAAACAGACTCTGTGCTCTGCAGATACTACTTTCCAGTGGAGCTCTATCAATGTTTCTGGGATCCATTTGGGTCACTACTCACAGCGGTGAACTTAATTACCCTGCTTCTTATTCTTTATGTAAATTTTAGATTTCTGGGTTTTTTTTCTCTATTTTGTTTAGAAACAGTGGAGAAAGACCACAGGCAAACCAGTAAGCCATACACGTAAACCACACACTTCTAATGACATTAGTCTCTGTTAGGTGCCTAGGCGGTCCACATAGTCAGGGCTAAGGTGATTGTCGGATTTGGGAGCAGCAATATCAGAATAACAGGAACAGCTGGTATTTTCTTATCTTCCTTGGTAACACAAGATGATATCCATTTTCTCCTGCCACCTGGGAATTCTACTTCATAAATAAATCTCATTCAGTTGCAGGGACCTATGACACCGGCAGTGACAGATGCTCCCTCGCCTTTCTGTGGTACATCACAGTTATGGCCTTCTGGGCCTTTTACAAAGTCATAGTTTGTTACAGTCCTGTTGTGAATGAGGATTTGGCATTTTGATGGGAATTCTGGATCAAACATCTTTCAAATGATAGCCTGAGGTGCAGGAAGAGCAGGCTCACAGTTCATTTGTTCATTCAGGCCCAGTGTTCACATGAAATGCAGTTAAAGATAACAAAACAGTTTGTATCTTCTCTCTTCATTTTTCTTAGGCTCCTCTCAGTTCACCAAGCTCCTGTGTCATCCTGTAGCTTCACAAGCTCTTGAAGAAGAATCATGAGCAAGGAGCTTAAAAATTCTGACATCAAAATCCATGCCACCGCTCTGTCTGTCCTGCAAAGGTCTATCAGAATTATCTTTGCTACCCTACCAGTCCTGCTTTTCTGCTGGGATCCCCATGGGCTCCCAGGACTGGCACTGCAGACAAAATGAACCAGGCTCCCTCATCTTTGACAGCTAAACATTTGAAACTGTCAGTGCAGGGTATAGTAAGATCCAGGACCTCTTCCAAATAAATACTATGAATGAGAATGAGATCACACTATTGAGGGTGGGGAGGAAGGTTTATTCCTGTAAATGGACATTGTTGCATGCCACTTGTCCTTAGAGGCAGAGAATGACTCTGACCCTTTCAGTTACCAGCAGAAGAGAAGCCAATATTAATAAAAATATTAAATAATATAAATATTAATATAGCCATTAAACTCTGCTGTCTACAAAGTTTCAGAGGGAACTCCAAGCTCATCCATTCCCTTGGAGTCCATTGGAAGTGCCTTAGTCTGCCTGCATAAATGTAGACTACCACAGCTGTCCTCTGACACTCGGACTGTATTGCTGCCTCATCCAGGAATGAGGGCCTGGATGTTCTTTTGCTGTGGAAAGGAGAGGCAGAACCGCCACTACTTCTCATGAAACTACGACTGTAATGTTCTTACAGATGCCCTTCCTTGATAATTCAGGGATGATGCACATTGTTTACACCTTCAGAACTGCAGAACTTCTAAAAAGCAGCTCCAGGATGTTAAGTTGCAGGGAGTGCGTTGCAATGGCAAGTGTGACCCATGAGGACATTTGCTTCTATGCACATGAATTCTCACATGGCACCAAGGAAAATTTATCTGTCATCTGAGTAGTTGCAGGGTGACTGCCAGAAGATTTAGAAGACTCTGACTGTGCAGCATGAATAGGCCAGGTGTCAGTAAACCAGTATTAATTGTGTTGTCACTTGCTACGCTTTGATTATTTGTGAAATAAAAAGAGAAGTGTTACAGTCAAGGAGCTAGAACAGGGCAGAATGATGTCGGTTTTGTAACAGTAGACTTAGTGGTAATTACAGCAAAACACGTTGGTGCTGTATGACTAAGGCAAGCCATTAAGACCACACTGTGACTGTGCTATTGTCAGGGAGTGTGCTGCTTTGTGTCAGCTCATGAGTAAACTGCACTTGGCTTCAGTATAAGTTTTAAATGAGTTGCTAATGCCCTTTCTGAATCTTAGGAAAGTAGTTTTATTTGGGAGGTACATGCCTGTTTTGCAAGACAAAGTAAATAATGGTTTTTCATAGGATAGGGTGGCACTGAGTAGTCATAAGGAACAACAAAAATCTGAGTTTGCAAGTCCTACTGACTGTATTTTATTTAAGAGGTATTATAACGTAGTACCTTAATATCTTGCCACAGAACCAGGCAAACAGCCTAGAAATAGCCACACAGCATGACAGTTTGCTCCTGAACAAATTCTAGCATGTTTGCTTGTTTTCTGGCAATATGTTGATCTGATGTTTTCCAATGCAGTTGTTGGTACTTCTGCTTCTTTCAAGCACTTGTTCCTTCCCCTCACAAGTTTCTCAGCTTGAGGGAGTTGGGAAGATCTGAACGCATACTCTCCTTTCTCCACTTATCCTCTTTATCAACTCTTTAATAGTTATGAAGAAAATACCTGTCAAATGCTCAGGACACCACTAAAATTACTAAAGAAGCATTATTAGACTTAAAGGATTAGGAAAAAAAATATATTAAAACCCTTAATATATTTAAGGATTCATCATAACCCAGGCATGGGTTCGTAAGGCCATATTTGCCTTTCAAATGACACTCATCTCCCAGCACAATGAGGTGGTGAGGGCATTTATCTAAAGTTTGTTCCCATGGTGACTGTGCCAATGGAGGGAAACAGAAATGAATCTTCAGGTAGTGCCAAAATAAGGCATTCAGCAACATCTGCTAAATTTGATATAGGAGCAGGTAATTTTAGCTTACATAACATTTCTGGAGGGCGTGGATGCTTAAGGAAAACAATTGCCATGGGGAGGATCTTATTTGCCTGTGAGCGCATGTGTGGTTGTCTTTTCCAGAACAGCAATGAAGCTATTAGGGGAAGATGTCCTGTCCGTACAAGGGGAAACAAAGATATCTCTCCCAATAAGGATGGTATCTCCTACAGTTGTCAAGCAAATTTTGTATATGAAGATCGTGTCTGGTAACAGAAGGGTCCTTCATGCTAGTGTCCATCTTATGGTCTACAAATGGGAAAATGTGTCATGATCGCAGACTTCTGCAAAACCAACTCAGAAAGGAGATTCATCTGTCTTCCTAAGGACTCTGCTTTAGACAGGTAAAATAACAATTTTGTTTATTTTTCTTTTGAAATAAGAAAGATTTTATCTACATGATCACTTACTGCTTGTTTCTAAAGTTCATTATAATTGTTCTGTGGGTTTCATTCAAATGTTGTGAGATCTGCTTTAGTTTTCAACTCACTTTATATTGGTTCATTCCTCTAGAAAATTGCTTACTGGCTTGTCAAGAACATGTCTTGGGTACATTTCCATTGTTTAAACTCACTCTTCACTTATTTTATCTGACTTCCAGAGAGCACTTTTAACATAAATAATGCAGTGTCCACATGAGAGTTGTACCCATGCAAAACCGGTGGCAGAAGATTTTGGCCTTTGAGCAGCAGTTATATCCATCCAGATATATCCAGACAAAAAAAAAAAAAAAAAAAAGAGTGCAAATGCATGCAAGGATGTGTGAACCTAGGTCAGATGTACAGGCAGAAGCGTGTAGCCTAGCTGAGATGGAAGAGTTCTGGAAATAGGTGGTTTTAGTAAATTGCAAGACCTCTGTGTTTTCCCAGTGGCAAATGAAATATGACTACAAATATACTTCAGTCTTAAAGATCAGATTTTTGAAAAAACAAAACTGCTGCTCTGCAAACATTATATTCCTGTCCATCTATATGCTCTAGTAGGTTGAACAGTTATGTGTTCTCCATGGAACCAGCTTATAATAATTTTGAAAAATTAGGCAAATCAAAAACAAATAATGGAGTAATTTGCCAGTGATTTAAATTGTTGGCCTGGAATGAAGGCATTATCAGGATCCAACCACTATTATTTTGTAAGCATATTACCTACACTGGACAGCTGTTTTCACATAGTAATCATGGCTTTATCCATCATTTCCATCTCTTGCTTATAGGGATGATCTTCCATAAAAATCTGTTCTTAGATTGGTATTATACTTGTATTGCATTTTAAATCCCCTAATCAATATTCAGCCTTTGCCCCTTTTTCCCCGTTTTTTTTTTACTTTAGGACAAAACCATCTGTTTCAGCCCATAATAAATTTAACATTGTATCACAGTTGCAAATCTGATTCAGATCAATGGCTTGTAAGTTACAAATTCTAATGATCTAATCTGTTGTTAAATATTCATAAAGGAAGCTTGGAGAATGCGCACTCAGCTCCTTTCTAAAGGGTGTAAAACACCCAACTGCATTTTACCAATTGATCATGTGCATTTTCATATTACAGAAGAGTGTTACAAAAGCTTCTACATTGTCAAGCTCTTATTCCAATCTGTAGCATCTATTCACCTTTGAACAAAACAGCAACATTATTCCTTTTATATATATATAGCAAGTATGTTAATGCAAAACATGCCTGTTCTTTATAGCAGCCTTTCAGATGGAGTCCTCTGTGAGATACAAGCTATAGCACACAAGGATCCACAGACATCGACCTCTGCCAGCCATGAACTCTGAAGATCCATGAGTAAAGGATTAAGGACAGCATCTACATACAGAAATAATGCAGGTCCCTAGAATGCCAAAATGCTACAGGAAATGCACAAATCTATTAAGAAATTTTAGATATTTGTTGATCCGAATTAGGATTTTGTAAGGAAAAGATATATACTAAGGCATATACTAAGATACGCACTTTTGCCTACATTGTTTTCTTTTCTTGGGAAGATACAAGTCCTTTTAGATTTTAAGCTGAAAGAAAATATTTACCAATGCAAAGAAGCTCAGATAATCCTAGCAAGTGACTCTTGTCATGAAACTCGATTTGGAATATTAGCACCCCTGTAATGCCAGGAGATTTCTGATTCTCTGCAAACACTGAGGAATAGAATTCAGTGAATAATCATGATCTTCTGCCTCAATTTCCTTACAAATTGGTTTTTTTTAATTTTTTTTTTTAAGTTGTGACTCTTTAAACATCAGTCTGGGAAGGAAAAAAACATCAAAGGGCACAAAGATTACAAGCGATAAAAATATCTTCCCACACTTTCCAAACTAACTGCTTGACAAAATAGCTAAATTTGAGAGGCTTGGGCTGACTTCTCAGAATGGGCCTGATCCAGAAGCTGTTACAGAAGAAATTATCTCTGCTGAGATCAATGAAAGTATTGCCTGTGCACATCCTCCGAGATCAGGACTCATCGATGAGTCAGAGTCATTCTCACTCCCCACTTTCTTCCCTTACCTCAAAAGATCCTGAATTTGTTCCATCCATAATGTCATTAGATTTAATCTATTTTGGAACATGAAACCAAAATTTAACAGCTCTCCATGTATACTGCTGTGCTGTCCTGACTAAAAGCGTTTTACTACAGCGGCTACCCTTACATTTGCTCTTTCATACTTATTTCATAGGAACGAAACAAAAGGCTCACTCCTGAATTCCAGCCAAAGGATAGCTATCACAAGGTGATAAAAGACTGTGTCCTTTGCTATCCTGCAACCCACCAGGCAGCTGAATTGTGTGTCCTGCAGAAAATGGAGCTGGCATCTGGAGCGGTTTGCAGAGCCTGCTCTGACCTCTTTGCTCCTTTTGATTTGCAAATGTCAGGCGGTTTAGGATTACGAAGCACAGCCGGTGAGGTTTCACAGGAAGGAATTTTTCTCGATATACGCAGGTAGAGACTTTTCTCTGGATGTGTTCGTGATGAAGAAGAAGCTGCTGGTTTATAATCTAATAACATTGATATGCAATGATTTTATGAATAGCAAACGCAATCTAGTCAGGGAAGTGACGTTACTGCATCAAAAGTTAATAGTCTTTCCTGCGAAAGTATGGGCTAGCTAAATAGGGGATAACCAGAAAAAAAATAAGTGAGGATAACTCCTTTCACCTTGGCAATAGCACAAATGCCACTGAAACACACAGGAAGGGAAAGAGCACTTGCATCAGAGCAACCTACCTCCAAGCTGTGACACAGATGTTTCGCCGCTGCAGAGAGCAGTGCTGGTGTCACTAAACAGCTCAGACATGACTCGCACCCCTGGAGAGGAGGGGAGGCTATAAAAGGGTCCTGAGCAGCTGACAGACCTTTTCCTTGACACCAGCAAGACAGAAATGGTGGGTGAGTGTGAGGCTGCCACCTGCATCCCAGCTGTGCAAGTGCTTTAGGACAGTGAGAACATGCAGAGTCACCATATGGAAGACAGACATACACTATACAGCCTAGGTATAATTACGGACAATTTATTGAATCCTTTCTTCTTAAAGGATTTTGCTCTAAATAAATCATGCTTTGTGTGTAGCAGGCTATTTGTTCACATAGGGTCTGTGATCATCCCTGTTACCTGATATCTCCTGCTCATTTGAAAATGCCTAAGAGTTTCAGACTGAGCTGGTTTGAGTACAGTTACATGGGGCTAAGTGAAGACTAGGAAGCCTACCTGAAAAAGCAGGCAGGTTTGGAGGCTGCTAGCCCTCTATGGGGTCCATGCTCTTGCAGATAGTCCTCCACTTTTGTCTGCAGTGCAGACACAATCCCTGCCAGCCCCTCTGTTAAGACTGGACACTGCTGCAGGCACTGCACTCACTAAGCCTCAGGGCGAGCCCCTATATCAGTTTGAAAGTGCAGGGATAGCTGACATTATCAGCATGCTGTCGTAGGTAACCCTGCTGAGGAAGAGGTTAATCTGATGAAGGAGGCTGTTGGAGGTGTTGCAGACCCTTTTTTGGGGTCAATTTATTATGCCATCTTTAGCCAGGCACAAGTTTACCCAGGATACATGCAACTTAAAAGTAGAAACCAGCTATGCATTGGTTATCTCACGTAGAAGATAGCTAGGATTCACCCAGCCATTGAGCTAAGCCTTAGTGTGGTCACCATCCCTGACAAGGCATCAGAGTATTTGCCAGGCAGGCAGGAGGAGAAAGGGCAGCTGCCGTAGGTCCAAGGGACAGATCCTCAGCATTGCTGAGCTATCATCTTCACCAGCTCCATTGGTGCAGATGGTACCGACTGCTTGACATGACAACCTGATGATTCCCTCTTTTTATTCTCTTTAGGATTTCATGCCTTTTCATATTAACACTTTCCCTTTTGAGTTGCTAATGATCCCATCCTGAAATCTTAATTTTTACCTTCCTTTTCCTTATACAGACTATATCACAGCTCTTCCTGGGTGCTCTTTCTCAGCAGTCTGAGTGAAGGTTACACACTTGTGCCATTGACAGCGGGACTGAGTGTATCCTCAGCACGTTTGCTGATGACATCAAGCTGTGTGATGTGGTAGACACGCTGGAGGGAAGGGATGCCATCCAGAGGGACCTTGACAGGCTGGAGAGGTGGGCCTGTGAGAACCTCATGAAGTTCAGCAAGGCCAAGGGCAAGGTCCTGCACGTGGGTCGGGGCAATCCCAAGCACGAGTATAGGCTAGACGGAGAATGGATTGAGAGCAGCACAGAGGAAAAGGACTTGGGAGTGCTGGTGGATGAGAAGCTCAACATGAGTCAGTAATGTGCACTTGCAGCCCAGAAAGCCAACCATATCCTGGGCTGCATCAAAAGAAGCGTGGCCAGTCGGTCGAGGGAGGTGATTCCGTCCCTCTACTCTGCTCTCATGAGACCCCACCTGGAATACTGCATTCAGCTCTGGGGTCTCCAACACAAGAAGGTCTCTGCCCATGACAGGGAGGTTGGATTAGATGATCTCTAAGGTCCCTTCCAGCCTATACCATTCTATGACTCTATGATACTATGACATGGACCTGTTGGAGTGAGTCCAGAGGAGGCCCATGAAGATGATTCGAGGGTGGGAACACCTCTGCTATGAAGACAGGCTGAGAGAGTTGGGGTTGTTCAGCCTGGAGAAGAGAAGGCTCTGAGGAAATCTTCTAGCAGCCTTCCAGTACTCAGAGGAGGCCTACAAGAAATCTGGAGAGAGACTTTTTGCAAGGGCATGCAATGATAGGACAAGGGGCAATGGCTTTAAACTGAAGAGGGAAGATATAATTAGATGTAAGGAAGATATTCTTCGCTCAGAGGGTGGTGAGGCAGTGGAACAGGTTGCCCAGAGAATTTGTGGCTGCCCCCTCCCTGGAAGTGTTCAAGGCCAGGTTGGATGCGGCTTTGAGCAACCTGGTGGGGTGGAGGGTGTCCTTGCCCATGGCAGGGGGGTTGGGACTAAATGATCTTTGAGGTCCCTTCCAACCCAAACCATTCTTTGATTCTATGATTCTACATTGTAGCTGGATCCTTAACACTTGGCTGTGAGGCAGCTAAAGCACTTGGGGCAGGTCAAGGCTTTTACAGCAGGGATTTCAGACAGAGGTTGGAGAGGCTGAAGACCTGAAAACAGATGTGCACCACAGAAATCAGCAAAGGGTTACCCCAGTGACGGTAGCAGCATCCCCTGCAGCTTTGTCAGGAACATTTACTGATGCACACAGCTCTGCATTCTGCGCTGTCAGGGCAGAGATCTCTGTTTCTGCATCACCGGCAATCTGTTAATAACTTAACTATTCCTTGCAATGAGTTACACAGCTGGTGAGTGGGAATGCACGTATGAGTTAGCATTCTTGCTAAGGTGTCATTTTCAAGGTGTTCTTGCCTTCAGGCTTCCAGTCTGCAGCTAAATCTCAGGGATGATAAGGAAGCAAGGAAAGCAGATTAGAAATTCTGTGGTCACAGTACTTATTCCTGAACATCCTGGGCTTTTTATAATGTCATTAGTATTTTACTAGATATTTGATTTTATTATAATTGCTACTGCTTTTGTAACAGAAGTTTCTGATGTCACTGCGTTATCATTTCAAGAAGAGTCACGTCAGCCTTCAATCAAGGTATAAATAGCATGAAGGCTTGTATGAGCCTTTTCCACAACTGTTAGTACTGGACAGTCTTCTCTAAACTTCACAAGAATTGATGAACATCTAAGAATTTATGTATCAGTTTTCCTGAACTCTCCTCCTTCAACTTGCCAAAGTCATCACTGAGATCAGCAAAATGGACAAAAAGAACCTATTTCATGACTTCTGCTGCTCTAATTCTAGCTAAAAAAAAAAACCCGATTCAGTGAAATAAACAGTTAAGACCATGATAGTTAAGTCATAAATAGGCAGAGTAATTTAATGAGGAGTTGTCAAAACTCCTTACTTGAAGAAAAAGACATATTTGCTGATACTTTAAATATGTGAAATGTTCAAGGGTTTCATAGGTAAGTACAAAATCCCAAATAGCAATGTTGGATTGTGTCGACACAGAGCTTGACTATACCTGTGCACAGACAAGAGTATGTCAATATATATTTTATAGTACATTGTGAAATCCTACAGATTTAGCCATGCCAGTACCAATGAAGCAGTAAAACATCTCCACTCACCTTCAGTATGGACACAGCTGTTTCAGTCTAAATCTGCCTGCAACAATGAAGGTTATTCCCATTTAGATGCAAGGAATAAGCTACTTCAGAATATTTATTTCTGCTTTCTCACTTGAAAAGAATCATTTTTAATAAACAAGCATACAAAGTGATGTGTGAAATGAGCTCAAAATCCCAAATTTTACTCATTTACCTCTTCTTTCACACAGAACCAAGGTGATAATGTTCTTTGTCCAGCTCAAATTAGAAATATTTTGGGTTCTCATTTTATAGTAAACAGAAAGTCTAAGTTAAAGAGTCAAATTCTTATATTAATCAGAGCACTGAAAAGACAATCTAGATAAAGTATGAATTTAATTACATATCTATTTGCTTTTAAAGCATGACTGTACACTAAAAAGGTTGTTAAAAAAAAAAGCTCCAGAGTTTGTAACATAATTCTAACAATAGATATTGTCGTCTGAAAATCATCTCAAATTAAAAAAATTTTTAAAAGTTTATTTTTAAAGCTACACTTTTTGCTTGCAGGAATTTTTCTTATTTACCATGTTAACATAGTTATTTTAAGACACTCAAAATAGAAGACAATATTGAACAGTCAGAAACATTTTAAATCCAAAAAGTTTGATTAAGCTTCCTTGGCCTGCCAGACTGGAACCATTGAAGAGCCTCATTGCTGTATGCAAAAGTGTTCAAGGAGTCTGTGGCATCACATTTGGCCATGGATGCTCCCAAGGTCCAAGAACTCCTCCAACTCCATTCATAGGTGGGTTAACAGAGAAAGTTCTTGTTTTGATTTTGATTTCAGGCCTTCTTTGAACCTCTGAGATTTCTCAGCTCTCCCACATGCCCTTCAGAAGAATTGAGCATGTTTTGACTCAAAAGTTCTTCAAGTGATATAAATATACACCTGCATGGCTTCATTGAAGACTGTGAGAAATCCATTGGTTTACATGAGCTAATAAAATGCCGTCAATATGAGAAATGTACTTAAAATAAGCAAAAGCTTAATAGTATGGCTATAACATCTTAAAATATTTCCTTGCATAGCTTTCCTTAAATCTGATGGAATTACGATGACTGGAAAAAGCTATAAGCTCTAAGTTAAAACGTAAAGGCAGACTTAACTCAGCACTGGTAGGGCCATAGTCCAACCAGTTTCTTTAAAATATAGTTGGACATTGGGCATGAGTAGAAAGGGTGACGTCACTTGAGTTATTTGTTTCTCTTTTATCTGTTTTTCATAAGTGGGTTAAGTGAATTACTGGTTGAGAAATCAATGTAAATCTTTATTTGTGCTAAAATTGTTTAACTGCCTATTTTAAAATTTATTTGTAGGCTTAGAGTCATACAGTCAGGTGAAGCAAACAATAGAAAAAACATTTAAGTGACCAACTGTCCAGTACAAGTAGCAAATGAGGAACAGTGAATAGTCAAAGCAGTAATGCTTCTCCAAACTTAGTGAGAAATTTAAAAGCTGAAAATAACTCAGATTAATTTTTTTTGAATAATTTAAAATAAGAACCCAATTTACAAATGCTGAAATGCAGAGTATACAGCTAATGAAAACGGAAGATAATTCTGCACATAGTGTTCACTGCAAAATCTGGGGCTTAGTTTATTTATTAACATTAACATCATTTTTAGTGACAGTATCATTATTAAAGGAATGACTGTGAAACTAATAGAGAATTAAACATTGAAATAATTGAAAGAGAGTATCTAAAATGGCTGAAGCATCTAGAGTGGAGGTAAAGCCGCCATTAGACAGATTCTCAAGAGATTTTGATTAACAGTCTGGGGTGAGTGAAACTATTAATAACTAACTGGTTTTGATAAGTTTATTTCTTTTAATCCCATTTCCTTGGTTTGACACAGGTACAAGTCATGTAATTAGAAGCCTTGATCCACTAAGAAACCAATGTCAAGTGACATTGGGTTCATTTATTATGTTGGAGTCAATAGGCCATGCAGGTTTTTTTAATCATCTTTATTCTCATAAGAGTTAAGCCACAGCATGGTAACAGATGCTTGACATTCAGCGCACTTGGAGGTTTTCAAAGTAATTTCTAAATTAAGTTCACATGGGAATATACCGTTTAAAAACTGTATCTTTAAAAAACATTTCCAAACAAAAAGTTGAGTATTTTGCATCAAAGCTACCATTGCTAACACTTTCAGTTTTAACTCATATGCAGGTTCATATACCTGTCTGCCATAGCGAATGAGTATATGGAAACTCAAAGATCTGTTTCTTTCTAAAAAGAGACATAACTTACTTTTCTTCATGATTTTTTAGATGATGTTTGGAGTCAGTAGTTCAACTAATTACATTTCTTTTTGCAGTCACCATTTCAGAATGACTGTAGGAGAGAAAAGGAAAGTGTTTTGGATAAAATGACATATCTGCACAGATTTCCAGTAGACTGTTAAACGAATAATCCATCTTTGGTCTGTCAGTGATATAAAGAATGTATTCCATTTTTGGGTATTGGAAAGTAGCTGTGGGAAGTTCTCGTGTTATTTTACTTTGCACACACAGAGCTTCATCCCATTGCCATGAAGACAATGTCAAAGCTTTCCTGAGCTGTAGCAGTGCAGGATTAGAGCCTAGAATCATTAATATTTGGGAAATCATTAATTTGTCATACATATGGTTAATCCCAGCAACTAGCCAGTATTTTTTGTTCTTAGTAAATAATAAACATGGCAAATATTTTGCTGAATTGACTACAAAAGAATATAGGAAATAAAAGACAGTTTACCTTTTATATATTATGAAAGATTATAATAATAAAATATAATAGTAATAATAAATATAATAATAAATAATATGCAGATAATTTGCTCTTTTAATCTCATTACATTTTCAAAATGCAATCAAGAATAAAGCAATAGAAAAATTAAGTTCTCAGTGTATCATAGGGAATTTCATAGGATATCCTAGATTATTTTAGCTAATGTTTTTTCACTAATTTTGCTTTACCGCATTGATAGACTCTCCTAATTCTTCATGTGTCAGTCTGAAAAAATGCCTAACACCATGTTAAACTATTCTCAGAGACAATAATCAATATCAGTGTAGATGAAAGAAGCTACAAAATTTAAACTTCTGTCCTCTTTGCCAGAGTGATAAATTGGCTTTCTGTTTTCAAACACAACACTCATGTCACTGAGTTTACAATTCAGACACTCCCTGTTTCTCCTAAACTTAATGAACAGCAAGTTAAATATGAATTTCATAACTCAGCAGCTGTCTGTGAATATACAAACAATCTAGCTTGCTAACTTTCATAAAGATTTGGAGATAAGTCAAGAAAGTTGTAACCGGGTAGGCTGAGAAGCAACAAGAAAAGATGTTACAGACATGCTGAGGTCCTCTACTTTGTTGTCAATCAATATAAGAAGAAATACTGATTTCAGAATATTAAGACTCTGAAACTCAAAGAATTCCCAAAACATATAAGACTACTAAAGATGTTCATGACTGACAGACTCTGATAAAGTACTTACGTCTCTCATCTCATCAATTTTTTGGTTCTTGAGAAAAATTAATCTATAAAGAAAAAATACAAGCTTTATTGTGAAGGTAAAACTGTTATGTTAACAATCAAATAACATGCAACAAGAGCATTAGAAAATCCTTAACAGGAAGCTACCCCAGCTTATCATTTTGAGTTGGTTTTTTTTTCTAGAGAAAGGTAAAGTAAAACTGAACAGGACCATGGAAAAAAGGCAGCAAGAATCATAGAATCATAGAATGATTAGGATTGGAAGGGACCTCAAAGATCATCTAGTTCCAACTCCCCTGTCATGGCCAGAGACACCTTCCACTACACCAAGTTGCTCAAAGCCTCATCCAACCTGGCCTTGAACACTTCCAGGGGTGGGGGCATTTACAACTTCTCTGGGCAACCTGTTCCAGTGTCTCACCACCCTCAGAGTGAAAAATTTCTTCCTTATATCTAATCTAAATCTACTTTCTTTCAGAAGGCTCAAAGCACAACAGAATAAAATAGAAATCTCAAAGAAGATTGAGTCTGACAGGTTCTTTTAAGGACCTGAGTGTGCTGAGACTGAGCATAATTGTAGTTCAGCAAAATGAATGATTCCCTCAAAAGTACATGCCTATTGTCAGAGCGAAAATACTTGATTTGGGTTCTAGTTCTCACAGCTTTGGAGGATGGAGAAAATAAGAAGGAAAAATAATCAGGTTCAAGAAGAATAAATTGCTATCGCTGGTAGAGAAGGATTAATTAGAAGTAAAGGCCTTTAAGTAGAACCTGAGGATAGACGGTAGTTCAAAAAATAAAATGAAAAAATCACAAAGGGTCTAGCTGATCATTAGATCTGAAATATACCACCTTAGAAAGCACTAGGTGTGAAGTTTCTTTAATCACAAGCCTAAGAAGACCTGTCAGATTATCCTGGATCTCACTCTACAGAAAACTAATTCTAGGAAAAAGAAAGATCTCAGCCTTAAAGACCTGCGGTCTTTGATAAAATAACAATTATTTCAGTTATACCTAGCTCACAGCTCTGATTTCTGAGGTGTGTTTATGCCCTAGACTCAGTGAGAAGGAAAGCGGTGAGTTTAGATATTCACAGATGTACAAGATTCTTCTGAATTTCTGACATACCTGCAAATTTTCCCTGACTTCTGAACTTAAGCCAACATATCCTTTTTTTAATTAATCCAGATTTCCTTTTCTTTCTCGTAAATTTATATAATGATTAAAAGATTTGTCATAAGCTTGGCAAATTCCTCTTCATTTTATGTTCTTATGTGTACCAAACTAGAAATTTCTGTCTGTTCCTCTAAATTCTATATTTTAGGACAATACACGGATTTTTTAATTGGCTATTGAGTTACTGACCTGACATTTGCTACACACAATACTTCTTATTTAAAACAATATTTGGATTTATTAGATTAACAATTGACATATTTTATCACACAAATTTTGAAAGTAAAGATCATTATTCAAAATATAAGGCTATTGATGAACAGGATTTTTTCTCAGTAGATTGTTATAAACACAAGAGGTGATATAACTGAACAGTCCTCCCACTAGAAACGAATCAAATCTTATCAGCTACCTATCATCAGTCCTTCAGTCTTGTTTTGTTTCTGAATCTGCATTGTGCCAAGAAAACTCTTCAGACACAATATTTTCCCATTCTGTACCATTAAGGTCACAGGAAACTTCTTGCTTGGATCATCTGTCTCTACCTGGCTCAGACTAATAGTAGGACTTCAAATATGCATACGTAGCATTCCCAGGCAGGGATATCTCAGCTAGTTATAGAGTGTAAAACCAGAAATGTTTTACAAGGAGTCTGAGCCTAGCCTCCTCTGGCCCCTTGAGGCTCTCTCCTCTGATGATCTTCCCATGCCTGTATGTGTCTGCAGCCTTTAGACTGAGATTCATGGCCCACCAAGATGAGGCTGATTGGCATATTGCTAGTAAATAACAATCACTTTACTAATGGAGGCCGGTGAAACCAAGAGCCTTTTAAATGGGCAATAAGATACAGCTAGGCAACAGAACCTGATAGGAGGCCACAAGTAGAACTTGAGAACCCTTCAGATAGATGGAGTCAAAGTCGGCAAGCGGTCAGAAACATGAAGGTGCGATGTGGAAGACTAGAAGAATGAAAACAATTACACGGATCCACCCAATGTCTGATATTTACACCAAGGATCACTCAGATTATAGGAAAACAGGTGAGTGGCAAGATGTCGTAGGGTAGGAGGAGTGGATGTGCTCCAAATAGCATCAGAAAAACAAACAAGTCAAGAAAACGCACTATAGCCATCTCAGCCTCCATTTCAAAAGAGAGAGCTAGCAGCACAAGACCATAGCCTAACCTTTCTGTCAAACAATGTGTCAGTCCAAGGTTCCCCTTCAGTGCTTACAGGCACATTTTACAACTGAAGGTAGTGTTTGGATGGTGTCTATTCCTATTGCTTAAAACTGTGGCAATAAAAGTCAGCCTACCGAAATTTGATTCAGAATCAGTCATAGTGCAATTTGAACAGAAAGTTGCAAGCAGAAGGAAAATCTAGCTGAACAGAATTTTAAAGCTCAGCGTATGGAAACCATGGGGGAAAAAATTCAACTTTTTTAGAGTGTAACTAGGTATGCTCCACTCTGCAAGACTTAAGTCCTGTGTTTTCAGGAAACTTCATGATCTAGGACAATATTATACTACATGTTTTACCATAACAATAATATTTTTTAGGTCACTGTGAAGAGTAAAGCACCACACAAGATTTACCCTACAGGCAGCTGTGTTAAATACTGCGTGCCATTTTGCACACTTTTTGACACTTTTACACCTCTAGCCCAGCTAATGCAGACTTTTTCTTCTCTGCTTGAACTTAAAATATAAGCATGATCAATACCATTTAATCATATATACATATAATTGCTTACAAATTGCTCCAGAGATGACTTCCTGGATAACAGCAGCCTAACTGATGCACTGCTTCTCTAACCCTTCAAAAACTAAAAATAAATTGTCATGTGTTTGAATCTGCCAACAACTTCACCTCTATCAGGAAATAGGAAAAATTCCTCCAGCCATTACTTAGTCTTCTACAACCATATCATTCACTCACCACACTCAGTTTTGATGAGAGGAACCTTACTTTCAAAAAGCAATAAAGTTTTTAATACAAAAGTAGATAACTCCACCCATGAGCTGAACAAACATGACATTCTTAACTTTCATGGCACAGCTTGCTCAGTCATTTAAAGGGTTTACAATCTAATTAAAGATTTCTCCCAAGCCTTCTCTGCAGAAGACAATTCATAAATCTCAGTCCTTGGGAGCAGGAATAATACGGAATCAGGTACAATGCGGTTTCAGGAAGACAGAACTTGTCCCCACAGCATATTGCAATGGGCTGCAAACCGTGTGAAATGATACAGAAAAGAAACCATACAGGCAAGAAAGTGAAGAATCCTACATGCACCAAGGAATGACTAAACCTAGTGCCAGCTCTACTACTTTCCCTCTCCAGAAGGTACCACTCCCAGCTTTGTTTGAGACTCGACTTCCACTTGATCCACTCTGTGACACTTACAGTGAGTGAAAAGAGTCTTCCCCATTTAAACATGGCCTTATTTCAAGCAGTCAGGGACAGAGGAATCAAGCTGTAAAGTTGCCATTGTATTTTCTAAGCAGCTATTTGTAATATAATAAGATAAAAATCTGGTCCATCAGTAAAATTTTAACTGTAATGCATTAAAAAGTCATTTCACAGCAAACACTTTTTCAAAAAACATCACCCACAGTGCTCTGCTGCATATTCATGTAAACGTTTTGAGAACACAAATGTTTTGCGCTAGTTTTGGCTGGGATAGAGTTAATTTTCTTCATAGCAGCTACTATGGAGCTGTGTTTTGGATTTGTGCTGGAAACAGTGTTGATAATAAAGAGATGTTTTAGCTACTTCCAAGCACTGTGTACACAGAGTCAAGACCTTTCTGCTTCTCACACCACCCCACCAGCGAGTAGGCTGGAGGTGCACAAGAAGCTGGGAGGGAATGCAGCCAGGACAGGTGATCTCAACTGAGGGATATCCCATATCATATGACATCATGCTCAGCATATAAAGCTGGGGGAAGAAAGAGGAAGGAGGAGACATTCAGAGTGATGACATTTGCCTTCCCAAGTAACTGTTACGTGTGTTGAAGCCCTGCTTTCCTGGAGATGGCTGAACATCTGCCTGCCGATGGGAAGTGGTGAATGAATTCCTTGTTTTGCTTTGCCTGTGTGTGCGGCTTTTGCTTTCCCTATTAAAATGTCTTTACTTCAACCCAAGAGTTTTCTCACTTTTACTCTTCTGATTCTGTCCTCCACCCCACCAGAGGGGAGTGAGTGGCTGAGTGGTGCTTAGTTGCCAGCTGATGTTAAACCATGACATCCTTTTAAGTGAATCAGCACTTTTTCAGGGAGACTGAAGAAAAATAATAAAGCATGTCAACTAAAGCACTGTCTCCAGTTCAGATGAGTTACTCTCACATTTGCCTTAAGTACAGGTAGAAGAAGACAAGCTGACTCTACATCAGGGGTTTTGCTTTTGCCTTTTTTTTTCAGGTTGTCTTCATTTGATTCACTGGGCAATTGTCAAACACAATCACATGAAATGAGGATATAGGTAAGAGCCGAAATCCTGTAATACCTTTTGGCAATCCTATGTTATAGACTACATATGGGCTCACACAATATCCTATTAACTAATGCCTGAAGAAACTTTTTAAGTGCCACAGTCAGCTGGGATTAAATATTCGTCCTTTGTATGGCTCTTAAGCACAATGCAGTTAGAGCCAACAGTGGTAAAAGATCCAGTTGCCAAACACATTCAAACGAAATGACGTCTAGATGACTGGGTAATTTCCAGTTTTGCACTCAAGAAGTATTCATGAAGGAGAGGCTTCATTTGTAAATAGTAAATCTATAAATTTAAAAAAAAATATATATATGTTTGATTTGGAGAAATCAAAGGAGAGATTTTCCCCATGTCTATAACTATGTGTTTCCTGACTTGAGAAAGCTAGAAAATAGTAAAAACATGGCAGGGAAAGATGCTTTCTCACATTTAAAACATCTGTCATGAGGAAAACCTTCAGGCCACCTGACCAGGAAGACTGAGAACATGAGGCCCTCTATAGACAGATAGGAGTAGCCTCACATTCACAAGCCCTGGTCCTCATGGGGGACTTCAACCACCCTGATATCTGTTGGAAGGACAACACAGCAGGGCATAAACAACCCAGGAGGTTCCTGGAAGGCGTTGGTGATAACTTCCTTCTCCAAGTGACAGGGGAACTGACGAGAAGAGGTGTTTTGCTGGACTTGTTCTCACCTATAAGGAGGGGCTGGCGGGGAATGTGAAGCTCAAGGGCAGCCTTGGCTGCAGTAACCATGAAATGGTGGAGTTCAAGATCCTTCGGGCGGCAAGGAGGATGCTCAGCAAGCTCACTACCGTGGGTTTCAGGAGAGCACACTTTGGCCTCTTTGACGATCTGCTTGGTAGAGTATCATGGAAGAAATCCCTGGAGGGAAGAGGAGCCCAATAAAACAAGTTAATATTCAAGGATCACCTCCTCCAAACTCAGGAGCAGTGCATCCCAACAAAGAGGAAGTCAGGAAAAAACACTACAAGATCTACATAGATGAACAAGCTGATCCTGGACAAACTCAAACACAAAAAGGAAACCTATAGAGGGTGTAAGCAAGGACAAGTAGCCTGGGAAGAATATAGAGAAATTGTCCAAGCAACCAGGGATCACGATAGGAAAGCTAAAGGCCTGACAGAATTAAATCAGGCCAGGGACATCGAGAGCAACAAGAAAAGCTTTTATACATATGTCAGTAATAAAAGGAGGACTGGGGAAAAGTCCTCTCTGGAAGGAAATGGGAGACCTAGTTACCCAGGATGTGGAGAAGGCTGAGGTACTCAATGACTTCTTTGCCTCAGTCTTCACTGGCAAGAGCTCCAGCTGCACTGCTCATGTTGCAGAAGGCAAAGGCAGGGTCTGGGAGAATGAAGAACCACACACTGTAGGAGAAGATTGAGACCATCTAAGGAACCTGAAGGTGCACAAGTCCATGGGATCTGATGAGATGCATCCACAGATGTGTCCTGAAGGAATTGGCAGATGAAGTTGCTAAACCATTATACATCATATTTGAGAAGTCATGACAGTCCGGTGAAGTTCCCACCAACTGGAAGAGGGGAAACATAGCTCTAATTTTTAAAAAGGAAAAAAGTGAAGACTCGGGGAACTGCAAGCCAGTCAGTCTCATCTCTGTGCCCAGCAAGATCATGGAACAGATCCTCCTGGAAACCATGCTAAGGTACATGGAAAATAAGGATATTATTTATGACTGCCAACATGGCCTCACTAAGGGCATATCACATCTAACAAATTTGGTGGCCTTCTATGATGGGGTTACAGCGTTAGTGGATAAGGGAAGAGTAACCAACATCATCTACCTGGGCTTGTCCAAAGTATTTGACACTGTCCTGCCCAACAGTCTTGTGTCTAAATTGGAGAGACATGGATTTTATGGATGGACCACTTAATGGATAAGGAATTGGCTGAATGATCACACTCAAAGAGCTGCAGTCAACGGCTCTGTGTCCAAGTGGAGGCCAGTGATGAGTAATGTTCCTCAGGGGTTGGTGTTGGGGCAGATGCTGTTTAACATCTTTGTCAGTGACACGCACAGCGGAGGATGGCGAGGCACTAGAACAGGTTGCCCAGAGAAGTTGTGGATGCCCCATCCCTGGAGGTGTTCAAGGCCAGGTTGGATGAGGCTTTGAGCAACCTGGTGTAGTGGAAGGTGTCTCTGGCCATCGCAGGAAAGTTGGAACTAGATGGTCTTTAAGGTGTCTTCCATTCCAAACCATTCCATGATTCTATGATTCTTTCATATCAAAATATTTGGAAGGATGTTTTCTCATGAATCTGTCAGCTAGTCAGCTCTATCTTTTACCTGCAACATGATTGCACAGCAGGTGTTTAATTAGGATTAGCAAAGTACTTTACTTGTGTAAACAGCTGATTATATTTTGTGGTGTTCATTTTCTTGCTTTGCAGTAACCCATGAAGGCTGCTGCCTCACTGGAAACAGCTTCTCACTAGGAAAGCCATGTCATAAGCTCAGCCTAGCCCAGAGTCATCCAGTCAGAGAGCCCAATGTTTAGGACTCTAGATGCAATTAGGGAAGTCCTAACATACATAAAAGAGTAATCAGATAGAAAATATGTACTTGTTTTTGGGTGGTTCCCAAAGAATGCCATGATCTGTTAAATGGTGATGAAGAAACACAACTCTGGGAATATGCCACTCTTAGAAAATGACTGCTTGTTTTGCGAAGTTGAAAGGTTTCAAAAGGTGCTCAGACTGGCATTTTATGGTGCTCTTATCCTAAAAAATCCTGGAGATATTCAGGGTTCCTTAGGACGTCGCAGTAAACAGATGGGTAAATTTTCTTCTTTGCACCTTGTTGAATGGACCTCCTCAGTAATCACAGTTAGAGATGTGCAGGTATCATTGAAAGTGAAATTGTCTTATACACCATAACATGATAAGGCATTTCAGGAGCACAAGAAAGACAAAAGAGCAACTGGCATGGCAGAATTTTTTTCTGCTCTGTTAGCAAAGCATAAGCAGCAGCTGCTCTAACAATATTTGTTTCTTTGCTCCCAGCAAGTGTTTCCCAGCAGCAGGAGTAGCAGTAGTTCTGTGACTCAGGACTTCACAGCCATCAGCCTTAGGAGAAATCTTGCTTAGGTAACTTCAATGCCAATTCAGCCATAGGCTTGATTTACAATTCTTGTCATAGCGCTTCTCTTTTTAGTAAATAACTCCCAGATACAACTGGTTTTTTCCCACTAAATAAAGAGAGGGGACAGAAAGATCCTACTGCCTTGACTTTGGCAAATTCCCCTTTGCAATACTAGAGTGCCCAGTAGCAAATTTTTATTCATCATGGGCGTAGTTCAAGGAAATTCCGTGGCTGACCAGTAATTAAGGCTGCAATCAAAGATGGAAGAACATACACCATTTGCAGAAGTGAGCCTCCCAGGAATTAATTACCCATGCAAAGGGGAATCCTTATGAAAGTATTGACATTTTTAATCTCACTGCCAATACAAGTGAAATCTGAGCTTGTTGCAGACGATCGTTTGAGCTTGTTCCACTTCAGAGAGCTCCTTTAGGGTCATCTTTATTATTTATTTGGTAGTTTCTATCCTTGTTTCTGGCATTGTACCATGAAAAAAAGAGTTATGAGCAGAAAACCCCTTTTGACTGGCATGTCAAGCAACCTAGAGCAGCCTTTAGATGGTCATTTCTAGCTGGCACAAAGAGACTGGACCAATTCCAACCTGTGCAACTACAAAGGTAGTTCACAAGGCAGATTTGTGCCTTGTTTTTTAACATTGCTTTGTATTCTCACTAGATTCACCCTGAGAGTAAGAAGAGGAGTAGTAGGGCAGTGTGATCCTGGATGTCCTTGATGATCCCGGTTCATACTCCTAACTTAGGGGCTCACGTCTTCTCTCTATGAGAAATTGTTTTGTAGAACAAACCAAATTCTTTTCTTGAGGTTGACAGTATCATATATCAGCATGTCGTATGGGGTATGTAGGGACTTTCTCACTCTGATCCTCATCATGCTATATATCAAATCTCTCATTACAAACAGCTAAGCCACCAGGAATATTTGGGGAATATGCATGTGGCAGTGTTAGCTGAAATTCATACTTGGGACTTTGTCCATCCACTCCCTCTATTAGCTCATTAGGAAAGCTATGTTCTCAAGAAAAAAGAAAGTTATGTCCATGAAAAAAAAAAAAAGATCAAGGGGATCCAGTATCCCTCCCCTGCCAGTCTGAAGGCAAACCCTCTCCTTGTCCACCTCACTTTCCCAGGTGCAACAGCTATGAGGTTCTGGACATGGAATGGATGATGTGGATGATGGTCCATCTACACCAGAGGTCTTGCCAGGATCAGAAAGGCCTACCCCCTCATTTCACAATCATCTCTACGAGGAAGAAAATATGGGCTACAGTTGTAGGTGACTCCCTTCTGAGGGGAACAGAGGGTCCAATATGACGAACAGAACCTCCTCTCAGAAAGTCTGCTGCCTCCCTGGGGCCTGGCTTAAGGACGTTGCTAGGAAACTTCCTAGCCTGGTACAGCCCTCAAACTGTTACCCACTACTGCTTTTCCATGAGGGTGGCCTTGAAGCTGCAATGCATAGTCCAAGGGTGATCAAAAGAGACTTCAAGGCCTTAGGAAGGAATAAGGGAATCTTGAGCATAGGTTATTTTCTCCTCTCTCCCTGCAGCTGCAGGCAGTGACGTTGGAAGAAACAAACGCATCCAGTCTACTAATACATGGCTCCACGGCTGATGTCACTGCCACAGTTTTGGGTTTTTCAGTAATGGGATAACATATATGGCACCAGGCTTTCTGACATCAAACAGAATTCACCTTTCTCAAAGAGAGAACAGGGTCTTTGCTCACAAGCTTATGAGGCTCATTGACAGAACTTTAAACTAGACTTGAAGGGGAAGGGAGATAATATCAGGCTTGCCCATGACAAGCTGCGGGATGGCATATCAAGGTTAGAGGGAGAAAGTGCTAGCAAGGGCCCTCAGCCTGTTGCTCAGAGATGTGCTGGCTACAATGAAGCACACCTGCAGTCTTACAGAGATGACACAGAGGCTCCTGAGGTAATAGGAGTCAACAGGGAAACACCAGCGAAATACTACAAAGGAATTATGGGGTGCTCCTCTAAGAACGTGACATGGCCAACAGTCCAGTTGAAGTGCCTCTACACCAGTGCATGCAGCATGGAAAACAAACAGGAGGAGCTGGAAGCTAGTGTCCTGCTAGAAAGCTACAACTTAGTTGCCATTACTGAAACTTGGTGGGATGAATCCCGTGACTGGAATATGGCTATTAATGGCTACAGGCTTTTCAGAAGGGAAAGATGAGGAAGAAGGGGTGGAGGGGTTTCTCTCTACATCAAAAAACAGATGAGTGTGAAGAGCTGTCTCTGAAAAATAGCCATGAGCAGGTTGAAAGCTTGTGGGTAAGAATTAGAGACCAAGGCAATGAAGGGAACCTTGTGGTTGGTGTCTACCACAGGCTGTCTGATCAAGTGAAGCCTATTGACAAAGTCTTCTTACTCTACCTACAGGAGGCATTGCACTCTCCGGCTCTTGTCCTGCTGAGGGACTTCCACCACCCTGACATCTGTTGGAAAAGTAGCACAGTGAACTATAGGCAATCCAGGAGACTCTTGGACTGCATCAAGACTGGAGGCAGCCTGGGCTACAGTGATCATGGTGGAGTCTGCAGTCCTGAGAGATATGGATTAGGAAAAGAATAGTCAGGATTCTGAATTTTAAGAAAGCAAACTTCCAGCTGTTCAAGGAATTAGTCAATAGAAGTCTTTGAGAAATTGCCCTCAGGCACAAGGGAGCAAAACAGAGTTGGCAGATCTTTAAGGACGCTTTCCATAAAGCTCAAGAGCTATTGATCTCCAGGTGTAAGAAATCAGGCAAAGAAGGCAAGAGACGGGCATGACTGAGTCGAGACCTGCTTATCAAATTAAAGAGCAAGAAGGAAATGTACAGGCAGGGACAGGTATCCTGGGAAAAGTTATAGGGACACTGTCGATTGTGCAGCGAGGGGATCAGGAAAGCCGAGGTATAGAAGAAGTGAACTTGTCAAGTGAAGCAAAGAATAATAAGAAGGGACTTTGACAGGTGTGTCATCCAGGAAAGGTCAAAGAAAGTGTACCCCCCTGATGAGCAAGACTAGTGTCCTGGTTTTAGCTGGGACAGTTAGCTCTTCTTTTTAGCAGCTAGAAGAGCTCCGTGTTTTGGTTTTACTCAGCAGCTCGCTCTGAGAAGAATGTTGATAGCAAGTTGATGTTTGTGGTTGGATGTGATACTCCAAGGACTTTTCAGTGTGCCGGAGTGCAGAAGCACGGCGGGATAAGGGGGGAGCATAGTTGGGACAAGGGGGACACGATTCCCCTTGTGATTTGTGGTAGAACTTAAGATTGAGGGCCAAACTGGCCAATTAGTATTCCATATCATGCAGCGTCATGCCCAGTATAAAAGTGAGGGTCAGCCGGACAGAAGGGCTTTTGCGCTTTGGCTCTTTCGCCGCTTCTGCTCTTTCGCCGCTTTTGCTCTTTCGCCGCTTCTGCTCTTTCGCGCTTGCTGCGCTTTTGCTCTATTGCTTTTTTTTCCCCTCTCTCTCCCAGTACTCCCACTCTCGGAGTACTATCTCTCTCTTTCTGCCCCTCTCTATTTCGGGACCTCGCGTTCGTCTGGGATTTGCAGCTTCGGGACGAGACAGGCTTCGCATACAAGGGGGTGGTGAGCATCTACACTGTGTATTAAATCATCTGTATTAAATTGTTCTTATCTCAACCCACGGGTTTCCCGTTTCTCCTTTAATTCTCTCCCTCATTCCTGGGGGTGGGGGAGGGTGAGTGAGCGGCTGTGTGGGGGGGTCGGCCTAACCCACAACAACTAGCAAACAGGTAACAATGGATGAGGAGAAGACTGAGGCACTCAACAACTCTTTTGCCTCAGTCTTCTCTGGAAACCTCTCTTCCTACACCTCTCAAGTGGATGGATGACAAGGCAGGGACTGGGGGAACAAAGTCCCTCCCACTGTAACAGAAGATCATATTTGTGAGCACCTGAGGAACCTGAACATACATAAGTCTATGGGAACTGACAAGACGCATCCCAGAGTCCTGAGGGAGTTGGCTGATGTAGCTGCCAAGCCACTCTCCATGATATTTGAAAAGTCATAGAAGTAAGGTAAAGCCTCTGGGAAAAAAAACCTCTGAAAAAGGGAAACATTACATCCATTTTTGAAAAAAAGTAGAAAGGAGGAACCTGGGAACTACTGACCTGAGAGAATTGGGGCTGTTCAGTCTGTAGAAGAGAAGGCTCTGGGGTGATCTTCTAGCAGCCTTCCAGTACCTGAAGGGGGCCTAGAGGAAAGCTGGAGAGGGATTTTTTACAAGGGTATATGGTGATAAAAGGGACTTTAAACTGAAAGAGGATAGATTTCATTTAGATACAAGGAAGAAATTTTTTACACTGAGGGTGGTGAGGCACTGGAACAGGTTGCCCAGAGAAATTATGGATGTCCCAGCCCTGGAAGTGCTCAAGGCCAGGTTGGATGAGGCGTTGAGCAACCTGGTGTAGTGGAGAGTGTCCCTGCACATGGCAGGGGGGTTGGAACTAGATGATCTTTGAGGTCCCCTGCAACCCTAACCATTCTATGATTCTATGACCTGTCAGCCTCACCACTGTGCCTGGGAAGATCATGGAACAGATCCTCCTAGAAGCTATGCTAAGGCGCATGGAAGACAGGGAGGTGATTCAAGACAGCCAGCATGGCTTAAACAAGGGCAAGTCCTGCCTGATCAACCTACTAGCCTTTATGATGAAGTGGCTACATCAGTGGGCAAGGGAAGAGCTACAGATGTCATCTATTTGGAATTCTGTAAGGCCTTTGGCACCCACAACATCATCTCTCTAAATTGGAGAGGTATGGATTTGATAGGTGAACTGTTCAGTGGATGAGGAATTGGTTGGATGGTTGCATACAGAGGGTAGTGGTCAACGGCTCAATGTCTAGACAGAGATCGGTGACAAGCGGTGTCCCTCAGGGGTCTGTACTGGGACCAGTGCTGTTTAATATCTTCATCAATGACATAGACAGTGGGATCAAGCACACTCTCAGCAAGCTTACAGACACCAAGCTGAGTGGTGCAATTGACATGCCTGGGGGAAAGGATACCATCCAGAGAGACCTTGACAAGCTCAAAAAGTGAGCTTGTGTGAACCTCGTGAGTTCAGCAAGGCCAAGTGCAAGGTTCTGGTCCAGCCAGGAGCAGGGTAGCTGAGGGGCACTGGGGCAGCCTCAGCCCCAGACATTGGGCACCTCCTTTGGGACAGGGGTGGGCCAAGGCTGGGATGGGACATGGGCCCGCAGGTCCTACTTAGCAAGGACCACGGCTGGAAGCTGCAATGCGGCAAGAGCTGTAACTCTGGTGGGGGCCAAATGGCGAATACTCATGTGGAAGCAACTGCTTCGGGTCTTGGTGGCTGTCCCTCCCCGGCTGTTGATCTCAGACAAGATATGTGATGGAGAGAGACAGCAAGCATTTGCTGGAAACGCTGCAAAGGGCAGAAATCGTTTCCACAGCTGTGCAAGCCAACTCAGCTGGCTGCCTGGAGCACGGCAGGGAGGGCTCGGACCACTGCAGCCTCAGGCAATGTGTGGAGTGCAGGAAGGCAGAGTAAAGAGGTAGAGCTCTTCGGCTGCCGCAGCGCCTTGCAGCACGGGCATGTGCTGGAGCCGTGTTTTCTGTGCACAACATACTCGAAGCCTCAGAGGAAAAGAATCATCTCCTTATATCCAAATGATCTAACCGCAAAGCAAATTTCAGTGTATTTCATCAACAGCACAGTGCATTCAGACTACCACTTGATTTTTTCACTCCAGGCCACTCATTTGGCTTGCTTTATTTTTTCTGAGTAGAAAAACTGTAGCAGACTAAAGAATACATATGGGTTTCTCAACTTTTTGCATAACTCAATCTTTACACATTGAAAAAGACAATTTCACTGAATCCTCCTTGGAAAGATATCAGCAAGTAGTCATCAACACAGCTTCACTGATTTTTCACTTTCAATGATCTGGTCCCTTTTATTTTATTTATGAAATGAAGAGTATCATGAGGCTCCAGGTGTCTTGCAAATTTGCCAAGTGCTTGTGAAGCTCACAGAACTTTAAATTCCTCTGGATTTCCTAACTTATTAATGTTTGTTTCAGATGTGAAGAAAAATCATTGCTATTTTGTTTGGCTTATGCAAGCCTAGTTTTGTTTAATATTAAAAAAAAAAAAAGGAAAATATCCAGAGAGTGAATTGTTGTTTGAGATTTTAATATAAACTGGATTAGTTATGGGACTAATAAATATAAGTATTTTGTGGCTGTATTGAATTTTAAGTAGATGATTCTATGTCCTCTGAGAATTATTCTCAAAATACAGAATTATTTGTTAAGATTTATGTTGAGGTTGGAGAGGTTTGGGGTTAAAATGAATTTAGAGATTGATTACGCCAGCCATCGCTGCTACAAAACAAAACCATTCTATGATTCTCTGGTTCTATGATGATCTGCTAAGACAAAAACAATTGCATTTATGGAGCCTGGGCAGAGAAGGCCTGAATTCTGGCCAGCATTCAAGAGTACTCTGCATGAAGCTCCTGTTCCCAAAGCACTGTAGAGCTCCCTACTGTATAATAGCTTTTAAACTTTTTGGCGAGGTAAATGCAGCTTGTCCTTAACTGTCATGTAAAGCTCCCTTCTCAAGATAAACTAACGAGTAGTATTCTGTATATTTTCCCCTTATGAGAAGTGCACACACAAGGAGAAGCTATTTAAGATAAATGGTCCTACTCCTGTAAAAGCTACTCAGCATGAGCAAGAGTGGTGAAACCTGCTTCATTCAAAGTCAAAACAAACAAGCCTGTACATACGAGGTATATTGCACAAGGAACCCTGAACACACATTTATTTTTTTCTCAAGGTTTATAATTTTCCCCAGCTTCACATGGAAGTGAGTAAAACATTCAAGTGCTCTACAGTTTGCATTCTGCATCTCCCATTGTAATGCCATTTGGTTCTTCCACCTGCAGGAGTTCACATTTAGCCAGAAAATCTGTATCTTAAGGCAGGAAAAAATGGAAGACAGGCATGTCTCCTCTCTTTCAGCAGCAAGTCAAGCTAATATCCTCAACTGCCTCCATTGGGCTGTGCACTGGATCAATGTATGCATGCATTCAATTCCCTGTGCAATCGATACGCTCACATGCATAGAGGACTCAAGGTTAATGTAAAGCAAAAATGGAATGTGTGGCATAAAATCATCTTGCAACAAAACAAAAAGAAAGGCCAAGATTGTTTTTGTGGCATTCTATAATGATTAAAAAAAGGGCACTGCTCAGACCAAGAGGAACACAAGTAAGAGTTCAGAGTGCTCACAAACGCAGTTAAGCACAGATATTTTCCCATGGTTCAGACACCAGCATTATCAGTTATAAAATAGTCATGAGTTGGAAGAGAATCAGCATTCAGAGAACTTCAGTAAGAGCACACCTTGAAATACCATATACAGTTTATTTCTTTAAGCCAAGCAGCAGTGTGAAGTGAATTAAAGTAACTACCTTTTAAATCTTTAATTATGACAACAACAATGAAAGTGCTAAAGCAAAAGCAAGGTTCAAGATAAACTTAGGTACACAATGAAGAATGGTTGAAGCTGATTTAAACCTGATAAGAAAAGCCAAAGTTCATCTGGAGCAAAATCTGGTGAGGAATGTGAAGGACAACAAGAAAGACTTCTACAGGTATATCACCAGCAAAAGGAAGACTACAGAAAATGTGGGTTTGCTGCTGGTTGGGGCAGGTACCTGGAAAAAATGGATCAAGGCTAAGGTACTCAATGCCTTTTTGCCTTGGTCTTCATTAGGAAGACGAGCCTTCAGGAATCCTAGGCTCCTGAAACTAGCAGAAAAGTCCAAAGCAAGATAGACTTACCCTGGAAGAGGGTCAGCTTTGGGAACACTTAAGCAAACTGGACATAGGCAAGTACGTTGGATCTGATGAGATGCAGCATGAGTGCTGAGAAAGCTGACTAATGTCATTGTGAGGCCATTCCTTACTTTCTTTGAAAGGTCATGGTGATCAAGGTAGACTCCTGAGGACTAGAGGAAGGCAACCTCAATCCTTTTCTCAAGGGCAAGGAGGAAGATCCAAAGATCTGCAGGCTGGTTGATTTTACCTCAACCTTTGGGAAAATGGTGGACCAAATAACCCTGAAAACTATTTCCAAACATATGAAGGACAAGAAGGTTATTGGGAGTAATCAGCATGGATTTACAAAGGGGACATCATACCCAATCAACCTCATATCGGTCTGTGAGGAGGTGATTGGTTGGGTAGATGAAGGGAGAGCAGTGAACGTTGTTTATCTTGACTTTAGATAAGGTTTTCAACATTGTATCCCATAACATGCTCATACAGAAACTGATGAAGTATGGGTTAGATAGGTAAACAGTGAGGTGGACTGAAAACTAACTGAACTGCGAGGTTCAGAGAGTTGTGATCACCAGTATGAAGTCTAGCTGGAGGCTAATCACTAGTGGTGTGTCCCAGGTCAACCACTTCATTAATGACTTACATAATGGAACAGAGGTGCACTCTCAGCAAACTTGCAGACAATATAAAATTGGGAGCAATTGCTCATACACCAGATGATTATGCTGTCATTCAGAAGAACCTCAACAGGATAAAAAAATAGACAGGAATCTTGTGAAGTTTAACAAAGGGAAATACCAACTCCTTCCCCTGGGGAGAAATAAGCCCAGACACCAGTACAGGGTGAGAGTCAATCAGCTGGAAGACAGCTCTACAAAAAGAGACCTGGTAGACAACATGAGCCAAGAACATGCTCTTGGGACAAGGAAGGCCAGTGTCATCCTGGGCTGTATTAGGAGGAATGTTGCCAGCAGGTCAAGGGAGGTGATCATTCCCCTCTGCTCAGTACTGGTGAGGCCGTGCCTGGAGTACTGGGTCCAGTTCTGGGCTCCCTAGTACAAGAGAGACATGAACATACTGTTGTGACACCAGTGAAGGGCTGTGAAGATGATTAAAAGACTGGAGCATCTTACATATGAGGAAAGACTGAGGGAGCTGTGACTGTTTCGCCTGAAGAAAAGAAGGCTCAAAGGGATCTTATCAATGTGTATAAATACCTGATGGGGAGGTAAAGAAGACAGAGCCAGGCTCTTCTCAGCAGAATCCTGCAACAAGACGAGACAACGGGCATGAATTGAAATCCAGGAAATTCCATTTAAACATAAGAAAAAACTTTTTCTATTGTAAGAGTGACTGAGCACTGGCACAGGTTGTCCTGAGAGTTTGTGAAGCCTCCATCCTTGGAGATATTCAAAACCCAGCTGGACACAGCCCCAAGCAATCTGCTGTAACTGACCCTGCTTTGAGTGGAGAAGTCAGTCTCCAGAGGTACCTTCCAACCTCAACCATTTTGTGATTCAATGGTATGTGGACAGAAAAAATAATGCACCAGGGATTAAGCAGGCTCCCAGAATGTGAAACCAAGTAAGAATGTTAAACAAGTACAGAAAATAAGAAGTTCACTATGCAGCAACATTCTGCTTCACATTAAGACAAGAGCTATAAGTTGACAAAGCTTCAGGGAAGCCAAAGTTACACACTTCTCTTGTTTACTGGTGGGTGAGAAAATGTGCACGGACACAAAAGTTCTGAAAGTTAACTTTGGTCTAGTAAGAGATCATAACGAAAATGCTAGTGAGGGTCAAAGGAGAAGAGAATAAGTTTCAAGGTGAAGAAAAGAATGAAGTGCAGGAAGAGGAGTTTAAGACCATATAAATTGGCTTGAAACTGCCTAATTTTCTGCTGGTGAATACTCATACTCACATATTACCAGTTTGAAATTCCTTTGGTACTCCAGCACAGTGTTATGCTTATTTTATTTACATTATTGCTGTCTTGCTCTTTCACATACCCATTTTGTTTTCTGCTTCCCTCAACAGAGATTATATCTACTGCCAGTTGAGATGCCTCAGGGAAGTAAACTCACTACAAATGTAATGTTCGGTGTTTGTGGCAGACTACTTCATGGTTTAAGATATTCACTTCTAGTAGAATAAGGATTTTCAGTTTCTAAGAGTACTGTAATTCTAAAGGAATTCAGGTACAACAAAATCTCTAAACATTAAACATCTTTGCCATATTCATTGTATTTATTTCTATCTTTCACTCTTCTACCAAACAAAAATCAGCCATAAAAAACTCTGTGCGCTTGGCAATTGGTTAGATGTGCACTGATAAATAACCAGAGCCATCCCTCCAAGGTACCACATATATACAGATATATATAAAACCACACACTTACAGCACTGTAAGATATCCTTATGAGGCTTTACACATTGCGCTGCTCAACCTTGCTCAAGATCTCCCAGGAACAGAAGCCACCTTGAACAGACAGACTCCAGCCGAAGAAGGAAACTAGTCCCAAGAGAATGTTAGTATGAGTTTGCTGTAGTGCTAAGCCATTGACTGATCAGCTAGAATGTAAATAAAGATGAAGCAGAATAATTATTTCTGCTAAAGATGATGCATTATTTAAATTACTTAACAGCCTCTTAAGGTTGAAATGACTAAGAGCTTAAAATTAAAAAAAGGAGCGTTCTGAATTCGTAATCTATACTGAGGGAAAACAATACTTGAATTCTGCCAAGTTGCTGACCCAAGTTTTTATTTAAGAAAACATCAATTGATTTATTTTTGTGTACCTAACAGCCTCTGATGTGTACACAATTTCAAAGCTAAGAACATTTCAAAAGGTGGCTGGAGGCGACAAATCCTACATTTCCTTGTAGAACAGAGTCTTCCCCCGCCTCCTCCTTACAACTGTGTAATTTCCTTTATTGTTAATGAAAGCAGCTGCACACGCCAGAAAATCCAGCCATGAAAGCATACCAAAGCCTCTTGGAAATATTTCTCTTTTGCCAATGTCATTATTGCCGAGAGGAAGAAATGTTTTGCCCCTTTTTTAAAATCTTTTATCATCAGAGACACTTGCATGTAAACAGGGTCTTAGTTTTCTGTGAAATTATCTGCTCCTACAGCTGATACTTGATATTCACGATCTTTTCTCTGTGACCTCCAACTCATAGCTACAGTTGCAGCTCAGAGCTACAGCTAAGTTATTTTAATGTCAACAGCAAATAGTTATTTCACTGAAGGAAGAAGAAGCAAGAGAGAGGCTACCCTTAGAAACAAGATGTATTTTCTTATCAATGGTCTTCAATTCCTGGTATAATATAGATAACTTCATTGAAAACTTGATCTCGAGGCTTGAAATGTACAACATGTAAGCTTCATCAGTGCTTTATACAGTCACATTTGAAAAGCAACATGTGTTAACATTTCAGCCTCCAGCATCCCGTTGAATCCTGCAAGTCCTCCCCCATCATTGCCATCCCTCTTGGATCTTCCCGACTGCCCTGCCACAGGGTGACTCAGGGTTTGATCCAGAGATGAGAACATGGCACTACCCTGACTGGTGCCACGCCGACATCTGAAATGGATTGTTTCAGTTTGGAAGGATTAGACTATGTGGAACAACAGTGGAGCCATAAGGCTGTTTTAGAGGGGCTTTTCAAGAAGCACATGTTGTGGTCACAGCTAGGGAAACGAATATTTAATATTTTTACATTTTTAGTGCAGTTTGATGATTTTGAATGATTCATATATAAAGGGGTTGCTGATGGATAATTTTACAGTACTTATGTATTTCCTTAAGTATTAGTGTGTTTAGAAAGGTGCTTCTTATTTCCCTATACTTTTAGGGAAATAAGTGAATTCAAGATTTATATTGTGTGTTGTCTTATATTATGAAACCACAAATTCTTCAAGAAGCTGATCCTATCACCAACATCCCTTTCACCATTACATTTTCATCTGGCTGTCAATGCATTTGCATCTTCTTCTTCCTCCTTGTATTCCACTTTCATGACACTTCACACTGTTTTGCCATGTGAACTGCAGCAATAACCTCCTTCCTTTGCATCTTAATAGAGAAATAAATCCAAAGCATAAAAAGGCAGTTTTGAGGTCTGACCTAGCCCAGACAATCTAATCAAAGTCATGAATTAGCATTTTCTAGTTGCTAGGAAATGGCACCTCAGAACATCTGACAGGCAGATGCTCTTAGGCTTGCTTTCCATGACTGAAGAGGTTAATTTGATTCCAACCATTTTCCAATAAAAGGTGAATCTATATGTACTCCAATGACCAGCAACAGCAACACAGACTTTTCTCACGGTGTTTCTTCTCAGACACAGGGCTTTATTCTCATGAATCGTCTATTAAATGTATGTATTACTTAGTATCCAAAATGCACAGCTGCCATCTTTAAAATGAGGGGAGAGAAGCACCCTCAAATTGGATCACCATTAATCTGTCAAAGGGAATAACCATTCTACATCTACAAGAAATGATTGGCTTGCTTTGATATTTACTTAAAATGAAATTTTTTAGAATGCCTTAAAAATAATCACCTGACGGATCAGGGTGCATTTCTCCTGTTAAATTGTATTTAATAATTGTTAGTCTGTTATGAAACTGCTTCAGCATATATTTTTTCCTTTTATTAGAGTATTAAAGAAAATAAAGTTTGAGGATTTTGAGAAATGAAAGCCTGTCTAAGACCATCTAATGAATTTACCCGAGGCAGTACAACTTCCCAAGGAATTATTAGTCTTATTTTTAAAAAATGAGTCTATGTGTTATTAAATCAAGAATTGATGTAATAAAGTCACCTGCTATATTTCCTCTAGGGGAAAACTGTGTATAACCTGTGTGCAAAATATTCTGAGAGTTGGCTAGATGCATGCTGAATATGTTTGCTGAAATCCAAAAAGTTCCAATGCTTTCCTATACAAAACAATCTGGTCATTGAGGACTAATGTACTAAAAACATGTCAGAAAAAAACAATTAAAATTCATGAAGTAAATTGTTCAGAACTCAAGTTAATAGGCTGACTAGGGAAAAATAGTGTATTTCAGACCTAAAGGATGAAATGCAGATTCACAAACATCAGATGGAAAGCTTTAAGGCAAAGATTTATTGATAGGATTATTGGATTTTGTCTTTCTACGTTTCTACTTGAAAATAACCTTTTTTACAAATGAGAGGTGACCTATAAATAATGTCCTTTGACTGTGTTTTTATGTCCTTTTTTTCCTGGTTTAATTATACCAGCTGTCCTTTACCAATTACACCTCAGTACCAAAACACCACTTTCTCATAAACATGAGGTACAATGTCACAAGTGTGACTTCGGATGCAAAAACCAACTCAAACTTCAGCTATCTTTCACCACTGAATTAGTGAAATATTTAAAACTCAGGAGCAGGCGGGGTCCAGTTCTGCTGTAGTTAGTCAACACTTCTGACTGGTGACTTTAATAAATGGCAATTTTGCCCATTAGTTGTTTTTTCAGTGTCTGGGGGAAAAATACCAGTTTCTTTTTCTATTGAGAATAAAGAAACAGAGAAAAAGATAGGGAGTAAGAGAAAGGGAGAGATGAAGGAAAAGGGGAGAGAGAAAGAGGCTGGAATGGACTTCTGATGGCATCTGAAGTAGCCTCCAGCTGAGAGCAGGGCCAACTGCAAATCCAGACCAGGCTGTTCATGGCCTTGTCTTGCTGAGTTCTATCTATCTCCAGCAATATGGACCCCACAGCTTGGCACCTGTTGCCGTGTTCGAACACTCCTAACCACCCCCAGGGAGAAGCATCCCATGGCTCTCCAAAGAGGGAGTCTACAGGGTAAATCTGAGTTTCGCTGGGTGTTCCCACTCATGCAGGCTCTTCAGGTGTCGGAGCAAGCACCAGTGTCCCGTGCATTCACACCAGCCTGTGATCCTTGGTAAAAGCAGGTACAAACGGATGAAATAGCCTTGGGAAAAGATTCGAGATGAGATTAGAGATAACAAAGAATACAGAATAGAATAAAAAACCCTTGCATTTAAGGGGAAAATTAGAACATATCCAGAGTAAAAAAATGTGGCAAAGTTTGTGTCAGTACCTGAGAAGCAGAGCACAGTCTCATCCAGCACCCACTGGTTCACCAGTACAGGTAAAGTGAGCTTATTTGGCTGCAGCAGTCACACCATCCTGGGTACCCAATTTTCATTTAAAGCTTGATTTTAAAGCTTCAGTTGACCAGGATTCATGAGTCAGAGATCTGAATCCTGACAAGCAACAAAAGCATAATATTCAGCAAGTATAACCTGGTGCAATTCCACTGAGGCCGGAGAACAGCTGAGGATTCAAAATCATGGTTAAAAACGATCTGATGGGGATAATCTGAACGCAGTGTAAAGAAGTCTTTGCACTCGTCCAGTGACGAGTGGTGTTCCTCAGGGTTCAGTACTGCGGCCAGTGCTATTTAACATCTTTATTGGTGACATGGACAGTGGGATCGAGTGCACCCTCAGCAAGTTTGCAGATGACACCAAGCTGTGTGATGTGGTAGACACGCTGGAGGGAAGGGATGCCATCCAGAGGGACCTTGACAGGTCTCACAGGTGGGCCTGTGAGAATCTCATGAAGTTCAACAAGGCCAAGGGCAAGGTCCTGCACGTGGGTCAGGGCAATCCCAAGAACGAGTACAGGCTGGGTGGAGAATGGATTAAGAGGCAGCTCTGAGGAGAAGGACTTGGAGATGTTGGTTGATGAGAAGCTCAACATGAGTCAGCAATGTGTGCTTGCAGTCCAGAAAGCCAAACTTATCCTGGGCTACATCCAAAGAAGTGTGGCCAGCAGGTCGAGGGAGGTGATTCTGCCTCTCTACTCTGCTCGAGTGAGACCCCACCGGAGTGAGACCCCACTGGAGTACTGTGTTCAGCTCTGGAGTCCCTGATACAAGAAGGACGTGAACCTATTGGAGCAAGTAGTCTGGAGGAAGGCCACAAAGATGATTCGAGGACAGGAGCACCTCTCCTATGAAGACAGGCTGAGAGAGTTGGGGCTGTTCAGCCTGGAGAAGAGAAGGCTCTGGGGTGATCTTATCGCAGCCTTCCAGTACTTAAAAGGGGCCTACAGGAAAGCTAGAGAGGGACTTTTTGCAAGGATAGGTAGTGATAGGACAAGGAGCAATGGATTTAAACTGAAAGAGGGGAGATTTTGATTACATCTAAGGAAGAAATTTTTCACTCTGAGAGTGGTGAGGCACTGGAACAGGTTGCCCAGAGAAGCTGTGGATGCCCCATCCCTGGAAGTGTTCAAGGCCAGGTTGGATGAGGCTTTAAGCAACCTGGTGTAGTGGAAGGTGTCCCTGGTCATGGCAGGGGTGTTGAAACTAGATGATCTTTAAGGTCCCTTCCAACCCAAACTATTCCATGATTCTATGATATCTCACTAATGGGCAAAAACGCTCTGGAAGAAGATAATACTTTGAACTTGCTAATCTACCCTGTTCAGACAAACATATTATATAGGAGAATGTAAAGATTTTTATTAGTTTTAAATATCAGTTTTGTCTGTCCAGGATAGCTGCTCAATAGGGACAAACAGTGTCTGGTATGAATGATTTTAGCCACCTAGGGAAAATTTTGTTTTATCTTTTAGTATGATAATCTGATTGTACCCAAGAGGTTTGGGAGAAAGATGTTAATTTTGCATATTTTCCCAAGGAATGGCTGTTTTATTGTACCGTGAAATAGTTCCCTGCTGACTGTCAACCTAGCGAAGTCTTTCTGAGGCTATTAAGGCAGGTGGTGAATGGGCATCCTGAATATATATTACAAATAATTAAAGCAATTTTTTTAATACCTATGGGTTCTCTAGCATTAATCATTTGCAGTGCCAATCCATTTCTCTGAAAAATTATTCCTAAAGTAACCATCTGCCATAAATCAACACTCTCTTCAGTAGATGTCACAAAAGCTTAATGATCACTTTACACAAGCAGAGAGATGCTGGGGCATGAAGGAACAGGCCAAATAAGAACAGAGAAGTAATGCCCTGCTTTCCTGCAAGTCCTGCAGTCTCTTGGAAAATCCAAATTTAATGTTAAAAACAATGGACATTTGCCAACCTGCAAAGTATAACTGGACCAGATATTAAATTTTGATGGGAAGACAAATCGAACACATCATTTAATGCTGCAGTAAACAGAGGTGATGAAACACAGACAAAATGTAAAACAAAAGTGTTACTTCCAAAGAGAAGTCTACAAAAGGCAAATGGAGTGCCTTTCCCCCACAAATATGGCCTGAAAATGAACTGGGAAGTAAGCAGCCTTTAGCTTTTGTTTCCTGCTATATTTTCAGGAAATAGAATGGTTTTATGAAAGCAAAGGCAGATGAAAAGTTAATAAACCTGTAAAGGAGCAAAGTTTATATATCCTTCTCTAGATAACACTGCAGTAGCAAGGAAAATAATTTTAGCAACCCAACTCTCAGGAAAAAAATTCAAATTATATCCAGAGACTGGAACAGCAGACTGAACACTGAGGCACTTACTAATTATCAGCTGGACATGGACCAGATAACTGTGATACTCAAAGTTACTGTGAGAAAGAGAAAAGTTGGGATGACAAAAGCTCAAAGAGAAAAGCTGGAATGCAGTGAGCTAAGTTTTAAATGAGGCACTGAAAAAACATTTATGCTGGTTATGTGTGGATGAGAGGCAGAGGTCATGCAAAATCTGACATGATACGGTTTGCCATTGTTACGAGGAACTGAGTATCTATCGAAGGAATGAAAACATGCCATACAAAGAGTGAGTAAAAATAAGCTTTAGAAAAAGCAAGAGGGGGGAAAAAAATTCAAATTTCAGCAATTAAAAATTAGTAGCAATATTTAAGCTTATTCATAAGGACAAGCCACATGATAATGTTCACTAAAACAAGAACCATGTGGGAAAATAATAGAAGATTGGCGAGGAAGTTTGTCAACATGCTCAAGTGACTTGCAGCTTGGGTGCAGAAAAACACGTATACCATACTAATAGTTGTTTAGTCTTGTATACTTGGCAAGTAGAACATCTGTGCTTAGGCAACAAAGGCCTGTGGTAGATCCAGAAGCACCCTATCGAACATGCTTGAGATTTCCGCCCTGCCGTGGGAAAGATCAAAGCACAGCGATAAACTACACCTGCGTGAATCCCTGACACATAGGTGAAAACAGCGGGTTCGGTGATCCTCTAGCAAGGACCAAGCTCTGAGACATCTGTGCTCCCACTTCTGTGCCTCTGCCCAGGTGCTACTTTGGGGATCCCCCAGCCCACAAGGTAGCAAAAATAAATTTACTCTTTGCATCTCGTCCATGGTTTTGTGATTGTTGTTGTGTCCTCCCTGTATTGGCTCACACAAACTCAGACCAGAACCTGATATTGTTGATGTAAATATTCTTGAGAAAACTGAAGATACCTAATAAAAATTCATCAATTGTTGTTTATCCTAGGAAAAAAAGTATATTGGTTCTGGACTGTTACAGAAACAACATTGATAGAGAATTTAAATGCCTCCATATTTATTATTTATACATATATAATCATATGTTCCAGCATAGAACCAAGAAATAAGTATTTGCAAGTAATATAATAATCTTCGTGACATTCTTCATATGTAGAACATTATAATACACCAGCCTTAAACTTCCCTTTTGCTAGAAAGGGTAAATTTTCTTCTATTGCCGGTTGATGAAAACAATAAAAATGTAAAAAAGTATAATGAGAAAAATTCTTCTTTTCATCTATTCTTAGGGAATATCTCGTATATCTACCTTTCCACGAAGCACTGGTAGTTTAGCTCACATGGTTGCCACTCAACCCATTGGTGTGTTTTGGTTAGCTGCTGGCAGTTCTCTCTTCAGTGGAGTGGAAGCAATCACCAGGGCATGGTGATGGTATCAGTATGTCACTTGCAGACCAGACCTCAGCGCAGTGCTGCTGAAAGCAGTGCTGGTACTGATTATGACACCTGTTTATTGATTAGAACAAGCAATTTAATTATGCAACCAATCAAACCACAAATGAGTTCAGAACAAGCAGAAATCTTTGCAACAGAAAGATTAAATATTTTTCTGACATACAGTCCTTGAAGGTACCTTGGTTTGATTTTTTGAGCTACACACCTACTTGGCCACTGCTTCGATTCGACCATTCCGACACTTTCCCAAATCCAGACAGAAAGCCCTGGCGTCTTGAAGGGATTTTTATCTGACCCCTACAGCCAGTACAGGGCCTCTGCAGACAGTTGTGTTGGAGCATCCTGAAATAAAAGTCAAGAAATAGCATTTTTTTCCATTCAGCACTCTGAAACACCATGAACTGTCAGATCTGTGCCCCTATCCTTTCCTCTCTGATGAACCTGAAAGATTTTAATTGCTTAAAAAAAGCACCTTTGTAACTTCTCTTTTTTCTAGCAAGGAAACTGAAGCTTTTCTTTTTATTTCTGTCTAACTTTTGCAGCTCAAATTCCATGATCCTGTTCAGTCTGTTTCATTGACTTCTTTTCTAATTACTTTACCTTGCTATGTAGAGTATAGATGACTAGCTTGTTTCTATCTAACAGATTACTATTTCTAAGGGTTACTATATCTATAGATTATTAACTTTAATACTATCAAACTAAATGTATCAAATCAGGTATTGTGGTCAGGTGTTTTTTGTTCTTATGAGCAAGTTACTTTGTGGTTTGTTGCTAGTAAAGGTCATAATTCAAAATATTAACTGCTTTTAGGATGTCCCTCACTCATGAAAGATAAGTCAAGATTCCTTCACATTTTAGTCACTGCCATAAGCCAACCAGCCGATTTATTTCTGGGAGCCAGGGCATGGCCCTTCCACAGAGAGAGAGGTTGCACACCTAGCTTGCCACCCCTCATTGTGGGACTTCTTCTCGTACAAATAACATGGGATTCCTCCAAACTCCGTGACCTTCTTCCTCTGTCCTTCCTTTCTCTGTCACCCCTCTGCCATTCCTGTGATGCTTCTGATATGCCAATAACACCCCTAGGATTTCACAACAGCTATCACCCACAGTGGCATCCCTCCCAAATAAAGGCAATAGAAGACATCTATCACAAAGACCTGTCAAAAATAATTGAGAGGTGAAATTATATACACAGTCAAAACTGTGTGTAGCTCTTTGTCCACCTGTCATGAAGGAGGCACAAGCTTAGGAAACATGTTTCTGTTCTTTGGTGCAGTTTGCTCATCTGAGCGTTGACATTCAGGAAACCCAAATGACTATGTCATCACCTCAGCTTCTAATGCCTTTGCCCATTTCCTGTGCAGACTCCCTCCAAGCTCATCAGTCTAGCCCGAGACAGAGCAAGGAGCTGTACTGAGGCCACCACAAACCTAGCTTAACTAACCGCTCTAAAGCCACCTCAAATCGCCTGCCTTGCAGCCTTTGGCCTGAGCTCGGGAAGCAGATAAGCAAAGAAAACAGGAAAGGAAGAGACAACATTTATCCTTAAAAATAGAACCCGAGAGGTTTACCCCCACAAGAGTGTCTTCCTCTTAAGCTGTGCTCCTTCTTCCGCCATTCTTCATTAGCACAGTTACTAGGGGACAGAGTCTTGCTAGTTAAAGCAAGGGCATCTGCTCAGTGGCCTAGAGGAGCCCACCGGGAGGTAAGGCATCAAAATCAATGTTCACTCAGACATACACGGCAGCAGAAAGTCCTGTTCTGTCGATATATGCTGGGGGAGGCAAGGCTCCCAGAGTTTAACTCCTGGCTTTTCTTATTCGTGTTTGCTCCTGAACATCTGGGATTTAAGAGATGTATGTGGAAGCACAGCTCTGACCTATAGAAGAAGAAAACAATCAATACTGTGCTTAACCCAGTCTGAAGAATATATGGCTCATTCACTTTTAGTCTCCTGGTTTAGCTCATACTGTAGGAAAAAGTAGTATTTCATAGTAATCTAACACCAGGTCAACAGTGTTGAGAATTGAAATAGTCTCAGTCAAAGCTTTTGGAAGTACAGGAGACAGGGTATTAGCTGTGTTACAGATGAAAAATACCTGTTTTCCCCTGTTCTAATAGCAAGCACAATAGCAGTGTGTTTGTAACATACATCTCTCTAAGTTAATGCAGAACGAGTTAAATCTACGGTTTAGAGAGATATTTAATTAAGTGGAACTCTGTATTTGCACATGGGACCATAGGGAAATCGGCCCCCTTTATGTATATCTGTGTTATTTATGGTCTAACAATAAGAAAGTCTAAGGTATTAACAATATTTCCAAAAACAGAAGATCAACAACAAGCCTCTCTGTTACATCTAGAATCCTGTTTGCTAGCAATGAGGGAATGGGGAGGCTTAGAGAAAGTGTCCTGAGTCAGTAACAACACAGCTACTTTAAATAGCACATTTCTCCTGATTTTGAACAAATTCTGAAAGTTTCTATTGTATACGACTGCAAATTGTCAGTGCAACAGCCATACGTTTTGAAGTGCCAAGTGACCTGGATGTATTCTACAGAAATGTGGGATTTAAAGTCACTGATAAAAAGCCTTGAAAAAAGGGTAAAAACCAGCTATGCTACTAACTAATAGAATGGTCCAAAATTATGGAGTAAAGTGTTTTTCCTTGTAAAATAGAATTTAATTTTTAAATTAGGAGGAAAATGTAGCTTCTTCATTTCTTTTACCTAATGGGATGTGGAATGGGATAGAGGATGAGTAAGATGAAAATAAGGAATTCTTCCAACTGGAGTGGAATTAAAATTTTCAAACAGAAACAAATTTAAATTTATTCAAAATATTGAAAAATATGGAAAATTAAGGTGACAATATATGAAACGTTTTTTCTCTTCATTCCCTGAGAGAAAGAATTGTACGTGGACAATTTGAATACGAAAATCATTTCATATAAGAAAAAATTCACTATAACTGAATACTCAAATTTTCAATAGAACAGTAGTGTTACAGGTAATTTTCACTCAGTATTATTTATTGCATGTTAAACAAGTGTTACTTTAATTTTAAAGTCAGCAGAGCTAACCTCAAGTATTTTAACCACATATACACTGGTGCAAATAACACATTAAACGTCTATAGGAACATAATGACTGACTGACTGATTGATTGATGAAAGACTCCATGTTTTATTAATAACTCCAGTCCAACGAGTGTATTTAATCAATTTGCTAAGTATTTCAAAGCCAGATATTTTGCTGGTCTCTTCATCACTTTTCAAGGTCCCTGACTGATATTGATCACTCTAGGTACTTCCTAAGATTTCAATCGGACATTTTCCACAAAGTCAAAGCAGTGAAAACCCAGCAATGACAGAGATTTTTAAAATTATTTAAATCTTTCCCCACTCCATCATGTCAGAAGGCAAATCTTATTTACATAGCATCCTTTGAAGAAATACAATTATGTCATTAATCAAAAGCAAACCTTGAAGGCAAAACAGCTCAATAAAATAACCTTTTTTATCCTTCATATTTATAGCTCTCGAGAGAGCATGTTGCCTAGGAATACAGTGGACTGATTAAAAAAAAAAGGCAAGGAGCAAGTTATCATATTGCAATGGGACTGTGGTTCATTTTACCGTGTAGGACATTCCTTTTACCATACATGCCCTTGCAATGAATGTATTTTCTAGGATATTCTATCCTCCTCCTTTTCTTTGTGCAGTAACTGCACCTGACACACAGTGAATAATTTAAGGTCTGTTCTACTGTTGAGCTGTAAGGTATGCTCTGTTATTAACGCTGCAATTAAAGAGGCCATATGATAATTTAGTGACTATGTGACATAATTCTGCTTCTGTTATTTTGGGATTTAACTGCTGCTAGAGGAACAATAGCCTGGACATGTTGTTATTTGTAACATCCACATGAAAAAGCTCCTAAAATCTTCATATGCTTCCTTCTGTTGATTATTTAGAAACAATTCTATAACAAAGGCTCCAGGTGTATAAACTCTGTTCCTGTAGAAAGGCAAGCAAACAAAAGATGGCAAAAGATTTCTCATTGGTGCTGTACAATAAATAAAAGCACTTGGATTGTTCTTCAGGAACTGAAGGACATGAAAGATACACTCGTCTTCACTGCTATGGTAACTAATTTTGGTAAAGATGCTTTACTTTTGCTTTCTTCATCAAACCAGCAAAAGTAAAATATTGCACTAAAGTTAACAGTGTCTTCATCAACCTTATTTTTATTGAACACTGCAGGAGCAGCAAGAAGAGTTTTAGGGAAGTTTGCCTAGAATGTATGCTTATGGTCTGCAGAAACTCCAGTTTTCTCCACAGATGTTCCTCACAGTACCCCTCTTTTCCTGCTTTTTAATAGATTCATAACAATGAAGTTGTATGAAATACAATAAGAGAATCATTAATTCAACCAAATTCTTTTCTCATTAACAGTACTTTTCAATCATTTCTGTTAAGTTTTACAGGCAAAATGCAGGCTGGCTGAATGCAGGCATGAAGAAAGCATTTACTAAAATGGACATTGACTCTTCCAGTGCAAGGTAATTCATTTTCAGCAAACCTTTGGAAAAAGTGTAAGACAAGAGATGCCCTGGTTTTGCCTGAGCTTTGCACTGTGCTTATAACAAGTTTCAGTTCTTTGGACAGGAATCTGCTTGTTTTGGGTGCTTATGACAGCAAACAGCACAACATTGTACTGCTCTACAACATGAGGCTCATAAACAGGATAATCATAGTAATGTACCCTCTCTGCAGAGGTCTAGCACAAGGCTGACACAACACTTCTGAACTCCATTCCCCGGCAGCGCTTCGAGGGGAAAGGGAATATTGAGGTTGCCCTAGACTGATTTTTTGTGATCCTAATGTTTGCTGGATACCGTTTCTTGCAGATTTCAAGAAACAGTTGCAAGCAAAAGTAATTCTCTGCTCTGCTTCTTGAGATCCTGAGGGTAGTACATGGGTACAAAGCTGATATAAGCAGATAGTTATCAAAATTTTGCAGGTGTTAGACATCTTGAGGATCAAAAGACCAACTTTACACTATTTCCACATGAATGTCAATCTCTCTTTACCTGCTACACTTGCCTACTGGCAAGAAAGTTTGATGAAGTTCTTCTCCACATGTGCCTGTGAAAGTTATTTTGGCTGAGTACAGAGCTCTCCCTCCCTCCACAGCTGCAAATGCAGGGGAGTGTGTGTCTGTGTGTCTGTGTGTGTGTAATGATGATGATGGTGAAGACGATCATAGCTCCCCAACACAGACTGACCCATGGAAAAGCTTGCTTGGGTTGAGGATTCCTTTTGAGCATGCAGCAGTAATTTGCAGAGTGTTTCAGAACCTCTGCATTGTGGGTAATTCAATTTCTCACTATATAACTCTGCCAGCTCAAGGTGTCCCCTGTAGAGTGATAATGAGAACTGACAGTGTCCAAGAGGGCACGAGACTTTCAGCTGTATCATCAGAGCTGAACGCAGACGTTTCAACCAGAACAGCTGGTCCTGGCCTCTCACACAGTTGCCTCTCCCTGCTGTGCTGGCTTTCAGCAGAGCACAGCAAAAGGAGGCAACCGAGGGCTATTAGCCTTCTCAATCTCTTTTTTAATATCAGGCTACATTTACAGATACCTGCCAGGTCTCTTTGAGCAGATATTATGTTTCCACTGACATATCCAGTATTCGACAGAGCAGTTGAAATTGAAACCACACCACTGGCATTTTGCTGTTTTTCAGGTATGAAGCATATTTGTCATACACAGTCCACCTCTGTTAAGGTAACAGCTTGGAAAGGCAATAAAGGAAAGGCATGATTCTTCCAGATCCTTTTTCTGTGGATTTCTATCCATCATGAATGCCTGAAAGTAACATTTCTATAGACTGTAGGTGTCAAGAGAGCAGCATCTTTCACAAAATCAAAATGACAAGTATGCACTTTGAACTCCGCCACTGTGAAGCTGTTGCTAGTGAAAGACCCTGTGCTTATGCTTGAATATCATGAGAGTATTTTTCACCATCCAGTTTCTTCTTGCAGTGATATTTAATTACCTCATTTTCATGCTATTCAAAGAAGTGTGTAGTTGCACAGCACTATCGTGTCCTTCAGGTGTTCTACACTTGCACCTCACCCTGTGCTCCAGGACATGAAAGCACTGTGAGAAACCAAAAGGGAAATTGGAAAATCAGGCTTGTAATGTGCTAAGACTACTTTGATACTGAAGAACATTCAGATGCTCTTCTAGTACAACTTACGTCTGACAGCAATGCTTTGCTTTGAACTGGGGATGGGTGGCCATAACACTGTGCTCTCTGTTTCCAGCTGGTGCCGTCAACCAAGGTACCCCACATTCCCATCCTAAGTTAACAGCGGAAGTTCCTGTAAAATAACCTTTAGGTTGAGGGGAAGTTTTAAATCTGGTTTTACTAGACCCTCATCGCTTATATAAAATGTATTCATCACTTTTAGATGTGTTGCAGAATCCTGCTGTTTTCATCAAACCCACATTTTGGTTTTGCTTCTTTGTTTTTATAACTTTTTTTTTTATGCTCTCCTGTTTTTGACAATGATGTTGTCAGCTGCTTAGTAAAAATCCTTAGGCATCATTTGAGGCCATACTATGTGATACAGGCAGCAGTGATTTGGGAACATGGTTTAGGGACCCTTACAGTGTAGGGTGAACCGTTGGACTCGATGATCCTGAGGGTCTCTTCCAACCAGATGATTCTGTGATTCTATGATCTCACTCTCTCAGCTTCAGCAGATCTATGAGAAAGCTTTGCAGCTTGGTTAAGGCTGTTTATATGCCATCTGCATCTTCCTTGGTGAAGTTCAGACACAGTTCTTTTAATGCTAATCTCTACTGACTTTATTTTATCTTCTTTTGGTGTTGTGGGAAACTAAAGCTATGCTCTCTGTTCCTCAGAACTTTTGGTTTTCATTTGCTCAGCATCTGGGATGTCCAATCCCAGTGCAAGGCACCAGGCAGAACAGACCAATACCTCCAGCTTGTTCATTCTTTAGTCTGACGCAAAGGAAGAAAACAAAGTGGGAGAGCTCTGATGAGTATATTCACTGCATCTTCAAAGAACTGTCCCTGGCAAGCACTGCTGTATCAAAAAGAAAGTAAGTGGGACATGGGAAGACATTGGTAGCCTTCATTAAAATGTAGCAGGAGAAAGTCCTCCTTGTTAGCAGATTGCCAATGTTTGCATGACTGAGCTGTATGGAAGATATTTCACCAACAGCTCTCATGCATCAAGAAACAGAGATAACATATGTAGTGCAAGACAGCTATGTTCAGCTTTAGTGCTTTGGAAGCACATTTATCAGGAATACTTGTCTGTTTGACAAGAGAAACACTCCAGTGAATAAGGCACCAGCCAAAACAAAACCAAAAACAGGTTAGAAACCTAAGGTAAAAAATATCATTAGTGAGATGTTTAAGGAATGAACAATGACTATGTTTGAAGAAATTGCTGGTACCCCTCTAGTCCAATGAGAAATATACACATGATGTTAGAATATTTTTGTATGAATTATTACTACTGGATTAGAAAATTTCTTCTAAAAGGCAAAGTACTGTATGAATAAACATATAATTATATTGCTAAGTGAGGAAAGGACTGAATAGCTCTATGTAAAAAGAGAAACAAAGTAGTTTAAGCAACATTGCCCTAACTCTTATTATGATACATATATATGGTACCTTCTTTTCATTTTGAAAACAATTTTGAATCATATCACAGCCCTTGCAAGAATCTATTATGAAAGTATACTTATTTTGAGAACTGAACTTGTAATTTTATCCGAAATCATAGAATCATAGATTCATAGAATGGCATAGGCTGGAAGGGACCTTCGAGATCATCTAATCCAACCTCCCCGTCATGGGCAGGGACGCCTCTCAACTAGACCAGGCTACTCAAGGCTCCGTCCAACCTGGCCTTGAACACCTCCAGGGAGGGGGCATCCACAACTTCTCTGGGCAATTTATTCCAAAGTCTTACCACCCTCGTACTGAAGAATTTCTTCCTAAGATCTAATCTAAATCTTTTCTCCTTCAACTTAAACCCATTTCCCCTTGTCCTATCAGTGGACACTCTTGTAAAAAGTCCCTCCCCAGCCTTCCTGTAAGTTCCCTTCAGGTATTGGAAGGCAGCTATTAGGTCCCCCCGAAGTCTTCTCTTTTCAAGGCTGAACAATCCCAGCTCCCACAACCTGTCCTCGTAGCAGGGGTGCTCCAGCCCCTGGATCATCTTTGTGGCCCTCCTCTGAACATGCTCCAACAAATCTATGTCTCTCTTATGGTGGGGACACCAGAACTGGACGCAGTATTCGAGGTGGGGTCTCACAAGAGCAGAGTAGAGGGGGAGAATCACCTCTCTTGACCTGCTGACCACGCTTCTCTTGATACATCCCAGGATGCGGTTGGCCTTCTGGGCCGCATGAGCACACTGCCGGCTCATGTTGAGCTTCTCATCTATAAACACCCCCAAATCCTTCTCTTCAGGAAACATAACTGCAGTGACAGATTTGTTAAAGAAGGATGTTTTCCTGAAAAGCACATCAACCTGTTTTCATCAAACAGCTGGCCTTCAGTTACCTGCTACTGGTTTAGCCACATCTGTGTCCCCTCTGTGTTTTCACATGAGATCTGTGTGAGCCCACCCTGTTGTGTTGGGGTTATGTGGTGGAGTTTTGGTAGCAGGGGAGGAACTACAGGGGTGGCTTCTGTAAGGAGCTGCAAGAAGCTTCCCACAGCTTCGAGACAGACCCACCTCTAGCCAATCAGCACCTCTGTGAATAAATATATTTTAAAAGGAGACAAAGAGACTGGTGCCATGTGGGACTTGCAGTGATGAGAGGGGAGAGGTGGGGGGGCCTGGTCTCCCCAGCCTCTTGGGCAAGTGGCTGCCACTCGACTGGAGATGGCCACAGCAGAGTGGCTTGGAGAGTTCTGAAGCACCTCACTCCTGGGTGCCCAAACTGCTGAGGTTCATCGGGCTGGTCAGACCTGTCACAGCTGTAACGGAGAAAGGACTGAGATCTGAGAGAAACAGCTATACAGACACCAAGGTCAGTGAAGATGGAGCGGGAGGAGGTGTGCCAGAGCTGAGGTTCCCCTGCAGCCCGTGGTGAGACGGCAGTGGCCCCTCTGCTACTCGGTGAGATTCACAGTGGAGCAGAGACCCACCCGCAACCCCACACTGAAGCAGAGATGCCTGTGCCTAAGGGAATTCTTAGAGGACTCTCTCCATCCGAAAGGACTCCACACTTCTGGAGGTTAACGGTGGAGCAGAGATGCATCTGCAGTCTGTGGAAGACACCAAGTCAGAGCAGGTGGCTGCACCCTAAGAAGCCATGACTTCGTGGGAAAAGCCCGCACTGGAACAGTCTGATGGGTAAGGACTGGATTCCCACAGGGAGGGCTCATGTTAGAGATGTTCATGGAGAACTGTCTCCTGTGGGAAGGACTCCATGCTGGAGCAGGGGAAGAGTGTGAGGAGTCCTCCCCTTGAAGAGGAAGGAGTCGCAGAAACAGCGTGTGACAAACTGACCACAACCCTCAATCCTCGTCCCCCTGTGTCACTGTGGGGAGGGAGGTAGTAGAGCCATGAAGAAAAGAGGAGTGGGAGGAAGGTGTTTTTAAGATCTGGCTTTCTTTCTCATTATCCTTTCTGAATGTGACTGATAACAAATTAAATTGATTTGTCCTCAAATTGAGTCTGTTTTCCCATGTCCATGGCTGGTGAGTGATCCCTCCGTAATCTTGTCTAGACTTTCAAGCCTTTTGTTGTATTTTCTCTGCTCCATCCCACAGAATGGGAGGGGAGGGGAGGGGAAGGAGTGAACAAGTGGCTGCATGGTGCTTAGTTGCCACCTAAAATTAAACTGTAACGCCTGTATATCTTACCTACCAGCTTTGGCTAGGCTGGCTGAGGGGAGGCACTGTGCTTATCTGTTAAAGCTAGCTCATCCTGTAAAATTTGTCGTCCCAAGAGGAGAGAGCAACTGATAAGGCTGCTGTAGGTTCAGACATTAGGCTCAGAATAGGAACTGGGGGCCTACTCCCAGAACTCTTTCTCCATGCTAGTATAAGGAATTGTTAGTGCAAAATGTATCAAGAGAGATGGGGAGAAGTTATCAGTGCACCAGCAAGATTATCTTGCCAAGTGTGTTACAGAATTGTTTGGTGTCCTAGAGCTCTCTTTGGACTCAGGTGCGCACCTGAATTTGTTCCTTCCAGGGAGCAGCGTTTACTGCAGAAGCGAATCCATGTGGCAGGAGGAACAAAGTATCGCATTTACCAGCCAGTCACCAGGATGCTTGTCTAGTTTGGAAAGCAACCCAGGAAAGTAGGTGGTGATCATACTATACAGTTTCAGCTGTAATTTGTGCTGTGAAAGGAGTCCTTTTCAGAATAAACTGTACTTGGGTAATAAGGTATGAAATTCACAACAGCAGAAGGCACTAAATACACTAAGTACTGTGGATAAAATTCTGAATTTGCTGAAGGTCATTAAAAAAATATAACAGCTCTTGACTTTAACGAATACAGATTTCTGCACCTATTTCAGAGTACTGGAGGAAGGCGGGGCGGGGGTGCAGGGGGGAAGATGTTCCACTGAATGGTATCGGTCTTCCTTGAAAACGTCTCTGTTTAATTAAGATGTCCCACTGAGCACTGTGAAGCATGTAATTCAGTCAGCTGCTTTAAAAGGGAACAAAATGGAGCATGAAACAACCATGTAGAGTTAGGTGGTGATTTCAGCTTGGAAGAAAATGACAGGAGTGATAATTGGTGTAAAGAAAGCTGCCACTATAGCTGGAATTTAGTGGTCAGAAGCCACAGGTGACCCAAGCAGCCCAAGGGCATGGAGGTTTAGGAAATACATTCCTTGGAGCTAAAATTATCACTCTGTATTTATTTTCTGGGGCTCTGCTCTCAAATAGCCGTGTCCTCAGATATGTAGTAAATAAGCAATATTCACATCCATGCTTGTCTCTGTACCTGTTTATAGGTGCATGTGGGCCACAGCAGCTAAAACTCTTTCTTTCTGAATATTACATTAGCCTTTTGTCTGAGAATGTAAACTGTCTTGTTTTCCTTAAATTCAACCTGCCTTTCATTGAATTTGTGCATTAAATTTAAAGTTGTTTTTATGATGTTGTGTAATTTATTGTGATACCAAGTACAATGAAATATCAAAGATGTGAATGTGTATTTATTGATTTGTCTGCAGTCCAGGTCTCAAATAGGATTAGGTTCCATGGCATTTCTAAATGTTAGGCAAACTATCAAATTTAGACTTTTTGAACATTCTTAAAATACTCTAATATTCTTACCAGTTCAAAGATCTCAAATCTTTTGGTAAGGCCACATCAACATAATAATAAATTCTGGAGAAAAAAAAAATGAATAATCTATTTTTCATGCTGATAAAATATAAAAGTGATAAATGTAACCTTTTCTAGGCAAAAGATTACTCTAAAAAATTATCAGTAAAAGAAAAATGATCTATAGATTTTAAGCACCCACCTTTTGGAACAATGCTTTTTCTTACAAAATAATGCTTGTGCCTTAATAGGAAGAGGCTGTCATTGATCAACATTATCATAAGCTGTTATGTTAACATTATCACTGGGAAGTGGCATCACTAATTCGTCTCCACACTTTTTAGTCTTGCCACAGGTTCATTTTTTACCAAATAAGAATGTGGAGGAATACAATGCTGTATGAAGACAGAAGTAGAAATAACCAAGCCAAACCAAAGGAAAGCCAAAATCAACGCCCAGGAGGGAAATGAATTAAATCCACATTTTTAAAATCTGGAACAGATTTGTAATGTGGCAACATATTCTTTTTCTTTAGGGTGGGAAAAAGGAAAGAAATGAAAAGAAAATATTCATGAGCTCAATCACCCAGAGACATATCCAGATTAAAAAAGATAGATTTCTCCTGGGAGTTTTAATCAACAAGACACCGACGTTTTATCTTCAAATCAACAAGCTTAGGTTTTCTTATTGAAGCCTGATGATCCTTTTCTATTTTCTCCCTGCTACACTCATTTGAAGAACCTACCCTTTCTTCAAATAGTTCATGGAGGGGGAAAAAAGGGACTTTAACGTAAAAGGGGAAAAGCACCTTACTAAACCTCCTATTTCACAAGCTAAGCTAATAAATATCCCATGGAATGAGAAGTCTGTTCTGGATTTTGCATTAGACAATTCTACAGTGTCAGATTTTTTAAATGGAGGCCAACAATGCAGGGGCCACACCAGGTCACCACGCTAGCACATTCACTGCTAGAAGGATGCTTCAATCAAGCACAAGCCTAAATGACTAAAGGGAAACATCTAACTTGATAGTTCTAAAGGTCATGAGAAATAAATTCAGGTCAGGAAAGAAAGTCATCAAAAAGGCTCAGTACAGAAACATTGTCATTCCTCAGCTTAATGAGTCCTTTACAAGAGTAAATAAGGGGAGAAGGATGAAAGTAATTGCTAGTTACATGTTGAGCTGGCTATGGTTTTTAGTGCTTCCTAGGATGGTAGTTGGTAGAATGGCTAGCTGTGATTTGGAGGAAGTTGTTATTGGTGATTTTTATTTTGAGTAATCCTTCCCTGGCTTCAGCTACAGCACATGGGCTCTTTGGGGATGTATAATATCAATGGAAATAATTTTGCTCAAGTTGAAAAGAGGAACAGTGCCCTTTCCCACTCACTTTTTTTTTTTTTTTTTAGCTTGGATATTCATGTGGCTTGAAAAGGGTAGAAAACACAAAAGAGAGTGGAAATAACCCCATGCGAACTTCCTTCAGATACGCAACAGTGACTTATTGCATTTCTTGGGTTTAGCCCTATTCTCTTTAGAAAAAAAGAGATTGCTTGTCCCTATATATAAATAAATACCTTCTGACCCTTCTCATTTGGTTTAATATTATGCTGTTCTTACTCTGTCAGATAGTCTGTTCAAGACTGGGAACAAAATGAGCCACGAAAACCACAAACCATTTTATCTTCCTGAGTGTCATGGTTTGGGGGGGGGGGCGGGGAGAGGGTTCTGGTGGCAGGAGAGGGGCTTTGCTCTCTGTGACCTCCCCGGTTTTGGAACCGGGTTAGTCTTGGTTCTGGCCACCAGATCGGACTCCCATCCCCCTCGGGGTTGAGCCAATAGGCGCCTCTGCGAATTGCCCTATTTATGTCAGGACAAAGAAACTGGAAAAGGTGCTTTGCCCAGGAGCGAGGAGAGGAGGGCACTGCCCACACTCCCTGGCTCCCAGCCAGGCGGCTGCCTGCGTTGGGCTGGCGCCACCCACTGAGGATGGCGGCAGCGGAGCCGACTGGGGAACTCGGGGAGCACCCCGCTCCTGGGGTGCCCACTGGGCTGAGTTCACCTGGAGAGGACTGAGATCTGAGAGAAACAGCTGCATCGACACCAGGTCAGTGAGGATGGAGCGGGAGGAGGTGTGCCGGAGCCGAGTTTCCCCTGCAGCTGGTGGCAAGATGGCAGGTGGCCCCCCTGCAACCAGGACGGCCTCGGTGGAGCAGAGACCCACTCGCAGCCCATGGAGAGAAGACGCCTGAGCCTGAGGACAGTTGTGTTGGGACACACGACAAGGTAGAGAGGCATCTGGATTCTGACTACCCACACCGGAGCGAGTGGCTACAACTCCCTAAGAATCCGAGACTGTGGTAAAGCCCACACTGGAGCAATCTGATGGGGAAGGATTGCATCCTGTGGGCTGGACTCACGCTGGAGAAGTTTGTGGATTTTTCCCTCGTGAGTAGGGGATCCACTGGAGCAGGGGAAAAGGGTGTAAGGACTCCTCCTCCTTTAAGAAAGAAGCAGCAGTAACAGCACGGAATGAACTGACCTGCACTCCCCCAGTCCCTGCCCCCTGTGCTGCTGGGGGGAGGAGGTAGAGCCGGGAGCAAAAGGAGAGGGGGGTGGGGGGGAGGAAGGTGTCAGTTTTAAGATTTGGCTTTGTTTCTTTTCATCCTCTCAAGTAACCGGTTTTGTTTCCCTTTGTCCTTTTCAGTAATCGTTAATAAATTGTTTTGCTTTAAGAAAGCCAAGTCTGTTTTGCCCGGGACCATGGTTGGTGGGTGCTCCCTCTGTTCTTGTCTCAACCCTCAGTCCCTTTATTATATTTTTCTCCTCTCCACTTTACTGGAGAAGGAGCAACTGTGTGAGTTTTAGTTGCTGGATTGGCCTAAAACCACGACACTGAGAAAAGTGGAGATATCAAATACTGAGGTGCATGGGTATTTCTTTTTCTTTTGCTTCCATTGACAGATAAAATTTATTTGATTTAGCTATTTTTATTTATTCAGAGGAATGGTTAATGTGGAAAACAACTGCTGAGAAATACTTGACAGTGTTGAAGTGCTCAGTTAGAGGTAAATCTTCAGCTGGTATAAGCTGGCAAAGCATTAACAAGATAAGGGAGCACGACTAGCTTTTGCCAATGGAAAAGCCATCACTCCTACAGATAGGAAAGCTTTAAGTTAGTTGACTCAGATTTTCCTGCCTGAAGGTGGTATCACCTCTCTAGACTGTGTAGTACTTTGTAGCATACGGTGTTGGTTAATGATTTCAGAGGGCTGCATCTTATCTGTATGTCTAGGTTTGAAAAAAGACGGGTCTGCTAAGGAAGGCAGGAGCCTCCCTTGAAATGGAAAATGTAAACCCCCCTCTCTCCGAATTACTAAAATTTTGAAATTAAGGGGCTCTCAGGCAAAGATATGGGAGTAGGAAAAACAGTTCTTTACTAGGAAGATTAAACAGAAGGGAAAACAACAACAACAACAACAACAACAATCCAAATGCAATAGTACACAAAAAGAAAAAACACCCACTGACAAAGTCAGAATACGACCTGACACCCTGCTGGTCAGGGTGCTGGCAGCAGTCCGATCAAACGGTGGCTGCAGCCCTCCTGCAATGGCAGCCGTGGCTCCGCAGAAGCAGCGATCCCGCCGAAGGGCGCGGGCCGCCTCCGAAGGGCCGGCGGTGCCGCAGATGGGCCCGGTCTGCCTCCGGGAACCCGGCGGAGAAGGAAAAAAAACGTTCCTCTGGGGTGTCAACGCCGGCCGCCCCAGGCCTCCCAGGTCTGGGAGGAAGGCACGCAGCACACCTCGAGTGGCTGCTCTGTCCCAACTAGTCCAGCAGCATCAAGAAGTGCCCGCCTGTCTCCCCCGGTGACTGCAAGAGCCGCCCGACCGCCGCCGCCGCCGCTTTCCCGCGCGCGGGTGCAGTCACGAGGCGCCCCCTCCGCTCCCGGCTGGAGCATCTCACCGTGGGGCTGATGTTCTGTGAATCTGGCGGCAGATCCTTGATTGCCCATCAAACAGAAATAGCTCCTGAAGGGAGTGATCCACGAGTCATGGGCAAGGCATTGATGGGCCATTAACAGAAGATAGTCTGGGAGGAGGAGGCAAGGGAAACATTGCCCCACCTGGTCTCAAGAGCTCATGAAGATAGTGATAGAATACATACTTTTGGGCACATCTTAAATCGTAACCTAGGACACTGTAGAATACAGAAAAGTTTCCTAAAAGCAGCTGCAAGTCCTTGACGAACAATTTTGAGTGGACACAGTATTAGCTTTCCAATCTAAGGAACAAAGATGACAATTAAAATAACAAAAAGTGCTTTCAGTGAGTGGCACATCTGCCCTGTTTCTGCATTAAACTCTGGTGGAGAGCAACATAGTATTTCTTCTGCGTTAATTACCAGTTGTATCCTCTTCTTTCTAAGCAGGTACACAGAGATGAATCCTCTACGACGGTATCATAGTTTTTGACATGTAACAATGACCTTTAAAAGTGGGGAGAAAAAAAAAAAGAAACCTGACAAGCTCTGCAAGCTGCACACCATTTACACAAGAACTCTGTAGAATTTACTCTACCTGTGCCATCTGCTTATGCTAGTGTCTAGAGGGCTATGTTCATCAGAGAAAGGGCAGAGTTGACAGAAAATGGTTTTCTTTATTTCAGAAGATGTATAGAAAATAGCTGGGACTTTTTCAATCTAGTGTCACACACCTTCTCTTCTTGGATAAGGTCAGAATGAGACCTTATGGAGAAAAAGATGTGACATTTCATGAGATTTCGGTAGTTGAAAAGTCCCTCTCCATTTCAGTTTCAAATGAAAATTCCAACACTACTGTGAAGTGTGATTTCTGAAATATCAGAAGTAATTTGTTTGACAATGCTTGTATTTATTGTCCTGAATTTCAAGAAAAATATTCAGAGATATTTGGTTGTCATGACATAAACATTGCCATAACAAAGTGCAAATGGAAAAGGGGCAAACCAACATTTTTTTACATTACCGATTCAGACATTTTGATTTGTGTTGAAATAAAATGGTTTGATAATTTCCCATCACTAATGGATACAATTGAACCCTCAGGTGGGTAGTGAGACCCCACCTGCAGTACTCCTTTCAGCTCTGGGGTCCCCAAAATAAGAAGGACATGAAGCTGTTGGAGTGGGTCCAGAGGAGAGCCATGAAGATGGTTCAAGGGCTGGAGCACCTCTGCTATGAAGACAGGCTGAGAGAGTTGGGGCTGTTCAGCCTGGAGAAGAGAAGACTCCGGGGACACCTTATAGCGGTTTTCCAGTACCTAAAGGGGGCCTACAAGAAAGCTGGAGAGGGACTTTTTACAAGGGCATGTAGTAATAGGACAAGGGGAAATGGATTTAAACTGAAGGAGGGTAGATTTAGATTAGAAGTAAGGAGGAAATTCTTCCCTCTGAGGGTGGTGAGGCAGTGGAACAGGTTGCCCAGAGAAGTTGTGAATGCCCTCTCCCTGGAAGTATTCAAGGCCAGCTTGGATGAGATTTTTGAGCAACCTGGTGTAGTGGAAGGTGTCCCTGCCCACGACTAGCTATCTTTAAGGTGCCTTCCAACCCAAACCATTCTATGATTCTATGATTCTATGAAAATTGGTATACTCTTCCCAAATCGATCTTTCCTGAAACGTACTCTCCAGCAGAAACCTACACCCTCAGAAGTGTTTCTAACCCGAACCTCTTACAGTATATTTGCAGTGTACAGCACAGCCGTAGGTAGGCACAACTTACAGTCCTCAGAAGAAGCATGTAAGAATTATGACCATGGGGGCAGAATTCTCTGACTGGGTCAGTTAGCTCAAAACCAGGGTTAGTTAATCCAGTTAGAGCACTAGACTAGCTCATTGGCTTGTTGACTGTCTCAGACAGCTACACCAGCTTACCCAGTGAAGGTGTGGATTTGTAATAGGTCATTCCTCTGCACCGTTCAGTCCTGCACTCCGCACAGTGTGCTCTCTTTCCCAGCACTTGTTTATTCTGGCACCCAAAAAGTCATTTGATTACCCTGCAGAAAAGATCTTCCTCACCTCAGCTGTGTTAATATCCCTAGTGCATTAATTTCCTTCCTTCACTTCCTTGCCCGAATTTTTTGTCTGTTACCAATCTTGCTTCCATTTTCACAACCTTTTTATCCAGATCTCTCCTAACACTCACTGTTCTCCATGACTGCAATGATCACAAACCACATCTGAATATCAACATGTTTTCTTTCCATGCCACTTCTGAGAGTGGGATTAGGAAAATGCAAAACAGAAAAGGAAAAATAAAGCTACAGACACCTCTGTATTAATTCCTTCCTCAAGCTTTCTCAGGGCATCTTATTCTATCTGTGTGGGTTTTATGATTAATTCTCCCCATGGCAAGAAATGTCTTTATTCGTGTTGAATGCAGTCCCAAATATCTCACCCAAGCTTAACAATGTATAATAGTAAGTTTGTAAACAGACAGCAGGAATTTTGAAATATCAGCAAGCTCAGTGACTCCCAGGATTTTGTTGTCCTCAAATATGCCAAGACTAGGATGACTTTTTCAAACTAAAAAAGACGAAAAAAGTTACAATCAGGGTTTGCTGCTTTAGTTGTTTGTCACTCCAATACATCACAAGTGTTGTTATCTGTAAAAAAAAAAATATTTAAAGATGAGGAAAGATGAAAGATATAATTTTGGAAGGCAAATCCCAGCTAAATTTACAGAGAAAACATTTGAAACTTTTTGTCCAAGAAGTGGCTAGAGGACATCAGTAACAATTTCCTAATACAGATGCTGACAGAACCAGCAGTATTAAGGCTGCACTTGACCTGCTGCTCACAGACAAGGAAGAACTGATGGCAAATGTGGCTATAGACAACAGTCTGGGTTGCAGAGACCACGAAGTTATTGACTTCAGGATCCAGATGATGCCTGGAAAGTGGAGTTGAAGAGTTAGGAGTCTGGACTTGCAAACTTTGAATTTGTTAGAGAATTTCTAAGCAGAATTCCCTGGAAAGTAACCATGAAGGAGGTAGGTGTCTTGGAGAGTTGTTTTGATTTTATAAAGAAAACTTACTGAGAGCTCAGGAAAAAACTATCCGGTTGGACAGAAAAACTGGGAATTCCAGTGAAAGGTCCACTTTTCTGAGTACAAAGCCTCTCAGTGAATTAAAATGCAAAAAAAAAAAAAAAAAAAAAAAAAGAGCATACAAGAAGTGAAAATGAGGACAAACAATAAAGGAGGATGTAAAAGCATTGTTCCAGCACTTAACAGCACTTAACATTGTTCCAGGACAATAACAGAAAGGCTAGTGCTCAGATGAAGCTAAAAATAGGTAGGGACATACTGGGTAACAGAAAGAGATTCCACGGGAGTGCTCAGAACAAAAGTTTGGAGAAGATATTGGTCCATTGACAAATGGGGAAAAACAACCTCATGATGGCTAGACTAAATATTTAATGCCTTTTTTGCCTCTATCTTCACAGATAAAACCTCTCCCAAACATCTCATATACCAGTCTAGTCTGGAAAGCAGAGGGACAGCCAGCAGTGGAGGGCAACATGGTTAGTGACAATGTAAGCAAGTTGGATGGATTCTAATCCAAGGGGCCAAGTGAGATCCAACCAAGAGTAAGAAAGAGATGACTGGTACACTGTCTACCACCTCTGAATAAAATGGTTATTGGGTGAGGTCTCTGATGATTGGAAAAAAGGTAACAATATGGCTGATACCTGAAAAGGAAACTAGACTTTCCAAGACTCGTTTTAAAGTTTTAGAAAGCAGGTATTCTTTATTGCAGCACTGGGTGCACAGGGGATTTCTCCTCCTAGTGTGCACACCCGCCGTAGCAGTTTTCTTGTATTTATACAGGCACACTCATAACCCCCTCCCCAAAAGGGCAGTCTCTCTCTCTCTCTCTCTCTCTCTCTCTCTCTCTCTCTCTCTCTCTCTCTCTCTCTCTCTCTCTCTCTCGGGAGATCATTTCCATAGTCCTCGCCTCAGGATCCGCCTCAGGCTCCTCCTTGACACGCCTCCTGGTGGTCGTGGGCAGGGGTCTTTGGGATGAAGGCCGCAGGTCTTCCTCTCTGTGTGTTTTTCACTTCTTCCCTAAAACTCTAAAACTCTTGTTTTGGCTGGGCCCGTAGAGCCAAACCGTTTCCCTGGCCTTGAGTGGACACCTGGCTGTCTCCTACTTGTTGTTGCTTGAAGACAAATGTTGGTTCTTGTTAGTCCTTATCTCTCCTCTTTGTCTGTTTTTCTCCCTATGGGTCACGAGTTACAACCTCGCCATCATTTATTTTGTCTCTCTTACCGACCTTCTTTCTGGATAGCATTCCACAGCAGGGATTAGTATTTGATAACTTCTAACATTTCACAGAGCTATTTCACAGAGCTATGTATTCCAGAGTTTTATGCAGTCTTGTGTCTACTCTTATATCTATCCATAGAAATAATAGTTAATATAGTTTTATACCTATACCTATCCATAGAAATAGTAGCTAATATAGTTTTATACCTATACCTATCCCCCTATCATGGCAATCTTTAAGAAAAATGACAATCCAGAAAACTATAGACTGATCAGCCTTATCCCCAGCCCACAAACACATAGAGGACAAAAGGGTAATCAGAAACATTCAAGGTGAGTTTACCAAGGCAAATCACGGTTGGTCAGCCAGATTGCCTTGTACAGTGAAATGGCTGGCTCTGTGAGCATGGGGAGAGTGGTGCATGTCGTATGGCTCCACTTTCATAATGCTTTTGACACTGTCTCCAACTGCCTCCTGAGCAGGAAGCTAGGTAATCTTGGGCTGGACAGATTGCTAGATGGGCTGCAAATTTGACCAGACCATCAAGTAGAAAGAAGGCATATCCATTTGGTGGCTGATGACAAGCAATCTACTTCAGACATCAAAACTGGGGCCAATGTTGTTCAATATATTCATTAATGATGTATACGATGAGACAGAAAGGAGGTCCCAGAAAATGCCATCCTAAATGAGAGTCAGTGACTGACACTCCAATGCAGAGCTTCAGTCCAGAGAGTCCTTGCAAAGTGACAGGACCTCAGAAAGCTGTGCTGTCATTTTGTGATTGGATTCATACCTTGATTTTTGTAATGTTAGGAATCTCGTTTACTATTGGTGTTATTTTGATTCAGCTGGAATGTCTTACCAGCTTTAATTTAAGTGATTATTTCATTTATTGTTCTTTTTCAGTTTTAGCTTGCAATTTGGCTTTATCAAAAATTTGTCACCCTTTAACCATTTTTTGACCAAAATTAGACAGTCCTTTCTGAGTTTTCTTGTATTTGCTTTTGCACCAAAAAGTGTTTTGTGAGTACATTTTTTCCTTGTTGTAGTACCATCATGAAAAATAGCATTTTTAGATTCTACCCATCAAGTTTGCTTTTTTCAGAAACACCCAGTTTGGTCTCTTCGTGTAGCTGTCTGTTGCCACACATCTAATTGACTCCCAGTTTGTCAAGGTGAACTTTTACCATGTCCAACTAATTTCAGAAAATGTATACTGTTTCCTTTAACAGTCTCTGCAGCCCAAAGATACTAGAGTGAATTCGGTATCAGCAGCCAACGTTTTTGTGTAGAAAAGAATAATTAACAAGTCCAATAGTTTGAATGGATTGGTTTCCTGACCACATTAACTTGCCTTGCAGCTTGAAGTCCGCAAAGCATTTAAGCATGTATATAAATTTAAACATATAAGAAGACTCATTTAGTAAAAGCTCTAATCACACACTTTCATGCTTTGCCTTTATGCCTTTAATGTCTCTAAGTATGTGTTGTAACAAAGAAACAAGTCTAGGATTAAAAGTAACCAAATACGTAGGAGATAAAAACATTATCAAACAAATACTGTACAGTTTTTAAGTATTTTGTTATCAGCTGTGGACAGTTTCCTAATTTTCTTTCAGCACATCTCTATCTAAGACTGAAATTTTTCCTTTGAGTAGCATACCATGTCTGGAGCATTAATTTCAGTGTCAACATCAATTACAGGATGTTACCCAAAGTGTTTTGCTATCATTATTATGCTCTAATTAGGTGTCTCAATCCTCCTTCTTGTTTTTATGTTATAAATTGTAACAACCAACTCTTAATGGATTTTCAATGGGTTTAGCACAGATTTCTCGGAAAACATTAAATCCCAGTCAAACCGTTAAGGAACTTCTTTCATGTTAGTTTCAATCAATTCCTTTTCATCCTTGTTACAGGATCAAACACACCTTGCCTGTACTTTATTTTACAACAGCTGTAACTGATGACATTTTTAGACTTCTGAGAGGAGCAGACATTATTCCTCAGAGCTTTGTTTGTACTCTCAAAGAGTTTTCTCAGTTACGGTTTTCGTTACAAATGCCATTTCTACTTCCTCCCAGTGCTGGTTCAAATATTGTGAAATAAAGTTCCTCAAGAGGAGCCCAGCCTAACATTTGCAGTCAAGAGGAACTCATCAGATCATGAAATAAACTGGTATAAGGAAAAAAAAAATGCCATTATTCTTCTGTAATGGTATTCTGTACTCTGATAGTGGGACTAGCCTTTCTTTTTCATATTTGAAATGTCTAAATCATGTATGTGTCTGTGAGTGTGCAGAGAAACACAGAGAAAGACTGTGAGATTTAAAGATGAAACTTACTTTTCCCACCACATAAGCATTTGTGTCATCGTTGAAAGTATTTTACTATTTCAAAATTCTAAGAAAACACTCCAGGCAAAATCTTCACAGAAGCTAAAACTTTCTGTGGCTCTAAATAGCACCAGAATCCTATCTTTAGGATAAAATTTTATTTTGCATAAAATGTACAGACAGTGTACCAACAGTAGCATTGACTCACTGGAATCACATAAAGTTTAAAGGTCAAAGAAGGTCATCAAAAAGGTCAATGAAGATTAGGAGAGAACATGGACAGCCTTGTAGGGCAAGCACACTTCTCCCCTTCTGAACAGAAGAAAACTAGGAGATTTCGCCAAGTTAATCTTGCGCTTCTCCCAGCAAGCACCTTGGCAGCAATCCTCCAAAAATTATGTACTGTTATCAAAATGGTAACACTGTCTCTTTAGAAGTTTGTATTTATAATGGCAAAAACCTTGTTAAGAACAAGAAGCAACATATCGAATATTCAGGAATATTGACTTGATTGTCTCCAGGAGAACCCAGGCTGTTTGGTACAGTAAGGTTTCTTCAGTGAGAGTTCAATCATATCTAGCAAACAGAGCTAGGTCTTTGAAATACCTTCTTTCCAGTACTCTGCCTTAATAAACGCAGCATAACCTCTATGAAACATGTCTTTCTTGTGCCTGCAAGACAAAACTGAACTCTGCTTTTGCTGTGGCAAAAGTATGACACTGAGATATAGTAAGTGAACTCAGGGGAGGTGTCTCAAAACTACCTACCTAGGAAGTTTACTTCTTAGACATTACCAAGATTATAATGGGTATTATTACCTACTTGAAGCACTGTAAAAATCAAGGGAGGTGTATCTCCTGTCTTACACACCAAATAATCTCAGAAAGGCCCAGAGTTGTATACATATCAAGACGTTATCACATCAGGATGCCCTGCTTTACCTCTAGCTGCAAAGCAGAGTAGGCTGGGAGGACAGAGGGTGCCCCCCTGAGCCTCAGCCTGCACCTCTTCGGAATTCTTAGGGATTATATAGCCAATACTCAGGTGCAAGAAGCTCCCAAGGAGACTCTTTGGTCAAAAGAGAGAATTCGACAAACATTGGAGTATAAAACATAGTTAGAGATTACATAAACTCTAAATAATGCATATGACACTCCTGCAGCTCTTACTGGAAAACTGAGTTGTTTCTACAATTTAAGCATGATGAAAAAAACAGATAGCACTCAGAGAACAGTCCTGCCACTCAGTAACACAAAAAGTCCAAAATCCCACTTTATTAATCTTTTGAAGAGCGTGATTAGGTTATGCCTCAGACTCACCAAAAATGGCACATTCAGAAGCAGAAGCTTCAAGGTAAAAGGCCCAAGGCAGAATGTGTCATGTTGTCACCAGAGGTCTAGCTGCTGGGTATCAGGAAATCTGTTGGATTTCCACTGCTCAGAGGGATAGGTGACACACTTCTGTAGATAAACCGAATGGTAGTATTAATTGTAGTGTTAAGACGGAGACTTTCCTATCAAGCCAGTTTTCAGAATAGTACTGTACTGGATATCACATTCACCAATGGTTACAGGATGCGTTTCAGCTGTCAATTCCACTAACAGCCTGTGAATATATGCTCTTTCCCCTTATATGTGTGTGACATGATAATAGCAGGATCACAAAAGCACTGGGAGGTTATAAGTCTCATGACTTCTGTTGTCAGAGCATACTTTGTAAGTGTTTTTAGCAGTAGGTATATCTCATCTTCTGGAAGTCCTGACATCTATTTTTACCAGTTAGCTCTGCAGCCTTACTTCCATAGCTGTTGAACAACATGTGTTTGTCAACTGACTGCTATCTCTGCAGGCAATTAAAACTAGGACCTGAAAAATATTTCTAATACAGTCACAAGAATCTAGAGACAGGCTAGAGATTCATGATAGCAAAATGTGACAGAAGATCTATTTGAGTTTTGCAGACATCTCAGCTGAAAGGGATGTACACATGGGTGTTCACTTCAAGGCACGGATTGATCTGTTTTGTCGCAGCTTAACAAACCAGTCCTTCTCTCAAGCTGTTCTCTCATTCTCTGATTTCTTAGCTTTTGATATTTTTTCTTTTTCTCTGTTTTTGTTTTGTTTTGTTTTGTTTTGTTTTCAATGTATAGCCCTAGTAGTTACAGTTGTTAAAGAAAATGTTCAAAATTTTGCCAGTGCAAAGATTTCTATGTGAGTTTTCAGGTATCTCAGAAGAACACTGACAAGCAATCTTAAAGAGCTCAGGAGAACCAGAGGAGCCCATACCACTATTCTTTCACAGTTAGTCTCATTTGTTCTGAGGGATGCCTTACTGGGGTAAAAAATAGTGTATTCTGATTCAAGGTTGAGACCATACCTGTGTTTATTCTTCCTTGACTTGGCTTCAGGTTCACTATGGATCATGTTCAACCCTGATTGAAGCTGAGACAGAATTCTGTTCACTACTGAGCTGCAGTCTTATTACCTGGAAACAGGATAAATCTTTTGAGTATGGTCGTTACTGATTTCTTTTCCCTGTGACCTCTTTACAGACTTTTTCTAGCAGCATAGCAAAGCATATGCAGATGTATTCATAACTCCTACTTATAAGATGCTGTATCATTAGATATTCAAGTATTCTTCAGGTTCCCTGTTATAGGGAAAAGCATTGAAGAGCAGCTGAATCTGGATTTCAGAAAATCTCCAGACCCCTGGAAACTCCGGAATTGCCAGACCTGGGACCGTCATGCTGACAAAGCAACATCAGAGCCATGGAAATGTGAAGCCTGGACAGGTCCAGGACAAAACCAACCACAAGTCTCACCAGGTTTGTCAAAACAAGTGGACTTCCTTGAAGCACTTCCTTTTTGATGAATCAGCACTTTCTAGGGAAAACTCCTGACCAGCTCTCACCTCAGTCTTTGTTAGTGTTTTCAGGATCAGTTTTAATGCCAAAAATATTGCTAGAAAAGGAATTTTCTCATGTCTATCTAGCATGTATACTCCCATGGAAATTATCGTTGAGCAAACCTAATCAAACACACATCAGGAACATGTGAATCCAAGTCAGTAGGACCCTTTCCGGTTTAAAACTGCGTTAGCTCCCACTGTGATCTTATGTAGGATATAGAACTTGAAGGGATGAAATATAAGAAGAATCATCCATTCTTCTTGCCCAGAGTTTGAACTGTTAAAGAAACTAATTGTAGTCTAAATTTACCCTAGCTGTAAATCATATTTGCCTATTTCCAAGCATTTGCTTGTTCAAGGCACAGACAATGCACAGAAACACATCTTTTTTCTTTACCAAAACCAGGACAACAACGCACGTTGTGCTGAAACATGGCTGCACAGTACATTTATATGAATGTTTCTAATTCTCTTTTTTTAACCCGTCATGACATGCTGCATTCCAGCATCTGAGAAAACCAATTACATCAAGCTGAATTAAGTTCCTCTTACTGAAGGTTGTCTTATTAAACTGTAGTTGTGATGTTGTTGAATTTAGTCCTGAATTTCCACATTGCAAGTGAAGGATGAATTGTTATTCTGTTCGGTAAAACAAGTGCATTTGGTGCAGCAGTAGGTCAACAGTTTGTGCTCAGGATGATAAAGCTGTAAGACATAAACATTAAAATTTCAGTATTGTCATGCAAAGGGGAATTTAAGAGATATTCTTATTTTGCTATGCCTGTTGTGTTTTTCCTTGAAGATTTGGAAAAACATGGAAATAACCAGAAAGACTGACTTCTGATTTGTATGAAAATTGCAAGAGCAGAATCCTGACTAAATCTCTTCTCAGGCTTCTGCTACCCCTAAGCTGTCAGTGAAAGATGTAAAGTATTTAATGTAGCATTTCAAAATATGCCTTATATATAACCTGACATCCAGTTCAAACTGAAACTGAGTGTCCACTGAGACATTTTTCCCTTTCTCGCAACATAACAGTGTCAACCCGTTCCCTAAAATGAAAAGTAATAAATGTATCTATATCACAAAGAAACACTCCCGTTAAAATGCGTGACTGGACTGTCAAACCCATTTACCACAAAATTTTACTTAGCTCAGGTGCAGCAGCCTTCTAAAAGATTTAGAAGGCTTAGGCTGTTTTGGTGATGTATACACGCCTTGTTACAGTGAAAGAATAACAAATAATATAATGGAAAGGAACATTTTTATTTCCAGTCCATAACATAAGGAGTTTCAGGAAAGCTCCCCCAAACAACATTCCCTTATGATTCTTTTTATATTGTCTTCTGAAAATCTTGGCACTCAGCACAGGTAGGAAGAAGCCACCAAATTAAAGAACACGTGCTCGGATCAGGCTGGTGTTTCCTGCATTGCTGATATCTGCCTTTTTATGTCTTTCTCGTCAAATCATTCATCATTGTTAGTGGTATTTCTGTCTTACTCTGTGGTTTTCAGCTTGCGGTAGGTGCACTCCTGGGGTCCTCATACTGCTTCTGAGGGACCTCAGAAGTTACCCATCACAATAGACTTACACTTGCTGTGCCTCCAGCAGCAAATTCTTAGGAGGCTGCAAGTAATCACAAAGCTAAGAATTATTAATTGAACTTAATAGATAGCTATGATATGGTTTAAAATTCCCACATCTGTATGGATGAGCCAAGGGAGCAGCAACTCTATTTTATCATCTGTGAAATAGTATTGCTTGCATAGTGGCTAGGACATTAAATATCCTTATTATATTAAACATATTACAGTGGAGTTAAATTTTATAGGTTTTATTCCTGTAAAATTCCTATGCCTGAAGCAATGTTATTCGTACATTTCTAGCAACACAGGTATTAACTGCACATTAGCCAATTTAATTTACTCACTTTTAAAAATACCTAGGAGAAATGTTTAAGGATGTTCTATGAGCAAGAAAAAAAAAAATTATATTTCCTTTTTTTTTCCTTGCTTGTTGCTTTTTGATTTATTTATATTACTGCTGAATTGTACACATTTGACTATTTGACAGATAGCAACTGATTCCGGAGCTGAGGAAGCCAGGAAACTGAAACCACTCCGTATTTCAGGAAATAATATAGTAACAAGAAGCCTGGCAGCATTGGAATGGCATAACTTGGAAAGGAAGGCAGATAAAGGAAGACAGATAAAATTGGCCAAAGCGAGTGTATTTAGCAATAGAGAGCGAGTCGGGGGGGAAGCCTTGTGCATTTTGCTCTTGCCATTTGCTCTGTCTGTGAAAAACTGCTAGACTCTACAGTCTGTGGATGGAAGAATGTAATTCATGTGATAAATTAAATAACTACTGTCAATGAAGAATGAACGCAAGTGGACAAGAAAGACACTTTGTCTGAATAATGACAGAATTGTAATTTTTAACCTAGTCACATCAAAGGCAGAGTGAATATTTACATTGTCTGTGTGCAGGAGACAGCCTTAGAGAGACTGGCAGTGGTTTTATTTGAGATTCAGAGTCTGCACTCCCTTCAACACGAGTGTTTTAATTAGGCATTAGTGGCGGTTTAGAAGCCACAGAGACAGAAGAGGAAGGAAACAGAAGATCACATTGGAGCTCAGCTGACCAGCTGAAGGATTCAGAAACTACCTTATTGCCTTTTTTTAGTGTTCAGAATTTTTTTTTTTTTTATTTGCCTTTTCTATATTCTTCCTCTGGTTTCCTTACGGAAAAAGGTCATCAGTCTGCAAGTAACCACAGTTTTTGAAAAGGAAAACTATTTTTGCTTTTCCTTGAAAATATGCAGGGCTCTCAGTAAGCACACCAAAGCAATTTTCACCCCCTTTCACCATTACTGCTGTTATAACTGGTTGATATCTCTCATTTTCACCAGTGGCTGTGAAAGCATAGTCAGAGTTATACAGTTGTGATGGCCTAAGTTATTTCAGTGGATCTGATTGTCTTATGAAAAATAATAACCATTGTAATAAAAGAATTCAGGGCTCTAGTCAGGGTAACTCAGCAAGGTTCAAATGCAACCATGTATGCATTTACTCCAGGGGATTTGGTGCAAGATTATAGTCCTAACATGCTAACACAAAGTTTTAAGAGCTTTTTCTCTAATCTGATCTTTATTCTAAACTGAATATGGAAATTGTACAGAGATTAAATGGCACTGTGCACTGCATTGCAGTCTCTCTCTAATGATTCTCAATACTATCCTCAGCTGCAGAGAGTCAGTTCCTTTGCAATCAAGGATACAACGTGGTGAAACTCCAAACTTCGAGAGTCTTTCTCCTTTACCAGCAATAGTGAGATACAGCACTGAAAATGAATGGCAATTAAATATTAATTAAATATCTGTCTCTCCAGACAATGAGGATGTTAGGAAGAGGAAAAATGAGACTTCACACAGAATTTTGATGGTAAAAAAGTTTTCCATTTAGAAGGGAAATTATATGGCAGTGTTGCCCGAAATGACTGGATTTAATGAAAAAGTCAGAGAAATTTTTGTTTTCTGGAGCATGCATTTTTCCTAGGTGATATATCTTTCAAAAATCTGTCCATTAGTTTGAGAAATACTTGACACCTATACTTGTTTCTACTTTCTTCACCTTTGAAGGATCTTCAGTGGCTACAACAAGAAGGTATTGATGAATATATTTCATATGTATATAAACATAGGTTGAAAAATGTTAATCTTATTACAGTCTCAGAAAAGCTTATCGCATTCACTGTGCTGTCAGAAAGGAAAGAAGTGCACATAAGTATAAATATTTTATTCTGCTCGTTTTTTTTTTCACTAAGATATTCAATTTGTTGTACTAAAAAGAAGAAATCAGATTTTGCAGTAAATGAGATACTTTCCTACCAGGCTGTGGGCTGTGACTTCAAGTGCAAAGGATCATGAACTCACAGAAGCAGCTCTAAACACAAGCAATCACTGGTAGGGGCCCGGGGAGTGGGGGGGGGGGGGTGGGGGGGGTGGAGGGCGGGGAAGAAAAAGAAAAAAAAGAAAAAAAAAAAGAGCAAATAAGCTTGTTAGCTTAGTGATGTCACTAATGAGGCCCTCACATCAAGCTATCGATGAGAGCTTCAGGTTCGAGTGTCTGGTCTGAATCAGGTCCAGCGATGAACTGACTGCTTTACCTGAGAGGTTTTTTCCCCAAAAGAAAAATAATTGTGTTAAGATAATCTAGTGAACTTTACATTGTAGGGTATCAGTGGACTCCTACAAACTACCTGTGCGGTCTTCCCGGCTGATATAAATGCCTGCAAAGTGTCACAGGGCTTACAGAGGAGTCTGAGCATGGTGCTGGGAGCATTGTATTGGGATCTGCAGCAGAGATTCATGGGATTTGTGCCACATGTCATGAGGATGTGCCAATGTTGTACCTGAAATAGAAGTTAACTCTGCCCACACTGTGCAGTGGAGAGGTCATGATTTATTCTTCCTCAGAAGGATCTCTAGCTTGCTTTCCAGTTGGTCCGCCCTAGAGACTCAGAAACCTTCCGTGAAAAAATGCCCATGAGGTTTTGTTCCTAAGATGCTTTGGAGGAAGGAGCACTGGAGCTTAATGGTGGGACGATCTGTGAAGACCTGTGGCCATGGAGGACTCCACGCTGGAGCAGGTGGCTGCATCCTAAGAAGCCATGATTCTGTGGGAAGCCCACACTGAAACAGCCTGACGGGTGAGAACTGCATCCCACGGGAAGGGCTCATGTCAGAGCAGTTCATGGAGAACTGTTTCTCATGGGAAGGGATCCCAAGCTGGAGCAGGGCAAGAGTGTGAGGAGTCCTCTCCTTGAAGATGAAGGAGCAGCAGAAACAACTTGAGATGAACTGACCACAACCCCCATTCCCCATCCCCCTGCACCACTGAGGAGGAGGAGGTAGAGTGGGAAGAAGGGAGGGGTGGAGGGAAGATGTTTTTAAGATCTGGCTTTGTTTCTCATTATCTTCTCTGAATGAAATGATAATGAATGACGGACATGGAGCTGCTGAAGCGGGTCTAGAGGAGGGCCACGAAGAATATCCAAGGGCTGGAACACCTCTGCTATGAAGACAGGCTGAGACAGCTGGGGCTGTTCAGCCTGGAGAGGAGAAGGCTCCAGGGTGATCTTATCGCAGCCTTCCAGTACTTAAAGGGGGCCTACAGGAAAGCTGGAGAGGGACTTTTTACAAGGGTGTGTAGTGACAGGACAAGGGGCAATGGCTTTAAACTGAAAGAGGGCAGATTTAGATTAGATCTAAGGAAGAAATTTTTCCCTCAGAGGGTGGTGAGGCACTGGAACAGGTTGCCCAGAGAAGTTGTGGCTGCCTCATCCCTGGAAGTGTTCAAGGCCAGGCTGGATGAGTCTTTGGACAACCTGGTGTAGTGGAGGGCGTCCCTGCCCATGGCAGGGGTGTTGGAACTAGATGATCTTTGAGGTCCCTTCCAACCCTAACCGTTCTGTGATTCTATGATCTGTCCCCAAGTCGAGTCTGTTTTGTTCATGACCATAATTGGTGAGTGGTCCCTCCCTGTTCTTGACTCGACCCATGAGCCTTTTGTTATATTTTTTCCTCCTTATTGCCCTGGGGGGAGAAGTGAGCAAGCAGCTCTCCGGCAGTGACAGTGACCCTGCCGTGCTTGTGCCTGCACAAATCTCTCCCTTCCTGCCCCACAGAGGAAGTAAATGCTCTCGTGGCATTCAGACTAAGAGCCAAGTGAGACCTTTGCAAGCCAGAGAAGAGCCACAGTGTGGGAGCAGGTGTTGGGCAGCATGCTCACCCTCACACTCCCCACACAGGATCTTCCTCCCTGACACCCAGAATGGGGGACTAGAGGTGTAACTGTCAGACACACCTGCCCCAGAGGAGACAAAACTGGTGGCAAGCTTTCCAGAGGGTCACCCTGGATGCAGTTTGCTATGCTGTCTCTGATGGCAACCAGATTTAGTAGAAACCTTGGTCACATATGCATCTTCTGCTCATGCGTTCTGTGGGGCTACACAGTTTCTTCAGTCCACTCCTATTTAGAAAAGTCTGTCTCTTAAACTTCCAGGAAGAATCAGCCGGCAGAAGGCTGTGCCAAAATTAGAAAAGCAGGGGTAAAATACATATTTTTAGTAACAGCTGTATCACTGTGACACGTTCATATTTCCTTCCTCCACAAGAGAAAAGCCATTGAGCTCCATCCCTTACAGCAGGGCTGATGCGTAGAAAATGTTCAGAAATGCCACTTAAGCAGTGGTCATTGAAGTCACAGCCTGGAACAAGCCTAGGACACAGCGTAAGCTCTCAGCACTCACATATTCATCATCTTCTTGTCTTACGTAAGTGCCCGGACTGGCCTCTCCAAATGCCCCAAGACTGACCCTTCAAACATTCCTTGTTCAGCCTAGCTGAAGTCTTTGTCTGTCTCTAAAATGTTATAGCCTGATTCATTAATGCCCATGAGATACATTTTGATGGAAGTGATAATGGAACTATGTGAGGGTTCTTGTCCTTTATTAGCTGCTTTTACTCTCAGTCTTCAGCAGCCCAATCCACCCCATAGCGAGCATTCTCAGAAGTATGTAACCTGCAGTGAGGATTTTTTTTCCCAATTGCTGTAGCAAAAAATGTGGGTGTGGTCAGACAGGATTTTTCCTTGCACTCCCAATCTGCATGGCTTTCAGGATCACAGACTATGGTTCTTAAGTGAAGGAGGGAAAAAGAAAGGGAAAGGGAAAGAGAAAGAGTGTCGTGGTTTTAGGCTCATCCAGCAACTAAAACTCACACAGTCTCTCCTTCTCCAGTAAAGTAGAGAGGAGAGGGAAAAAAAAACCCACAAAGGGACTGAGGGTTGAGACAAGAACAGAGGGAGCACCCACCAACCATGGTCCCAGGCAAAACAGACAGGGCTTTCTCAAAGCAAAACAGTTTATTAATGATTACTTAGAAGGACAAAGGGAAACAAAACCGATTACTCGAGAGGACAGAAAGAAACAAAACCAGATCTTAAAACTGACACCTTCCCCCTCCCTTTCCTTTTCCTCCCGGCTCTACCTCCTCCCCCCAGCAGCACAGGGGGCAGGGACTGGGGGAGTGCAGGTCAGTTCATTCCGTGCTGTTACTGCTGCTTCTCTCTCAAAGGAGGAGGAGTCCTTACACCCTTTTCCCCTGCTCCAGTGGATCCCCTACCCACGAGGAAAAATCCACAAACTTCTCCAGCGTGAGTCCGGCCCACTGGAAACAATCCTTCCCCACAGATTGCTCCGGTGTGGGCTTTACCACAGTCTCGGGTACTTAGGGAGCTGTAGCCACTCGCTCCGGTGTGGGTCGTCACGCAGACTCCAGATGCCTCTCTGCGTTGTCGTGCACCCCAACACGACCATCCTCAGGCTCAGGCATCTTCTCCCCACGGGCTGCGAGTGGGTCTCTGCTCCACCAAGGCCGTCCTGGTTGCAGGGGGGCCGCCTGCTATCTCACCATCAGCCGCAGGGGAAACTCGGCTCCGGCACACCTCCTCCCGCTCCATCCTCACTGACCTGGTGTCGATGCGGCTGTTTCTCTCAGATCTCAGTCCTCTCCAGGTGAACTCGGCCCAGTGGGCACCCCAGGAGTGGGGTGCCCCCGAGTTCCCCAGCTGGCTCCGCCGCCACCATTCTCCGTGGGCAGCGGCAGCCCGACGCAGGCAGCTGCCCGGCCGGGAGCCAGGGAGCGGGGGCAGCGCCCTCCTCCCTTCTCTGCTCGATCCTGGGCAAAGCACCTTTTCCGGTTCCTTTGTCCTGACTTAAATAGGGCAATTCGCAGAGGCGCCCTATTGGCTCAACCCCGAGGGGGATGGCAGTCTGATCTGGTGGCCAGAACTAAGCCTAACCCGGTTCCAAAACCGGGGAGGTCGCAGGGAGCAAAACCCCTCTCCTGCCACCAGAACCACCCCCCCGTCCACATGAAACCATGACAAAGAGAAAGAGAAAGAGAAAGAGAAAGAGAGAAAGAGAAAGAGAGAAGGAGAAAGGGTTGTATGTTTAATATGACCGAGTGGCTTCATTGGCTTAGATCACAGAAGAATCCGCCTCTGAGCAAAGATTCTTTTTTGCAAGGACATGCATTTCAGGTTCAACCAAGACCAAACAGTATTTTTCAGCTTGTGCAATAATATTTTATGGCGACTGTTGTTACCCCACCCTGTCTACAAGGTTTTTAGCGGTGTTTCCTCCTAAAGATGCTGGAGACAAGGCTGGAGAATCCATCAATTCCTGCCTGGCCTTGGCATCGCTTTGACATCAGCAGTGCTGAGGTAGTGGCTGTCATGCCTTGTGAGTTAAATTCAGATTCCTCACCACATCACTCTTCTTGACAAAGAAGATGACCCTCGTCCTCAAAAAGCAATTATAAAAATTCACTGCAGCCTCATAGTGGGTTTGAGCTCAAAGCTAAATTAGCAGAGCAAAAGCACAGACAAGAAGCAAGATCATGGTTACAATTTCTCCAACATATGAACCAAATTCACCAGGCTATGGCGATTGCTGGCCCCACTGCAACAGCATCAAAATCCAGGCATGTTTCCAGGTATGGCAAAAGTCATGAATGACATAGAGAAGTCTTCTGTGCCTTATGCCTTCCCCTTCAAGCACCCACCAGAGTGATTCCTAAACACACAGCTCCTTCGGTGCTCACAGCGATCTGCCACCATAAGCAGACAGCCTAAGATGGAAGAGGCCTGATATCTATTCACGAACTAGAGCTAATGCGTGTCAGATATGGGATATCAGGCACAACAGAAACACAATATATCCCTGTACTTCCATGATTTCTACAGTATTTCAAGAAGGGGTAACAATCCCAGATAGATGTCATCAGGAAGTCCTAGAAGGGAGTGCCTGTGCTCCCCATCGCAAAGCCTCCCTGGTGAGTATCTGCACTGCCCAGTGAGTCTGGTCAAGCAACACAAGACATGAGCCCACACTGCAGTCTGAACGCTTGTCACCTAAAACTTTGACTAAGATCATCAAATTAATTCCAGATGAACCATCAAACTGCTCTTCAGCCTTGTCAGAGCTCAGCCCTTGCCTTGCCATGGATTTCAGTGGGCTTTGGAACTGGACCAAGAAGAGCAATCACAGGTTGGAGTGGCTTTGAATTAACAGCCCAGAAGTGAAACAAATCTCTGGAACAGTTTTTTCTCCATTTCCGAATGTCAGGTTACCAAGGGATGTATTTTTCTTTGTTTTATTTCTTTGTCCTAAAATTTTAGACTTATACCACCAAGGAAAAAACATTCAGTAACACATGAAAATAATTTGACTGAAAGCAGCATAAGGAGGAAACAACTTCCAGAGAATAACACAAGACTGCTTTAGTCTTTTCTCTTCAGAGCTTTTATGAATCTATAATTTCATTATTTACTTTATATTACAGACTGACATTTTATGCTAACATATTGTCCTTTTAATGGCCTAGGTATGACTCGCTGTGACTTTTGCACAGAGATTTTGCTGTTAGGAATTTGTTATTCACAGCTCAGCAGCAGTGACTTTAGTTATCTGCTGTAACACCTTCTGATTCACAACTAAACATTCCTAAAAGGAGGACTAAGGCAGATGCATCCACCCTGTGCAGCAGCACTTGAGATGGAAAAGCCAAAGACTGCAGCAGCCCAAGTGATTTTGTTGCAGCCGGGCAGCGCAATGCCCCAGGCAGAAGCCCTGCTTAGAGAACCTTGTCAGCACAACTGCAATATTGCTCAGGTACAAGCCAAGATTTCTATGGGGTGCTGCAGCCTGGATGAATAGGAGTAGCACTGGCCAGGATAGCAGCTGTCATTGCATGGCCAAACCACGCCTGGTAGCTGCAGGAACCTGCTTCCAGCTGTCATACAAGGCCCTCCAAGAGCTGCCTTGCTGAAACTGCCTTAACCAGAAGGTGCGTGTCCTGGGGGACTGATATTTTTCATAAAGGTTTCTACAACATTAACATTGACTTTGATACTGTCAAAACGTGCTCATTTCTTATTCGGACAAACACTTTGGAACGCTCACAGGAACGGGGCAGAAAGCTCTGCAGAAAAGTGGCTGTCAGCCTTTTTCATAACATAAATCCAAGTTTCATCAGAAAGCTGTTGAATAAATTACATTTAGCTATAAAGACAAGCAGTTGCCACTTTCCTGGACAGCAGTTGCCAGCCCACCACGTTACCATAACTGTGACCCAGAACAACGTGAAACATGTGCATAACGACCACAGCACTCACCACCCCACCAGCTCTGCCGCTCAGGGGCAAGGGCAAGATGAGGCTCCCGGCTATTCACAATAAAAATGAAATGTAAGCACACTACCCTTCTTATCGTATTAAAGCCCTGAAAGGGTACCAAAACTGACTGTATAAATCCCAGCAGCAGGAGGTGCTTTTCTTGCAAGGGAAATAAATAGTAATAGTGCCAAAACCCACCCAAAGATTCCTGGTGAGGAGCCACCATTCCCCAGTAGCTGATTCCTCAATGAGCTTTACCTTTTGCTGATGTCTTTTGGGAGCTGAGTCTTTTAAGGACCAACTCTAACAGGGTAGCCTGGAGTGTCAGAGGAAATAATATTTTAATGTTATAGCACAGGCTAGTCTAAGGAAGATGAAACATGGTATCCTTTTCTCCAGGCCTTCGTATATGAATTAGCTAAAGGCGAAATTTTCTTTTCTCACCTTTCTTGCCTGTGGCTAACCAAATTTGATATTATTTCATTGTTAGCAAGGTTAGATATGTTTTACGTAGGCAGAAAGACCAAGATGATGGAAAACAGGGGATTTATAGTATTTGTAGTCTGATAGCACACAGGCATCCAAACATGGGTCATAAAATAGAGTTGCCCAAGGCAAGCTCCTGTATCACTCAAACTCTTTCAATTTCCATTTCTCTTTTTTAAACAGGAATAATACACCTCTTTCCCAGGGGACTAGCCATGTTACTGACATTATTTAGTAAGAATCGTGAAAACACTTGAAAAAGACCTGTGTTCAAAAAAGATTTTTTTTTTCCTAGTCTGATTCTTTGTTCCACATGACATACAGCAAATACGGAGGGAGGAAACAGTAAGTTAATTCCATTTGTCCTCAGTCCCAGAGAGTATCTCTCACTCCTCCATACTTTCTTGAGTCTATGGCACCATGTGGTATTTCCCAACAAATACAGCTTTATGTCAGTAGGATAAATGCCACCCTTAAAACCCTTACATCAGAGGGATTTTGCATCCTGTTTGATTCAGAGACCACAGATGTACGAAACATTCAGGCATAAGTTCAGCCTCATGGGCAGGGGTAAAATTAAGCCAGAGATGAGTTCAAGCAACGTTGATGCTTGAGTCACGTATGTCGTACAAACCTGCTCTTAATCAGAGGCTTCCTGCCCTTATGTTTGTCCCCTTGTACTTAATAACATAGCAGCAGGAATATTTTAAACAGCTGCAGCTCTCTCTCTATTTGCATTCTGGGGATCGTTAAGTGCTACTGAAAGTAGAAATATGATTGTCTCCCTAATTAACTCTTCAGGTGAGCACTGGAAATGGAAAAGGTTTTTATAGAAACCTGCAACAATGCACAGAAGGAACCTGCTTGCCCCTGGCTAACTCAGTAATGACTTGCCCCTGATTAGAGGCTGCCAGCAGGGAGAAAACACTTCTCCTGGCTTTCTTTTTTGCTTCTGGTGCATGGACGCAGACCTTACTTCCAAGACCATGGCTTTCTAGGGTGACATGGAAGAGCTCGTGCCAACCCACCCAAAGGAGACATACCATCCCCTGTTTCTCCATCCCACTCTCCACGTGCAGTGACAAAATAACTTGGGCCATTGCCGTTGTCAGCTCAGGTCCCACTGACCTCGGTGAGTTGAGCCTCAATGCAGAGTTCAGACGCCACCTGCAATTGTGTGTATTTGTCACTGAAGTTGTTTCCACAAGGCCTTTTCTTTTCTTGAGCATTGCTCTGCATTTTCCCACTGATGGTGGTTTGAAAAAAAAAACAAGCAGAAAAACGCATAAAATGCAAAAGCAAAAATATAAAGGAAAATCCCTTAAGTTGTCAAACTTTTAAATTCGTGTAACAGAGCATCCTTGAGGGCATTTCCCCATAATGATGACAAACCGAAAATCTCCAAATTTGTAACAGATTGATTCATTACTTATAGATTACTTCACTGTTAAAGTGGGGTTTTTTGTGAGGATTATATTATAGCCTTCATATTAGGGTAGAAGAAGACCTTAAGGTTTACCCTACTACCACTTTGCTGTTTTGTATTTTTTCACCTCCTCTGTAGCTGTAACATCTGCTATTACAAGAGGAAAATTTTGCTGTTTCTCACTTTTGAGCTGAGATCAAATTGTTTTGTTTGCTTTGTGTCTGTGTGGCTATTGTTTTGGTTATGTTTTTGTTTTTTAAGTAGGCTACCTACCTGTCTCAGTATCCATAGCAACAAATCTCTGGTTAATGATTCTCTAGAAATTCACTGCAGAAGGTTTATTAGTTTTATTAGTTTTTTCAAGAAGTTGTGAAAGAAGCTTCCTTAAAATAAAAGAGATCCACCCTAAACTTACAAGCCAGGAAAGCCAACAGCTGAACTTTTTGACGTGAAGGTTCAGTGAGGTTTGGTTTGGCATTTGTTTCTGTTCTGTGGGAAGAAGGAGTACACAAAAATGAATATCAGAAAAAGAAATATCAATACTCTGAATTGGTTTAGAATTTGACCAGCTAGCAGAAAATAAAAAGAAAAAATAGACAACTCTTCATAAGAGGAGGCAAGTATGTCTCAAGGTTTTGTATTAATATTGTTTTTATTTAATATGCTTACAGTGCTTCAGAAAAAATAAAAGTAGGGTTGTCACAGCATCACTACAGTCTTACAAGATTATTTAGGTTAATCGTGTCAAAGTACCTCCAAGTTTTTCCCCCACAGCCTGGGCAGCTCCCTTCTACAGTGCCCAAGGATGCAAGAGGGCCAGATCATAAGAACACCAGAGAGTCTGGTTTCTGCGACAATTAGTATTTCCGTCTTTTCCCTCGGACAGCTATAGTTTGTCCAAAATTGAGCAATGTTGGACCAACCTGGTGCCAAAGCATAGAACCTCTAGAACTCTACAGAGAGATGACACTGAAAATGAGAGTAGAGAAAAGAAGTATTTTTTCCTCATTAGTTCTCTCAGAAAAAAAAAACAAACATTTCATCTCAAATTTTCCAAAACCATGTTGTCTAAGGCACATAATCACTATGAAAATAATCAGTTCAGACAGGTAAAGTTTAGCTATGATAAAAACAGCTGTACATATAGTTTGATAACTGAAAGCATGATAATTGGAAGTATTGCAAGTAATTACAGGACAGGTGTAACAAATTTCCCCAATGTAACAGGGATGCAATGTAATTACACCAGAGGAAAGGAGAAAGCTCCTTTATCTGATACAAGTGTCTTCTCTTCCGGTCAGTATTGAATTTATAACTATTGCTTTAATTTTTCCCCAAAAGCTCCCTTAAATTTCAGCAACTCAGTAGAAGTACTTAATTCAGCAGGAAAACTTTACATCTCACCTTATACATAATTAGGGTCTTTAATGACCTCTCATGAAAGCCTTTGCTCAACGATTTTTGAACACTTAGTTCTCTGTTCTTCATTATTTTGCTGAGCAGTCCAAAGAATTAAAAGAGGTTGACCAGGCATAAATTTCACCATGGAAATTGTACAGATATCATCCAAGAGATCATGCTTTTTAGCTGTTTTATTCTTAATTATAATTTCTCCTTATTTACTTGGTACTAACATAAGACTCACCAACATATTATTCCTAGGATATTTTGAAAGGAAATATGACATTTGATTCTCTTGCCCTTTCTGCTAGTATTAGCTCATTTAATGACCATTTCCTTGGTCACTAAGACAGCTGCACAGTCTGACAGAGCTCGACCTTCACAAAATAAATAATTCTTTGCATTTAAGTCAAAATTTCAACTGTGGCTTATTCCAGATTTAATTACTCCTTCAATTCCAGAAGCTAGGGAGATATTGTTCTATGTTTATTATAATTCATTAGAACTAATTACAGAAGCCTGCTTTCCCCCATCACCAAACTAACCCTCAGTCTGGACTTCCCTCTGCTCATTTTCAAAGCCGTTTTCTTTTAGAGCCTCTCTCAACTCAGTCTCCACAAAACCCGTTGTCCCTGGTATCATCACCGGAGTTTATTCCACTCATGTCTGGGAGCAGGCGAAGAATGAACACTAACATGATAAGCACTGATCTATCACTGATGTGACCAAACAAACTAGCACTCAGACAACTTAAAACTGATGTAGACTTGATGCACCAGGATGGGTGAAAGGAAAAACACGGCCTATCTGCAGCAGCCATAGGAGTAATGAGCACTGCCTGCTGCCGGCACACGGGGGGTAAAGCGGGTGCTCCAAGGTCACCTCCCCTTGTGGAGCAGGTTCATGCACTTACCACCTCCTGCTGCTGGTGGCAGCTCCTCCTGGAAGCTGTTCCTCCATGCTGACGTGTGAGTTTTCATAAGTCGATTCGGTGCAGGGAAGTTTAAACCACTGCTGAATAATACCGTTCTCATTATTCACAGCAGGACATCTGTAGTTCAGACCTTTTCCTGTTTTTGCTTTTTAAATCTTGTTTACGAAGAATTGAAGTAGGATGTCAGGAGCTTTGTTTTCATACCTACATGACATTCTCCTTGTCAGTGCTCTTTAGGTGTGCACGCACCTTGATGTTTTTTTTTCTTGGCAACCACAAGCATTGCACAGATACCTACAAATTAAAAATTAGCTTGAATATTTTTTCTGTTGCAATAACATGCGTATTTGGAGCAGTGTGAACTTGTTTTCGCCCTGACTCTGGTTTTAGTACTTCATCTTTCAGCTCTACTGAGAATATTGCTATGTTCTGTAAAGATGCTGAAAACAGTAAACAAACCATTTCCCTGAGATTTCTGTTTGTGCAATGAATGCTACCTAGCTCGTAATTGCTTTACGTCATGTGATCAGCCAACTGAAGAAGCTGCTAAAAAAAAATGCCATTAGTGTCTGAAGGGATAATAAAGGCTATCACTATCAATTTACACTTTTAATGTTCATAGTTTTCTCTCTTACTTTGATGCCACATTTCTATAGCTGCTTGATGCATTGAAAAACCTTTTTGCTATTCAGCAAGGATCACTGTAACAGCCATTATTCACTTAACAGCAAAGCCAGACACATATTGTGTGGTAAAGGGAATAAAGCAGGCCAAAATTTCTGGCCAGATTTCCAAGCCCAGATAGACCATCCCACTTCAAGGCTGTCAAAGAAATCAAACCCGCAGGAGTTTGATGGGGCACAAAGCAGCCCCGAGGAGACAGAGGTGTTTGCTTCCCAGCACTGTCACAGCTCCATGGAGTCACTGCTGGATCTGAAAACATGAGAGAATGACAGAGACAGTTCTTCTACACTTAATAAACTTTCTACACCTCTGGTTTGGCACAGGGAAGTAGCAGTACTCTCCGCATCATGCTGGGACGCAATACATGTTCATAACCATAGAGCAATCCATGACAGTTCGAGGCTGCTGAAAAACTCTGATAGCTCCACACTTCTAGAGATTTGTTAGTATAATATATTAAAATAACGCCTATTTCTCTAAATAGTTTTTTCAGCAGCAGAACACAGGCATCTACTTCTCTGCCTATAAAACACAAGCTCTCTTTGAGACAAAAGAAATCTTTTATTCTATGCAACACACAGCAGTTTCATCACCTGCAGCCATGTTCATAGCTGGTTTTAGACCACCTGGGCCAGCGTGGAGTTAAAATAATTTCTCTGGACTTGGGTAGAAAGCATTACTAGCCCAACCAGCAGCAATTTCCACTCAGGTTGCCCAGCCACGGGCAGATTCTTAAGGCAGGACGCAACAGGGATCCACAAGCTTTTCCCCCTGTCTACATCGTGACCAAATCTCTCCAGCTGGGAGTCGATATTGACAAAGAAATATGAACTAATAAAGTTTTCAGCTTGCTTTTCACAACACTGTTGATTCAGCAATACTATCGTCTTATAAAGTAGTAGGAACTGTAATGTTGTGAGTGACATAATTCACAATAAGCACAGATAGTTGAGCTTCATTTGAAATAATCTAATTCCTAGACAATCAGGTTTTTGATTATAGCTATGCCCGAAGCTGTCTATTCTCTTTTGTCTGGATGCTTGGCCACTCAAAACAGTCATTTACTCTTGATCATGTTTCAGTTGCTAAACTTGACATCAGTCTTGTGTTTAATTTGTGAGTAAAAATGCTGCAGGATGTGAAGATGTATGAAATGGAAACAAGAAAATCAACAAGGTATAATTTCCCAGATAATTTGTAGTGCTGCAGGTAAAAACTTGCATCAATTAGGCCTAAAATTCAGCTGCATCAACTTGTCTCTCAGCACCATTTCATAACTCTGCACTGCAAAATATTAACAGGAAAACTGCTTTTCCTGATGTCTCCCATTGCATAATTAAAGCATATTTTTCCATTTACTGTATGTTCCAGAACCTTAACAGTCTTTCAGCAGGTTATACAAAAGTTTTCTGCAACAATGTGGGAAAGAAAAAAATTGTAACTTCTAAAAAGTTACAAAATTGTAGCTCCTCCACTCTTCCTATGAAACCTCTACTAGTCATCTACTCAAGCCCTTAGTAAAACATAAAATAGTTATTGAACACACATAAGGAGAAGTGGTTGAAATATTTTAAAAACTCGCGGGGAATTCATGAGATTGAAGGAGACACCTCAAGTGTAACAAAATGTGAGGGATACGTTGGATTTTCACCCTAAAGTTTACATCTGTATCTTGAAAGTGGAAGCAATGAATAACGAAGTTAAAATCAGTTAAAGGCCCCAGGGTATATTTTGTTCCATTTGCAGCCTAGCTCTAGGAGCTCCACCACACAATAACCTTTTTCCTGCAAAAGGAAAGGTTAAAACAAAAGCCAGAGACTTTGCCTCTTCGCTTCCCAAATGCCTATTTCTGACTTTAAACAAACAATACCAGGCAGAGAGGAGCTGGTCCGTAAGGTGATCTTCCCTGTGCAGCTTATTAACATTAGATGTGGTGGCTCTAATTTCTCCATACTACAGCTGCAAATGCTGGCTTGACAAAAGCACCTGCCCTAGGCCCTCCTTAGAAGTTTTGTGTAAAAAACAAAGACTGACATTTCAGAAGGGAAATAGGATTTCAGATGCAAGTTTCTCAGACCAGACCTGGGCATGGTGGGCTTGGAGAAGAAATATCTATTTATGCTTTTCTGTTTTAAGAGTAAAAAGGAAGTATTAATAAGTTTGCTCATGATGTGAAATTCTGTGTCAGTTATTGTCTCTTCCGAACTGTGCATCCTTCCCCCAGTCAACATACAGGTTTTCTTTGTCTCCCACTATTGTCATTTAAAATAATATACTGTAAGATTTTGTTTCTTGTGCTTTATTACCTCTGGTATCAAATGACCTGGCCTAAGGAGTTCTTTTAAAACCTTTGCCTCCTGCATTAAGATTTCCTCCTTTTTCTTTCCTTTAAGATATTATCCTACATACAGTTTCAATTTTGCGTTCAAGCCTCCTTCTAAGTACATTTCATCAGATAATTCAAACAGATTTGCCTCTTAAACCAAATAGAAAATATATTAACACTTGGGCCATACAGTACTGTTTTATCTGATATGTAAACTTGCTCAGATTGATTTCCCAAGTTAAAAAAATTGATGTTCAGAAATTAATAATAGCAAAGACTGAGAGTCTCCAAGGCACAAGCGCAGCCACAGAAATGCACCAGTTGGAGAGACCTCGCAGCAAGTGGTGGGTGTATCGGTCAGCTGCTCAAGAGATGTACAAGGGTGCTCCACAGCCCAAGCTGCAGGGAAAGGCAGCCCCATTGTAGCATGGCAAAGTCTGGAGTGAGATAGGGCAGGGGCTGGGAAAGAGAGGAGACGTGGAAGACGAGCAAGCACAAGCCCATGGAAGGTTTTAAAACTGAGAGGCTGTGTTGGATTTGCACTGCTAATGAGCAGCATGGGAAGCATTCATGACACCAGCTGTTAAAAACTTAGCTGAGGTGCTCAGAAGGTTAGTTCCCCTAACATTTCTCTGGGAGAGAAGAAAAGGCTTCCCCAGAGAAGAAAGGACCTCAGGTAGGCACAAAGTCTCTGGGCTGCCCTAAGGGAGAGACTCCCTCTATTGCCTTCAGTGCCCAGAGAAATTGGGCTCCAAACCAGGACACTCAGTTGAGAGGCTAAAAGTTAGTACACATGCGTAGTCTCCAAAACACCCACACCTGTGAGAGGATGTTGGAAGTCTCCTTTCTTGTGATCAAGTCAGAAAAACTATCTTTCAGGAAGTTCCTTTCTTCTGTTTTCAGACTAATAGTTACTGTGTAGTTTCTCCACCAGAAAGCTTTAAAAATCCAGGTCTTCAACCTAGGTGTCTTATTTTAAACCATGCAAAATATCTTAGAAGCGCAAGTGTAAAAAACTCCATAAAGATCATGTTGGCCACTTTATAAAATCTCTCTACTAGCCCCAGCCCTTTAGCCCAGCTACTACAGCTTAAATGAATGGGTAAGATGAGCGGGAACCACAAAAAGAGGCGTCAACAGCTCATTTCCAGCAGCATTTGCAATACCTATACACATGCAGACACAACTGCTTCTCATACTGGCAATGCTCCTTTGTGTTTAACTACACTTCCAAAACACATTTAAATATATTTGAGAAGGTTTTGGTGCAAACCTTATACAATAGGCTGTACTTGAAGCTGCTGTAATACTGACCAGTTATGCTATGGCAGCACTATGACCTACAGGAACACAGTAATCAGAGCTCCGGGCTTCACTATAAGAGATCTGTGCCTATGTTTTAACTGGTAACAACAGACAGATGAGGACTGCTGAGGACTGTCCCAAAAGGCATGCCATTTTTATATATATTTATATTTATATTTATATTTATATTTATATTTATATTTATATTTATATTTATATTTATATTTATATTTATATTTATATTTATATTGCACCTATCAACATATTGGTAAACATTCTTTGGAACCACTCTGACTCCCAGCTTGTTGTGGATGCTGAGGCTTTGCAAGCATGGGCCTACACCCTTTCCTGACAGTTTGACTTCAGATCACAGAGCAATTCTCAGCAATTTTGATTTACTAACATAGGCTTAGCCAAAGAGAAATTCCCTGTCCCAAAAAGCTCAACATCTAAAGAGTCTCACAGACTACTGCAAGGGAGAGTATCTGAAAGAGGAAACTTAAACAGTGTCACAATTTGGAAACATCACGTCGGCTCCAAATCTATTTTGTTCTGAATCTGTTTACTTTAATAGTCTCCAGCCCGTGGCTCACAAGCAGAGACCTCCGGTGGACAGCAAAGCTTGGGAGTTGCACAGCAGGGTATGTAGATGGCTGCAATTGCTCTAATAGCTAAATGGCTAACAGTAATAATGCTTCATGAATCACTGTAACAGTGTAAAACTGACTTCAACAAAAAAAATGCATATTAAAAAATATCTGTTTCAAACAGCTTAGCTTGCAGAACTCTAGAGGACACTGTGTTTGGTTTGTGGATTGCTTTCTGTGCCCTTAAACAGATCCACCTGCGATGAAAAGATAAGAAAGAAGTCTTTTTTCTCTTTTAATTTTCTATAGGAACTTTCATTTTCCTTCACTATCCCTTTTTATTGTGCAGACTTGATTTTCTTTAAAACTGCAGGACAGTTAAATCAGCCTTTTCTTGCTTCAATGCATGTTGCTACCGTTTTTTTTCCCATAAGACATTTCTTCTATTTTTGGCTGAATTCACAGGGAAGGGTAAATTTTTCTGAAACTTTGACAAGAAAAATGTCCACTTCGAGTTTCTGAATGTTCATTGATTTCCTTCATTGAACATTTCAGGAGTTTCTGTCTACTTTTTTTGTTTTTTACAAATATAAGAGCATTTTTCTTTCAGTCAAAGATAATGAAATCCAGTTTGGTATATTTTTGCACCCCCTTCTCCCTTGAATTTTGTAGGCTTTGTAAGGGAAGTGAATGAGAAACAATCTTGCTTTTACTCTTTCAGCAATATGTGCTTTTCACTGACTGAGGGGAAATACACTATGTTGGGAAATAAGTGAGGGTGAGACTGGAAGAAATGAGTAGCATGAGATTGTTCCCTTTAGCAGGAACCACTGATGACAGCAGAAAATGAGGAAAAACTGAATTCCTTTGCTTTCTTATTGTTATCTCCCTCCCTGAACAGCTACAGAGCTGATGCTTCTTCATTCCCAGCTCATCTGCTGTGTTCCATTTTGTCTGAGTTTGTACTATTAATAACCCCCAATCTAGAGCTATCATTGGGCTGATCTGCATGAGTGGCTTCTAGACGATTCTACCTTGTCATGACACTGCACATGTCCGATTGAAAGCTCATTGAGATCAGCGAGACTCCTTCAAATAAAGACAACAGACTTTGCATCAGGCTCAAAATGTTGTTCCAGTCCGAAAAATGACTGAAAATAGCCCCAAGAGCTTCTATATTTACTGTCTCTCACTGATTTCCACACGAAAATTGTTCAAATGGTGAGTAAAACAATATACTTTTTCTTTCCTTTCTGACTTAAAAACTCTGTCTGGTGTCTGAAATCATCTTATGTATTTTCTATAACCATTCTGAAAGGTCAGGTGGTCAAATTGGGTCATGCTGGTAAAAATGTGAAAAAAATTATCAGCATGTTTTTTCTGCAATATTTAGCTCTTGAGTGAAAGAAAGAAAAAACAGTCGTCTTTTTCATCTGTTGCCATGATGTCTCCACACGAATGACTGAACAGACAATTCTGAGTGTCCTGGTTTCAGCTGGGACAGAGTTAGCTCTTCTTTTTAGCAGCTAGAAGAGCTCCGTGTTTTGATTTTAGTCTGAGACTTGCTTTGAGAAGAATGTTGATAGTGCACTAATGTTTTTAGTTGACTCTGAGGTCTCAAGGACTTTTCAGCTGCCATGTTCTTGCCAGCATGCAGGAGCACAATACGATAAGGGGGAGCATAGCTGGGATGGGAGGTCCACGACTCTCCTTATGATTTGTACTTGACTTAAGATTGAGGCCAAACTGGCCGATTAGTATTCCATATCATGCAGCGTCATGCCCAGTATAAAAGTGAGGGTCAGCCAGAAAGAAGGGCTTTTGCCCTTCCGGGGCTCTCACTTTCGGACTCTCAGAGTGCTTATATCTCTGTCTCACTCTCTATTTTCAGGCCTCTCGCTCCTCTGGAATTGCGGTATCGGGACTTGTCTGTTTCGGGATCGTTAATTCGGGACGAGACGGGCCTCGGTCAAGGGGTGGTGAGCAATTATACCCTACATCACTTATTCTTATATATTTATCCCTGTACATATCTCTGTATATATATATATATATAGGTAGCGGTAGTATTAAATTGTTCTTATCTCAACCCACGGGTCTCTTTTTTTTTTCTCCTTTAATTCTCTTCCTCATCCCCGGGGGATGGGGGAGGGTGAGTGAGCGGCTGTGAGGAGTTTCGCTGCTAGAGCGGCCTAAACCACAACACTGAGTTTCTTATGTGCCATGAAGAATTCAGGGAAGCTTGTTGTCACAGAGCTAAGCAGGACTCCGGTGGATGCAGTAAAGAGTGCCAGTCAATTGTGCTCTGTCTCCTGGCCTGGGAGCAATGGCCTATGATACATAATGACCCATTCCATCACCGTGTTTGTGCTTGCAAAATGAAGGCTCTGCAAACTGCAGCAGGAATCTGTGAGGCACTGCAGATATACCCTGTTCAGCAAAGATTTATTGAAATGTCATGAATCAAGTGGCTTGGGAAAATCAGAAGAGGTGATGGTAAAGGAAAATTAAAGAAAGGAGATGGGAAGAAATATGACAAAAGAGAGGTGGAGTTCAAAGAGGAGACTAATCGGTGAGTAATAAGTACCACTGGTATGAGTAGCCTGGACATACTGCTTGAAAATCTCTGTTTAGCAGAGAATTATGAGCAACGTTAACTGAAGAAATGTTGTCTTTGACAGGCTGACAGCCTTGGTGCAGTGCTCCCCTAGGCAACAGCATATATTAGCAGAGAATCTTTTTGAAAGAGCCCGGAGAGTGACTTTTTTCCCCTCCTATGTTTTACTTAGATGCCACCAAAGCTTTCTTCAGGACTGTGAATTTTATTCTAACAGAGCTATATAAAGAGCTTGTGCCAGCCCACTTCCTAGTGTGACCAGCCTTTGTTGTCTTGAGGTTACACAGAAAAATCCAGTGCAAGATCTGTGTAAAGATAGTGTCAATCGAGTACATTACCGTGATTGATTTCCACTTGCCTTTGATCCCACATATAAGTAGCTTATACTTACTCACACGGGTTTCTGTGAAAGAAAAGCCAAAGGCTACTACCTCTTCCTTTCCGTGATTATTGTTATTCTAAAGATTTGATATTGCAAGTAGTCAGTGTTCCTAACATTCCCCGTTTTACCAAGCAGAGATCTGGTACACTCACCTGTCCCAGCGCTCAGCAGCAGGTTCCTAAGCTGGTGCTGCAGAAGGATATACTGAAACAAAAGACTTTTCTCTCTTTACTGACTTTACTGTATTGCAGATAACTCCCTGGAGGAAAGAAAAAAGTGATGTGGAATTAAGCATATAGACTGAACGGGCAGCACTTTTGGTATCCGATAAACCTTGATCTTTGATAAACGCAGATATTTTTAATCCTGGAGCTCAAAACAGAGCTAGAACTCCCATAGATTAAAGCATTCAATCGAAATGAATGCGCAGTACGTAATGTATTTCCCTTTGCCTCAGATGAAAGGTCTCAGTCTATCCTTTGTACAATGTTCAGTGTACTTCAGGGTCTTTGAAAGTTCTCCATCAATCTTCTCTGACAGGTCCCACGGCTGCTGGTGAATCATCCCTGTTAGATAAGACCAGAATCTTTATATGAATTTTAATTACTGCTTTTGGCATTTAGGCACTGCACAAATACCTAAAACAGGAATACAGTGTCCCGGTTTCAGCTGGGATAGAGTTAATTTTCTTCCTAGTAGCTGGTATAGTGTTGTGTTTTGGATCCAGAATGAGAATAATGTTGATAACACACCGATGTTTCAGCTGTTGCTGAGCAGTCTTTACACTGAGTCAAGGACTTTTCAGCTTCTCATATTGTCCTGTGAGTGAGAAGGCTGGGGGTGCACAAGAAGATAGAAAGGGGCACAGCCAGGACAGCTGACTCAAACTGGCCAAAGGGATATTCCATACCATATGACGTCATGAATAACACTGAGGGGGAGATGGCCAGGCGGTGGTGGCCACTGCTTGGGGACTGGCTGGGCATCCATCAGCAGGTGGTGAGCAACTGCATTGTGAATCACTTGGTTTGTATAATGTATTATTATTGTTGTTGTTATTTTTCCTTCCTTTTCTGTTCTGTTAAACTGTCTCTATGTAAACCCAAGAGTTTTACCTTTTTTCTGATTCTCTCTCCATCCCACTGGGAGGGAGAGGAGTGAGCAAACAACTGTATGGTGTTTAGCTGCCTGATGGGTTAAATCACAACATACAATCAGGCTTCCTACATGCTGGAGTATGAAACTCATTCTATTAGGTCACAGACACTTTGATTTAACCTTCAAGGAATCTGAGGTTTTCCATTTAAATTATATTTCTATACCCACTTTCCAAGTACTTCCTGATCATTCACCCATCTCTCCCTTCTACTCCCTATCTCACTGTCAAGTCTTCACTGAAGTTCTCCCAGGCAGAAGTAGAGTGACAAGTGCTACAATGGTAAGAGAAGTAGTTTTCTCTGTAGTTTACACTGTGATCTCACCCAGTGCAAGGGTATAATTTCTGGCAACTCAAAGGAAACTCATCAACTTCATTGCAAATTAATGCACAACTCTGGCTTGAAGTATCTGTTTCTTTCTTACTTTTCTGTCTGCAGAAAAATATCATAAAAATAGAGGGACGTTTTCATAGTTGTTCATTTTGAGTAATATCTCTAGGGGAAAAAAAAAAGAATCATTTGTCTCACTTTATATTATTTTCGGACTGACTTCCTACAAAAGGGAGCCTTAAGCAGTCACACTTACTGTCCATCTGCCTGTACATCTGTTGAGCTGTCTGTCAGTCCCTCCTCCTCAATATTTTTTTGAGCCCACTAGCCACTTTCAGTCAAATTTGACAAATGGCATCATAAAATCTGTAGTGGGTACCAAACTAGACCACCCACTGAGAGGATGGCAGCAGCCAGCTGGTCAACCAGCATGTGAATACTTCCTGGCCAGTCAGCGTGCTACAAACTAGCCAGAGAGCAAGACACCCCTTGCACAGGACACCAGGCAGAAGAGACTGGGGGCGTTGCACAGGTGCTGTGTAAGACACCTGTGCCACTCCAGCCACTAATGGAATATTGTGATGTGTCAGCTCTGTAACTGATGGTTTACTTGGTACATAGCTGTACACCAACATCTGTCTTGTTATGAGCATGAGATATTTGCTGCCGGATAGGGTGGACAGTATCTGCTCTATGTCCTACACTCAGTTAAGCTCAGGAGAGCGTTTGCTCTGCATCTGTTCTGCCAAAATGCCATGCAGGGGCAGCAGAGAGGAAAGCTTCCTTTGCCTTGCTAGAGAGGAGGGACTCTTCTCCTGGAAGCAATCGAGGTCCCTTTGGTGAAGAAACATCTGCACTCCCAAGCAAGAATGAGGCAGGCAGGGAGAGCAAGCAAAAGAGGCAGAGGGAGAGACTGGAAGACTCCTAAGCAGAGCAGGGAGACAGCACACATGCATATCCTGGGTATGGGAGAAAAGGCTCGTCCTCATGACTCAGAGCAAGAGCTCTGTGGGATTTGTAGGAACTAACAGTTGCTGCATTGGAGATAGACATGTGGTCACTGGCCTGGGAAGAAGCTGGAGGTGAGGATCTATTTCATAAAGGCATAGCAGTAGTTTTCTGTGCAGCCCTCTCCTATTTCTAACCTGATTGAACCTGAGCTTTTAAAACATTAAGTTTTCCGGTGTGTGCCCCAGTAAAACCCTTTTGCTGATACTTTTCAAAGGCCATCTGGTGCTGCTAACATGCTTATTTTAAATAAATTGTTTGGTCAGTCACCTCAAGGCTGGCTCTGGGACCCATGACATTGGCCAGCTTTTCCTGATGTTAGTTTTCATCTTCCATATGCATCACCTTATCTGCTGGTCAGGGATTGAAAAATCAGATAGGATACTTGCTTGCTATTGGATGTAGTGGGGGATATGTGGAGAAAAATGGGTGGCAGCAGCAGCCTTCAAGGATTGCTGGCATTGATTTCTCTCAGTTTTGACATCGTCTCCCTCTTTGCATCCGTTTTGACTATATACATGCATATAGTCAGCAGAGACCCTTGTACCACACACAGTTTGGAAGAGGAAAGGAAAGAAAAGAAAGTAAAATTTTAGGGCAGAAATGACCAGGGGCAATACCACACATAGATTTATAGGTGTGGGGGGGTTTTGATAGGCTAGTATTGTCCTTCTTGGTTTTGTTGTTGCTACTGTTTTGACACAATAATTATTGACAAGCTGTTACAAGCAGCTGGTGCAGAGGGAGGAGGTTGCTTTCTATCAAAAGGCTAAATATGGGAAGAAGTCAGAATAGGAAACTAAAATGATAGGCTTGCAAAAAAGCAGACTTCAACAACTGAGGAAGCAGGAAGAGATGGAAAGATAACCTGAGAGATACAACACCTCAGGAAAAATTGACAATTGACATCAAAACACTGGAACAGGTTGCCCAGAGAGGTGGTGGATGACCCATCCCTGGAAACATTCAAGGTCAGGTTGGACAGGGCTCTGAGCAATATGATCTAGTTGAAGATGTCCTTGTGCACTGCGGGGGTGTTGGACTAGATGACCTTTAAAGGTCCCTTCCAAACCAAACTATTCTGTAGCTCCAAGTATAAGGGTAAATCATTCCAATGTGGGGAGAAAATGGAAATAATCATAGGATACCAAAATAGCTGTATTGGGAACTTTCTAAGCACCTACAGATGTTAATGGACTCATACAAAAGAGGAAATGAGAGTAAATAACTTGATGAAGAGCTTAAAGAAACATAGGTCATATCTTCTCTACTTCTGTATTCACAGTAAATATAAATTGTGAATGCACTTAATTTTAATAAGGGATCAGGAAAATTGACTAAAACAGGTTTCGAAATGGTTTTGAAAGTATTAAAAAAAACCCAGACGTGTTCAACACAGCACAGGCTGTTCGAAATCACTCCTGGTTAAAATGCTACCCAAACTGACATTAGCAAATATAGTTAGGAGCTTGATTTGATCAGACGACTGGAGACAGGCAAGAAAAACATACATGTGAAAAGAAAGGAAAAGGAGTAATATGCTAATCAGTCTAACTACAAGTTACCAGATACAAGATACTAGAAACTGTCAGGTGTGAAAGCCTTTAGACAATAATAAAATTAACGAAATCCACCCGTCAAGGGCTGTCAAGAACCAAATGGGTCAGGCTGACTTTCATACTGAGACAAACTGCCCAAGCACAGAGCATGGTATGGCCAGGCAGATAACAGATCTGCAGAAGATGTGGGAGCTGCAGTAATCAACCACTTTGTCTCTTCTTCTACAGCACAACGGTTCTATCAAAGCATCAAATGTCACTCTGTTGTATTAACAGGGCTGGCACATCCTAAACGTGGTGGAAGTCATCATTGTGCTCTAATAGGTGCTATTTAGGACCCATCTCTAGGGCTTGTTATCTAGGAGAAAACGAGGAATGATAACAGACTCGAAAAATACAGTTTAGGACAAAAGGCTGAAGGAGCTGGGCTTGCTCATCCTGGGAAAAGAGAAGGGGAAGGAAAGCACACTAATTTCCTTCCAATGTTTGAAAGGCTTCTGTGAAGAAAACTGTGAAGAAACAGTTTTTTCAAAGTTACTGGGGATGTGACAGGAAGAAACTAATTGTATTTAAAACAAAGAAGATTTAGGTTTGCTGCAAAACAGTTTTTAACTGTAAGAACAGTTATATACTGCAATAGACACACACAAACACATATATATATGCAATAGGATTGAGGAATTTTGTCCTTCAGAGATTTTAAGAATGACTAGACTGACATTTGTTAGGGACATTTTCTGTATCTGTTAAATCTTTTTACAGGGGCATGTACTAAGCCACCTTTCAGCCCCATGATTTTTATTTTTATTTTTATTTTCATGCAAAGATTAGGCACAGAACTTTTATTGATAATCAAATGAAGGCATTTTCACTGTGTTTATTTAAACTGAGATTGGTTATACACTGTATGACAACCACACTTCAAGGACTCTCTCAATAGGTGAAATTAAACAGGTTATGCTAACAAAGCGTCCCTCCGAATCTCTACGATTTTTTCTTTTGACAGAGAATCAGCCTACAAGGTCTTGACATCTGCTAATACTCAGTAGAAAGAAAAGAAAAGGTTTGAAGAAAACTGGCTTTATAGTGAGGTTCAGCTACTGAGAAATACTTTGCACCTTAATTTAGGCATACCTCCCCTTGGAAATGAGACTTTGGACTCAATTCACAAATCGCATATTTTATCGTAACAGAAGACCCACAGCGCTGGTTTATAGCATTGCTGTGACTATTACTTCTCTGAGGGAGTTCATTTCTTCATTATTCTTGATATGGTTATGCTGGCCAGCTAAGGATAATTTAAAACTGATTGTTCCTGAGGTGAAAACAAAAAAAAATCCCTTGGATACTGATTGTTATCTCTAATGCTTTCTCTACTGAAAGTTAAATAGAGTAACTTGTTCTTCAGATTCAGGGCTCTTAATTTCCCAGGCTGCAGCACACCATGTCTAATTGTATTAGTCACAAGGTACGAGGTTCCCTGGTAGAACGTAACTCAATGTGACTGATGTAAGCAACTTTGATGTAGGCATGCATCCCTCAAACGTGCCTCGCTATTAGGCACATCAACCGTTTCAGATCAAAGCTTCCTTCCATCCAAAGGTATCATCTTCTGTTCAACATTAGAAATTGAATTAGAGACCGCTTGAGGCTCAGGTTACTTACACTTACAAAAGGAACAAACCTTCACTACACTAGCATTCTTCTGCTATTTTTGGTTGCATTTCCTCTCTAATGTTGCCTTCCAAGCTTTTGGGTTCATCATAGGTTGACAGTTACACAAGACAGATCATACTAGTGTCAGAAATTAACCTGAAGTGCAATGCTTATCTTTCTTCTTCAGAAAAACAATCTAGTTGGAAAGGGAGGAATTGGAGGATTCTTAAAAAAAAAAAGAATATATATATATAATGGACAGCAAAGTTGGGATCTAGGTGTCCTAAAATATTGAAGTAGTTTTTAGATATTGCTCTGACACGATCTCCAAATGCCATAAAACACCAAAGAACTTGGAGGCAGATTAAATTAAAGAGATTATGTTCTCAGAAATATACAGCCTATTCATTTCAATGTGCCAGGACAAACTGAATGAACAGACAGAGCACATTTCTAAACTGAAGAACGTGTTCCACTTTTGCTTACATTCTTGTGTATTTTTTCATTGTCTTAAATTACTTAAGTTATTAACTCTTCACATTTTCCTTTCCTAGAAAACCATAAATTAGGCTGGAATATGCATTTTCTTCAACTTTAGTTTTGGTACATGAACTAGTGCAACTGTTTCAATTTTTTCTAATCTTCACAGTTAAATACACAGCACAGCAGTCCATAAAATATTGGATTGCGTTCTCAACACAATGAAGCATAAACCACAGTCCCCAAAAGGATGGAATGAGTAATATGAGCAAGAGAAAAATAGTCCCTTTTAAAACACAAGCTACATGTTGCTGTAGTGTAGAGAAAACTATGCAACACACTTCCTTCATCAGCGTCACTGCGTCTTCAGTCAGCCATGTCTTTTATGGGCTCGATGTTCACTGAATATTTAAAAGTTATGCTAAAACAGTTAATAAATAATGCACTAAACATCTGATGATCTGTCAACTCCAACTACATCGGAAAACATTAAAAACAGGCAAGTGCTTTTATCACAGATTGTGCTCTCTACCAGTTCGTCATTTGCATTGCATGAGTAATATGTATTTCTAAAAGTAATATTAAAATCCATTTCCCAATGGTATCTACATATATTGGACTGCATTGCTAGATCCTATAGCATAAAATATTTAAATAATTTGAATATTTTTTGCAAGGCAGTAGAAGAGGCATTAGCAGTGGGGGAGAAGAAAGTAGAGGATGTGTAACATATTTCATAGTACAAGCTTTCTCAGACTGTACAAAGTACAGCAAATAAAACCATGTAATATTAATAGAGAGGGAGAAAGGAAACTTACTGAAAGGCCATTTCCTGTGCTCTTTGTGGATTTGTACTTTCTTTTCTTCCTCAAGTTTTGTTCTGGTTTTATTCTTTCAGATTCTTTCTGTCTGCAGATCAGGTTCTTCCATATAATAGGCTGCACTCCTCAGTTCGAAAACACACACAATCAACAGACAAGTCACCACTGTTTTCGGTAGAGATGTCATGTTTCACCTGCTCTGTACAAAGATTTACAAGGCTAATTATCTTCCAGCAGCACTGATTTTACCTAAACAGCCACCACTAAGGAAGGGCATTGCTGCACGGAACAGGGATCTGATAGAACAATGGTGGAGTTTCCTGACCTCCTGCCTGGAAATCAAATGGCTTTTTGTATACTTCTGTGTGAATATTCCCACAAATTTCAAAACATATTTTCCTTAAATAAAAGGAAAGGCCCTGGACCACCATAAGTCTTGACCTGGTTAATTGAAAATTGGCAATGTCACAAGGTCTCTTTAGCAGTTTGGATCATTGTATGCTGAAAGCTCCCTGTGGAGTGATGAAACATTTAGGGGAACTGATAGCTCCTAGATGGCCTGTCCATTAGAATTCCAAGAGACTATTACAAAACTTGCAGAACTACAAGATATTACTGGGCATGATCTAGGTGCTTCTCAGTCACCAAGATCTGGTCCGGTCTAGTGAATGACTTCTGTCTTCCAACGATCAGAAGCCAACTTACTGACCAGTCTTTCCAAGTGTTGCATGTCAGAAGCTCACCACATTGTAGTAGAACATTTGCTCATACTTGCAAAAGAACAATCACCGAAAGAATTAATGTGGGAAATGAGAAAGACTGAGAAATTCATTAGCGACTCAGATAAAAGGCTTAGAGTGGAGAAACTTTCAAATATAGCTGTTGCCAAAGTCCTCTAATGGCAGTGTGATTCTAAGATTTCTCCCTTTGCCTCAGTTTGCATTTCTGCTTTTGTTTTTGAGCACTGCATTTCCCTTCTGCAAACCTTTGTTTGTCTCTGTAGGCAGTAAAGTCCTCAGGGCAGAGCAGAAATTGCCTTTTATGATACATGTTTACAGTGCTTCACACAATGGGACCTTAATCTCCTAATAAATGACACTCAAATAGTAAATCTGTCACCTTTCTAAAAATACTTTGTTCATTAAAAATAATGGAGGAAAAAAACATACACACGCCTTACGCACTTGACAGCTGAATTGAACTGGTGTTTGGGTCCATTTGTAATATCTGCATGAAAGGAGTGTTCTTCTATTTCTCCGTTCTGTTCCCTTCCTTATGAAAACAGACATATATTCTGATTATGGGCATTGTTTCCCTCCTAGGCTTGCATTTGGTGCTTTATTGCGTATTCTTTTGTGATTTTCTTAATAAGCTGTTGGGGGATACTTACAAAAACTGCATGTGTGTGTGTGTGCAGATACACGCAACTACACGTTAAAAAAGGTGGCGCTCTGCTGAGTGGCTTGTGCTGACAAGCTGTGTTCTCAAGCTACTGCAGAAATGAGAAAGAAAGATGTAAGCTGCACTGAATGAATGAGATTCTGCTGTAAAACATCTCCAGCAGCTTTTAAAGCACACAGCTGGCACAAAGCATCAAAAGGTCTAATGAGCTAAAAAAAAGGAGGGAAAACGAGGCTATAGAAGCAGCAGCAATCCCCAAGGATGAAGGCCCCCCCTGAGAGGCACTTGTCACCCAGTTAGACAGGAAAACCCCCAGAAATGCTGCTCTGCCCATGGGGCTGTATGTTCCAGACCAGGTCTTAAACACTTCCCTTCTGCCCAGTGACCTTTCCCATTGAAATTGCATTGATCCAGTGATCATCTCTTACTCTGTGTAAGGTCACATGCAGGGTTGGGGTCTTGTGCTCCTCTTACATTTTTCAGCCTGAGTTTTTCTCCTTGCATAACGTTATTTGTGACAGCAGAAATAAGACAAAAGGTGGAGAATAAAAGGAAGGCAGGAAATTAACTCTTCCTATAATGTACAAACATTTCTGGAGAAAAATCTGGAGTCTTTATAAGACAAACAAGAGCTAGAATCTACATACTTTAAGGTTTCCAAACAGAAGAACATAGAGCACCTCTTGGGGAAAGGAGAGGTTAAATGGCTGGCAGCTGATATGGCATCTCAGGAAACTCCTGAGCATTTTAAAGAGCCAGCAGGACCCAGGGAGCTGCCTCTGCCCCATGAGAGACAGATGTGACAGGAGAGGCAGCTGAAGCACCTGGCTCATCAGTCCTCTTGACAGATGACCCCTGAGGCTGCTGCTACTGACACTTGGCCAAAAGTTTCCAATGCAGATCAGCTTTGCTCCAATGCCTAGCCCAGCCATTTTCTTATCTGAGAGAGGGGGAGAGAAGTGGGAGCTTTGCAGCCAAAATTGCAGCGAATGGTCTTTGGGGAGGCAACACCCCCAATATAGAACAGAGATCAAAGGCATTTTTGGGGCAGGGACATTTAAGAGTAGCGGAGAGGCCATGGCAGCAACAGCAAGTATAGGCAGATTATTAAAGGAACATTGTCAGATTAAATATCATACTTTCTAACAAATTGGTTTGCCTGTGTTATAAAGAGATTGTTAAAAGAGTGTAAAGAATCTAATTTACTCTCCTCTGTCTAAGGTGTTTACTTCCTGCGTTGTTCCCATCTTGCACTATTAAACTAGACCAGTCCATTTCACTTTTACGGATAGTTTCTGGTTGATTTTATTTTTGGACTCTAATTCTATCTCATTACAAATTACAATAAAGCCTTGAGGCTTCCCAACAGGTCATGGCACTCTTGTGCACAGCACTATATAGACGTAATAACGCACAAGCACAGACAAAAACAGGCTTTTATGGGTGAAACAAAAGCGTAAGACTGAGATTGGAACTGCAACAAGACGATGATGTGAACAACATATATTACGTTGTATATAAACTATCTACTTTATACTGTGAATATTGTATACATATTAGAAATATATATCGTGTATCATAGCTAGCCTGCTATCAGTTATAATCACAATCCACTGTTTTCTTTCAGCTTTCAGTCACAAGACCCTACCACCATCTAAGTTATATTTGGTCTTATAACGTAGGAACACCAAGGAGAAGATTGCCTTGCTGCAGGAGTAGCCCCTTATATCAGGTGCTACTCCAGGGTAAATAACATGTTCTAAAAATGCTTTACAATTTACACTGAATAGAACTATTTTTTTGTTTGTTTCTCTTTTCAAAATAATTTTTCTTATTGTAACAAGACTTAGACTTGGAGACTTAGTGTACAAAAACTCTTCTCCAATGTTAAATCTGATCTTCTCATCGTACCTTCTTACCCAATACGCAAACATGGCATTCTCCCTTTGACAGTTGAGGTTCAAACATGTGCCTCCTGTCATGCTCCTGAAAGCCTTTATTGCTCCAAAATTGGTATAAGAGGCCTCTGATTCAACTGACCTGTGTGTTGTCACCTCTCCTCCAGTGGGACCTACTCTGCTGCCGCTTGACTTCAGCAGTGGACGTGCCCAGGAGTCAGGTGTTTCAGGGACTCGGTTACAGTCTTGCCACTGCATTGGGTGAAGAAAGCTTTGCTTTTATACCTCAGATCACATTTGCCTCAATCCAGGTTAAAATAAAGGTAAAGAAAACAAGCATTTTCATACAATTCACAGGAAAGACTAATAAATGTTTATAAAAGTCACAGAAGAGAGAGTAGAACTGCACTGAATCTGCTTACTCTGACTAGATAAGAAACATTTCTTTACTTCAGTCAGCTGACTTTGTGTTTCTCCTCTGACAAGGTGGTAACTAGCGTTTCCACTGGTGCTCTGCCTGTTCTACCGTCACATCTGTTACCAGTTTCCCCTTTTTAAGACTTCTGGTAAGGGCTGGACCAGTTAATTTTTTATCCTAAAACTCTTTTCTGTTCTTTTGAACAACAATAAAAAAAAAAAAACAGTTCAACCATCCTCTTAATTGAAAGATTTTCTTTTACTCATGAATGTCAAAGTCTCAGTTTTACTTGGAGCCATTTTCGATACCTTACTTGTTCATAAATGATTTCTGTGCTTCAGTAAGACGTAAAAATTTCCTGTCAGCTTTTGACGACTACTTGGCATTCTTCAGTGTAGGAAGCACTTTTACTGCAGTTTCTATCAACTTCTAGATCAAAACAATACAGGATAAAAACAACGAAAAAATACCTGTATGTTGCTTATTACTGGCTCTTAATTAAAAATAGTAATAATAATGGTAATATTTTTTGACTACTGATCCCCAACTTCTTCCTCCAAGGCATATTTCAAAATCATGTGTTTATAACACCGAGAATATTAATGAATCTGTTTGGAAAGATTAAGACAGAGATGTGAGTGGCAGGTAAGGTAAGGAGAGATGAATACTGGAGACGAATACTTAAAGGAAAACAGGAACAATCCTGAAACAACTTAGACATATATGATAGTACAGCTTTTACAGCAATATATTTAAAGCAACACAAGAAAAATTTTAATAACTATATGGGAATGATTGATGCAGATTTTATGAATAACTGCACAAATCTGACTAAATTGGATTCCCAAACTCTTGACAGCACTAGCACTTCATATGTGTGTAATCTAGAGCAGCACCAAGTTTTCACAGAGCTCACCATAGCAAAATTAATTAATTACTATCTCTGAGGTTACCTTATTGATGTGGTTCACAGTTTTCACCTTTTAAACGTCAGTAGATTTTGCCTTAGTAACCCGGAAATATTGACCAGGGTTCAAATCTTCTCTCCTTACCCTCCACACAATTAAGAACAAGTTAGGAAACACAAGTTTAATTATTCTACTGCATGAAAGAATAAATGAAGAAACAATTTACTGAAAATACGAGCTCCAGACGTAGCTTCAAAGAATAATAAATAGCAACTAAATATCATCACAAATTGCCTATATTCCTAAGGCACTCACTAATTTCTGCCTCTCCAGACATCAACCATCAATGTTAACTAAAGGAGTTCCTCACTATTGCTTCTTTATTTCTTCATCTTCACAAATAGGTCAGCTTGACAGGGAATGGAGGAAGAATTGACTAGTTTCCATTCACCAAAGGTTAGAAGAAAGGTAGGTGTTTCAGAAAGCATATTTTAGCTGAGTGCCTATGCTAATGCTGTAAAAGCTAGTTATGGTACTAAAGTAATAACTAAAGTAGCAAACAAGGCTGAGGACTCTACTGATATAAGATGCAAAGAAGTGAGAAGTCCTCCAGCAAAACTCTGTTGAAAAACAAAGGTAAAGCAGTGAGATGAAAGGCTTGGAAGAATTCACAACTGTAGAATTAACAAAATTTTCTGCTTGCTACCTGTCACATAGAAAATTTAACAATGTTGGAAGATAGCTCATAATGTGCATTGGTGTATGCAGCAAAAGCACAGGGTTTTTTTACTAGATTTAGCGAGTTTAGCTAAAACTACAATGAGAAGAAATCAATTGATTATGCATGAACTCCTTCCAGTGTTGTGAAACATTGGAAAATGCTAGGTACTAATAAAATGTTGGGAGGAAATATATTGCTGGCAATAGAAAAGTGAGCTTATTCACTTAAGCCAATAGTGATATGAATGATTAGAGCAGGTTTGCTTGGCTAGGTCCACAAAGTCTGGCATGAAGTAAAAGTAATGATGTTACAGATGTTATCACAAGTAGATGCTTAATAAACTACGCTATTTAGGCAGGTTCAGTCTACACACAAGAAAAAGATTCAAACAAAAAATAGCTATTGTCAGCTACTAGTGTTTCTACTGCTTTTAAAATTCACAGCATCTACTCTGACTGCAGGTGTAACATCCACCTATTATGATTTGTCAAAGTATTTGGCTGGAAGCAAAAAAATCCTGGAAGAAGATACAGACCTAAAGTATCTAATGCTGAAACTGCTTCATACTGAAGAGTTTTCAAATGTTTGGGTTTTTTTCCAGCTTCACCTCCATGTGTTAGAAGAATGAATAAACCTCAGTAGCTGACTTATGTGGTGAATTAACCTTGGTTAAGGGCCAAATACCCTCCCAGCCACTCACTCACCCCCCACATCAGTGGGACAGGGAAAAAACAGGAAAATTCAGGGGTTGAGACAGGAAGATTGCTTAGCACTTGCCAACAAAGACAAACATTAAAACATTAAGACAACATCTTTCCTCCCCGCTTTCCCCAGCCCAGCGTCACTCCTCCCCTCCTGGCTCCTCTGCCCTGCCGAGTGGCACAGGGGAACGGGGAATGGGGGTCATGGTCAGTTCAGAGGTCAGTCCTCTCTGCTGCTCCTTCGTCCTCACTCTTCGCCTGCTCTGGCATACATTCTCCACGGGTTGCAGCTTCCTTCAGGAAACATGCACCTGCTCCAGCGTAAGGTCCTCCACGGGCTGCAGCGTGGATGCCTGCTCCACTATGATCCTCTATGGGTCACAGGAGAACAATCTGCTTCACCACGGTCCTCCTCAAGGGCTGCAGGGGAATCTCTGTTCCAGCACCCAGAGCACCTCCTCTCCCTCCATCTTCTCTGGCCTTGGTGTCTGCAGGGCTGTTTCTCACACTTTTTTCCTCTCCTCCTCTCCCTGTCCAGCAGTTTCTGCCCTTCCTTAAATATATTTTCACAGAGGCACCACTGCAGTGGCTGAAGGGCGCAGCGGTGCCCTGCAGTGGGTCGGTCGGGACCGGCTGGAACCGGCTGTGTCCGGCACAGGGCAGCCCTGGCTGCTCTGCACAGCAGCTGCCCGCTGCCCCTGACAGCGCTGGGGCACGCAGATCCAGTGCACCGTGGTACTGCAGTTCCTACAGAAAGCATACCTGGGATCTCCAGTCTCTCCAATAATCAGTAAAATCAAAACTATTACCCGTGCCATTTTTCCAAAAACCTCAATTATCTTCTGGATATTATTCATCTAGATATTTCATGCAAGTCTTCTGAGATGCGTGCAGAGTTGGTTAAAGAGAGAGTCTCATATCCTCTGGTTGTTACCAGCTCTTCTTCATCATAACAAGTATTCATCTTTCCACAGCTCACACCTCTGCACCCTGGTTTAGTTCATTCTCCCTCTTTCCCAATACTCTAAGGAAAACAGATTATCCCCCTCTAGTCCAAGATATTTAGAGGGAGCAGCATCATTTCCTCAAACACCTCTCCAAATCCGCAAAGGACGAGACAGTAATTACTTGGATAACAATGGAAATAAACCCCATCCTCAAAAGTTCACCTCTTGAAGGTGTCATTTGAAGTAGATACCCCGTGTTGATCTATAACATAATACAATGCATTTTCCTGCCACCCTTAACATCTTTTTTATTCTTTGTTCTATATCAGAAGCCACCTCTCCAAATAGATCATGGGATTTGGCAGCTATCAGGAAGGCATTGGAAGAGCTGCATTTTTATCACGCCTGTTCTAGACATTGTTCTTGCACCCATACAATCTAGGCAATGAAAGGCTTGATTTCATTAATACTGGTATATAATTGTTATTACTGACATAAAATATATTGCAGGAAATGTGGCAATAACGGACAGGTTGTGTCCTGTAACTCTGCTGGAATTAAAGTTGAACAATGTTTGTGTGTTGCAGATATGTCCCTAGTGTATAACACATGCATAACAGCCAATAGCATTTTGAAAACATTATTACACGAGGAAGACAACTGATTATATGATACTTCTCTCAATAAAAAGATGATGGGTGGATTATTCTGGTAATGAAGGACACATGAAACAAAGCCAAGGACATTGTAGAAAAATAAGTTCCCTCTCTCCCATTGGTGCTACTACTTGTTGTCACTACTGGCAGCGTCTTTCCCAGCTCCCGTGTTTTCAGAAGAGCAGGAAGAGGGGATGGTGCTTTTGTTGCTCTTCTCTTAAGCATAACTGGCAGCAAAATGAACTAGATTCAGTGGTCAAAGGGTTTCCTCTTAAACTTGTAAAATCATTTCATACTCCCACCCAGAAATCTAAACAAATTAAATATGCCTCTGAAGAACAAATTCATAATAGCCCAACCTCACTCATGGGTACTGAATTTGCTCAGGAAATTAAGCAAGATTACTATATTAACAAGAGATGTAAATTTGGAAAGCCATAGCAATGCTTTTCTATCCTCCATATTCAGTCATACATACCAACATTGTCCTTCAAAATAGCACTGCACCTTGGGTTCATTGGCGAAAAATAGCTGAAACTGTGAATGTTGTTGGGTGAAAAACTACTGGGTGTATATGTGTGAGCGAGTGAATGTCCACAGCTGAAATTCTGCACCCTCAAGTCTGATATTTACTGCTGAAATTTATATGCACTGGTTGTAAATTTTGATAACACCTGGCTCAAACAATTGACACATGTCAAATCATCCAAATAATAAAAAGACACAAGAAATGAGGCAGAATCACTAATCAGGAGTCTTCTGTATACACAGTGTTCAGATTGGGAAAGTTAGGGTCCAAGAAGAGAAGCATGAAGAAATAGTCTCAGAAAGAAAAGTGGTCTTGGGAAGAAGAAGCAGCTCCTGATTGGAAGAGACAACCTGGAAGTGTGGAAGATCCTAGAGATGGGGGAGATGCAGTGTCGCAGCCTGCCAAAGGACATTGGCCAGTGACGCCCAAGACCGGTAGCTGTTAGCCGTGGTACAACACGACCCGACACAACTCTCTGCCCAGCCTTCCCGGACCAGCAGCAACCTCCCTGAGGAAAGGGAAAATGAGGCCATGTGAGTGTCATGTTGGGCAGGAGAAGCAACTGTGTGAGATAATCAAGAAGGGCAAAGCTCTAATGTCATTAGTATTTAAATAAACCCAGTATCCAGATCCAGTACAGGTTGTCCTTTTGCTCTGCCACTCCCGTGCTGCTGATGTGAACACCCAGTAGCTGCAGATCCCTTCAGCCTGCTGCCGTCTCTGTACCACATCCCAGCAGTGGGATGGTCAGAGCCCCTGAGCAGAAGAGCAGAGCCAAGACTGCTGCTCAGTTTCCATGCAGAAATATTTTCATTTTACTTTTCTACGTCCTCCTAATAGAAGATCAGCACCCACAGGCCTGTCTGGACCCTATAATTCTCCTGCTTCTTGCTAGTCTGATGTCCTATGCCAGATCTTGCTTTAACTTTCAGACAACATTACCACACATTACCTCTTCCCTGAGCCCAGGCACTTCTGGCAGAGACACATTTCTGGGCCTTTCCTCTCAGACCATTTCCAGACAGCAGCCTGAGTTAAATCTCACTACATCCTCAGCTGCTGGTGAGATCATGGGGTGGAAGGAAAGCTCCTGGCTGTTGTCTGCCCAGAACCACCTCATCCCTAGAGCAGTACCACCTGCTCTGGACCCTCCTGATTTCTTCTCTTCACATAGTCTTTCAGGCCTATTTTTAAGCTATATGATTTGGAAAAAAAAAACCTCTTTTGGGAGGATTTTAAGAGTATCATAAGACCCTTGAGCATTAATGCTGGCTATTCAACAAAAGTACCAAACCAATTCACACTCCTTCCTTTTACTTGCACAGAGTGCTCACTATCCAATAATGACTTCAGTCAGCTTCAGATCATACTACCACAAGGATTTAGGAGACACAGGTGCTTTGAGCTCACTCTTCACATTTTCTTCATCAGTACAAAGAGCTTTTGCACTGCTTTTTCCACGCCCAACTTGTTAAATATCATGGGTCATACAGGGACAATGGAGAGGTTATTAAAGCTCTGGAGAGAGGAAAAAGAAGGGAGGAAAGAGGCAAGCAGATCTGCTAATAATCTTTTTTAAATATACCTAAAGGCTGAATGCCATCTTAATCCTAAAATCCAGGCTGCACAAACACAAACTAAGGCAGCATGGCTGAATAGTTGGCAATTACCAGACCACGGAAAGCAAACCAGAAGATTTCACTCCAGCCTGTTGCTGCTGCAGTGATGCATATGGGAAGAAAAAAAGGATTAGGTAATTGCTGACCTCAGTACTCATTCAGTTACAGAGTGGGTTGGAAACTTACCTGCCAAATGTTTTTTCTTTTGAAAATGTGAGGGAGTAAGGGGGGGTAGAGGGGTAGGGGTGGGGTGGCAGATCAACATCTCTGGATACAAAAAAACCCTTAGAAATAATAAACCTCTTTAATTATTTTTCTCTCAAAATTGTTCAGGTTTTACATTCAAATTGAAACAGTTCCAGCTTATCAAATAAATATTTTCCTTGACTGATTTGCAAAATACGATTTTGTTGCACTTCAGGAACAAGTCAGTTTTCCACACACGATTAATATTTTACTAAATAAAAATATTTTTTATTCAAGAAAAAGGAGGAATTGTATTTTAAGAAAATATCCTAAGTATCCTCCTGTGTTTCTCTCTTACATTTCTAATTCTCAATACACTTGCTAGAACAAAATGCAGACAAATCTTCACTGGTCTTGCTTTTCTCCATCTAGATTGGTGTCAGAGCCTGCTTGCTTATTTCTAAGATGGTATTCTAGTTTGGTGGTGGAGGAAGGGAGGGCAGTACAAAATTTATAACAGCATTCTCTTCGGGATGCTGTTCTCATAATGAACACAAATTGCTCTCATTTATCATCTTGTGATGTAATCATATAAAAGTCTTTCCCATCTTCATCCCTATAAGGTAACTGTTTTGCTGTATTGGATTATAATGACAAATGACAAAACCTTCTGCATGACTTCAGCCATTACAAAATTCTGAAGAGATTGTTACTCTACAATGCCACTAAGGCTTTCTGATAGAGGTAGCCCATGCTGAAAGCTGCAGTTAGAAGTGTCCAGTCTACCAATAACTTAACTATGCAATGTTGGCTCTTCGGGGGAAAAAAAATCCAATTGTCTTTAAGACAACTCAAAACACCGCAGGGAGTAAATTGTGCTTACATATCACATCTGAATGGGAAATAAATCCAGGGGTTCCACTTTTTGGGATGTTTTATTTAATAAACAGAACCCAGTTGGACTTTTCAATATATCAACGCTCACAGGCTACAAGAAGCGTGGAGTTATCTGCAGGATTCATTTGCTTTCCGTCTTTTGGAAGCTGATAAATCTATTCCACTCACTTAGGGCTGCCGAAACATGCAGAGCTCCAGTAAGAGCTGATGGAAGAAAAGGGTGCTTAGTAATGCAGAGACGTGTTTACCATTTCTGAGGAACAGATCATGTTGCTATTTTGAGTAGAAGAGACAGAAATCCTCCCCAGGGTTCCAGGAGCAAACTTCACCATTTCATGTTTCCCCAGAGTACCTTAGCAATTTAAAATTTGTCATGGACTATTTGCGAATAGGTAAGTACATAATTAATGCACACAGTGAACTTAGAACATTTAGTCTGTTGAGCACAAGATTTACCACATAAATGAACCGCCCTTTTGGGAAAATTTAGTGCAGCCATTTGCATAAACTGACAAGTATCTGCATGAGTGTTCAGGTCAACAAGCACCCCAAAGAACCTGAGGTCTGATTTTCTTCTGTCTTCCACAAGTTTTTCCTGGAAATTTCCATTGAGTTCCATGGACTCTTGCCTCCTTACACATAAGTGTAAAAGAGATGAGTCAGCTTTCTAATATCATTGTTTTCTTCATACCTTATTTTCTGTAAATGGTGAACTAATCAAATGACTAAGAGACTGTACTCTTTTCTTTATTAAAATAAATAGTTATACATTTAAAATATACTTAATCTAAATCACATTGGAACACATAGCTCCCATTGAAATATATAGCTAAGAAATATACATTTCTACTCTGCATTTAATTAAAGAATTTTGCAGGACTAATCAGTCTTGAATATACATTTCCTTCAGCTCTTCACAAAATTTTAAAAAATGGTAACATAATGCTGTTGTCTAATTATGACATTGGCCTGAAATCAGTCTTTGGCTTTAATGAGTTCAGTGAACCTAACGGTGAGAGTATTGTGATTTTTTTTTATATTGTTAGATGGGGAGAGAAGTAGTTGACATAATCAAGTTGATTCCTTATCACCCAAGGAAGAAAATCTATGTTCCATATCTTTTCCCCTTCAGTAAACATAACAGCAAAACTCTTGCTTATAGCTTACATGTTTCTCTTTCTATAAAAATAATTTGACTTTTTTTTCTCCTATGGTTTAAAGGTTCCATTTTGTGACATGATAAGCAGTGAAGCAACGGAAAGTTGCAGGTCTTCCATTAAATATCCTTTGCCCCATACTATTTTAGCATATTTCTTTAGTGTTTTTAATAATATGGTAAGCAGCACATTGATGACACTGACAGTTGAAGAGATTAAGGAATATTAACAGAAATACCATAGTTCTGATGTTGATCTGTTACTGCCAATGAGAAATTTTCATCTCCACATTCCCTGGGCCCTTCAGTTCATTAATTGATATTGATAATATGTAACTGCTCGGTGAGCATCACAAAGGAAAATCACAGGCATATAAACTCGGAGTACAAAGTGACTCTGAGAAGTCACCCAGTCCGTCTCCTGTCCCTGTTCAAATCATCTACAGGAATCTTGGCAACCTGGTGTCTAAACTGCTCATAAAGCCCCCCAAAATGGAGATTTTCCAGTTTTGATAAGCTTACATATTATTGTCAAGCTTACATATACTTAATAAATGTAAGTCTTACCAATGCTTAAACTGAATCACCATGACTATAGTTTAAATTCATTACCAGAAAATTCTCCTCCTAGCAGACACTCTTTGTGAAGACCATTATAATCTCCATCCAAGTCTTCTCTGTAAAGTAACCAAGTTTATTCAATCTTTCCACAGAAGTCACATTTTCAATGTCCCTGCCCAGAGCAGAAGAGTTGGATGTATATGATCTTTAAACATCCCTTAGACCCCAAAACCTTCTATATGCTTCTAAATCTCCAGTTTCTCTCCTCTGTCCCTCTCCTGCAGCTCCATGGGAAGTCTGTGGGACCATAGTGGCAAATTGTTACAAACTATCAACAAATATTTGTCATATCACAAAAATATGTCAAAAATCACTGTGGAAATAATATCTGGCCCAGCTGATTCTTGAAAGACAGATACAAAAGCCTGCATAAAGGAGTATGTGAAGGACATCATCAACATTATTTTTTAACTTATTTCTGCAAATTCACTTTGATGGCAAATATTTAATTATCTACTAGGAAGTAAAGGAGAGTCAGGATTGAGGACGCATATTTTTGGATGACTTTCCATTTCAAGGAGTTCACGTTCTGCCTGCTCCAGCTGTTGGCACTGCCAGGTATTTGTCAGGGTTCCCAGGCTGCTCTCAGTACTGTACAGGACTCTCAGTGGGTATGAAGTAGGGGAAACGTAACAGAATCCACAAACGTGCATTATCTGATGACTGGAAATTATATCCCTTCAGATTTTCAGAACACCAGAGTACCTGTGGCAACATCATGATATTCTCTCGAATCAGTGCACTTCCGTAAGAAACAAAAATGTGTTTCAGCTATTACTCAAGGTCCTAGCATTTGGAATCCAAAGCATTTGGAATTCATGCGTTCATTCATCACTTTGATTTTGCTGCTTGAGTTATGAAGGTACACTTATCTGTGGATAAATTGCCCCTTATCTTTGGCTGAAAGCCCTGTATAACAAATCATGACAAAACTAATATTTTTTCTTAAAATACATCTACTTTTTCAACATCTGACTTTATGGATGTCACACTTTTTTCTAGTAAGTGATTATCTGACCTTTTTGTAGAGTTTTTCTTTTACCATAAGCAGTTTTTATGGTCAATTTTGTGATTACAATGTATTCTTATCCTGACATTCAAACAAATCATTGTCATTTTGTAGTACAAATACCCAACATTGAAATTAGTTGGAGGCTGACAAAATATGTCTTTTTACACATATGTTTATGGCCTGTGCAAAGCATCTGTCATGGTTTAACCCCAGCCAGCAACTAAGCCCCACCCAGCCGCTCGCTCACTCTCCCTTCAGTGGGATGAGGGAGAAAATTGGAAGAGTAAAAGTGAGAAAATTTATGGGCTAAGATGAAGAGAGTTTAATAAGTAAAGCAAACGCCACGTGCGCAAGTAAAACAAAACAAGTAATTCCTTCACCACTTCCCATGGGCAGGCAGGTGTTCAGCCATCACCAGAAAAGCAGGGCTCCATCACGTGTAATGGTTACTTGAGAAGACAAACTCCATCACTCTGAATATCCTGTCCCTTTCTTCTTCTTCACCCAGCTTTATATGCTGAGCGTGACATCATATGGTATGGAATATCCCTCTGGTCAGTTTGGGTCAGCTGTTTCATCTGTGTCCCCTCCCAACTTCTTGAGCAACCCCAGCCTACTTGCAAGAAGCAGAAAAGGCATTGGCTCTGCACAAGCACTGCTCAATGGTAGCTAAAATTCCTGTGCCATCAACATTGTTTTCAGCACAAATCCAAAAGCTAGCCCCATACTAGCTACTGTGAAGAAAATTAGCTCTATCCCAGCCAAAACCAGCACAGCATCCCACTCGTTTCCCAGGTTCTGGTCATCTTCCTTCTTGTTTCTTGGAAAAGGTGGAGTGATGGAGCCCTGTGATACACTCTTGCCAGATCACAGACTTTTTGAGTCGGAATCACCCTGGGGTTTGCAGCGATGATCATGGCAAGAGATCTGACACTAGCTCAGCCCAGCTCTGTTCTTTCAGTGTCAGTTACTATTCAGCCACCAGCCAGATCTGACACAAAGCTTAGTTAACAGCATTTTACAGAAAAGTCTTATTTAAAACAAGATACTTCTTGTTCATTCTCCTTGGTCCCCTGGGAGCCCCTGGCAGGCAAATCCTCATGTCTCCGCAGTTCAGGTCCTCTCATTCCTTACAGCTTTAATCCCTTTTGTCTTCTTAGCCCTCTGAAGAGGAAGAAAACAACCTGTATTGACCCCAGACATGCAAAATTTCAAAATCTTAGTAACTGCATTGTTTCAGCACTTTGAGATTTTCATTAATTACCCTCCTGTGCCTCTAGTGTCAGCAAGAAGTGTCCTTTAGGTTGCCCACAGCTTCAGTAGCTGACAGATCATCAAAGATATACTTATAAAGCTAACACCATAGCATAATGCCAGCTTCCATACTACAAGTCATGTCTCAGTACAGCAGTTTCTAAATGTTCCATTATTCGAGCGTACTGGGACTACCATAACAACATTTTCAGTTTCAGGAAAACTATGACAATTGATTTAGCTTTATATTTTATATTTTTATTTTCATGGCTCTTCATCAGTGCCCAATTTTGAGCTATTCTCAGGACAGTCAGTTGAAAGTCAGTTCCTATTTCTTTCACTAGAACATTACTTTTTTCACAGCTGCACCAGTGATGTGAGATAGAAGGTCTGTTCAGGAAAGTCAGGACATCCTCACTAGGCAATGGGAAAAGTAGATGCTGTATGGCTACCCACAGCCCTTCACCAGCCAGAAGTAAGATTGCCAATTAGAGAACCACATGGCAGTGGAAGACAGAGTGAAATATCTACAAACCAACTGGCCACAGTTTTTGATAGCTGCTCTCTTTAAAAAGTGTCTCACTTATGTTGCCTTGATCATCTTTAACAAGACACCTGAAATCTTCATCATACACCATGCATTGTGTATTTCTATACATTCATATATTTGATCGAGATGAAAATGAACACTGAATCTTCCAGGGATTGTGCCCCAGCTTCACACTCATGTCAACAATTTTTACTATTTTGAAGAAGTTTTAAAACATCAATTCTTTGTGTCTTAAACTGCTAAGCAAGGCACATCAAATATTTATGCAAACAGCAGTGGGCAACCACACTTAAATGGCATTTTGTTAACAGGAGTATGGGAGGACCTGCTTATTGCTGGTGAGGTTTGCTTTGATTTTTGGGGAGAAGCTTAAGTCAGAAGAAGCAACTCAGCAGTGAAAAGTCGAAGTGAAAGAAGTTGTTAGTCTAGTATTAAGGAGGGCTTAGCATACTCCTTTACCAGACTTAAATTGGTATGATGGTAGCTGGCAGCAAAAAGAGAAACAGATGGAAGTCGGGATAATAATTTCCTAAACCACATAGGTCATGTTACCAGAGCACATCTGACTACACCTGGACTGAAGCTGGTAGCTGTCAGCAGCTGGGAAGAAACATTATCCACTAACCCAAGAAGGGGCTTGCAGATCAGGATTTATAGACATTGTCTCTCACTTTGCTACAAACTCATTTTGCGGTTTCATCCAAATCACGATTCGCCGCACTTTAGGCTTTCCCAGTGTCATCACCAGAGTAGATCTGATGCTTCACAGAAGATTGTTCATGCTTCCTTCAACAAAGTTTATAGAACATTTGAACATCTTCCAAAGACAAATATCATTTCAATACTTGTGGTAGAAGGTTTTATTCATGCAAGAGAAAAGATAGAAACTGGGCCTAGATACCTAATAAACATAAATATGTTTTGATACATTATATGGGTTTTTTTTAGTTCTGTCCTTCACTACTTAAAACAAGTTATGGAAATCATCTGTTCTTAAAATGATGAAACACATGAATAGAACTTTTGAGGCTTAGATCTAGCTATATGTCAAAGGAATCAAAAAACAAGGTGTTTCTTAGACAAATAAATATCATGACAGTGCAAAATTATTGTGTAGCCCAAAGCGACTGCAGAAACCTTAGACTGAGACTGCCGTGCCCATTGCTTCATCATGGTGGAGTCCAGACATGCACACTAGAAAAATCTGAACTAGTGCAAAAACTAGTGTCAAATTTAAGGTTAATGAAAAATGGACCTCTCTCTGTAATTGCTTAACCAGAAAGACGAATGATATAGGGTGGCTACAATAAAAGAGACACAAATGCAACCATCCTCAAAAAAAGCATTTCAGATGTAGGCAGTAATGACAGGACAGGATCTACTTTGAGCAGACCCAGCAGCAGCCAAAGCTGTAGCAGTACACAGATTATTTGCATGACCACCATTCTCACCCTTAGGGCTGTGGTAAACCTCAGGTTTATATACTGAAGTCTGGTGCCTTCATGTGCTTAGAGCTAAAATTCTTCACAAAAAAGACACCATCCTGTTTGAGTTTTGAAAAGAGATTGGAGGTATGTGTGTCAAACATATGGACAGTTGCAAAAATTACCTGCTTGCACATGGTAATAGATGTCTGAACGCACACCTATGCACCTAAATAAGTCTTTGTACACTCACATTGGAACAAGGATCCTAATGGGCTGCATTTTGCTGTTTTGATACCTGTGTAACTCCAGGAGGTGGCATCCCTTATAAGCAGCAGTATTTTCTTAGTATTATTCTTCATTTTTCATATTGTGTCATATTATGTAGAGTTAAGACGTATGAAGACATCTTTCACCTTCAAAAGCCAAAGGCAGCACTAAAAATCAAAACCTGAATGCAATTATAAGCAATGTAAAGAAACGTTATTGCAAGCTTTCTCACAGAAAGTTATTATGTTTGGAGGCGGATTATCAAACCATTTGATCTTGATTCTGCACGTGGTTAATTGTGGTTGTTTAGGAAAAGCATATGAAAACTAAAGCAAGTACCAAATCTTTTGTTCTCTGATCTTTTTTTTGGTGGACGAGAAGCTCAATATGAGCCGGCAATGTGCTCTTGCGGCCCAGAAGGCCAACCGCGTCCTGGGCTGCATCAAGAGGAGCGTGGCCAGCAGGTCGAGGGAGGTGATTCTCCCCCTGTACTCTGCCCTCGTGAGACCTCACCTGGAGTACTGCGTCCAGTTCTGGAGTCCCCAACATAAGAAGGACATGGACCAGTTGGAGAGGGTCCAGAGGAGGGCCACGAAGATGATAAGAGGGCTGGAGCACCTTTCCTATGAGGACAGGCTGAAAGAGTTGGGGCTGTTCAGCCTGGAGAAGAGGAGGCTCCGGGGTGACCTTATAGCGGTCTTCCAGTACCTCAAGGGGGCCTACAGGAAAGATGGGGAGAGGCTGTTCAGGAGGGCCAGTTATGATAGGACAAGGGGTAATGGTTTTAAAATAGAGGGAGGTAGGTTCAGGTTGGATATTAGGAAAAAATTTTTTACTATGAGAGTGGTAGAACACTGGAACAGGTTGCCCAGAGAGGTGGTGGATGCTCCATCCCTGGAGACGTTCAAGGCCAGGTTGGACAAGGCCCTGAGCAACCTGATCTAGTTGGAGATATCCCTGTTCCTTGCAGGGGGGTTGGACTAGATGACCTTTGAAGGTCCCTTCCAGCCCTAACCATTCTATGATTCTATGATTCTATGATATGCTCCCATCTTTTTGCCATCTGAGCTTTAGGGTCTTCCTGAAAAACTGTTTGAACCTTGGCCATCTCACTTAACAGATACCTTCTGAAAATTATTCACAGCAACTCAAAGGTCTTTTTCCTGAGTGGTAGTAACTAATATATCCATCACTGCCTATAGTAGTTAAGATTATTTTTCCCAGAGGCATTACTGACTATGAGATCAGATTTTAGTCTTTCTTTTCCTCAGCCAGTCATTCACTATTATAAAATCTTCATGGTTTTAAAGGTGAAAATCTCCCTTTTGCTTATATCTCTGCAAATACTAGTGACCAGGAGTTTACAAGCACAAAGCTCTTTCAAGCTTTTGAAATAAGAGGCTTATATAAAACATATTAGCTGTGCAGGTAAAACAGAAGTTAGAGACAGTACGAATGGCTAGTTGCAGTTCCTAGACATCAGTACACAAAATCTGAATTTTTCACCATCTGCCTGCAGGTTAAAAAATGAGACTGATAAATTATATAATTTGAAAAAACTGTTGTGTTTTTGCTGTTTTTCAGGAACATGGATCTTTTGTTGAGATTTTAAGTTTAGTGTATATGAGAGATCATGTGTAGTTGGCGGACTCTGTATTTTGGAGCTACTTTTGAAAAGTGATTCTAGGTAAGAGAAAATTATTTAAGAAGCAGGATTAGCATCAGAACTTTTAAGACTATTACGAGCTTTTAGAAAAATCAGGCTATAGAAATAACCTGATATATAAAAAATATATGTTTTTCAGACTTCTGAGAAAAGTTGTTCTAAAATGACATCTTTATTTTACTAATGAAAGAAGATTTTGAGAGCTAATTCTAAATTTTGTTACTTAAGGTTTCAAAGAAGACAAACCTAAAACCAGGACATTATTAAACACTGGGAATAATGAACAAATCGATTTTGATCCCTTTTGACACATAACTCAGATAAGAAGAAACCTCTGTATGCCCTCTTTTTATCAGGTAACAGTATGAGCCGAATTTCCTTTTCACTGTAGAAGAACAGATCTGTATTGCTATCTTTAAATGGTCTCTTACTATTATCTTCATAGTGGACAACATCTGTTTTAACCTTTTCCACATGATCTTCATTGAGATGAACCAATATCTCCATAAAACCATGTATTTATATCATTACTATTTACCAAAAAAAATGGAAAACCATTTATATTAAGCTAGGAACAAAAGCTTTGCCATACAAAATGAAAGTTATGTTCAGAATTTCCCAGGATCTTATCAAATACTGGGAAGTAATTGGAAAAAGAAGAGATAAGTGAAAAGATTAAAAATATAAACAATAACTAGTATAGAGATACAAATTAAAGCAGAAAGTTTTTTTTGCAGGAAGCTGGAGGAAAGATCTTCTAGACATAATCAGAAAGATGAAGAGGAAAAACAGATAACAGGTAAATGCAAAATAGGTGAAGAAAACAAAAACAGCTTTGGCCAGACACAGCCCTGCCCACACTGCTCACTGCCCTGCCCCCACTATCCTTGAGGACACTTTTACCACGTATGAGCAAACTTTTTCACTAGAAGGGAGTCTGTGGAAACTGGCACTTGACGCTGTCCCTACCTGGCAGATACCTACAGGTTTTTTCACTTATAACCCAGGAAATCAGCAATCAGTTGCCCCTGTATAGCCTTCTGCTGTCCTCTACAGTCATCTGTATAGTGTGCAAACATGTGAGTGATGTCAAGCAGGCATGTCAATGCCTTAGTCTTACCCAGAAAGACTTTGATGTCATGTGCTGTGCATGGACACCACCTACACCTGCCAGGGTGGACACACAGTTATCTCAGGGCATTAGCCTGTTCCCTGACTCTGAAACGTGCAGATCGACTCACTGCTTTAGCAACGCACCTCGTTTCGCAATTCCAAGGATGGTGATGGTGAAGGAAAGTGTTTGTTCTGCTGCAAAAAGTTATCAGCATCTGGACATCTAGATGCTGCAAAAGCCATGTTTACAATATCTGCCCAAATCATTGAAGAGCTACTTGACAAAGTAATGCTACTAAAATGAATGGTGTGGAAGTGATTAAGTGGTCACCAAAGAGAGTGAGTGAAGGGTTAACTAAGTGATACAGAGGACTGGTTCTATCTGACAAGGACTGTAGATAAAATTGAAATAAGATATTTCCACTTATCTTAAGGACTTTTCACAGCATATCATCAGTAGCCTAGAGAAATCCTTATTGCAACGTATTGCATTCCAGCTATGGGATGGGAGCTTGTGTGTTTATGCATGCCTAGATACTAAGAAAGGTGGAGTTTTGATATTAGCCAATAATCACTTGCCTAAGGTGCTATGGTTCAAAGCTAATATGCCTGCATACTGAAATATTTTATTCTAGTTATATTGCATCACCTCATAGCAAAAGTCTTAATGTCATTTAATGAGTACATTTTTTTCAAACAGCATTTTGTTGAAAGGTTCATCTACCTAGTCTGTTGAAATACCAACTACAGAATGTACTAATTGTTTCGGAATACTCACAAAAAAAGGAGGGCAAAAGAAAATTGAAACAAACAGACTCGGTTATTTTGTACAGGCCATGAATGGCAATGAATTGTGAGTGAAAACAGCACGTTGCAATACACATAGAAATCTGTAAAACAGAGCTGAAGAAGTTATCTAGGTTATTTCTTCACCCTAAGGATCAACTATCTTTCCTGACAGATGTCCCTCCAACCTGTTCTTAAAGGCAATCTGACAGATTCCAGCATTTATTCTGGCAACCTTCTTTGGAGCTTCACTGCTTTGTTAAAAGAATATTCCTCATCCTGAAGTCAATTCCTCAACTTAGTATTCCCTGTCTTAGAAAAACAGCAGATGTAAAAGATTACTTCCTTCTTGTAGCTACTTTCTGCAGTGTTGAATTGGTGACTTGTGGGAAAGTGGAAAAGATTAAGATGGTAGGAAAGGAGAAATATTCAGTAACTTCCATGTCTTTATCTGGTCAATCTTATATCTGCAGGATTCTACAGTTTAAGTATATCCTTTTTAAGTTTGTTTGTCATTCATATTGTTATTAAATTCAACACCCATACAAGCCTCAGCTCTGCAGCAGAGGCTGTGCCAGTACACTACAGGATGTTATGACTTCATATATCTTAAGGGTAGTGCATTAGTTCATATACATCATGTTTGCTTTGCCACAAAATTGTGACTCATGTTCAGCTTGTGAGCTATTGTAACCAAGAGCTTTCTCTGCAGTATTTCTACAAAGCTGCCACTCTCCATTATGGGTCTGTACATGACTATCCCTAGCTATGTTTGCATCTCTCTGCTAAATTGCGTTCTGTTTTTCTCTAATTTGAACAAAAAAGTTTTAAAAAATCTAATCCTGTCTTTCAGCAAGTTTTCAATACTTAGAAGCCCTAGATTTAGTAAGCTCCTAAATTTATGGAGTGCTCCTCCAAAGATAAACCTTTCCAGATCTTAGTCTCATCTTCTGTACAGTCCTTCTCCTTCAAAAAAGCCTGGCAAGTAGAAAAAAAGTCCCAAACTGATGATGTTGCATGTGTGTATGTTGTGATATTTATATGCCTACAAAATTAAATATTCAGGCATGCCAGAAGAATACTTATTGATTCAGTTCTGAGAACTAATCTAAAACCAGAGCTATCCAGGCAAAGATGCATTTTGTTCCACCCCCCTCCAAACTACACATAAGAGGTCTTTCCTGATATTTTTCAGTCAGACAGACAGTCCCTTGAAAACAACGGTTATTTTCAAGCAGTGTATGTGCTGATGCAGTAGCTGTTTGAAAGTACAAGGAAAGAAAAAGTTTCCTTAATAAAAACATGTCATGGACATTTTTTCATTCACAAGATGATTGATCTCAGGTTGTAAAAGTAATCTTTTTCTGACTCCTCTCATTCAATTTAAGAGTAATGCTTTCCTTTAGATGTCAACAGGAGTGTGAGTACTGAGGATGACCTCACTTTCAAATAGGAAAAATAAAAAAAGAAAAGCTAATTATTGGTGCTGAACAAAGCACAATCTACTTACCATCAAATTCTACATGAAAATGTCCTTTTTTTCATTGAAAGTTATTCAAAGGACAGATGGGCAAGGGCTTTTTTAACATTTAAAATAGTCTCTTAGGTGTTTAGAAGTAATGATACATGGATATTTGTCAGCAAATGGCCTAAGGCGGATCTCAGTAAGAAAATAAAGAAGCTTGACAATTATAGAGGACAAAATATTATTTCAAACACTTTCAGAAATAAGCAAAATATTTTCTTAGACACACAAGACATACAGGAAGTAAATCATGCACTGTATTTTTTTATAATTTAGGTGTTTAGCTTCATTAACAGTGAGGGATGAATAAATTCTTCTTGGATCTCACTTCTGTTTTTTCTACACAGTTCTACAGACAACTTATATTTGTGTTATTTCTCCACAACCCCTTTTTCTGATATTAATAACATCAGTAGAAAGGAGGAGTACTGAGCTGAAACATTTGTTTCTCAAGCTGCAAGGAGAGAAGGAGCCCCGCATTCAGTGCAGAGAAAACACATATGCTCCTGCCTGCGAATGGAGTATGCTCCAAAATAGACAATAATGTCTCAAAAATTAGCTTCAGAAGTATCCTAACCAACGTTAGTTTATTTGAAGCTACTACTCACGATTTCTGTTTAGTACAGTTTAGCTCATCCAGAGAAAGAAAATTGTCCTGGTCAATAATAACAGCGGGATAGCCTGTTCAGGTGGATGACTTGGATGTGTCGAGGGCAACCCGGCCTGAAAGAAGCCTAAAGACTGAAATATGTGGATATTTCTACTTAATACAAGGGTAACGACAAATATGAGTTGTGTGTGAATGTAATTCCTGTTCTCTCTCTGTTGAAGAGGATGGAAATCCTTCTTTTGGAAAAAAGTCTGTCTTTGCTCTTCTGCAGTATCATCAGGACTTCTGGTAAGAACAGTGAACATGGTCAGGGCAGGTACACGTACACCATATCCTGGGAGACTGAAGTCAGAAATACATCTCGGATCAAATCTTTACAAAAGGGATATCTAGGAGAGTCATGAGGATCACTGAAGTGCCTTGCTTCCTGAACTTCCCGGAAGCATCCCAAAAAACTACTACCTTCAAGCTTACTGTAGCAATATTCATTCTGAGAACACCTAGCAATCCTTCCAGCACTTTGGCTGCTCTTAAGACTGTCACACTGCAAGTAAGAAACGTAACTGTTTAAAAAAATTAGTTAAAAGTAATCACAGAGGGGATGGAAAAAGGAATATTCATGAGGCACAACAAAAGTTGTTACTCACTTGATATATACCCCTTCTTAAAGCTCCTCTTTTTACATACTCAAGAAAAGCATACAGATTGTACCACACAGTCATGAAAATATTTCAGTATTTTCAAGGGGAGTATGAAAGACAAAACAAAGCAGCTGTAACTTTAAATCCTGATAATTTAGAAGATGTTGCTCTGTCATTATTATAACTCATAAAAAATGTATTGTTGCCATAACAACCACCTCATCACATGTGAGACTGCCTGAAAAACTCAAGCTTTCTTTAATCAGTCAGATACATGGGCCCGAACCTGAAAATAATTCACTAATACATTCATGACACTTTCTCTCTTCCTTGTAAAATGAACTTTAATGCGCACAGCTCCTTTTCAACAATCATTATTTTAATAAAATCTATGATCAAAAGAGTCTAATAGATTCTCTTTTTCCTCTTAGGCAACAGAATATTTGTGTCTGGGAATTACTGCATTTCTTCAGATGGAAGTGTCGATGAATGTATTCAATGTACATTCTCTTCACTGCCATTATTTTCCTGAGGCTCCATCGTGTATCATTTGAGTAACACTCAACATAAATCCCTGATGGTGGCAGGACTTGCAAATGATCTAGTGTGGCAGCTCCTGCGTGCATGCAAGGATTCATTGAAGAGAATTGCATTTTAATGGCCGTAGAAGGTATGCCACCTGGCTCCATCTGATAAAAAGCCTATAGTAATGCAACCACATTTCCCGGTCCTAAGGGTCTGAGACAGATGGCTGGGCACAGGACCTGCTACTGAAGTTTTATAGTCCAAGCAGAAACAGAGAATCATAGAATCATAGAATGGTTAGGGTTGGAAGGGACCTCAAAGATCATCTAGTTCCAACACCCCTGCCATGGGCAGGGAAACCCTCCACTACATCAGGTTGCCCAAAGCCTCATCCAGCCTGGCCTTGAACACCTCTAGGGATGGGGCATCTACAGCTTCTCTGGGCAACCTGTTCCAGTGCCTCACTACCCTCAGAGTGAAAAATTTCTTCCTTACAGCTAATCTAAATCTCCCCTCTTTCAGTTTAAATCCATTGCCCCTTGTCCTATCACTACATGCCCTTGTAAAAACATATAGTACAGCTGGTCACAGGGAAGGATAGGCAGCATGTCCCCGTACCCTACGGCAGGCACCCCACACACTGCTGCAGGGCACAGGTGTCTGGTGAGGCAGGGAGCAGTGCAATCATGTTGCTTTTTGCTGCCCAGATGTCATCTCTGCAGCAGTGGCCACTACAGTCCTGCCCCAGACCTCCATGGGGAACAGATTCCTTGGACTGTGATGCACTTGGGCTGAAGTCCCCAGCCCAAAACAGCCAGCAGAGGGATTGGCACCTGAAGTCTCATTCCCAGGTAGCCTAGTCACCAAGCTAGTAGGTATCTGGGGACATCAGTTGAGTTCAGAACTAAAATTTCAGCTTTGATGAAGCAGGGGTTTAAGTTACACCCCCCCAAATTTTTGTTTTCACAAACTGGCATTTTCCAGCAAACTGTTATTTTCTTGTCTTTTGGTCTGCCAGCTCTCTTCTGTGACACAAATAATGTTTAATGTGCCTCATTTGATAATAAATGTAATATATCCTTTCCTTCCATATGGATATTTTCTCCAAATTTTGCTCATTTTCAGTCTACAGTCCTGTTAAGTGGCATTCAACAAGTAATTAATTCTTTCTCTACCATATTTTCCTCTTATTTAAATATGATTAGATCTGATTTTCAACTTTGGAAACATGTTTTGAGTTTTACAGGTCAAAGTGTTTGCCTCAAATCCCATAGTAACGTTGCTTTCTGTGCTTCTTTTGTTTTGTGTTTCCTGAACAACCTTGTGCTCATACACTCACTGGTGGTAAGCATCCAGACTAGTTTTATAAGTGGAAGGACTGTTGTGCACTATTTCTTACACGGTTCAGGTTTCAGCAAATATCCCTTTTCATGCATTTATTACCATGTCCTGGTTTTAGCCGGGACCAGGATTAGCTCTTCTTTTTAGCAGCTAGAAGAGCTCCGTGTTTTGGTTTTACTCAGAGGCTCACTCTGAGAAGAATGCCGATAGTGCACTGATGTTTATAGATGGCACTGAGGTCTCAAGGACTTTTCAGTCTACCGGGTTCTTGCCAGTGTGCAGGAGCACAACAGGATAAGGGGGGAGCATAGCTGGGACAAGGGGTCCACGACTCTCCTTACGATTTGTACCTGAACTTAAGATTGAGGGCCAAACTGGCCAATTAGTATTCCATATCATGCAGCGTCATGCCCAGTATAAGAGTGAGGGTCAGCCGGAAAGAAGGGCTTTTGCCCTTCCAGGACTCTCACTTTCGGGTGCTCAGAGTGTTTTCCCTCTCTCTCTCGCTCTCTGTCTCGGGGCCTCCCGTTCGCCCGGGATTGCGGTATCGAGTTCTATCTGTTTCGGGATTGCAGTTTCGGGACGAGACGGGCCTCGGTCAAGGGGTGGTGAGCAATTGCACCGTACATCACTCGTTTGCATATGTTTATCCTTGTACATATCTGTATATACATATATTGGTAGCGGTAGTAGTAAATTGTTCTTATCTCAACCCTCGGGTCTCTTTTCTTTTTCCTCTTTGATTCTCTCCCTCATCCCTGAGGTGTGGGAGGGTGAGAGGGGACTGTGTCGGGTATAGTTGCCGGAGCAGCCTAACCCACCACATACCAAGATGGAGTCTCCAACATATATGTTTCTCCAACTGAAATTCTATTGTATTCTGCTACTACATCTTTGGTTCCATACTTCCACAGACTATGCAAAATCAACCTCTAAAAGGAGAAGAAAACAGGAAACTAGTACAGAGAATTTATATGGTTCAGAGGAATATATATCTGATGTTAGAAGATGGTAGCTTAGAGAAATCATGGGTCAAATTCATTCTGGCAATTGCTGTATTTCCTCTGTTATTCTACAGAAATACACAAACAATTGGTAAAACACCAGTCCTTGGCATACAGCTGCCTCACTGATAGCTTCCACCCACAGGTGAGGTGAAGATTAGAAAAGATTTTGGGAAAGTTTTGTGGAAAAAAGGAAGAGAAAAAAGAGGAAGCTAGGACAAAATCATGGGTGAATTCAACCCACAGATTCAGGGAATGGATAGAAACAGGGTAAGGAAGAAGGATGCTAGCTTAAGTTGCCAATAGATCACTTCTTTCACGAGTCACTGTTGGAAAACATATGCTGAGTCATGGGCACTACAAGCAGTAATTTTAAGAGAGATGATTGTTTGCTTTGGAAATATTTTAAGTTATTCAAGAAATAAACAAAAAATTCTTCCTTAAAACCCAGCTCTCTGTCCAATCAGTTCTGGATCACAAAGAATTAACTGTTTATTTTCCTCATATTCTTATTAAAAGATTATATGTTAAACTTGGTACTAATGAGAAGAAACATAATGATGTTCAACCCCCACCCCAAAATGAATCCCTCCTAGTAATTTTTCATGTTAAATGTCAAGTTCTTTATGCGGCTCTATTTCAAATTCATATACAGGCATACTGTGCTTGCATATTTAACTATGTTTTCCTACACAAAACCTGCTTTCTGTCTTACAGACTGAAGCACTAGCTGAAATGTCCCTTCTGGCCACATTTAAAATCTTGATTATAATCCTTCATGAAACAGAGAAGTGAATAGTCCTTGTATTTAATTAAAATAAATTAAACTAATGAGCTTTCCTGGTAGATTTATTACTTTTCTTATGGATGAAGTTCCACTATATGATCATATGCAAGCAAAAAAAAAAAAAAACAAAGGTATTACGTAAGAAGTGGGGGCCATAATGTTTTAATTGAAAAGAGTACATTCCTGATATGTTCCTAAGAAAAATGGGTTGGTATTTTTTCTTCACACTTGTATGAGGACCAGATAGGAAGGGTCAAAGTTCAGAGTTGAGCCTCAACAATGAGGTAGAGAGATGCAGGATAGTGCCAGAGGTGGTTTTAGCTATGAACAGTCCTGCCCAACACTAGGAGATAGGCTTTAGCGTCTTTGCCATTGCATTCACATAGTGCCAGAGGCTCTTTTAGCATCACTACGAAATATATACTCGCAAAAAGGTTTAATTGCCTGTACATATTTAGGACTATGCCTGCAAAAAGGTAATGTTGTCCACTTAAATCCAAGCAGCTGTTGAACCACCTTTCCTTTCTCACCAGAAGAAGCAGCTCAGGATGGAGTTTGGTCTTGCCAATGCAGAGTTGTTTCTGTTCCTGAGCTGCAAGAAGAATCAAACAGGAGAGCTTTTCTCCTCGAGCTCCTAGCCTCTTCCACGCTCTGTCTGAACAAAAAGTATGCCCTCTCTTCACATTTGTCTCAGGGCTGTACCAATGTTTTTGAAGGGTCTGACTGGAGCATCCTGTGCTGTTTCTCTTTTTTTCCTACCTCTACAGCCCCAGCAATGCCACATTCACATGTAAGATAATGCCCAAACAGATTCACAGATGCCTGCAGTTTAGACAATATTTTCAGTTTAGTTTAATCTTCTCTGTAACAATACCAGGAGGATCTTCATGATTGGGGCGAAGACTCTTTTCCATTGCACACTTACAACACTATCTGAGACGCTTTTCAGTAGCTGTTAATGTCCTTGATTTCTGAGCTGCAGGTACAAAGACAGAAAACTGTGGTTTTCTGTGCAAATTGAAAAATGCACAGTAAAACACCAATATTTGTCTTCTGAACTTCTGGAAAAGAGCACAAAGATGCTGAAGAATGATTTTCAATAGCAGTTCAGAGTTGGAACTTGGAACAGGGGGTGGCATTTCCAAATGTGAAGCGACAGATAGTTCAAGAGAGCTGTGACCATGCATGAACTTTGATGCGCAGTAGTTAGCAATAGGATCACAGGTGGTATAGCAATAAAGATAAGCAAAGTTCAAGGTATGAAAGGATGCAGAAATTTCTGTATCTGAGAAATACTAGTTTAACCTTGCAATTCTTTTTCCTTTCGTTTTTCTCCTGACAATCAGATAAAGTGTGGGTGGTCAGTTGGCTGCAAGAGGAAGGCAATCACTGCTCTGCAGTCCCCAAAATGGTGGACTCAGTCTGCTTAAGGAGAATCACATGGAAATATCCTAAGCCAATTACTGCAGACTTTGTACACACCGCACGCTTGCTTCTTTATACTGCTTAGATAGGAAAGTATTTTGAAATTAAATTCTACAACCTTGTTTTCAGACCTCTTTCTGGTGTGCTTTTAACAAAGAAGAAGAAGGGAAGTGCTTAACGTTTCTACTTCCGAAATTTTGATCATTCATACTCAGTCACTTTAGACCAAATAATGCCTGTCCAAGAGCACAGATAAACTTTGCAGACATGCCTTTCACAGACCCTTTGAGTTGCAGTCACCTTGTTAAAAGTAACGAGTGATGTTGTCTTCTATCGCAGATAGAAGCTGTTCCAGATGCTGTCCTCCAGCAGCAAACTTGGGCATCAAAGGGCTTCTGGTCCAGTGGAGCCCTCACAAGCTTGATCAATAAATCAACTGGATATTGCCCGGCAGGGCACTATCTCTGTAATTATTTTCTTCTGACTTTCTTCTCAACTCATGAAATAAAAGGTGAGAAAAATCTTCCATCCAAAAGCAAATCAAGACACAGAGATATAGAAAAAGCAGCAGCAAGCAAGCTGGACAGCTGCTTCATTACAGGGTAACGGGCAAACAACATTTGACTGACATTCCCACAGCAAAAAGAAAACCAAACAAGTTGTGGCTGCTAACATTCATTTTTCTTCCTCCTGCATACCTCTTTCAGAAGTGTTAATCCTCTGATACTGCTGCTGCATTCTCCCTAAGAAATAGATAAGATGGAGCTCCAAGCACGTTGTGCAAAGGCAAGACCAATAGAAACAGGAGAAGCAATACTAAATTTCACAGTGTTCTTACTTTCCTTTTGTCTAGGTTTACTCCTCCTGGGTGATTACAGTTCCAGTGTAGCATATATGGAGAATTTAATTAAGGAGGATCAATGGAAGCAAACCTTCCTCTGCCCCACACACATACTCTAATTTCAGTTTTAGAAGCTCACGTGATTACTGCAGGAATCAGTTATACAGAAAAGCAAATCTTGGTTGTTCTTCATTCTTAAACTCTGTTTGATTACATCTGGTAAATATTGTGCCCTTAAGTCTTTTAATAATTCAGCTTTTCCATTTTGAAGTAATATTACTGCTGTATGAAAGGTTACCTGGAAGGCCAATTATAATTACTGAATACATCCTGTATAAAAGTATTCAGAATTCTTTCCAAATGTTTACCAACCACAGCTTCAATAATATCCTTTTACAGGGACAGTTTAATTGAAGTGTGTCCATCTAACTTCATTTATTTTTCTGATTTTAATCCCAGGCTATTGCAAATTTTTATATTTTTTGGAAACAGATGACTGTTAAACTGAGTTCTGGTTAAGAGGATAGTTATTACTATATTGCAATTTGCAAGACACTTAAGACTTGAATATCCCTTTGAATCCATATCTATCCTCACAAAACATTAATTATGGAAATGCATTCGTATATTTCCGTTGATATTAGTTACACATCCACACCTGCCTCAGACAGACAAATGGAAAAATACTGCTGTGAGTTAAACATGGAGCTATTAGACACCTGAGAAGGTAGATGCAGCACTGCAGGCTACCACCTATTACAAAAGAATTTCATGACTATACAGTTAGAATTGTTCCATAGCAGATAGATAATTTCCAAATACAATCACAGAATAGAAACTGATAAAAATTCTAAGTTAGTTATAACATTTCAAAATAAAAACCTCTGAGTTCTACATTGATTACAGTCCCTGACTGAGCAAATATTCACATGGAGTCACTAGACTATACCCTCCATCATTTTATATGCTGTTAATTCGTGTAATAAAAAGTATAGCAAGCACAGCAATATTTGTCAAGAGTATTTGCAAAAATGAGGCATTCGATTTCAACAGATTGGTTAGTTATATTACAAAAAATTGTCTTATTACAATATCTATAATAAATAATAATTTTTGCAAGGATTTGGAAAAAATTACGTGATAGTCTTGTGGATTAATAACTCTTGGGATATCTAAATGGGAGAATGATATCTAAGGTAAGCAAAACCTTCAGGAGCCTTCCCTTACAAACTACAGTCATACACTGAAGACAGTGCAAAGTTCAGCAAAGCCAGTGGGAAAGCTTCTGTGAGCTTCAGGAAGGATTGATCAGACTGTGACAAAAGCACTGCAGGAAGATCTGGTTGGAAGAGTGGGCTAAGAACCTAGTGAAGTTCAACAAGGACAAGTGCAAGCTCTTGCATGTCAGAAAACATAACCCGGGAGTGTAGCACAGGCTGGGATCTACCCAGCTGGGAAGCAGCTCTGTGGAAAGAGACCTGGAGGTCCTGGTGAACAACGATCTCAATATAAGTAAACGGTGTGCTGCTGTGGCAAAGAAAGCCAACAGGATGCTGGATTGCATCAACAAAGGCATCACCAGCAGAGATAAAGAAGTCATTATCCCACTCTATTCAGCGCTTGTCAGGCCACACCTGGAATTCTGTGTTCAGTGGACAGGCTGGAGAGAGTCCAGAGAAGGGCCACAAAGATGATCAAAAGACTGGGAAGCCTGCCATATGGGGAAAGGCTGAGAGAACCGGGCTTGTTCAGCCTTGAGGAAAGACGATTCGGGGGAGACCTAATCACCATATTCCAGTATTTAAAAGGTGGCTACAAAGACAGAGACTCCCTTTTTAAAAGGAGATACATGGAAAAGATGAGGGGTAATGGGTACAAGTTACTCCTGGGGAGATTCCAATCCGCTAAAAGAGGAAAATTTTTCACAATGAGAACAATCAGCCATTGGAATAATCTCCCCATGGAAGTGGTGGATTCGTCAACATTGGATACTTTTAAGATTCATGTGGGGAGGATGCTGGGCCATCTTGTCCAGACCATGCTTTTGCCAAGAAAGGCTGGACCAGATGATCCTTGAGGTCCCTTCCAACATGATATTCTAGGATTCTATGATTCATTTCAGTCAAAAATAGAATTCGCATTCATTCAATATTGGTACGTCACTAGTTTAAAAGATAGAGAGTTTTTCTGTCTTCTAAAAAAAAAGTCTGCATTGAAAGTGTGATGTAAAAACCCTTACAAGTAGACAAATCAAAATGGATTTTCACCAGGATATTGGGTCACATACCTGTAACCCAAGCCCCTTGGTTCCCATGGGATTTATAGCGTCTGTTCCAAATCATGAGGCGCTTTCCTGTTTAAATTGTAAAGGCTTTACTTTTAGCACTGCAATAATATGGCTGGTTTAGGGGAAGGTCAGTTTCTCCACAGAAAAGAAGACCTGCTACAGTTTGAGTGTTCTGACAAAAAAAAAGCAACCTTGACTGACAACAGGCATGCACTGTTTCAAAGTGAAAGGCAAATACTTGACAAGGTTAAAATAGACTCAAATAGACCTTTCCAAATGAATACTACGTGCAGCCTGAGCAGCAGCAAGACTTTACTGTAATGAATATATCTATCCATTTCTTCAGGCCTCACAAGCACAGTGGGCCTGGGGTAAGGGTGCTGATCTCAAACTGAAGTCTCACCTGAGCTTGAGGTTTGATTTACAACCAAGCGTGAGCATTTGCACACCCAACGGGTGTCCGTGACAAAGATAAGAGTGGCTCTAATACAGACACAAGTACAGGGTCTGATGCTTCAACCTTACTTTTGTTATGACTTCTTAACAAAAGAGATTATATGTGAGGACAGTGTGGTGCTTTCTGCTGACCTTGACTCTATGAGTGCAATGAAAGATTCAATCCTTCTCTGTTAACATGTTGTTAGACTGAACAGCCCTTGTTCTGTCTGGTTGCTGGCCTTAAAATGTGCTACTGGAACATACTTCATTTGTTTCCTATGGTTCACTTGATGATGACCTCACCAGTTGAGGTAGACTTAAGCTTTCATTTAAAAGAAATAAAGAGAAACAAAATAAAATGGGTTATAGTTGTAGGCGGCTCCCTTCTGAGGGGAACAGAGGGTCCAATATGCTGGACAGACCCTCATTTTAGGGAGGTCTGATGCATCCCTTGGGCCTGAGTTAAGGATATCACCAGGAAACTTCCTAACCTGGTATGGCCTTCAGGCTATTATCCATTACTGCTCTTCCATGAGGGTGGCGATGAAGTCACAAGATGTGGTCCAAGGGCAACCAAAAGAGACTTTAGAGCTCTGGGACAGTTGGTAAGGGGATCTGGAGCACAGGTTGTTTTTTCGTCTCTCCTTCTAGTTGTAGGCAGCAACACTGGAAAAAACGAAAGCACTCAATCTATTAATACATGGCTCCATGGCTGGTGTCACTGCCACAATTTTCATTTTTTTGATAATGGGATGGCCTACACGGCACCAGGCTTTCTGGGATTCACCTTTCTCAAAGGGAGATGAGGGTCTTTGCCCATGAGCTAGCAGGGCTCATTGACAGGGCTTTAAAATACACTTGAAGGGGGTGGGGATAATATCAGGCTTGCCCAAGACAAGCTGAGAGCACCTGAAGAGCAGCAGAAAGGAATTCCAGTCACTCCAGTCAATAAGTCAGCTTCATTGGTGGCCCAACTTAAATGCCCTTATGCAAACACATATCGCATGAAGAATAAACAAGAGGAGGTAGAGATGTGTGCATGCCTGCAGGGCTATGATCTTAGTGGCATCACAGAGACATGGGTTGGCTCCAGAGACTGGGGTGGCTCCTATGACTGGAGTGTTGGAATGGAAGGATATAGGCTTTTCAGAAAGGACAGGCAGGGAAGACGAGGAGAAGGTGTAAGCTGGAGTGCATGGAGCTTTGCCTGGGGATGGATGTCCTGCACAACATCCTTGTCTCTAAATTGGAGAGACATGGATTCGACAGACAGACCACTCGGTAGATAACAAATTGGCTGGATGGTCGCACTCAAAGAGCTGCGGTCAACGGCTCGATGTCCAAGAGATCAGTGACAAGTGGTGTTTCTCAGGGGTCAGTATTGGACCAGAGCTGTTTAATATCTTTGTCAGCACCATGGACAATGGGGTTAAATGCACCCTCAGCAAGTTTGCTGACGACACCAAGCTATGTGGTGTAGTCGACACGCTGGAGGGAAGGGATGCTATCCAGAGGGACCTTGACAGGCTGGAGAGCTGGGCCTGTACAAACCTCATGAGGTTCAATGAGGTCAAGTGCAAGGTGCTGCACATGGGTCGGGGCAATCCCAAGCACAAGTACAGGCTGGGCGGAGAATGGATTGAGAGCAGCCCTGAGGAGAAGGAGTTGGGGGTGCTAGTTGATGGAAAGCTCAACATGAGCCAGCAATGTGTGCTTGCAGCCCAGAAAGCCAACCATATCCTGGGCTGCATCCAAAGAAGAGTGGCCAGCAGGTCGAGGGAGGTGATTCTGCTCCTCTACTCTGCTCTCATGAGAGTATTTTGTTCAGCTCTGGGGCCCCCAACATAAGAAGGGCATGGACCTGATGGAGCAGGTCCAGAGGAGGCCATGAAGATGATCTGAGGGCTGGAGCACCTGTGGGAAAACAACCAAAATTGGGGAAAATGGAGAAACACAGCTTTGCAAAGTTCAGCTCAAAGGCTGCAATATTAGAGCAGCTTTGAAGTGAGACACAGTTGCTGCTCCCAGGACGGACACAGCCTGCTGGTCGGATGGAATGAGCAATGTCCTTGAAGTAAGGATTAGAGTGGTACGGAGGTACCATGGCTTATCCCTGTTATCAGGGGCAAAGAACATAACCGTCTAATTGTCATCAAGGAAGATGGATCACAACTGCTGCCTCAGCAATAATGGTAAAATCTTGTCCTTTAGTTGAACTTTGCTCATTATAATGCCATTATAATACCAAAACACACCTTCACCTCAAAAGCTACCCGCCTCCGGACTGCGACCACCCCTCACTGAGCAGGTGCCCTGGATTTCTTCTTGCCTGTATCTTTAAATTGAAGCAAGAAAAATTTACATCAATCCTAATAAAGGTATGTATGACTAAAGTCACTCAAGCTCCACCTGAAAGTAAAGAAATAGTATAAAATGGCAAAAGAGTAGGGGGATGTTAGGGGCGAAGACCTCCATCAAAACGTCTGGGATCAGTAGACGGGCTGGACCTCTCTTCCCCCCGCCATAGGGACGCCTATTGGGTAAGAGCTCTGTGTTATGCACATTTACTTACTAACATCTGGCTAGCTACTTAGTATTATCACTGCGGTATTCTAATCAAAGCTGTTTTCGCAGTCAGTCACTATCACTGTATATCTTCAAGTCTGTATCCTTTCACGAACACATGTAATAAAATTATATATATAAGTTTCCGGAAACTTCTGAATTAATATAAGGAATTTGGCCCATAGTACTACTGGTGTTGGTCCCTATATAAGTTGGATGAACAATCCTCCGATTTAGCGGGCTGCTAAGGGAAGGCAGGGGGAGTCAGACACAAGTGTCTCGCCTGACTTGGGACACTGATAGACTGGTCTTTTGACCTCATAACGTGACAGCACCTCTTCTATGAAAACAGGCTGAGAGAATTGGGGTTGTTCACTCTGGAGAAGAGAAGGCTCTGAGGGGACCTTCTAGCAACCTTCCAGTATCTAAAAGAGGTCTACCAGAAAGCTGGAGAGGGACTTTTGACAAGGGCATGTAGCGATACAAGAAGAGTTAATGGCTTTAAACTGAAAGAGGGTAGATTTCTATTAGCTGTATGGAAGAATTTCTTCACTTTGAGGGTGATGAGTCACTGGAACAGGTTGCTCAGAAGAACTGCCCTGGAAGTGTTCAAGGCCAGGTTGGAGGAGGCTTTGACCAACCTGGTGTAGTGGAAGGAGTCCCTGCCCATGGCAGGGGGGTTGGAACTAGATGATCTTTGAGGTCCCTTCTAACCCTAACCATTCTATGATTCTATGACTTGATGTTGTTGAGATTCCTGGTCTAAGAACAGACTTCTCCTAAAGTATCCCTAGTGCCCATTCTGAGCACAAGAGATGCTATGGGGGAGAAGGAAGTTCTCCAAATAAATCTTTGCAGAAGCTCCAGGTGACTAGAATACAACTTAAAATGGTCTTAGCCAGTTCTTCCTTATCATACCTTCTCAAACAGCTCCTCTCCAAAGTAAGGGGTAAAGAAGGAGCAGAATCCTTAGCCTCAGGGAACTTCTTGGTGGAAAGACCTTCTGGTTTTGTAGGCATGAGAGAAGCCAAAACTTGGGCATTCTGAGGACAATCGTCATTTGAAAACTGCATCGCAAAGTCTTCACTGCATTAAGACTTCACCTAGGGAAATCTAAAGTAAATATGGAACGAGGATCAATGGTGCACTTCACTGGCTGGATAATTTTGGAAGAAATTCCAAGCACTCCTTCATATATTGGAGGGTGCTGCTGGCACCAAAATCTTCTTGTTTTATTCTGATGTTGCTTTGCACCTAGGCGGGTGAACATTCAACTTCAGGACAAATATCATCTGACTTAGGAAGTTCTTTGTCTTCCAAACAAAGCTTTAGCTTTTTTCCTGAAGAATTTCAGCCTGATGGATATTGGCAGTGGAAGACATGTTAAATAATGCATGAAGAGAGGGATGGACACAAGAAGTGTCAGTTTTCCTCTTTATACCCTTTTCCCCTGCAGCCTTTGAATCATATTTTATGCAGTTGCTTTATAATTCATACAAATATATAAAAGCTGACCCTGCACATTAGGATCTGATGATTATACTGTGCAAATTCATATGCAAAGCAGATGTAACCCTCAGGCCATTGGCACATGCCCAGCTGCAAAAGAGGTGCCACCATGTCATGCAGCAATTTGTTGTTTCTGGCAATCCCCCTGAATTTAAGGCAGGAATGATACTAAATGGAATGAGCAAAGGCTGTATATTTTACACTCCTTTACACCAAATGTACAAGCACAGATCAGCATCCTTTCGCTAAGCTTGTGAGATTTTTAGCTGTCTCCAGAGTAAATAAAGCTGCTGTTGCTGTTGTTCCTTCTCTTCAAAAATATCCAGTTCTGCCAATTCTTTCAAGGTAGTGGTAGACATTATCTCAAAAAACTGATTCCATAACGTACAACTAACACCCTTTATTTCAAGCACATATACATTTGTATCGCTTGCTCAGAGCTACGCTATGACTAAAAGAAATGGATGATCACATTCAGGAAATCTTTCTTGTCATACATCTTGGTATCGCGTACTTTGGCAAAGAAAATACCTTAGCTTACTAAGAACCTGCCGTAACACTAGTGTCAATATGGAACTGCAGAGATGTTTCTTAAAATATTTGCTCCGGCATGATACAAAGCTAACTGAAATAATTGGAAAGACTTTCACAGTCTTTCCTGAACTTAGTCCTTTAATGCCTTCCAGCAATCACAGTCTATCATGTATTGATACACCCACCTACATAAAGTTGAAATATTTGTGCATCAGGGAACAATTAGCCTGAGAAAAGCAAGAACAAAAAAATACTTTCAAAAAACAGCTTCTACTAAAAATTTAATATTACTATTTTACCACTAGGCTAAAACACCAGAGAAAACAGCATATTATAACCCTGAATGGTGACATAAGAAATCCATTAAAACCCTAATTAAAGTGCATTCTGCATAACAGCAAGTCTTGGCAGTGCAAGTCATCTACCAAACACTATGAAATGCGTTTGAGATTTGGAAAGAGCATGTGCATTTCTTTTTTAAAAAAAAACATATAATTTAGCTCAAGAGACAAAGAAGTTTAACAGCATTTGACTTGCCCAGCGTTTTAAGTTTGCCTGAAATTACACATTCATCGTATAATCTTGTCCTTATAAATGTTATTGTTTATCCCACACAAAGCTATCAGGCTATCAAGCTTGCGGTCCCAGTAAACTGGCACTGCACAGATATAGACAAGCCACAGCTTTTTCCAGAAGGGCTTAACACTTGTAGCTCTGATCCAAGAAATGCTCTCCACCATAATCTCTTTGGCATTAATAATTTATTATACTTAATGAGACTTCTAACATGCAGAAAATTAGACAAGTCGTTATGTCTTCCAAGGGTCATTTCCTGCCAGGAGAAAGTTAGAAAGCAGCACACACAAGCTAGAAGAATGATCGTTCTGGCTTAGACAAACAGCTCACTAATTCTTTTTTTAAGGGTATGAATTAATCATCTCCAGTTACCTCTTACAAAGCAATGGTTGCTTAGTTTTTATATATTACTGCAGGACTCATCTCTTTTTTTCAAGTGTTGCACATCTGTCAGTTAGCATTAATGTGATTCAAGGCTCTGTTAAGGTCTGTTTGTTTGATAAGCTTTTTAAAAGCTTAAAGTAGTTAATTTCCTCTCGGGCTGCTCCTCAGCACCAAGCCTAACCTCAAATCAGTAAAATCACTCTTTTCCCTCTTAAAATGTCCTTCATTCATCTCTTTGTCGGCAGTAATTCTATTTCCTTTACACAAATATTGGTATTTCTTGACACCAGTTCCCACAGCAGTAAAAACATAGTCCTTCTTCTCTTTCACTGCTTCTTCCCTTCCTTCTGATCTCATGTGCACCGGATTGGAGCTAGACTTAAAGGATCTTCACCAAAAGAGACTGCCCCAGACATCTTTCTTGGGTAAGGCTGACTGATTCAGATTAAAATCTCAGATTCAAACATACTCAGAAAATTGCTCTTGCTTGAGCCAGCTCATATCAGTCACTCATAATCAGGAGAGGAAGTTGTTCTTGGCATGTAAGAAGGGTTATTTCACCCTCATGAAGAAATTCAAAGAACAAGGAGATTGAAATATCCTACCAGAATCAACACCTGTTCCTAAACCTTGAGCCTCTGAGGATATAAGCATGAACATAAATTTTCTTCTGTCTCCAAAAGCAGATGCTGCTGAAGTCTGGCAAAGCAGCGAGCCTGGGTGCCGCAGAGCACTCTCTCGACTTCGGAACCCTCTTCCTCTGAAAAGCAGCAAACTGGAGACATCCACACTATCAATAAAGCTGAGATGTAAAAGCTTCCAGAACATCTCTGAAAGCAGCAAACTATCCGTGCAGGAGAGATCTGAAAAAAATGTCAGCAAAGGATGCTGTGGCTGCTAACTTTAACAGTTTTGTAAATATATTCCCATACGCATCTGCACAAAGGCTAAATCAGCCTGTGTGGTCGTTGTGTTGGCTGGGATTGCTTTTAGCTTTATTTTAGAGTGAAGCATCCTCAAAAACACAGATAAAACGAAGCCATGAGAAAAATGGGAAGATGTTAAACCAGGGTTGAGGTCAGCGAAGTATAGATGCCAATGTAAGGATTTAGGACAGTTTTGGAAGTAATAGGATATGGATTTACACTGGAAAAACTGAGTATGGTAGGATTAAATAAGGCAGATAGGTAAAAGACTGAAGTGCATGGATCTTAGATTTTTGGCCCTTTCTTATCTCCAAAGGAGATTAATTTTCAGGGTCTGATCTACTTTCTGCTTTTCCACTCAAACACCACAGATCTAGGTCCCAGCTCTTCTTTACACTGTAGAACCAGTCTATGTGAAAAGAGAAAAGTGAGAGATGAAGATGATCTTTACCCACTGTAGAGACTAAATATTGGCTCAGAGACTGCAACCAAAATACAGGATTCGGCTGGTTTGTTTCAGTATCTTACACTGCTCCAAGACAGCACAATTTAGAGTATGTTCAGAATTAGGGCAGACCTAATCAGTCACTAACTTTGTCATATTTTGTGACCAGTATGGAATCAGTGTTAACATTTTTCCTTTTTTTTTTTTGCCTTTTCCTTGAATATGGGGAGGATTTAACATCTGAGATATTTTTCTTGCGTTACGATTTTTTTAAATACTGCATTTGCAATGTACCAGAAAGAATGTCAGTGCTTCTTGTGATTTCTTCTGCATTTACCTTTTCTTATTAGAATTTATCTTAATAATCATACATTACTCTGGAGCAGCAAAAAACGTGTCCTTGTTTCTGTCAGAAATATTGCATTTAGTACGCAAAGTTGTTTTTAGTCTTCAGATTGGTCTGCATACATATAGATAGAGCCTTACAGCATTGTTTTTGCAGCCTTAATGGGGAAAATGTAGGCACTGGGGCAAAGTAATTGGATTTCAGTGAGAAGCAGCATTTGAATGAAATCAATAAAGATTCTGTCATCTAATATTTTAAGTTTGGTACAATGTGTATACTGCAGGTCAGTGTAAATTCATTAAAAAGATCAATGCGATGGAATTTGTCTTGGGTGCCTTGAAATCTCCTAGAGTGACTTGAGAGGAAGTTGCCAAGGAAACAAGAGATGCAACTCAGAGAAACATTTAGGTGTTTTAAGTTGATGGCTGAATTCTACTGAGTTTATAACATAGTAAAATAGAGGAAGTTGTCATGGAAACAAAATTCAACAACTTGTTAATGAATAGCCAAGCTGGGCAATTGCTGCAGGTGGCTGTGTCAAAACAGTTTGGGTTAGAACACACTTAAAAAATGTGAACCCTCCACAGGTTCTTGGTTGTTGTTTTTACCCCAGATATAAAGGGCAAATGGTGCTTAGGCATCAAAATGTCAGATGCATTAGCAAAACTATTAACAGACAGACTTCTTTATAGCTGGGTTAATTTTAGATATGATAAATCATAACTCTTTAACTAGTGTCTAGAGACTCTGCTATAGGTAACAAACCTGCTTTGAATTTCAAATATACTTCCCTTGTATTATTGTTCATATTAAATGAAATATTTTAATTAGAAATACTTTTAAAGCTCAGTTTGTGCCTTTATTGGTGTCTTTTCTCTGCCAAAGGCTTTTTGTTCACTGTGATATTTTGGGTTTGCTTTTTTTGCCAGGTTTTAGTCCCACATTTGCTTTTCTTCAATAATAAATACTTGCTGAAGTTATTTTAATTTCTGTAACAGAGCATAAGAGTCATTTTCCAGGATCATTTGGGCATCAATGTTTTTCTTCCTTTATTATTCCGTTTCAACTTCTCAATTTCCTTTCTTATTAGGTAAGATGCATTTCCTAGCTTATGTACAGTGCTTTAGGGTCTCAACACTAAAGTGAAAACTCTTGTAACTTTCTACCAAATTCAAAGAAGAAAGTCAAGAACACATACAGTAAAACTCAATCCATATTCTTTTTTTACTGTGTTAGAGGAAACTGTGACATCGGCACTCCCAGGGAGATTAGCTGGTACAGACACTATCACTGAAGATGAAGGCAGCGTGTTTCCATTCTCTTAGATACAGACAGAATACATCTAATACATCCATAAGGTAGATCAGGTAACAATTCTGCATGGAAATTCCTTTCCCAAAGCTACTTATAATTTACAATAGTTTTACTTCCCCAGTGAAATCCCATTCTTCGCCCTCAGATACTCATTCCTGGGAAGTTTTTCCCATCTAATACTCATATTAAGAACATCATGTTGTTTAATTTGCTAAAAAACTTCTGGCCGTTATGATCTAGGATCAGCCTGTCACTTGTTAAAAGTAACAGCTTTTTGAGATGTTTCACAAACATTTTTATCTGCCTTAAATAGCAAGGGATTAAGATGTCAAATACTGTATAACAGCATTTGTAGCTACCTCACCATTTTAAGTTACAGCTACAGCTATAAATTTTACATTACGTCTTTTCCCCCGGCTCCACAGACACACATACATACAAATTGTACGTCTTGAAGTGTAACTGCACTTGCACAGTAGTGGGGATAAAGAAAGCTTGTACCATTTGTTCGGCCAGTAGAAATGCCTTTAATGGGGTTTAGCTTTTTCCTGAACATAAAAAAAAACCCTTCCCTTAGACCCTTTCACTCCCTCCTCACTCCCTTCATTGTACACCTAGAGTGACATAGGTTGGTGGAGCATCCAAAAATTCCGCTGTCCTGTCTGCCCTCCAGCTGCTGCCCCAGGTTGCTCCTCATCTAATGCTGCATCAGCTGCAGCTGCACTGACGGCTGACAGGAGAAAAACTAGGAAATCCAGTCCAAAAATGAAAAATTTTCTAGCCCAGCAAGGCCTCTCCAGTGCTGTGTACTTGCCCTAAAGAAAGGGAATGTAAGACAGAGTGTTACTTTCACATTCATCTTCATATCAGCCTCGCACAGTCCAGGTGGATGCTTGGGTAGAAGAAAATGGAGAATCTAGCTCTCACGATTCCATTAAAGGTCTTGAAATTTCAGCACTTTCCTAGAACCTTGAATAATGTTTTCCAGGAGAATCTCAGCTTTTATATAAGTTTCGAGACTTCAAGGTCATAGAGAAAAGGTGTTTAAAAGGTTTAGAAAGAGAGGACAAAGAAACTAATCTCTGTATAAGATTTTTTTTTTTTTGTATGCTTTTCTTAACATCTCCATATTTTTGAGAGGCTTAAATCGCAATACGTGAATGGTTAGGACTGGTCAAGAATCAGGACACTAAATATGAATCATTTTTAGCATGAATGCATGCCCTTGGAAACCACACATAATTTCTTTTACCATCATTCCACCCAGTAGAAAACCTAAATAGAAGGAGGATTTCATTGAGCACCAGATGCTGTCCCTGAGCTATGAAAGGTACAGTAATACAGAAACAAGCAAAAAACTTCATTGTCATTTGCAACGTTGTAGTTAAGCCTACCTTGCCCTTAAATATATTTTGCAATCTGTATGATTTTGCAATTGTGTAGCTTTGTGCTGAAGATAATAAAATAACCTTGAATTGCGCTTCATAGCAACACAGTCAATTAACTACTCACATATGGACCAATACTTGAATATATTGTATTGCGCTTGGATGCTATGTTATACTTCTCTCGTATACTGCATTCAATTAACTCAAGGCTGTTGCTAGTTCCTGAGCATGCTGCAGAATAAAATCCTTTAGAGAAAGGGCATTTGCCTCTCCTGCGTCAACATAGTCAAACTTTCAACTAGAATGAATCCTCTGAAAGTTTAATTTCAACACTATTAGTGCTAGAAAGTGCCTTTTTCAGGCCTGTTGCAGTTTAAGGCAGCTGAGGAAGCAGATCAGACCTTGGCTCACTGCTCATTGCCCAAGGATGGTGCAGTCAGCCGGATAAAGGCAAAAATGCGTCTTCTTGTTTTCCATGTTTGCTATGAAGTCGAATGCCAGATGTTCTCTGTTTTTTTATAGAATTTATTAAAAGTTATTAACTTCTTGAGATCTTAATTAAAGGGGCATGGGAATAAGAAACATTAAAGTTATTTTTTCCTTTGTTTTCTTAACTATTTGCATTAACTAAGTAACAAGAAAAGAAAAGAAATAAAAAAAGCTCAGTTGTAACAGCAGTATTTGCCCAGCGACTGATTTTACTCGATGCTATGCAAATACAAGCTGAAGAGATAATGAAGCCCTGGTAATCCTGGGATGCACAAAGTTATGCTACTTTAATAACTGTCTGTCCTTCTTAATTGTTCATATGGGTGTCGTGGTTTAGGCTGGTTGGCAACTAAACTCCACACAACCGCTTGCTCACCTTCCCCACCCCCAGGGGATGGGGAAGAGAATTAAAGGGGAAAAGGGAAAGATACCCATGGATTGAGATAAGAACAACTTAATACTACTACTACTACTATATGAATATATACATATGTATAATGATAATAATATATACAAACAAGTGATGCACAGTGTAATTGCTCACTACCTGATGACCAAGGCATGTCCTGTCCTGGTAAACAATTCTGAAAAATGTAAGTCCTGTCACCACAATCCCAGACGAGTGAGAGGCCCGAAAAGAGAGAGAGAGCAAGATAGCTCTCCGAGAGTCCAAGAATGAGAGCCCCTGGAAGAGCAAGAGCCCTTTTTTCCAGTCAACCTTTGTCTATTTACTGGGCATGATGTTGCATAATATGGAATACTTCATTGGCCAATTTGGCCCCCAATCCTAAGTCTAAATTAAAATCATAAAGGGAGTTGTGGACCCTTCGTTCTGGCCATGCTCCCCCCCAGCCTGCCGTGCTCCTGCACACTGGCAAGAGCACAGCAAACTGAAAAGCCCTTGCGGTCTCAGTGTTAACTGTAAACATCAGTGTGTTATCAACATTCTTCTCATAACGAATCGCAGACTAAAACCAAAACACAGAGCTCTTCCACCTGCTAAAAAGAAGAGCTAACTCCATCCCAGTTGAATCTAGGACACTCACGCACAAATTACTGGCATCATTGGGGTTTCTTGCATACTTCGTAATCACCAGCGCTACTAGATTCACTCAGGGATAATAAATCATGCTTTACCTAACTAATACAACAAGCATTTCAGATTTTGAATACTCACAAAAGGCTATTTGCATTGCTCAAGAAATATTCATGTTGAAATATGTTCAGAAATTTAGTGCATGTACCCATGAAATTTGCAGCAGGTCTATAAAGGAAAAGGCAATGCTCCTCAAATGATTTCTTATGAATGATCTTTCCAGCTGTAAATGTGAAAACTGAACCTTAAAAAAAATCAACAGTCCTTTTTCTATTAATGTAACTTTCAAATTGAACAGGTTTGTGAGCTTTTTATTCTTGAAAAACGTAGCTGAACCAACTACACAGGCCAGAGCTGTCTTCCCAGGAGAAGTCTGTTAAATAATAAATATAAAAACCAATAACTTTCAGGCACTTCAAACCAGGCACAAAATACAGAAAACTCACAGTAGTTAGTCAGTATATCAGTACCAGGGATTCAGGCCATTTTTATTCACTTGTGCAGCTCAGAGCAGTTTGTTTCTCACTGAAGTGCCATTCACTCAAAGCATCCACAGCAGAGAAACATTTTAAACATCTCGTGTATGGAACTTCCCATCAGAAAACACAGCTTGTGATGTGGCAATTAAACAAAAAATAAATTAGGTCTATACGAGACACTCTCAAAGGAGGTGCAAAGGAAGGTTTTGTCTTCCAGTGCTTTGGGGAAAATCCTCCCATCACTTACGTGCTCTTTCAGAAGATTTCAACTCTCTTCTAATCTGCAGACCTCCCAGCATCTTCTCAGTACAGACTCATCGGCAAATTTAAGCCCATGGCCAGAAGACCTAACAGGATTGAGCAAGAAGAGGCCCATAGAGGAGTGCAGGTCAGGCCAGAAAATCCAGTCAGTCCCTTGGTTAGCTCCGAGATGACAGCCTCGTGCTGCAGGATGTGAGCGTGCACACTGTGAGCTAAGTCTATAGCAAAGTGGGTATAGTCTGGCCTCAGTGAACGGCAGCGGGGAAGGAGTGCAGAGGCAATGTGGCATCCAATTATTATTACCCAGCTGGCTTGAATTGAAACTGAACTAATGTAATTAACTAATTAACTAAGGCTGAGACCCTGCCTACAAAAGGTGGGCCATTTCCTCCTGGCTGTGGAAGATGCAATGGCATCCTTAGAGCTGCAGCCCAGGCTGGTGAGTAACAAGGCAAGGCTGTGGAATGCCACTTGTCACTTGCTGGGGGGCTGCAGCCTCCGGGGTGGACACCTCCAGCAGTGGCACCAGCTTCTCCTCCAGTTGAGAAACCAAAGCACCTGGTCTCAAACTCATCTTGTGGCATCCCTCATCCCGGTGGCAGACATCCTGACGCCTTTCATTCTCTCCCAGCACTTTGCAGTCATTCCCTGACCCAGACTGGGCATGGCTACATTGCTAAGTCGGACGTTCAGAGACTGCTTTTCGGCAGCTCCTTGGCTTTAGCCTGTGCCCCTTGCCAGGCCAGCAGATGCCTGATCAGAGCTCAGATAAGCCTAGGTGAAAAGTTTAAGTGTGCTGCTGTCAGAGAGATTTGTACTAAAATGTGGATGGGAGCCTGAGCTAAGCCTGCAGTGAAGACATGCTCTCAGTCTAGGTGATCTGTCACAAGAGTGGCAGATTCAACATGTATCAATGCGCATTTACTATCCTAAATCACACTGTTGCTAGTGTCAGGAAAGAAAAATGAATAAAGCAGAGAGAAAATACCGGGTGAGGACAAAAAGCAACGAGTGAAAATACATACACACATCCATACACACATATGCAAACCCTACACGTACACTGCGTAACGTAATTGCATTCCCCCTGATAACACCTTCAGGAAGACGGTTCAATTTCAGCCATCAAATATAACTCCAGTTTCTTGGGTATGTCATAGACTTTGAGGGCTGTAGTTTCTAACTACTGGTTGATAGCTTGGGGTTGAAAGAATCACCTTCATTCATTTCACCTAAATGATCCTAATCATGGTGCGCAAAGCTGCTGATTAAAATGATAACCTAAAGCAGGGCCAGAAGTGAGAGAGAACCTCTCTGCTCCCTCTTGCCTCTACTTGCTTCCCACTCCTCGGTGCTGGATTCCTTAACCTTTGCCACAACTTGCTGGTAAATAGTCAGGGATAAAATTAGGTATATAGCAAAGGGTAGGTGTTACCATCTGCTGCATGTTGTTAATTCTTGATGGCCTGATAACATCTATTTTTGATGTTCTTTATTAGCTTTCTGGGGAGGAGAATAGAGGGATAGGCCTCTAGTGCCACCATCAGTGGTTTTCAGTACTTGCTGCTTTTCTTCAGCTGACGGCTAGCTTTGCCACAACAGAGGGTTTTCAGAAGAACGTGCTAGGTAAGACAGGAGACCATGGATACTCGTCTCGAGCACACAGTAAAAGAACTGGCAGTGACATCTGGATTACCTTTTAGTTCATTCAGTAACAGCTTGTCTTCTTTCATGCAACTGTGGAGCGTTTTCTCTGCTGTGATCTTTTTGCTGTTGTTGTAAGCAGTAGAATCATAGAATCATTTAGGTTGGAAAAGACCTTTAAGACCATCGATAGTCAGATTAGAACTGAGCAGTAATAGACTGTCCATCAGTCTTGGTTGTCTGGCAAGACAAAGCCTCTCCCATATACTGAGCACGTTTAAAAACCTACACACACTGCAAATACAAAAGCTTAGACTGGCAATGAGTGACCAATGGCTATACTACCTGTTAACCAAAACAAAGTTTTCCAGCAAAATAAGTATTATTCTGTTCTATTAATTGGCTGAGGAAGTGCCAACTGTACCTGATAAGCATTTTTATTGTTCAGAGCTAAAGAAATACAATACTCTTGTCTTGGTTGGATTCTCACAGACGACTATGTTTTGTGACATTCAAAATCACATGAAAGCATTAATTAATCACAAGAAAATCTACGTTTAGCATGACATGAGACCAATTGCTGTGACAAACACAATGTACCACAACATCATCTAATAGAACACCGTCCCTTTAAATTACATTATTTCAGACATTATCATTCATTGCAGTGTCTTGAAGCCATCACTTCTACCTTTTCTCGTCTTGTTCTGGACCCTCCATTTTCATTCTTCACCGACAATCATGCCCTCAAAGATGGAGTATGCAAACTAGAAAAGTGACTTAGCATACATGACTTTGAATCTCTTACTCAGTAATGAGCATGTGGAAGGTGGTTCTTTAAAAACGACAGCTGAAGGCCTGAGTTTCCTTTCCGATCTTTTCCATTATACATGGCTAAGCATTCTTGCATCATGCATGGCTGAGCATGCTGCCAACATAAACTGGGAGGAGAAAATAACTCAGAAATGAGCTCAGACCACACAAGCTAAACAGAATCTTCATCATAGGCAAAATTTTCAAGAAATAAGTGAAAGGTTCATTAAATATTCTAAAGGTTAGCAGTGGAGACTTACTTTTTTAACACAAGCTTGGCACGTTTCACAAGTTTCCCCCAGGAATCCTAACCTTTATACTGACCTTTTATTTTGGAATTCAGACTTTATATAGACTTCTTACGTTTCTCTTGGAGATCCTCATAAAAGCTCCCTCATTGCATGCTACCAGTCGTCTCTTCCTAGAGTCCCTGTCGGTCATATCCAACAGTTCTCGTTCTTTTAGAGGTACTAGAGGTTCAATCTGACACCACTCATGACAGTTAAGTGCTTCCTCCTGTAATGAACCAGATGATGCAGCAGTCCAGCTCTTGCTCCTGTAGAGTTGCTGTCCTGCCTGGGTGCCTTTGTCATCCTGATCCATCTGCCCAAAGCCCTTCCTGAGAAGGCTTACATTTGTCCTTCCAACTGCGTGAGATAGCCAACCAACCAAGCACCGCTACCAGGACTGGCAAGTATATTTGTTTTCAGCATCTCTGTGGCAAGCCAGTGAGACAGATGTACTCTTCAGGGCTAGCAAAGTTGCTTTGCCTTTTTATGAATAGCTGAGGCATTTGAAACGGCAAAAAATCTTCCCAGAGGAGACGACTGAGCCTCAGTCTGAGACGACTCAGGCTCCCCCGGAAGACTCACTGCCTGACAACATTAGAAGGTAAGAAATGACAACAGCAACTGTGATTGTCAAAGAAGAGACTTACTACTCACCAATGATACATTGAGGATCCTCATCCAGTGGGAGAACTGTATATGATATTAAGCTCTCCCCAGACATAGAGATCTGTTAGGTAGAGCTGGAATATTTGTAACCAAAGTAGAAAAACGCTTCGGCTGCTTTTAGAAAGCCTCCTGAAATATTTGCTCTTTTTCAGTCTAAACAGATTTATATCTCAATATGAACAAGCTACATTAGGACAAGTAGATAAAAGGGAATGTCTGCAGGTGAAAGTGTTACTATAAAAGAGAGAGCATAGCTCCAATGTACCGTGTGACCTAGAAGCGAGAATTGCTAGATACTTAGCTCAGTATTTCTAAAACTGTGGTCCGTGATGTTTCTAAGGGTCAATAAAAGATATAAAAGATGTTTAAAATGTTAGCTAGCAAGAGCAGCTGTAGTTCATTCCTACAGGAGATGGGATACAAATGTATATTATAATGCAAGGCTGCGATGTTCACAAGGCAGTGACTTGCAAATAAGCTTAACTGCTAGCAGTAGCTCAGTTTCTTTAAGGCAAAGGATTAAGTATAAACACATGCAGCCTGTAATTACGGTTTGGTTTGATTCCCCTGCAAGACATGGAAGGAGATACTTCTGATGCAGTGAGTAAAAAGGCTGGAGTCACATCGAAAAAGATGAGCCAAAAAATACTCACAGATGGTTTAGAAAATACTACACCTGACTTACAGCGAGCTGTCTGTTGTTTTCTGCAGCCCAAATAAGCTGAGAAATTCACAGAAGGCATCATCAGTGATGGGGAAAGTGGACACCAGGAACTGTTGAGCAAAGGGCTACAGCTTTGCTTGTGTAAACTAGCACAATTTCACCAACTTCAGTAAAACTTCCCAAGTTCATAGCAACTGAGGACCCTCACATGTACCACGAACTGCTATGCAGAAAGGTAAGAAAGAATAAAGGTCTTGCAAAAATGAAGTCGTCACCTACAGTACCCACTGGGAGAAAGAAAATTAAATATTTGTATCTGTAAATCTTACTCACATACCCCGTTCTCTCACAAATACATAGAGTACAAAAAAGGATAAGGATCGTTTGCTAATCTCTGGCTATTGCAGAGGAAGATAAGTAATCCTCTGTAATCAGATCTGTATGAAGCTTCCATTTTTTCATATTAAAACATTCATGTTACAGATGCCCTGACAGATTTTACCATCTTGCCATCTTATTGATTCTTAAATAGGAAAGCTATCATACTTCTGACTGCTTCTCATGAGGAGACTAATTAGATTATTTCATCATCTGGTTCATCAAAGCAGGAAATACTTAAGTGTCACAGCTGGTCTCAGACTAAATATCTACTACCAAGGTTTTAAATGAAAACTATTACATCTTCACTGGGTAAGCATTTCATAAATGGCTAGACAGTAAAAAATGAAGACAACACATATCATCTCACATCTCTGGGCTGCAAAGGGAGTCTTAACTTTACCAGTGCATTTGGATTTATTTTCACTAGCTTTTGCTACTACTGTCATGTAAAGAGGCTTTGCATAATGATCAGATCTGGAAAACTGTCGTGGTTTTTTTTTGGACTGAGGGTCGAGACAAGAACCGAAAAGGGAGCACCCACCAAACATGGTCTCGGGCAAAACATGACTCAGGCTTACTTCTTAAAACGAAATAATTTATTAACAGTTACAAGAGACACAAGGGAACAAGAAAACCGGTTACTTGAGAGGAGAAAAGAGAAAACAAGGCCCGATCTTAAAACAACAACCTCCCCACCCCCTATTTTCCTTTCGTTCCTGGCTCTGCCTTCCCCCCAGCGGCGCAGGGAGACAGGGAATGGGGGAGTACAGGTCAGTTCATCCATGTTGTTCACTGCCGCTCCTTTCTTAAAGGAGGAGGAGTCTTTACACCATTTTTTCCCTTGCTTCGGTGGATCCCCTACTCACAAAGAAAAAGTCCCCAAACTTTTCCAAAGTAAGTCCTGCCCGCAGGATTGCAATCCTCCCCATGGATCGCACCAGTTCGGGCTTTACCAGTCTCGGCCTCTTAGGGAGCTGCTGCCACTCGCGTCGGCGTGGGTCGTCCCACGGTCTCCAGATGCCTCCACGACCTCGTCGTGCATTCCATGCCCCATTATCAACAGTACCTGGTCGCGCATCCCCTGCTCCACGACCTCTCCTGGGCTCAGGCATCTCCTTCCCGACGTGGGTTTCTCCACGGGCCACGAGTGGGTCGCTGCTCCGCCGAGTACACCCTGGCTGCAGGGGGGCCGCCTGCCATCTCACACCGATTTGCAAGGGAAGCCTCAGCTCCAGCACACCTCCTCCTGCTCCATCTTTGCTGACCCGGTCGTTGTGGTTGTCTTCTCTTAGATATTAATCCTCTCTAGGGGAGCTCGGCCCGGCGGGCACCCCGGGAGCGGGGCGCTTACCAAGTCCCCCATGTGGCTCCCCGGCGCCATCTTGAGCACATGGCGCCGGCCCGGGCCCGAGCGGCCGCCCGGCCGGGAGCCGGGAGCGAGGGGCAGCGCCCTCCTGCTCTCTCCTCGCTCCTGAGCAAAAAGCCCCTTTCCCGCCCCTTTGTCCCAACTTAAACAGGGCAATTCGCAGAGGCGCCGCCTTGGCTCAACCTCCCCCGGGGGGGATGGGACTCAGATCTGGTGGCACAGGGAGCAAATCCCCTCCCCTGCCACCAGAACACCCCCCACACATCAAACTATCACATTCCACCCCTCGCCTCTGCGAATTCCCTATTTAGGCACAACTTCACTTAAAACATTGAACAAGAACACACATTTCACAAACAATCCACCCCTAGTCCCTTCACCAAACACAACAATCAAAGTTTCCCAAGGTCCCTCTGTTTTCACTACTCTGGAGTCCATGTTTTGCCCGTTACCTCTCCCAATCACTATTCTTATCTCGAATTCCTCAGCCCCACGTTGGGCGCCAAAATTGTCGTGGTTTTTGGACTGAGGGTCGAGACAAGAACCGAAAGGGAGCACCCACCAAACATGGTCTCGGGCAAAACATGACTCAGGCTTTCTTAATAAAACAAAACAATTTATTAACAGTTACTAAACAAAAGACAAAAGGGAACGAAACCGGTTACTTGAGAGGAGAAAGAGAAAACAAGGCCCGATCTTAAAACAACACCTCCCCACCCCCTATTTTCCTTTCGTTCCTGGCTCTGTCTTCCCCCCAGCGGCGCAGGGAGACAGGGAATGGGGGAGTACAGGTCAGTTCATCCATGTTGTTCACTGCCGCTCCTTTCTTAAAGGAGGAGGAGTCTTTACACCATTTTTCCCTTGCTTCGGTGGATCCCCTACTCACAAAGAAAAAGTCCCCAAACTTTTCCAAAGTAAGTCCTGCCCGCAGGATTGCAATCCTCCCCATGGATCGCACCAGTTTGGGCTTTACCAGTCTCGGCCTCTTAGGGAGCTGCTGCCACTCGCGTCGGCGTGGGTCGTCCCACGGTCTCCAGATGCCTCCACGACCTCGTCGTGCATTCCATGCCCCATTATCAACAGTACCTGGTCGCGCATCCCCTGCTCCACGACCTCTCCTGGGCTCAGGCATCTCCTTCCCGACGTGGGTTTCTCCACGGGCCACGAGTGGGTCGCTGCTCCGCCGAGTACACCCTGGCTGCAGGGGGGCCGCCTGCCATCTCACACCGATTTGCAAGGGAAGCCTCAGCTCCAGCACACCTCCTCCTGCTCCATCTTTGCTGACCCGGTCGTTGTGGTTGTCTTCTCTTAGATATTAATCCTCTCTAGGGGAGCTCGGCCCGGCGGGCACCCCGGGAGCGGGGCGCTTACCGAGTCCCCCATGTGGCTCCCCGGCGCCATCTTGAGCACATGGCGCCGGCCCGGGCCCGAGCGGCCGCCCGGCCGGGAGCCGGGAGCGAGGGGCAGCGCCCTCCTGCTCTCTCCTCGCTCCTGAGCAAAAAGCCCCTTTCCCGCCCCTTTGTCCCAACTTAAACAGGGCAATTCGCAGAGGCGCCGCCTTGGCTCAACCTCCCCCGGGGGGGATGGGACTCAGATCTGGTGGCACAGGGAGCAAATCCCCTCCCCTGCCACCAGAACACCCCCCCACACATCAAACTATCACAAAAACTCAGAGAGCTATTTAGATTTCCAGCAAAGATGAATGACTGAGAATTAAAAACTAAGAGGCAACATCTTATTTTTAAGTGAATCCCCTGTTATTGATGCAACCTCTCCAAGCAGTGTACTCACCACTACAGAGGAATCAACTGCAAGGTAGCGCTTTCCCTGTGGAGAGGATCAATCCCATTGTCTAATCACTATTCACTGCCCATCATTCCTGGACAAATTTGTGGGATATGTTCTTTTGTACGCACCGCTTCGTACAAAAATCAAATCCTCCTGAAAAGAAACACGCATGACAAAGCCAGATATTCATTTTATTGTGCTTCACCTTCTTGTATGTGTGTGCAGGGGACAAGAATAGACAAGCCACTCATTTAAAAGAAGAGTTTATTCACCATAGTGATTTGGAGTGAAATTGCCAACTATCACCAGCAGACAGTTAGTAAAAGGCCTAGGCTTTGGAGGTCTACTTAAGACCTCAAAAAGAGCAGTGTGATAATGGGTAAATCATTTCCTTTAAATAGCATTCTCATGAAAATCATATGTAAAAGCAGAGTCTTAGTATAAACCCAAAAGCTCAGTAACTTTGTTATGGAATAATATAATCCTGTTTCTCTTACAGACCTATAATGTTATTATGTAAATGGCTATACAAAGGCATGATTATATCAACAAAATGAAATTGTTGTGTAAGATAGTTCCCAGCCTCTGTAAATGAGGCTTTTCAGGACTATAAAAACAGAAAGTTTCCTCCTATAATGTTAGGCAGAACATTAACGTTGCTGATTCCTGTGGCATTTTTCACTTTGAGGGTTATCACAATTAACCTTGAAGATCACAGGACCAGAAAAATAATATATATGTGTGAGTTGCATCACGCAGTGAAAATTGTAATAACGTTTAGATTCCTCTTACGTTCCTCACTTCCTTGACCTTATTAGAAATTCAGAAATCCTTGCAACTTTGCCTGCCTGTTAGTTGGTCAGAACTAGCTCTTTGTAATCTAAACCCTCTCGGGTTTTTTTAATGAGTTAGACTGTGGGTCTTATAAAATTTTAGATGTAAGTTTTGACTGGGTCACTTTGATGTGGGAAAACATACTTTTTATGTCAGAACTGTCTCTTTGAAGTTAGATGAACCAATAGATGAACCATGAACCTCAGAAAAGGACACATACTTCCTTTCTGAACTCAGCCTAACTTTTGGAGTGCACAAAGTAATGAAATATATAAAGGTTACATAGTAAAAACCACACATTGAACAGTTTGAGGGCAGTAACGGTGTCATAAAAATATTTTCAATAAGCTGTCTCCTGAATTAATAGCATATAACTGTTACAAGACATTATTATTAAATAAAACAGTAAAATTTAGCTTTAAACTTCAGTTAATGATCCCGTAAAATCATGACCCGCGTTGCTGATATTTTTAGGCTATTACACTATTAGCAATTATTTCCATTTCTAACTTATATGTAATAATTTCTGCCTCCTTTAGGTGGATGAGAAAACTATGACATTTTTCTCTTTTTGATCTTCGTCTTGCAATTTGCATGAATAATGCAACTTTTTATCTGGATCCTTCTTTAAGTAAAATAGTTTTTTTTAAATGAAAATACGATAGGGAAAAAAAGGTCAGAAATGAAATTCAGGTTTTGTACTTTCTGCAATTGACCTGTAACCAGCAGTAAGCAATGTCCACTATGCCAACGATGCTGGCTAGAGGAACTGCGCTCACTCACTCCCATGGAAAAATGCTACCATTTCCAAAGAGACTAAGAGATGGATCTTTACAGATTGTAAAGACTCAAACATCTTTATAAGGTAGTCCACAACTGTGGCTTAGAGAGCCATAAGCATTGCAGTGGAACTAGCTGTGGAGCAGACTATGAAAGGATACTATTCTGTTTTCATTTTGGGCATGTTTCCACTTGGTCTGTTATTTCCTCTTTACAGTCCCTCATTTTCTTAAACACTAGCTGTAAAAAAAAATGCTGTTTAAGGACAGAAAGAAAATAGGAAAAAAAACAGGTCTAAGACAGGTCAAAGTGAAGAAAATCCCACCAGTTCTGGGTGCTTACAGAACTGTCAGATCCACAAGGTTTAATCTGAGGCAAATAGGGGCAATGTTAGAGACAAAATGAGAATGTCTGACCTTCCTCTCCCTCAGCAGAAGACATCTGTTTTTTACGAAAGAAAAGGAAAACTGAATAACTGAACTCGGTGGATAAGGAATTGGCTCAATGGCCGCACTCAGAGAGTAGTGGTCAACGGCTCGATGTCCAAGTGGAGACCGGTCACGAGTGGCGTCCCTCAGGGGTCCGTGTTGGGCCCGGCCCTCTTCAACATCTTTGTTGGTGACGTGGACAGTGGCATGGAGTGCACCCTCAGCAAGTTCGCCGATGACACCGAGCTGTGTGGTGCCGTCGACACGCTGGAAGGGAGGGATGCCATCCAGAGGGACCTCAACAGGCTGGAGAGGTGGGCCCGTGTCAACCTCATGAAGTTCAGCCAGGCCAAATGCAAGGTCCTACATCTGGGTCGTGGCAATCCCAGGCACAAATACAGACTGGGCAGAGAATGGATCGAGAGCAGCCCTGAGGAGAAGGACTTGGGAGAAGCTCAATATGAGCCGGCAATGTGCTCTTGCGGCCCAGAAGGCCAACCGCATCCTGGGCTGCATCAACAGGAGCGTGGCCAGCAGGTCGAGGGAGGTGATTCTCCCCCTCTGCCCTCGTGAGACCTCACCTGGAGTACTGCGTCCAGTTCTGGAGCCCCCAACATAAGAAGGACATGGACCAGTTGGAGAGGGTCCAGAGGAGGGCCACGACGATGATAAGAGGGCTGGAGCACCTTTCCTATGAGGACAGGCTGAAAGAGTTGGGGCTGTTCAGCCTGGAGGAGGCTCCGGGGTGACTTTATAGCGGTCTTGCAGTACCTCAAGGGGGCCTACAGGAAAGATGGGGAGAGGCTGTTCAGGAGGGCCTGTTGTGATAGGACAAGGGGTAATGGTTTTAAAATAGAGGGAGGTAGATTCAGATTGGATATTAGGAAACAATTTTTTACCATGAGAGTTGTAGAACGCTGGAACAGGTTGCCCAGAGAGGTGGTGGATGCTCCATCCCTGGAGGTGTTCAAGAACAGGTTGGACGAGGCCCTGAGCAACCTGATCTAGTTGGAGATATCCCTGTTCCTTGCAGGGGGGTTGGACTAGATGACCTTTGAAGGTCCCTTCCAGCCCTAACTATTCTATGATTCTATGATTCTATGAATAAGGGTGTCCAATGTTTCAACCAGCAATAAGCAATACTGCTATTTTATTTTAAGACCATTTACTTACTGACAGGGGCAAAAAGAAGACATGCCACTGCATATTGAATGTCAGGGGAAAAAAATTTACTCAAATATTTGCCTGTATAGCAAGCATTTTATTAATAGTAAGTTAACCATGAATGCTGTCTCTCTAGCTGATCTGATATATTCAGAGGCAGGGCTATCATTACCATTAGGTTTATCAAACGAAGCCTCACTTTGTTCTTTTGTTATCAAACATGTAGCATCAGAAAACTGATAAATAAGATTTCAGTTATGGAAAACAATCCTGCTACAGTACTCTTGTTCTGTTAATCTTACTTGCTGCTAGTTTTTTTCTATCCTCATTCCTACAAATTAGGCAACACAACGATTAACGGAGAAATCACAGCTTTATCTCACATGACTTGCACATTTTCATGTCCTTGTGACAGCAGGCAATTTCACTATTGCCACAGTTTCAAATCCTCAGCTCCAAGAGTTTGGCCACATGGTACTTCAGGTGCCACAGGGCGGCTGCAGTTGCACATTCAGTGATGCTGTTGCTTACACCTACGAAGCAGCCCTTCTTTATTCTCTCATCTCCAGCTTCTTGTTCCCACAAACCCTTGCTACACTGTTATGCACAGTTGTTTGTGTGAACAAGTGACAAATCAATTCAAATTAGGTTTTCCTAAACTGTACCATTTTATGGCCAAACCTTCTCAGCAGTTACATGAAATCCAAGGCAATTCCAGTAACACCAATGAAACTCTGATGTAGCAAAAGAGAGTTACTGATGTGTAAATGGATGTTTGATTGAAGCAAATCAGTCGAGAAACAGAAGGTGGAAAAGGAGAAAGGAAAATGAACAAACAGCAATAACCAGAGCTTGTGGAAAGTCAGAATTATTTTGTCTTAAGTAAGTGGTAAACTACTAACTAAAATATGTAAGTGTTCTGAGATGAGTAATAGAAATTTAAAATTTATCACAGGGAAAAGATTGAAAATGCCACATTTCCTAAGGAAACAACAATGGGATTCCAGTGTGAAGACCCCAGTGTCAACAGTGCATCCTAGCCCTTCTTTTCATAGGACTGATAGGGAGCTAAAAAGCTAAAAAGTCAGAAGGGAGGACCGCTGAGGAGGACCACCAGCAGTCTGGCAGCCAGAGTGCTTCCAAGAGACCAAACTCCCCACTCACTCGTCCTGGCATAGAGGTTTTTAACTGTTTAACAACTGCAGGCTCAAGCTTTGCCAGTGCAACAAAGCAGATTTTGTCCACAAGCAAGACTCGTTATGGTTACTGGCTTAGCCATACCTCTGATGTGTGAGGAGCTGTTCATCTACACCCACTAGTTGCTCTTCTTGTTTTTTCTAACTTCCTGTTATTGCTGAAATAACATCAGCATTCAGTTACCATTAATGGAAAATACCTCCTCATGCTAGGGAACGGATTATACAGTGGCGTTTCCAGTGAGAGCAGACCCCTTGATTCACACCAGGTCACAGCATGCACCTCTTCTACCAATACCAGCCCTGGCCAAAGTACAGTGGGGCTCCTCCTGATCCTGGGAGTCCTTCCTATGGAGTCAGGGTGTAACCTGCATTTTTTAGATCTTGCCGTTCAGGTGTTGGCTTTGTGAAACAGCAGCTCCTTTCTGTGTCCATGTTCTCCATGAAGAGCAAGCCCCATCCAGGTAAGGGCTGAAGAAGGTGAGATAGCAATGTGCTGCCACACAAGGACACTCCTAGTCATTACAACTCAAACATGTTACTGTAGCAAAAGTCGTTAAGTCAAGCAAGCTCCACTAGACTGTCAGACCATTCAGAAAATACCTGCCAGCTGGGACACCACAAGACTTCTTTCAGCAACTCGAACAAACCTAATTCCTTGGCTATTCTCTAGCCGTCTTCCATTCCCTTACTGTTGTGTTCAACCCAAAATAAGAAGTAGGTAAGTCTTAAAAGGTAGTTGAGGTTATTGAACACAATTCTTGAGGCATAGTAGCATTTTCCTCCTGTTATTTGGTCGTCTATACAGTTTAGAAATCAATTTTCAACTCTTTGCTGCTGCTGACACCTACCTGAGCTGAGTCCTATAAAGAGGTAAGAGCTGCTCACTTACTTCACTTCTTTAACAATGTTTAATGTTACAAAAGAAAGTTCCCTGTTTCCACAGGAGTTCACGCCTAGCAATCACTATTCCAAAAACATATCTGTCTGGTATAATTCTTTTTACTTTATAAAAGTTTAAAAATACAAGTAAAGGTCATATGCTAATTTGACATTTCAAAATCATACTCAAACCTGAAGCTTCATAAAAGTAAGTTTGATTATGACACTTGATGTACTCTACATATAGGAACAGCTTAAAATTACTTCTTATTGTGCTATGAACTGAGATTTTTTTTTTTTTGCAATAAGACATAACTTTAAAAGGCCTTAAGTAGTGAAGAACACCTAGCCAAAGAATTTTTTTATCATTGGCTTGGTAAAATTACGGTAGATGTACCAAATAAAGTACTTTCTGAAAATTTTTCAGCAACCACAGCTCTCACTTCACCAGACTGCCAAAGAATTTAGAACTAAAAAAAAACTTCTCTTTTGTCAATGTTGTTAGTAGAATACACACTTCACCTATTTTTCACCTTAGAATCTGTGAATTTTAACATACCAAAATAGAAAAGCAAAAAATCTCTTTTAAAATGGGGGGAAAAAAAGCCATCATTTCTTAAGAACACTGAAAACGTGCATAATATCTAGCCTGCTCCTTACCATAGCCACCACAACATCTCATTGCTATCCTGTATTCCTCCATCCTTATCTTCTCCCTTGTTCTTTCATTTCTTACCAAGTTTGTAAATTCTTCAGAGCAGGTTTTCCTTTTTTATACAAGGCTTGACACAACAGAAGGCATCTTTCCACCACAAAAGTAATATGGAGCAATTGATATAGATAATAATATTATTTTATAAAAGGAAATTGGATCTTAAATTGTCCTTTTATATTGGTCAGCTTTACTCGTCGCTGATTTTTTTAGTACGCTTCAGATTCTGCCTCAGAGGAATCCTCTGACAAACACTGAAAGATCTGATGGCTAGTTGGGGACAGCTGGGATTTTGGACAGCTAGAAAAGTGTAAGAGGCTCTTTAAATTACGAATCCGGCACAATAGGCCAAAAGTTATGCTGTAATGTTGACCCTGAAATTATCAACTGCTAACATCACCATGAGATTTCTGAGTTAGCAACGAACTGAGGTATACTGAACCTCCTCCTGAGAAAACCCAATAGTTTCAGGCTGGCTGCAGGTGCAGAATGCCACTTTTGTCATATTCACAAGGTTTTCTATAGCCAGAGTGCTGGAAAAGTAGCAGAGCAAACAGCTGTCCGAGGCACAATTTTCTAACTATTTATGACAGGATTATGTATTATTTAGACTCCAGTTTTCAACTTTTCATTTCCAGTCAGAGAAGCTTAACAGCCTGCTGGCACATGCCCTCTACATACAACCCATACTCAGGAGGTTGGATTCCCAGCTGCTGGAATCAGCTGCTCAGCTTCTGAGCACAGCAGCTTCGAAGCGAGAGGAAGGGCTAGAAGGCTGCGACTCGCAAAAGGATGCCACAGAAAAGACAGATTAAATAGACCACAAATTCTCCAAAAGCTTGAAGAAGGTCATTCCTTTAGAAAGGTTCCACTGCTTAGCCCAAAGGAGGAGAAAGGAGGTTTCCTGATCTCTAAGATTGTTCATCCCTTTCCTTTATTTGCAATTAAAAGATAATCTAGAGCCACTCACAGCAGCGGATGTGGAACAGACAGTATCGTCATTTCTTGTGCTGTTTTATAAAGTACAAAGGGAAAACAAGACACATTCAAGATAGACTCGTTTAGTACTGGATGAGACTGTCTTGGGAGGGGAGGTGAATTCTGCCTGGGAAGTCAGAAGCTCCAGGTAGGGAACATCTTGCAAATCAGAAAACAAATAAAGAACCTTCTTATCCCTTACAGCGGTAGTAAGATTACTAATGTACTGACCATTTAAAATGTAGGCTAAATAAAACCATGCAGCAAGAAGTGTTTTGCCTGGTAACGACTTTCACTGCTACATTATTTACTTATTTTGAGTATATGTTTAAACTGCTGGGGGAAGGAAGCAAAAAGCATTTTCCTTGCTCTGTTAACTTCACTGCTCCAACAGGCAAAACATGAACAGTAATAAAGAAACCGGGTCTGCAAATAAGACACTGACAAGTTTTTATTTTAATTTTTGTTACAAAATTATTTAAAAAATAATCTGCTAACACTTTAATTTAAAAACCTTGACAGCTCATCAGACTAACAAAAGGAAATGAATGTAACAAAGGTATGCAATGTGTTTTGTTTCCCATTATAAACAGACAGAATTCAGGAGCTTGCCATCAGGAAAATCAGCTTGTCCAGCACCAATACCTCTACTGCTGCAAGTGAGTAACTGGCAGAGGCTTCATTAAGTCTCCTTTTTTATTTTTCAAAGGAAATCTAAGGGCAGCAAAGTACACACGAAGTGTACCATTCTTTAAAAAAAAAAAAAAAAAAGATCATTTTTATGCTAGCTGAAAAATACAGTTCACTGGCATGGCTTTTTAATGTTTTAAGAACATAAGGAAAACGAATTTTTTAAATACTTATAATCTGTTAAAATTTCAGTTAAATCTAACAGCTTCATATACAGAATTTGTAAGATGTTGAGACTGACTATTCACAATGTATTCAAAGACTTAACATCGTATACAAAAAGATGGAATCACTGACTGTTTTAAAAGTGCAATTTTACACAGAATGCGGTCAGTCAACAATTCAATTGCCAATTAACACAAGCACAGCTCCTTTTATTTCCTCTGAGGTAGACAGACAGATACAAAAGTGTAGGAGGACATGTTGCCTTCATACTTACTTTAGTTCAAATCCTCTTTAAGGAAACATATGTAATTCAGAACCATTGTCACTCTTTAAAAATAATACATTATCGTTCTTTAAAAGTAATACAAGTGCAACACTGTAGCACTTATGAGTCTCAGATTTGATAGTTGCAGTGAGAAAATACCTTTTCTTGAGGTTTGAAACAAACAGCGATGGATTTACACTCTAACATCAGTATTTAAACATCTCGAGATCATCAAAATAAAAGATTAGCTTGCACAAATGGAGATACCATTAAACAGGTATCTTGTCACTTTAAGAGTTTTAATTGAAATGCAGTTGGTTTTATTTCTGTTACCTTCTGAGTGCACCATCAGTAATAAAGGTAAGTTCGAGAGCCTGCTGGGAAGGTGTAGAATTTCAGAATTAAGCCACAAGACCCAACTCAGTTTTTATTCTGCAGAAGAGTGAAATAATCAATGTGCTGAAACTTCAAAACCTCGTTTCCCCAGCTGGTCCAGCCAGGCTGCAGGTTGCGAGCAAACAACTCCAAGCATTCCACATCTGGCTTGATAAACTCTGCCAGAACTGCTGTGCAAGAGAAAAAAAAAAGAAGATAACAACAGTGACAAAGGTACAAATAAAAATAGTAAACAAATAAAACCCTCCCTGTACTGCTAGTGGATGAAAAACCTGAATGTTTCATTAAAAAAAGGGAGAGACAGCAAACTAATTTCAAGGGTTTCATCAAACAGCTGGACTATTTATAGTGAGAAAGTCATTTAAAATAAGTGCCCTTGAGATTCTGAACAATACTGTCAAGGCCTTCAATAGCCTTGATTTATTGGCTTTCATTTAGAGAGAGGGATTGAGGATTTATTTCAGCCTCTACATAGATGACTTTCGTAATATCAACCAAACACCTCCTAAAGACTCACTTAGCTCCTATAAACACAGGGGCAACCTTTCTAAAAATAAATAAATGAATAAATGAACCTTTCCTTAGTTAAGATCATACTCTTTTCCTCCACATCTTAAAGAGGATAAAAGCATTTTTTTGTTTACAACTGTTAAAAGGTAAAATAAGAAACACCAGTTAAATAAACATAGCACTGAAAGGGCTATAAAAATGCAGGGACTTCTTTTTCCCCCAATATCAACTTGGCAACTGAAGAAATATTTATGTAACTGTGTTCTTTCATTGAGTAACATAAAACTCAAGTTTATTCTACAGTTGTGCATTTTTATTCCTTAAATCCAAACTAATAGACGCCTGTCATTAACATCAATTGTATCACTGATTATGACTGGTATTCTTGGAGTGATAGAAGAATATCTTGCATTTCACCTGAAAATTATTATTGCAAACAGTTTATTGTTAAACATCTAACTTGTCCTACAGAGCCAGTCAGTTTGTGGATGAGTCAAACAAATTCTTCACTATGTTTCAGAAAATAGCTACAAAGATATTACGTACAAAAACATGCCTGAGAAAAGCAAATGTTTAAGGAGCACCCAACACGAAGGCAGAAAGACTGAAAAATGTATCTATGCTAAAAATTACATGTTAAGTTTTTACTTTTTTGACCGAGGACAAAAGGAAAAAAACCTAAGAAATCATTTCCTTTTCAAAGGATATCTTGGTCACTTTTGTTGGGATCTCCAAGAGGTTTCTAAATTTCTGTAACTTAAAAATACAGCTCATAAATACAACATTACGTTGCTTAACTCAATCTGTTCAGATATGATCATTTGAGAAAGCAAAAATACATCCAAAAAGCATACATCAAAGCATGACAGAGAAAGCTTTTTTTTTTTCAGTGCAATCTGAAGTCCTGACTTTTTGCATCAGGTTTGCCAGTCACAGACTCCCTGTGTGAGACCTCAGCTGGTCTTGCCATGGATTGCTCCTGTTGCAGAAAGATGAGCATCCCCTTCACTTTCTACTGAGTGTTAAGCAACCCCAGATGCCTTTCCTACCTCACCTCTTCCAAAGCTTCAATCCATTTAAAACTTTTTCTTCAATATTTTATAATGGGTGTTTCCAGACTTTCTCTTATTTTGGCACAGCACATAAATCTATTCTCCTTCCCCCAGTCTTTAACAAACGTCAGAGGAAAGTCTCAGATGGGTTATCATCAAGGCAGCTTTTAATCTAAAAAATACCACTACCAGCAAGAATCTTACTCTAAAAACTTGCTTCTTTTAGAGGCAAGCTAAAATGTTTAAACAAATCTAACATTTGCAGAAAAGAATCCAGGAGGTTTAGAGGAAAATGTACATTCTGACAGAAAACTTGCTGCACTGAGCATTGCTGTTTGGTGTCTCGGGAGTTCATCTAATTAGACACCAGTTCTGAGTAGCTGCTTTTATAACATTTTGCAAACCCATAATATTAAAACAAAAGTCATAAAATTTACTTTTCTTTTTCCATGCTCTATTTAGTGAAGGATTTCTCACGCACAATTTGCTGCCAACATTTTAGCAAAGGTCTTCCAAAAATCTATTCTCTCGATCATCTAAGAAAACCCATGTCACAGGAGGTTGCACTTTTTCCACATAAGAGAGAGACTGTGGAAAAACAAAGCTCTGAAGCTTTTAATAAGCTGTCTGTGAGCAGATCCTGACCTCTGTAGGACATCTTTTTGACCCTAATGGTCATAAGATCATGCAGAGCTTACTGCAGAGTCCAAGCTTCATATGACTTCTTTCCCCTCTCCATCTAAAAACAAAGTAGAACCACTTTATGCTTTACATAGGCTTCTAAGTAGAGAAAACAATTAAGGAGGTGATAAGATTTCATTAAGAGCACATTAGTAATGTTGACATTTGTTCTTAAAATGTATAGATTAAAAATATCACCACAGCACTAAGTCCAGTAATCAAAAGCAGTTTTACTAAGCACCAAAAACTTCCATGCCTAAGCAACAAATTTTAAAAGCACACTTAGGAGATTCAACCAATTTCAAAGACTGGTTCGCCAGAAAGGAAAAAAAGAGGTATCCAAAAGATCGTTCAGTTTAGCAGAAGAAGCAGGAAGCTTGTGCCAATCTTTCAATCGATTTGGTTATAGAATTTTAAAAGAAAGTCCCAGGAATCTCCCTCTCTTCTTCTAGTACGATTTTTCATTGCTAGGTTGTAGGTATTTACATAATCACATCAGGCAGTAACTTGCACTGCAATGGAAATTACCATATCAAGAGGGCAGTAATGTGGCTGTATCTTGTTGGCATAAAATCTCATTACACTAGTTTCTTTAAAATAGGAAAAGCCAGTGTTCAAGTTATAAGTTATAGCTTCTTTGTTAGGCTTTTATATCACCAGAAGGCTATCTTAACACGCATGGATCTGACTTGCAGCCCAAAAGCAAACTCTGGAGTTGTTTTTCATCTGGCAACAGGTTAGAAGATCTACATCAGTAGAAAGATAAAATATTAAGTTTTTCTATAATTAAAAAAAAAAACCACCAAAAAAACCCACACATCCAAAAAAAAAATCAACCACATTTACTTCTATCTGCTTACAGATACCACTGACAATAAACAGCTTAAATAGCCAATAAATAGATTATTCTTTTATCACTTGCAGGGGTAACAAACACTACAATAGCAATATAGGCATCTATATTTGGTCATGTAATACCCTAAGATGCACAAAGCCAGCTGGTAGATGTAACACTGGTCTTCTAGAAAATCCACTTCCTTCTGAAGCAGGATCTGGCAGTCAGGCAGGATACCTGCCATGCCTGCTTACTGTTAATCCCCAACATGTACTGAAGATGCATACTGCTAAAAATGTTTAAATAAGCAAAAGGAGGAATCATTTTTGATGCAAACAACAGTTTCCCCTTATCTTTTGAACTTCCATTACCTAAATAGCAAGCTCTGCATGGCAAATTGGACACATAAAGTGAAAATTACTTTGTTGGCTTTTTACAGTCTGATTTGTGAGCCATACAAAGCAAAAAGCACATGACTGAACTCATTTCATAGTAACCCTTCAAAGGCGTTCGCAATGTAGAGGTCCTTATTGTCCAGTTCATATAAACCCTAAACAGAGCAGGACCAGAAAAAGACGTGAAACTCAACAAAAAGATGGCTTTACATCTCTGCATCTTTTCTGACCTTTAACTTATATCTAGATGTTGATGTACCTATCAATTAGTCTAACAGTAAGAGCTCCCAAGGTGTATAAGGAAACAAAAGGCATTTACTTCTTTTTCCTTCCAAGGACACTTTTATAACACAGCCTAACAAGCCAGGGTTGCTACAGAAGAAAGGAGTTCCCAAGATTTCCCATTGCACTGTTCTGTTGGAGGTATGCAAACCAGCTAGAACATAGCCAAGAATTAATTCCAATGTTTTTAGGCATACGCATATATGACAATATTATTTTCTAGCCATAAATGTACATACTTAAAAACTGGAGGGAGAAACGGCTATAATAATAAGAGTCTATAAAACAGGAAAAGGAAAAAAGGTGTTTGAAGTTCTACATTACTTCACATCATCTGTGTAACAGAGTACCTTCTGTGTCTTCTAAGACCGACATTGAATTGAGTTAGGAAGAAAACCTGCTGTTGTTTGAATCAAAACCAGGAGCAATAAAATTCTGTTTTAAGAGATTTGCATAAAGAAGCTTAAGTACATTCACAATGACATATTAAAGCTCTAAGTACTGAACACAGCACATGCATCACCAAAAACCCCTACAGTTGCAATTTCATGGTTAAATGCACTGTAGGAACCCAAACATCTCTTTTTGATGGCTTACTTTAATTTACATCTTTCTCTTCCCCCAGAGAGATAAACTGTTATAATCAGTCATTAAGTGGCTGCATATGTACCAACATACAGCCTTTATAGTAGTAATAAGAAATAAAGTGCCAGACAGCATCAGTAAATACTAATATTTTGGCTTTGTTACTACTTAAACAAAGCATAAAGAAGTGTGTGTGACTCATCAAGCATCTTTCTCCCCCATTGCCAAATCTCTGCTCGTGTTCAAATGTCTTCTAAACCACTCTAGGATGTAGCTCAGCTGCTCTCTACTGGCCACTTGAGAATATCATCCGGTCATGAAACATATCCTTTTACAACACTGAAGTCGAAGTATCAGCAATTAGCTTTTGTCTCACGGTCTACCTTTTCATTCCATAACCATGTTCTGAATGGAGCTGTCAAAAGTGTAGGATAGAAATGGATTTTTTATAAAAATCTTGTAAATCACCGATACTGCTCAACAGCAAATTCATTTTTCAAACAGAAACATAAATGCTGCACAATGGTATCAAATCCCAGCATTCAAGTAAAGGCTCAAGAAATATATAAATTAGCACAGAACTTTCTTTCAAAACCCATGTAAGATCATCATTAATAAAGGATTACTCAACATGGTTTCTAGATTCTGCCCTACAAAAGAATCATTCCGAGGATCATTCCGGCACCAGAATTCTCTATAATACATCCAAACTGCTGGTTTGCACCCTTGGATACCCCACAAGTTTCCTGTTTGTGTCTGAGTGTGCTGCTAAATATGGCTTTTCTGAGGACGCCCTAGGTGGCTGCCTGACAAATCACTACCCTACCATTCATTAGCTTAAATCAACACACATACTGCCTGCTGTAGCCCTAATTCTTAAAGATGTGGCATCAGGACTGTGAAAAGATCCTCCTAGAATTGCCTTTTTTTTTTTATGTTTAGCTAACCAAAATATGTGTCTTCTACTAGTTTTTGAACAGATATATATATATATGTATGTTAATTTAATAAATATAAGCCCAAAATAAAAGTTTTAGAGCTTCCCTGAATGTGTAACAACTGTCCAGATCAGTTTGCTAACTGAAGTTGTTCTGTTCCTTGAGAACAGAAAAAAGAAAGCATGTCAGTGAAGCAAACTGTGATGCCTGTCCTCTCCAACAGCATTATGCATTTCTTCTATCTGCCTTTTCTGATACGATTACATAGCACCACGTCCACCTGGAATATCTGCAGATTCATCATGAGTTCTTCCCTTGTGGGAGGATGAAATAATTTTTGTGACACATATTAAATGTTTCTTAACACAGCATTGTAAGGCACTCAGGTGCTATAATGATAAAAGAAGTACAACTTTCTATTGATGAAATTAGTCAGAGTGCTCCAGAACAATGTGCAAAATGTAACATACCACAGAGAAATCTTCAAATCCTTTGGACTAAACTCTGAAAAACTGAATTCATACCCACACTAACTGGCTGGCTGGAGTTATTGCATCAATTTCAGTAAATTAAATATAGCTCCTCAGAAACATGCAGGGCTTGCCTTATTTGTTGTCTATTGTTAACAGTTTTAAAATAATTAAGTTTTTGGATTTAAAGGCACAACTGTACTGCAAGTGCATAAGCAACTCATGCAGAAATAAAAACATTTCTTTCAGGATGACATAATGAGGAAAGAGGTTTCTGCTTTTATCAACTAAGTAGAAGATATCCTAATTTATATATTCCCAAAGTTCCCTTGCCCTAGAGGCACTTTAGGTTATTTGGCATAACTTCATACATACAGTATCTGTCAAGTCTTCCTGCAGCACTTCAAACGCAAATTTTAAAAATGCAACTATTTTTTTTTTTTTAACACATCCTCTCAAAGTACTTACACAATAACGCATGAAGTTCTACTTTTCATACTCATTTTTAGAGACCAAGACTTAGGAGGCCTGACAACATTTTTAGAAATGTTGACGAACCACAAGTCTTGTTGAGCAAAATTGCTTGGCATATGGGAAATTAAGGCATTTCATATACAAAGATATCTCATTCTAGGTACATCATTTCAGATATCCAAGTCCAATGTCCTATAGAAACATTACACCTCAACAAAAACATACCAGTAAGAGGGGGTTTATGTGAATGCAGACTGCAGGGTATGCTGACAATTAACTTATGTTCTGGAACTGGAAGTAGCTCTTCAGATTTTCTGTCATAAAAATCAGAACAAGAAAAGAAGTGTGAGAATGGATACCACAAAATGCGATGGGACAGCTTTCACAGAGCCACTTCAGATGGGAGACAATACATAGAATGTTCATACAGAGTCAAACTTCACATAAGTGCAAGGGAAGCTCAGTCATACTATATAAAAGGACAGTTTATGAAATCACTGAAGCTTTAGACAAAACGTGGTTAACAAATACCATACAAAGCCACTGTGAAGAAACAACATGGTCCTGTATATTTTCATGTATAGAAAAACATCAGCATCCCCAAAATGGCACCAGCCTGTGCCAAGGACTCATGGTCCAAGAAAATCTGTCAGCAAAGGAAGCCCTGTCCACGACGCTTTTATCTAAGCCCGCTTCCCAATACAGACAGATACGAGGAACTAAGGTTCCCATCCTTTAGTCTCACTAAGCACTCCCTCATTCCAAAGCTAATAAAGCTGGTTTTAGGTCCAAAAATCAGCCAGAAGATGACACCAAGAGAAGATTTTTGAGACATTATATTGTATAACGAACAAGCGATATATACAAAGAGAATCCTAGCAACCTCAGCAAAGACATATACCATAAACAGTCTGGCATACCTTAAGGCTTCCTTCTCGCCTCCTTGAACTCTCCCCAATACAAGAACTTCATAGGGCTTTTTATGTAAAGAATCCAAAGGCAATACAAATTCTCCAGCTCTAGTAACCTGACATAAAGGAGTTAAAAATTAGATATAAAAATCTTCCAGTGTGTACTTTTTCAAGACATTTTTCTTTGATAAAGAGGAAGACACTGATGACATCATACCTTTCTAATATAAAAGCACATGGTAACAAATAGACAAACGATAAGAATATAAAGTATCATAGTGCAAGCTCTCTCAGTCTCCAAGAAAGCAAGAAACCAAATTGGAACTTACTTTTACCCAGTGCCACTCAGCAAGTGTTTTCACAGACCAATGAGGATAAAGTTCATCCTTCACAAAACGTAAGTGCTTCTGTCTATTAGTCACCCACGTGACTACAAGACAATGTGGAGCAGCTAGTGCTGGTACAGGAATCTGCTTGATTTGCCATGAAGGTAAGTAGCTGTATCTATATCCCAAGACAGCAAGAAAGCAAGTTAGCATATACCAAACATAAAAACTGCAAAGCAACACAATGGATAAAGAAATAACACAGCCAAGACGTTTCAAGAATTATCCCTTAACAACACAAATCACAAAAATGGATCGAGACTGACACCCAGTGGCCAAATCTGATACATTCAGATATAAAATCACTAGTGTAAGTACTTAAGTTTTATCGAGCAGAACCTTTAGCTACATATTTCTACTATTCCCTCAAATAAAGTATTACGAGTTGTGATTCTGAAGAAACCTAAAAGCCCACGTTTAAGAACTGTCATATGTAACTCAATACTCTCATCTTTATGCCAGAACAAAGCTATTAAGTGAAAAGTAGCTCTTTATTCTAGTCAATGTGACATTATTCACTTTTCATAATAAGCAATCTCTCTTCTGAATGAAAATGACAAGTGAGTCATTTATAAGTGCAAGGGCAACATTGATTTGACTGGTAAGTTAAAAGGTCATAAAAAGAGTAATCACTTCTCCAATTATTTGCAGAAGTTATTATTTTTAAATTACCATTCACGGTAAAAGTTCTCTAGGTTATTCAGAACAGTCCTGCACATTTTTTGAGCTAACTGTATGCTACATCGGGGAATACAGTACGCTTTCCAGACTCTGTCCTGTTCTGCCGTTTTTCTCATGATGCCATTCTACGCTATTAGTGAGTTACAATTCCTGAAACCTACACGCTGCAGCATCGAAAACATTGGCACGCTGCCTACCGGAATCGACAGCCACCACCTGGGTTCCTGGGACCGCTACACAATGCAACAGTGAGAAACAAGTAACAAGGATAAAATCCAAAATACCCGCTGGACTAGACTGCCCAGAGAAAACAAGATTCACAACCCAGACATGAAATGCTTAACAAAGATTAGCTGTCAACAAGGTAACTAACAGCAGCGATAGCTCTGCCACCTTTTGCCTTTGCTTTGTAATGGACAGAGGGTCTTGCAGGCTACTTCATGCTTGTGAATAACTACAATTCTCCTTTGAGAAACTTACGTAGTTATGAAATACACTTGAATGAGTTTAATTCTGATTTTCTAGAGGTTTCGGTAGGGCTTTCAAAGTAAAACCTACTAATTAGTCCCTGCATCTTCAAATTATGTCTTCATAACAAGCTTCAAACGCTACAGTAGACATTATTCTGGAAAGTTGTAAGGCCATTATTTCCTGTCTGCCCTTCTTTCACATGGATACAAGTCTACGGTAATCAAGAGAGCTCTACTGGCATAAGGCTGATGTTACACAGTGGAGAAGGAAGACCATAAAATTTTAAGTTAATGACTTTATGAAGTACAGTACTCAGAAAGTTCCTATTGCACTTCAGGATTTTACTGCTGTGTTATCACTTTTTCTTTTCTACCCATCAGACTGAAGCTGAAACTTCAGCTCAAATTTAAAAAAAATTAAAAACCAAAAACTTCTAAATTGGACCTCAGTCCTGGAAATATTTACATTTATCTAGCTTTATGCCCACTAAAGTAACCTAGTCATTTTAAATAAATATCTACATTATCTGGGCCTTACAAAACAGTTGACTCCAGACTTGTAAATCTCAAGGACTAACATTCTCTCACCAGTTTGGTAATTTAAGATCTACTCTTGCAAATATTTTGTATGCGAAATATCCGAGCCATTTCAGTGAAATCCTCAACACGTTTCACAGACTCGAAGGTACCAAAGTATTTGCTAGTTTAAGCCAGTCTCACAGTTATATTGGTATTGGATTGCATCAGTATATTAAAATGTTAAATAACCTTTGTAAGCTAAGACGACAAAGTTTGATTTTACAATAAAATTTACCTGTTACTCCTTTTAACGGACTTGTTCTCCCATGGTGGATCAATCACAATTACATCGTACTTTTTCTTGTCTGGGAAGTGAAGTTAAAAAAAAAAAAAAAGCCAGAAATGTTTTAAAATAAATTTACTTGTTGAAACTGATAAAGGCTTAGCTACCCACAGACAGACATTTAAAGAGCCAACTATGCAGCAAAACCACAACTTCCTTCCGTTCTTTCCAAATAATCATATACTTTGGAGATTTTTAGGCTGATTACCTAAGGAAAGGATGTTTATGTGATCTACATCAGATCCCTCCAAGAAATTTTTAACATCTTGTGGACTTTCAGAAAAAAACTGATAGCAGAGCACAAGTCTGAAAGATGAAACTTTCTCCAAGCTTCCTAACAGAAGCTATGTAATAAGGCACCCTGCTGAGTGAAAGGCTGCAGCCTTGAAAGCAAGATTTCTGCCCTGTCTGATCTTTCAATTGGGACACGCAGAGCTCCAAACCAGCCCTGGAAAACTGGTTTGCACTACTGGAGGTGAAGACAGACAGAGAGCTAGACTCAGCATGTGAAATGGAGATTAACGGAGAAGAGGGAGAGCACTGAAAAGAGTTTTCACGGGAAAGATAGGTTTATTTTAGTTGGAGGATAGAACATACAGGACACATCCACGAAAAAACAGGACTCTCCAATTTCATTTTAACCTCCCCCCCCCCCCGCCCCCGCCGAACATATTTGTTCCTTCATTGAGTCCAATGCTAACTATTTAAATAGCTAATAAGAACAACAGCTTAACATTTAATGTCCATCACATGTGCTCTCTACATCTTATTCCTTTATTAACATTGGAGACGTTATCCTGACAGTGGGCCGACCAGCAAGAAATACTTCTCTTTCAGCAGGTAAAAGGGAAGAAGGAAAATAATAATTAAAATGGGCAGTAGACTTCCTAAAAAAAAAATAAAATATTCAAAGTCATGGCATTATATTAATATTCACTGTTGGTTACTTAAAAAGCATTTTCTCAAATATCTTGGACTGCTCTCTGACCTCTGGGAGAATTCAAACTTGCTATATGCGCAGTTGTGATTCAGAAAATAGTGATAGTCCCTCTTTCATAAAGTTGAAAGAAGCTAACTGGCTAAAACTATTATTATTTGGATAACAAGATTCCACCTCCTGCATGTCATCTTAATAAAAAAAAATTTTAAAAAAGCCAGTGAATATCTAAGTTGCCTCTTAGAAGGGAAGTAACATTTGTAATTATCAAATCTAGAATTACTGGTTAGAGGCTACAGCAGAAATCCCCAGCTCTTGCTGAGAGGCAAGATCTTTCCTATAAGACTGTCCGACTAAGCTTAGCTGCTGCTAATAAATGACAACAATGAAGGTCAAATTGAAAGCTAATGGAACGGTGGGAGTACAGTGAAGACTGTTGCATGCTGCCTGCCTAAAGTTTTCCGTGTGGCCCATTAAGGCTCGGGATACCGGCTTGGATAGATTTTGGTTTGCTTTTAGAGGAGTTATTCTAAAATATCACCATTTCCCTGTCACTGATTTTGGCTTAAGCCAATACTCTCAGCTGCGAAACGTAGCAGCTGAGAAGTCAACTGATGTTCGCTACTTGAGTTCTTGCTAAAGTGGTGTTCACCTCCAGCTGGCTGCAGCAGCTCCTCTGGGGGACACTGGGGTTGGTTTCACAATCTGTCTATGCCTCTCTAAATTGACCCTGTCACTGAACAGGATGAATCTGTAAGGGAATCCTTGCTGTAAGGTGCATAGTCTCATGCCTCTCCCATGGTTTAATCTAGCAGGAATGCCATCTCAGCAGCAGCATGGGCTTATCTATGCTAAAGCCTTATGCTGCAGAACAGGGACCTAGTAGCACACCTAGTCCCAATTTAATGCATTGACATGACTTCTACACTGACAGTGGCTGAGAACATTCTCACAAACTGCTGTATTTTGGGCTTCATGTAAAACGCTGTGGCTGAGATTTTTAAAGGAGCCTCCTGGAGCTCCTAACCCCTCAAGATTCCTTTGAAAACCCTCACCTATTTGCACAAAGTTAGAAATATCACTTTGAAAGCTTGCAGCAGCACTTCCTGTCGGTGTGATGTTGTGTATCAAAATCCGTTCATCGAGTCCTTTGTCATCTTGACATTAACTGACCTTCTCAGGCAGGAGCAAAGTGGTAAATTCTAACGCCTAAAGATACTTACAGTTCAGCAGGGGCTGTAAACATGAAATATCGGATAAAAGGAAACTGCTTCTTGGTGGCACCAAGTACTTCTGCCCCATCAACACAACTATCTTTGCACGGTTTGAGCTGTTTTCTGTAACACATGAAAGCAGGTCCTGCTCTGGAATGGAGGTTTCACCATCTAGCACATGTATGGCTTGATGGTCAACTTCACTCACAGCTGCGAACTGCTTTGCCATTTCACACAATTCAGCCAACCCACAGTCAGGGTTTCCAGGAACAACGTTCTTTCTGCAACTGAGTTCTGCAGTAGAGCAGTGAAGAAAACCACTTTTGAGTCCTTCTTGAACTAAATGCAAAGTGCCTTCCCAAATGAGCTTCCTGACCTGTACAGTCATCAAGAAACAGGGGAAAAAGAAATTACCTTTAAAGTACCTACTTGGTCAGGGAATGAGACAGAAATCAAAACATATTCAACCTGCAGAGTGGGAGAAGGATCCTTGCCAAATACTTAGATCATTGACCCAAAAGCTACAAGGGCATACTAATGAGGCCACGCTAACTTTTGCTCTTGTTTTTTTGTAAAGTGGCAATAATAAAGAGGCCTGGAGAAAGAAAGAGTGGGAAACTACTGAATAAAACACTTCACAGATAATAGAGGGAGAATACTATTGTTCCAAGCAAACATAAATTTCTAAGTAATAATCTGAACTGTAAATTCAAATTCTAATCTAATTTCAAGTTACTGTGTCCATAGACATATTTTAAACTGGGATGTATGCTGGGATCTAAAAATCAGTATTTTTCCACACTTTAATTCACTTCAAAAAACAAATAGTTTATGCATTTTAAAAGTAATATGGAAGTACAATAAGTAAATAAAATTAAATTATTATAATGTGTTTTTGCAACTTTTCTAAGTGACACATATCTCAAGTAATCTGCCAGTGAGTCCAGGAAGACAAAATTCTTGGATCTATATACACTCTCACTTCAGCACGCTCCCTTTGCCAAATTTAGAGACCTAGTTTATTTCCAAATCATTGAGCCTTTATGAGTTTTAATTACCAATGAGGCATTTTCGTTCATTTAGAGCAGCAATATTGCCGGTTACAGTGGCTTTATTAAAGGTTTCAAATACTTTTTACAGTTTCTAAATCTCCTGATTATGGAATCCTTGACCTTACAAGATGTTTTTACAAAATACTCCTTATTACAATTTCCAAATTAATGAGGGGGAAGGAATTTAATAGTTTCTTTAATAGTGCTACCATCTAGATATCTGAGGGGACACAGTCATAATTTTTTAGTACCTAGGTTTGTGATAAAAAAGTTAATACTGCTTTAACAGAATTAATAACTGTATCTTTAGAAAAGCTACAAGTTGTACAGCTGAACTAATTCAGATGACTTTTCTTCTTACCCTCGTGTTAATTTGCAGGTGGACACAGCTTCTCGACTATCAAGCAATTTAAACAGTAGTTGTAACAAATGGCTGCTGAAGGAATATAGAATATTTTATACTGTTCCCTATGTTGACTCCGACTGAAATTCATAAATGGATTCAATGCCTACTTTCACTGGCAGGCACAAATTTGGGGGTTTTTTTTGGAAAACGATTCTAAAGATATGAATAAGTGCCAAAATAATCTGAATTGATGAGCCAACCTTTAAGACTACAAATACAATAAAAAACAATACATTCTAATCTGTGAATGGTATCAGAGGCTAACTGGGATGACAGATTTTTCAAAACTGTGTCTTTTTTGCATATTAACCAAAAGTAACTTGAAGTTACACAGGCCTCCAGGGCATTAAACTTCTCTTCATCTCTTCCCTTATTCCTGTTGTTGAATGACTTCATTTTAGCTTAAAGGTTTTCATACTCATAAACCTATGTTTGATGTTGAACTTCAAAGTTCTCTCCTTCAAGGTGATTCTGCATATGCATAGCTTATTCACAATAATAACTACAGAACCTCTACACTGTATCATAACAAACTGTACATGTTTAGGACACAATTGTTATCACGTAAAAGAAGAAAAACTTAGTCATTTAAATATCGTCTAGGAGGAACAGAATTAAACTAAAAGCCTAATATAACTAACACCTTTGTCAGAGGAAAGTAAGCAAACATGTCCTAGTTTAGATTCACATCACTATTTAGGAAAGCAGTAAGAATACAGCAAACATTATCCACAGATTACATTTCTAGGACTTATTAACACATCTCAGTGTAATTTAGTTGTAACTTCACCAGTACATCACTGACGTGAGCCTAGAAACTTGAATTCTAATCCATTCATGATGCTTTAGTATGACAACGTAAAACGTTAGAGGGAATAATCCTTTCTCATTAGCAGAAGTGAGACATCTTGGAGCACTTTTGCTCACAGAAGCCTTGAATATCAGCACAGTGTCCTGATACACTACGGATGAGTTGATTTCCAGAACAGGCTATGCTGTTTATTTCAAATCAGTCAGTTCCTGTGCAACTAACATTCAGCTCATCACTATATAACGCTCAGTTGTCTGTAACGGTAAAAGATATTTTGTGAATGCAGCTTCCAGCTCCTCAAAATGTCTCAGATGCAGTTCGATGTCTAGTTTGTTTTGTGTATATGTACACAGAAGATATTCTCTGCAAGCACTTACTCATTTAAGGACTGGAAAGATAACCTCATTAGTGTAACAAGCTACAAGAACAGAACTTGTTTGCAACCATGTCTTGCACTCCATATATAGTCCAAAGACAGGTATCACATACTTGCAAAATACACTTTTGTTCAAACTTACCTTTGAATGGTATTCTAAAGCATCCAGTTCACCTTGGTTGAACACGCACTTCCTTTTACGTTTCTGCAGAATGAGTAAATGGGGGGCGGGGGGGGAAATCCATATTACTCCATAATGAAAGAAAAAAAAACAAATAATCAAACATACCTGAATTATCAACTAACTCTTTTAAAGCAGAATAAACTTTCCATTTCTTTCTATCACAAGCATAACTCCAATAAGCAAAAATATTATCTCAAAATACCTAGGCTGCTGTAGGCATTCTCAAGGTACATAAGCTTAAAGCTGTGTTATGTTACTCATGGCACTGGGATCTGAAAGTACACAGCGCATGCCACAGTTCATGTTCATGCCTCCTTTGGGCCCATAGTAGAAGATACTTGTTCAGCTGCCAAATGCAGTTTACAAATAACAGGAGAAAATTAACTATGTCTTCACAATTACATTTGTTGGTTTAGATCTGCGACTCTTTTTTTTTTTTGGGGCATAAGGAACATCGCTGAACAACCTACGTATTGAAAGTAAATTCATACTGTCCTTCCCTCCTTGTTAATCTGCACAATCTTGACAGCTACCACAGTTTCATCTCAAGAGCCAGACCACAACCAATGTCGGAAGATTTTGTGAGCAACGCACTGCTTTTGAGTCACAGGATGCACGTTACTGACATAAGGAACACAAAGATATCCTCTTAAGTGCTTACATTTTCCATGCATCTTGAAATCTATTGTGGAAAAGCTCCTGCTCTCCTACATAACCTCAGGAAATTGAAACGTGCAAGACAATGTTAGTGTTCTATTATTTACATGGGGATTACTGTAATTTACTGTATTGCAGAGAACATACCTTCCTAGCACTGGTAACAGAATCTCCGATGCTGGTCTTGGTTCCTTCCTGGTGTTCCTCTCTGTTGCTGTTGGCCTTTACTTCACTGGGACTCACCTCAGGGCATCCTGGCCACAGCTGCTCCTCAGGAGCTGCAGCTATATGGGGCTCAGAAACATCAAAGAACTCCTCCCGAAACACATATCTCATCTTTGCTGGTTTACCATTTGTTTCTATCACATCTCGAGGACCAGGAATAGGACTATCTCTTGACGAGGAGGCGGCGGCAAAGGTAGAAGTAGCGTGACAATTTCCAGCAGACACGACAGAAGTATTGAGAGTGACATCACCAGGGTATGCAGAGTCGTCACAGATCTCATAACCACACTGGTTGATGAAAGAGAGATGATCCACAAGCCACCCTGCTGTCAGTCGATGTACCACCGACATCATAGCTCCACTTTTCAGGAAGCAAAATCAACTCCCTGAAACCATAGCTGGCAATGATACGCACTTCCTGGAGCAAACTCCTGTGGGAAACTTTTTAAGAGTTCACTTTTCAGAATTATGACTGTTTAATAAAGTATAACCTGTCTTCTGACAGACATCTCCCTGCGCACACAGAACACCCTGCAGGAGCTTTTGACTTCACCTGCTTCCCCCGTTATGACGTCTGCTTCATCACCATTTCACTTTTTTACCGGAAAAAAAAAAAAAAAAAATAAAATAAACTTCTGTAACTTCACACACTACAGGTTTATTTTAAGATGACTCTTAACAAGCCGGAAAGCAGCGCCACGACACGGCCATCAGGCGACCCGAGGCTTTCCGTGCCAGCGCTCCGCAGCAGCAACGCGCGGACAGGGGCGCCGCGGCACCACGCAGCAGCGGCAGGGCCCGGGGCTCGGGCTGTCCGCGGACACCGCCCCCGCGCCCGTCCCACCGCCGCTCGGCGGGAGGAGCAACCGAACGGCGCGGCACCCTCCTCCGCGCCGCGGCGGGCACCAGCCCCGCAAAGCCGGCGAAAAGCCGCCGCTGAGGCCCGTGCGCGGGGCTCGGCACGGCGGTTCCCAGCCGCAGGGATGGGGACGGAACCGCCCCCCGCCCCTCGTCCCTCGCTGCGGGCGGAGAGGAGCCGCGGGGCTCCCCGCGGGGCGGCAGCGCCTCACGCACTCACCTCCGCCCCTCCGCCCCTCGCCGGCGCCGCCATCTTGTCACGCGGCCACAACCTCTTCTCCCAAGAACTTCCGGGGGAATCGAGAGCTTTGCGGGCGAGGGGCCAAGCGAGCGGAAGTGACAACGCACCCCTGCTGCGGCGCGCTGCAGTGACGTCGGCGGCGGGCGGATTTGAAATTGAGAGGAAGGCAGGCGTTGGCGCTGCTAACGGTAATGGCCGGGCTACGGGGACGGGTCTCCTCCGCTGAGGGAGGCGGGCGGCGGCAGCAGCAGCCCTAGGGCTGGTGCCTGTGAGGCGGGGGGGAAGCAGCGCCGCCGCTGGCCGCGCGCCGGCGGGAAGCCGCGGCTGTGCGGGCGGCGGCGAGCGCCGGGGTGTCGGTCTCGGTCTGTAAACGCCGCCGGCTCCGCTGTTCGCCTTTGGGGCGGCTTAAGCGCGCGAGCGGAGGTGGTTGCGCCCCGCTGTGCCGCGCTCCTACCTGTTCGCTGCCGGCGTGTTAGCTCTGGCGAGCTCCGCTCTTAAACTAGTCGCTCGGTGTGTTTTGTGACCGTAGGCGACTCTGCGGCCGGTCCTTGGTAAAGTACTGGGAGAAGGCAGCTTCTTCCCCAAAGAAAACGAGCTCCTGAGATAAGCCGCACTGTGCAGTGGGCCTGGGCTAAACTTCTGTCAGGGTTTGCGGAGGCGGAAACTAGAAGTGTGATGGTGAAACACAATTTATATTGATAATGTGTGTTGGTAACGTTTGCAGTGAAGTTTTTTTTGGTTAGTTATAATTTAGTCATTTCAGCACATCCCACAAATAAAATAGATCCTCTGTGGAGGGCAATAGTTGGCATTTTTCACAGAGTTAGCTCGATTTACCTGAAAATCCCACTTAATACCACTGTGGGAACAGTTCAGCGCTTCCGGTTTGATTTACGTTTTATGTGTGTCGTCTGAAGACAGCCATAATGCCATCTCAGAATAGGCTTTCCAGTTATTGTGCTATGATACTGTGAGATCGTTTGCAAAAATCAATAAGCAGGCTCAGAATTAGTAGCTAAGGAGCGGATGGATGGTTGAAGTGCTAGGAGCAGTATTCATGTTAATGTGGCCTTCCTTCTAGCTAAATGGACTGAAAAACTTCTTAAGCCGTTTTGCTCTAGGAACCTGTAGGTTAGAAATGACCAGATAATAAAGAAAAGCAAAATAGTAGGTTTGGAACAAGCACTGGCACTTTCATCAATAAAATAGTTCATCTGAAAGGCTGTGGCGGCTGCTGTCTAGTTCTGGAGTCTGACATGTATCATTTTTTTTCTCTCTCTTTTCTGTTTTTTAAGAGAACCCAATATTTCTGGAACCTGTCTGTCACACTGATTGGTCCAAAATAGAGTTCTGCTTGCTTATCCTGACCCTTTAGAAAGTCATCGTGGTGTTTAAAAAAGAAAACACTCTTAGATCTTGGATTTTCCAATACTGACGTTGTGATTTACAGTTTAGTCACAATGAGACGAAGCTCAACTACTGCTGGCAGCAGTGGTCGGCAATCTCTGATGGCACTGAGAGTGCAGGACAACAACAAGATGGGTCTTCAAACACCTCAGATGTAAGTGTTCCTGATCATCTTGCTAAGAATAGGTGTACAAAACAAACTCTGAAGAGATATACTGTAGCGTGTTTGTGTGAGTAGACACTGAAAAACAAATGGGAGCAGCGAGAAGAAAACTCCCTGCAGCCGAAGATATTTGCACAAGTTCTGCAAAAAGCTTTCTTTAATCTATTTGTATACCCATGAGGCATTTCAAATTGTAACAGGTTTTTTTACATATTTCTTAGGAGGTGGCTGGGGGTGTGTGTGTATAAAATACACACTCATAAATCATCTTGCAGAAGTAGATTTGATAATGAACAAATAATGCATTAAAATCAGTTTACTTTTCTAAGACGCTGCTGTGCTGGAGATACTTAGGCTTATTTGCATGTGTTTCTAGCTTTCTTACATGAGAAAAAGACAAAATGGTAGAAATACTCACTTGAATCCTTCTCTTTGTCCCTCAGGAAGGACAGAGGTACGTTTGGGAAGCTGAGCATGAGCAAACCTACACCTGTAACTTCAGAAAGAAAAGTCAGCTTTTTTGGGAAGAGGTATTGGTATCTTTAGATCTCTGTACTGTAAATTAAAAAGTAACAGTGCCACATAATTTTGTAATTTTTCTCTCTTGACAGATTTTCATTATAGGGAATAATGTATCTGAAGCCAGCGGACCTTCAGGTCTGCCTTCCTCCACTCTTTGATCACTAAACAATAATGCTCTGGAGCAGGAATTGCTTTGAGAGCTCTTCTTCCTCTTGGGGAGGATATGCACTGCAGACCTTAGGAGCTCCTCAATGTGCTTGCCTATTTAAGGGAGAATGACATCTCCAGTACACTCTACCTTAGTTTCTTCTCTCTAAGATGCAAACCTTCCAAAATTCTATAATCTTTCAGCTTAGTTCATGGCTTTCTGTTTTCTCATGTCTTGCAGGTGTCTTCTTTTGTAGGACCTCACTGTTGCAGGGATCTATTCCTTTTAAATATTCCTTAAATATTTCAGTCTTTATTTTCGATCACCTACATAATTTTCTTTCTTCATCTTTGGGGTATTTTTCTGCTCTATAAAACTTCATTTCTTTCAATAAACCGAAGAAAATATTCATCTAGGATGCAGTAATCCCTCTTGTGTGTGCACATCACAGCTTCCAGCTTGATGTTGTTTTTCCAATCATCCTAGATGAAAAGAAACCTTCAGGCATCCCTTTGCATAACAAATGCAAAAGAAACAAAAAATAGCAATCGTAGTGACTTAAACATTGAGAGTTGTTCTTTACATATACTGTCACAAGAACTGCATTTATTTTTTGTTTTTAGGACTAGTGGGGCTGGAGGTTCACGCAACAGTCAGTATGGTGTATTTGGTACAGAAAAGATCAAGGATCCCAGGCCGCTTCATGACAAGGCATTCATCCAACAATGTATCAAGCAGCTTTGTGAGGTAACTTATTAACTTGTTCTAAACATTTGTTATTACTATCAAAATATTTATTTTTCGTGATTTCAACTTTAGATTTTATTTAGTGACTAATATGTCATGTCTCTTTTTCTCAGTTTCTTGTTGAGAATGGTTACGCCCATAATGTTTCCATGAAATCGCTGCAGTCTCCATCGGTTAAGGACTTTTTAAAAATCTTCACTTTCATCTATGGATTTCTCTGCCCTTCTTATGAACTGCCTGACTCAAAATTTGAAGAGGAAATTCCCAGAGTGTTTAAAGAGCTTGGGTAAGAGCATTATTGTTAGTCTGTTGTGCTAAATAGATATAACATAGCTACAAATTTAAAAGCCAAGAATTCTGCAGGATATCTGGGGAGAATGGACAGGCTGCTTTATTCAGATGATACTCTGAAACTACAATGTTGTGATTATTTCGTTTCACTTTTGTTTAGCTCTAAGTTTACTCTCTGATTCTCAGACTCTACATTTTATATTTGAATTTGCAGAACTATAGGCTCTTGGAAGCATGCTTTGTAATGTAAAATTCAATAATCTTTATTTGTATTAAACTGTGAAAGACACAATTTTTTTTTTACAGACTCTTCTGGTTCATTCTGTTAAAATACAGGAACTAAAAAACAATTTCAGAATGTTGGATCTGGTTCATTTAGTTAAAAATACTTTTTCCTGTAATTTCTGTCATTCTGTTTTCAAAGCAGAGGGTAGAAATAACCAAAATGACCGCTGAGTTGAAAAAAACGCGAAGTAGCTGAGTGTTTTATTTCTGATTTTGTTCAGTAATTGTTTGGAATCATTAATGCATGAGCTCTTTCCAAGAAAGAAAATCATCTGCCTGTTGGTAACAGTGAATTTTCAGTCTCATTAAAAAAAAAAGTGAAGTGTATTTTACTTTTGTAGATTTCAGCCCATGATGGTGTCAAAGCACCAGGGCTCCTTAGATGTAGGTATAAGTCTGTTCTGTTCACTTCTCAGTATTTTAATGAAGGTTTGTTTTAACCTATAAGTTCTGAAACTGCTGACCTAGCTGAAATGTTGAAAAGGAAGTTGCTTTCAAGAGGCTTTACTCTGCTGCACCAAGAGTGTAATCCTGGTTAAAAAGACTTATTTTGAGACCTCCATTTAAATTGTTTTTTGAGAGTTAGAAAATGGACCTGCATAATTCATTTTAACCAATTCTCAGGCTGAATGGCTCATGAGCGCTTATTTAGAACTGTCAGTTTATCAGTAGCTTCTTATCCTGTGTTCCTAAAATAACTTCGGGCAGCTGTCAGTCTAAAGATGGAATAAAACCTGTGCTTCTGTGCTTCTTGATTCGTAGAAGATTTTGAGTGTGTGTCTGTAATTAGCAGTATAGTCTTTGTGTGTTCCATATATATAGGTAATATCAATACTTTGATATGCAGCTGTTCTGAAATTCTTTTCTGTAATTGCATGACATTAAACTGATTGTCAGCTGCTTTTCCGTTTTCAAAGTGTATTTGACCTAAGAAGCAAGAATCTTGCCCTCTAAGAACACGACCAGTATCGGTTTGGTTTTGTATGTTAGGAAATCCTTCAGACTTGCACACCTGGTTTGGAAGTCTAAACATCATCCATTAGACTATTGCTCCCTCTGTGTTTGTTGTCTTTCCTTTGAGATCTCTGTCTCATCATTAATCACCTTGTGCTTACAGGGCACCCGCTCTTTTTTCCTTAGTGCTGCAGTGCTCATCTCTCCTGCCACAGTAGCTTCAGAAGGAGAAAGAGATCTGACTGCTACCAAGACCAAGGCAACATATTAAGCTGAATAGGAAGGGGCTAAGGAGTGTATGAAGGAATATTTTACACTTTTTTTGTATGAGGCCTTAATTGTTCCTAATCTTTGGATATGCAAAAAAAAAGTCCGTTCTTCAATCATTTTTTCAATAGCTAGCTGGTCAAGGGAGGTGATTGTCCTGCTCTACACTGCACTTGTGTGGCCTTACCTCGAGTGCTGTGTGCAATTTTGGGCACCTCAATATAAGGACATCAGATGATTAGCGTGTGTCCAGAGGAGCGCGATCAAGATGGTGAAATACCTCAAGGGCAAGAATTATGAGGAGTGACTGAGGTCAATGGGTTTGTTCAACTTAGAGAAGAAAAGGCTGAGGCGTGATCTCATCACAGTTTACAACTTCCTCAAGGGAGGCTGTGGAAGGGGAGGTGCTGGTCTCCTCTTTCTGGTGACCAGCAGTAGGACATGAGGAAATGAAATGAAGTTCATCAGGGTAAATTCAGACTGGACATTAGAAAAAGGTTTTTCACTGAGAGGGTGGTCAGTCACTGGAACGGGGTCTCCAGGGAAGTGGTCATGGCACCAAGCCAGTCAGAGTTCAAGGAGTGTCTGGACAATTCTTAGTCATATGATTTAGTTTTAAGTAGTCCTGCGAGGAACAGGGATTTGGACTCAATGATCCCTATGGATCCTTTCTAACTTGAGATATTCTGTGATTCTATGAATCACAAAATGAGAAACCCATGATAATATAATAAGATATTGCTGTAAGAACTCAGTTTATCTCCTTTTGATGTACAGTATAAAGTACCATTGAGTTTGTTCTTCCTTTGCCATGATCAACATGTAAAAATGTGCTGGTTTTTTTTTTTTTTTCCACCACTGTTTGCCACAGGTATTAAAAATGTATTTTCTTTTTCCTTGAAGGTACCCCTTTCCTTTGTCCAAAAGCTCCATGTACACAGTTGGAGCACCTCACACGTGGCCTCAGATCGTGACAGCTTTGGTTTGGTTAATTGATTGTGTCAAGGTAGACATCATCTTTAAGCCAAATATTTTCACTTTTCAGGCTGGAGTATTTGTTTCAATACAAATCTCTTAAATGCTTTCTAAAAATATTTGTTTGACATTTCTGTAAAAAAATTTAAAAATAATAAAGAAGTAGGTATTCCTACCTGCCATCTGGGAGCTAGCCCTTAGCCTTACTTTTAAACTGAGTTTTTAATGTTATATTATGATAATATTTTATCTAACTGTGTGCACTGGATAAATTTGTGTATGAGAAAGAGGAGGAGGGGGCAAATGACGATGGAAAAACATGAAAAGTTAATGGGTATAATCATGTATCTTCAGTGCAGATCTTCTTGTGAACATTTGCCATCTTCTCCTAAATTTGAAGTCTACAGATGGAATTTTCAATAGCAATTATTCAAGTGTCCTGTGATTGTTGTATGAAGTGGGGGAGGTTTGTGTTTGTTTTTTTTAATAGTGGTAACTCTGCCACCAGCTCAGATCTGAGCAAAATTTGGAATCTGTGGCAGAAGTTCACCACTGCTGAATTGGGCACACGGGAAAATCTCATCCTTTATGCTGAAATGGCACATTTGGCTTAACAAGGCAATTTAGCAGTGTTGAATGTCCAGTTAGTGCCTCTTCATCTGTGCTTTTAGTCAACTAAACACAGGCTCTTTACCCTGATGTGATTGGTCAGTTCTGAAGTAGAACCATTACACCCTGCTTGCTGAAATCCTAATCCAATGTTACTCTGCTGCTTGTAATGAACATGAAACTAATTTGAAAACTAATGAGGATCTTCACACTTGCTCTTTGTATGTTCACCTGTGCCTTTCAGTTGTACGCTGCCATGAGGGAAAATGCACCATCGTTTGATGATGGACAGAGCTGGGGAGCAGAGACAGATGATGGAATTGTACATAATAAGGTACCACAAAAAGTAAATAATTATCAGAATTGTTCAACTGAATTTTGCTATATGCTATAACAACGTGGTTTAAATATATGACTCACAAATTTTAACTGTATATATTCTGTTAGAGAACTTTGTGAATATAAAAACTGGGAAGTATAGTAGCATTATATGAAAAGCTTCATCATCTAGTTTCCTGAGCAGGTGTCATGGCCAGTCTATTGGTAAAGACTGGGTATTAAACTAAAATGCCTTGTTCTCTGAGTTACTACTGATTCTGTTCTCCTTTGTGGAGAAAGGGAGTCGTTATGCTGTTTGTTTATTGTTTTAGTAGGGTCTCAGGTATATTTCTCTTCAGCACAGGAGTCTTCTAGGGTTGACAGCAGTACAGTGTAAATGCAGTGACTTAATTATACATGTGGTGGCTCCTGCCATTATCTACTCAGTTTACCATTTAAAAATTGTTGTAATGTTTAATTTCCTGGCCACAGAATAGGGTGGCAATGTAATTCAGGCACTTAAAAATCCAGCAGTTTGCTTTCTTTCTAATTTATCGTAGATTATTAGTACTATTCAGATTTAACTCAGTGTTAACTCACAGCAGATATTTTGAAGGGGTTGTATGGTGTGCCAGAAAATTTAATTTAAGAATCGCAAAATACCAAATTAAATCAGAATTTTGACCTATCTGGATATTTTACAACCTGACAGTTGACAAGTAAAAATGCTTTTAAACTAAATGTGTGCTTCTACACTGATACATATGCATATACATTGAAACAAAATTTACAATGCTGGTGTAATTGCTTCTGAAAGATTGGTAACTTAAAGTCTCCAGTAAATTCTTTTTGGGTAACCTTTCTTTAGATCAGTTCTCTGCACATCTGAAGTGTAGTGGTCGTGTTTACTGAAGAGATCTGTTAAACAGACCTACAGTTTCCATGAATTAGTCTGAGTGCATCATATGCTTAAAGATAATGAATTCTTAAATATTGTATCTGCTGTCTTTGTTAGGTATCCCAGAAAAATGTATCAAGTATTTCCAGACCTTTCTTAATGTGATTTCTAGATGCCTTCTCCTGCCTGGATATAATCTGTTGACATTCTATGTTTAAAGGGAGGGAAAAAAAGTTGTTTTTTACAGAAGGGTGGTCAAACCAGTGGAAGATATTTTTGGTGTCTGTTTAATTCCATTGATTGAGTAGATTTAGACTATCTGGATATTTTACAGCCCTTTGAATCATTGAAATGAAAGCTTTTTAAATTGTTTTCAGCTTTTCATGGACTACTCTGTGAAGTGCTATGAGCAGTTCATGAAAGGGAGAGATACTTTTGAAGAACTGGATGCAGAAGTGCAGTCAAAATTAAGTAAGCTTTCATGTTTTAATGAAGTATTTAATTGTTACTGGTTTCTTTTCTCCTAGCATCAGTTTTGCTCAGTTTACAAGTGAAAGTGATCTGAGGTAAGGGAACCTGAAATTCCCAATTATCTCTCAGTTACTTTGACTTAATTCCCTTCTTTTTATGCATTGTTACTAGTACAGCCAGATGGGTCATGCTCTGCTGTCAGCTGTACCTGTGTAACCCTATTGTTTTTTAATGGCTTTGTGACAGAAAAGCAGTATACAGTTCTTCAGATGCGAATTCCAGCTATGCAAATGACTCTTGTTTGTCTGACAAAGTTAAGAATTAAAAAAAGGAAAATATTACCAGAGGATGAGCACATCTGATAAGTAAGAAAGCTCAGCTACTAAAAGCTCTGAAAACAGTCTGCAGGAGTTCCAAACTCTGTTGTGAAGGTTCCCGTACATGATTCAGCGTGCATCTGTGTTTGTCTTCGGGCAGACAGAAAGTTATTAATTTTTTTGACTCATTCATTTTGTCACCTACAGAAATACAAACAGCATATGACAACAAGGAAGAAAAACAATTTTCACTTTCTGTGCCCTCCTATGAAAAGTCAGACTAACGACAGTTCTGTTGCAAGCAGGAGCCATCAATTGGAGAGGAAACAAACATAAGCTACCAGACTGTTACTAGATATTAGTAGGAAAAAGTAATCATGCCATTGTTTGGCAAAGACTGAGGGAAGTAAGGGAAAACATGTCTCAAGAGGCAAGCTGGAACAGATGAGTCTTAGAACAACCACTATCCTATAGCTTGAGCTGTTTGAGAGTTTGGAAACTCTGACCTCACAGGAGTGATTTTGAGCTCTTTTATGACATAAGGACTGAAAAACTCTTTTTCTTTTTTCTTGTTTGTTTTGGGTTTTTTGCCTATTTGCTTTGTAATGAAACTGGGTTTTTTGATGGGTTTGGTTGTTTTTTAGGTTGTTTGGGGTTTTTTTTAGTTTAAAATATTTGTCCAGATAATGGGTATCTACTGTGCTGAAACTAAAACACAGATATTCAGATAAAGTGATGATATTCAGTGAGATTAATTTGTAACACCTTCCCTTTTTTTACCCCCCGCCCCAGAGGATTTATTTAATATAGATGAATTCCAGATAGAAGGTTTAGCAGCTGACAACAAAAGACTTCAGGAAGAGATTGCAAGACTAGAAAAAGAAAAGGAAAGCGAGCCGGTTAGTAAATTGTGTCTACGCTTGTTTATATGGTGGAGTTGAATTTTCTATTATGGACCATTATTGCCATTAGTAAACAAAGATACTGATGATGCATTACAACAAATGGAAAATTTTCAGTGCTCTATGAGATTTTAATGAGGCCAGGTTATAACAGGCTCTATACCATTATAGTACAAGGCATTTACTGTGGAGTCTTCAGTCACTATTTGTTTGATATTGTGCAGATATTTTCAGGTAATAAGACCTTGCATTGGCTAAAATATTAATAAAATACTTGAACAATTTTTTTTTTTCCCCTAAACTTCAGCATTATCTTTTCCAAAGGTGTTGGTATGAGAACTTCTTAGGGGATGGGAGCATGAAACTCAGTGGTAACAATATATTTTAGGGAAAATATTTTGTTTGAAAAGATGGATTCTGCTTTTAATACATCACGAGTTTAAAAATGGTTTAGTGGCTGTGCAGCTGACAATTTGAGACTCCTGCCTACTGTGCAAAATGTGCTGCTTGTATTCCCAGCTTTCCTTGCCCTTAGTTTTATCTGCCCTTTGTGCATTATTATATTTAAGTTGTGAATTACCTGTAGTAAAACTTTCTTAATGCAATGCCTAATGCAAATCAAAGACTAAATGCTGAAATGCAAAAATTCATGTACAAACCATCTTTTCAGCCTTTTTTGTTATTGCTTTAAAGATGCTTAACTTGATTCAGCTGTCACAGAGATAAAAATTTATTAATGTTCTTTATATTTATGCTATTGAAGTTGACCAATTACTCCATTGTCTTGTCTGGAAAGTAAGATCATTATTTTAGATTAATATAATAGTGGTTGTTCTTTCCATCCATTTACTAGGATCGTAGAGTATCACTACGAAACCTGAAATCATCTCTTCAAGCAGATGTCCAGAAATACCAGGCTTATTTGACTAACCTGGAATCTCATGTAGCCATCCTTGATCAAAAAATGGAAGGTGTTAATGAGGAAGTTCAGACAGCAGGTAAGGCAGCCTTGGTTACAAATGGAATAGTGAAGCTAGAAATAGGTTTAAAATAATTGTTATTCTCAGCTTCAGGATAGAGCGAGATACTTAGTGTATGATGATGCAACAAAGAAACTTTCCAAAATGGATTACTAATGAAGGGATTTTTTGGCTGATAGCTGTTTGCACACTAGGATAATGAAATACAGATAGTGTTTACTCATAAAAATACAGAGAGATTAGCTTTAACTATATAGGCTGGTATTTTACATCCATTTCACAACTGTTTTGTGAACTTAGAAATGGAAGTAGAAGCAATGAAGCAGGAGAATGCCCGGCTCCAGCACATCTTTGATAACCAAAAGTACTCAGTTGCGGACATTGAGAGAATAAATCATGAGAGAAACGAGTTGCAGCAAACCATTAACAAGCTGACTAAGGAAGTGGAAGCAGAAGAACATCAGCTGTGGAATGAAGAGCTAAAATATGCTAGGAATAAAGAGGCGGTATGTGAAAACCCTACTACACTGAGAGGTGGCTATCAGTTTTCATCATGCAAGCTTAAACTTGGGACTTGGACCATGCCTAACTTCGTTCCTAAAAAATCTAATGACAGCGTAGATGTGTCTTAACAGGCTAAAGTGACAAGAATGGCTTCTGTTTACAATCTCTCTGAAAAATGTTTCTTTTTTTTCTTTTTTGCCCCTTTTCCGTTTTGAGCACAATGGAAATGTATTCTTTTCTTTTTTTTTCTGCATCATAAGGGATGTAGCTGGACTATACACCTCTGTCAGCTCTCACTGTTTTGGCATCAAGCGCTTTGATAGCATTAGCTTGAAATAACCCAAGCGATTTCAGGCTAACGTTAAGATTTCATAGCAAGGAAGTAATGCAGAACTAGTGCTTTGAATCAATATCTCTGCATGCACTTAGGGCCAAATTGATCCCTTATGTGGAAGTTCTAATAGCTTTTAAGGATCAAATTTAATTCCCTCAAACAGGCTGAAGATGTGGTCCTATAAGTGGTGGGATTTAAAAGCTTCTGCTTTCCTACACAGAGAATTGAAAAAAAAAAAGTTTCAAATATGTTTTGCATTTGGCAGGGTTATGCTTTCTCAAGCACTTGGTATTAAATTCCTCATACTGTGCAAGTATGAAGCACATAAAACTGGAAAAATTGCTTGTTGTCTGGTGTTTGCATATAAATGGCACTTTTTAATCAGAACATAGAGCATTTAATAAGCTTTGTCTAGAGGTATGCTCAACTTAAAGTTTATTTTTAGGATGTGTGGCTATGTGGCATTTCTCGTCAAAACCAGTGAGAGAAGGCATATCAGTATGATGACTGATCATTGTTATAGTTATTTGTATTATTTCTAAGCACGTCTTTCCTTCCCTATCAACTAATCCTCAAAAACGTGAGGCAGGTGACGACGTGGCAGATGAGTAGGGAAAACCACAGGTGAAACCATTCAGTCTCACCCGTACACACTGAGAAATCTTGCAGAGTGAACTCTGAAAGAATCATAAAACAGCCCTTAATCCAAGCAATGCAAACTCTGCTGGACTGTCAGTACATGCAGCTCTTGCATACTGTGGCAGGAAGGACTTGGAATCATGTTTGTACAGAGCCAACTCAGAAATCTGCTTCAAGTACTATATAAATACTTTTTGCAAAGCTTTTTACTTTTATTTCTTTTATGATTTTTGCCCTTTTCTCCTCTGAACAGATTGAAATGCAACTGGCAGAGTATCATAAACTGGCTCGAAAGCTGAAATTAATTCCAGTGAGTGCTGAGAACTCCAAAGGCCACGACTTTGAGATTCAGTTTAATCCTGAGGCAGGGCCAAATTGCCTAGTCAAATACAGAACTCAGATCAAGGTAAGTAGAGTCAACACTGAATGTTTCCGTTACCACTCTCAAAAAAAGCGTGTTTCTCTGAAAATGTCAGAAAGGTCTTTCTTAACCTCTCCATGAAACTTCATGGAAAAGTTTGTGATGTATTGCCATAATTACATTATAGTACAGGAAGGAAATTTGATATTGGAGGGTACAGCAGCCTAAATAAAAACAGGAGAGGGAAAATATGTACTGGGATACATCTTAGTTCAAACTCACAAATTGCATTAGCCAGATCTTCTTGTATGTGTATTACAGGCTCCTCTTATGGAAATCATAAACCAGACTGAGGAAGAAATCAGAAAAGCTACTCAACGGAAAATGACTTTGGAAGATACTTTGGAACAGGTGTGTTAATAAAGATCAGGACTAAGATACCATAATGTTATCTGTTGGTCTCATTTACCTTTTGCACAGGTGAAGCGTGGTATGTTGGGTTGCTTTTTGGTTGGGTGTAGGTTTTTCATTTCGGTTGGTTTTGTTGGGGTTTGTTGTTGAGTCAAGGAGGGTTTGGGAGAGGGGGAGGAAAGCTGGTAGAAGATTGCTTTAATTATGATGGAACCTAAAAGGTTTTGTGAAAATTAGGGTCTCCTTCTGTTGGTTGAAATAATGTGTATTCCCTGCAGTGAAGATTATGCAGCTTACGTATATTTGACCATAAACATTGGAAAGATTTATTTTTAATAAGTCACCCATTCTGGTCTGTTATGTGGCTTAACATCACTGACAATGTGTCATCAGGAAGATTTTTAGAAATACTGGATTCAGGATGGATTGGAAGAAGGAGACTTTTACTTCCCAGATCTTCTTCCCTCAACCTCAGTTTTTATTGCTGAGCGTGTCAGTGTATGGTATGGAATATCCTTTTGGCCAATTTTGGTCAGCTGTCCCAGTTCCGCACCTTCCCATCCTCTTGCCCACTCCTTCCCTCTTCACTGAGAGACCCTAGGAGGGAGGGAAAGCCTTGATGCTCTGCAAGTGCTATTCAGCAATAGCCAAAACATTGGTGTGTTACCAACATTTTGTTAGCCACTTATCCAAAACAAAGCACCATACAGGCTGCTATGAAGAAAGTTAATGTCATCCCACCCTGACCCAGTTTAAATATTTCTGGGCTGCCACATGTTGTTTGTGATGGCATGGATTTACATGTTGGAATTCTTTTTGAATTAGATTTTCTTAGTCATGTTTTCCTTCTAGGTGAATGTAATGGTAGTGGACAAGAAAAGCAGTGTGAAAATGCTGAAAGAAGAAGCCGAAAAGCTGGATGATCTTTATCACCAGAAGCTTAAGGTAGAACTTCTTATAAGGTTGATGACAATTTTTCGCTAATGATATCCTTATCCTTAATCCTTGTATTTATACGTAAGTGTTTGATTTGGATTTTTGTTTGTTTGGACCTCTGCCCTTGCCTCCCTCTATTCCTCTTGCAGGATTCTCTTCCTTTTCAGAAATATTTGAGTGCTATCTTAAGTGAGTCAGTTTTCACTTTCTCATCATAGAATTTGGCATCATGCTTGGGCAGATCCTGCATATCATAAGCTACTACATCCAGTAATAAAAGCAGCAGCAATCATCTCCTGACCTCAGGATGCCTCAAAGCATGTGCTTGAAGGAGATTTTGAGAGTTAACAGTATCTGTCTTGTTTAATCAGTTTGTATATAATAAATACAGTTTTTAGCAAGTATGTTTCATCACATTAAAAATTAAGGAAAACATTATTTCACTTAAAGCACATTAAATGTTTTAATAATACAAAATTGTTGCTTTCTTTGCTTTCTTTGTTTTTCTTCCCCAGTGGGGGAGTAGTCCCTATCCTTTTCCTCACTTCCAGTTCAGCAACAAAACATAGCCCCTTCAGTTAACAGCGAGGGGGCTGCTTCAGTACCTCCCAGCTTCTCTAACAGCATAGCTTTGGTGCCCAGGAGAAAAATGCTTTTTGAACAAAACTAGTGTTTAACATACCTGCTCTTTCAAATCCAAACTCCTGCACTATAACCACAAAACAGGGTTATTTCATTGCTAATATCTGCTTAGGTGGCTGAAGACAATTCATTTAGTTCCAAACACCTGAAATTTAGCTGTTGATCTATGCTGTTGCATATGCTTTTATCTTAAGATGAGCTCATAAAATACTTAGTTGCAACTGGGTGGTTATAGTAAGATGTAGTCCTGTAATTCCTTGTGTAACTTGTAAAATGCTATCCATAAGACTTCAGTATTAAAATTATTTTTGAAGGATGACATTTTAGTAATTTACCCGAATTGCATGCTTTGTTAATGGTGGAATTTAGTTTGGTTTTGTGCATTTAATTGTGCTAAGTATAGCGTCAACAGTGTCATTCTTCTTGGAGAGATGATTATTACATTTTGTGTTCATCTTTCAGACACAGAAGGAAAAGCAATATTTTTACTCAAACGTGATTTTATTTTTTTAGCCTAGAAACTGTTGTTCATGATGTTCCATTTCTAAGCTATTTAAAGTATGAAAATAACAGGTTTTGATATTAACTTTGAAGGGAAAATTGCTGCAACACAGACCTCGAAATACGGTTAAAGAAATAAAGGGAATGTTAGGTTGGTTTTGGGTGGAAGACGATACAGAAAATACCTGAAACTTTAGGTTTGGGGGAATGTCCTTGGGATTTTTCTAGTTCTGAGTTTGGAGTTACTTGTGTGAATTCTGCGTTTAAATATCAGGATGTAATCAGGTAATATAAAGGAGAAAAAAAATCCTAATTATTCCTGAGTTATGCAGGTGTTGTTTTTCCTCTTTTCTTATGTTTACAGGAGGCAGAAGAGGAAGAGCAAAAATGTGCAAATGAACTAGAATTGCTAGAGAAGCACAAACAATTACTTGAGAGTGGTGTCAATGAAGGTCTCAGTGAAGCCACAAATGAATTGCATGATCTTCAACGACAGTAAGGCCCATAATTTAAAGTTATTTGTGTAGTTTATTTTGGGTTTTATGTGTTTTAAAGACAAAGACATTTTCTTGAATCCTAACGTAAAATTCTTTGATGAGCAGGTATCCATCTCAGTATATTAATTTCACAAATTCACAATTGAAAGATGTTTCTCCTTGACGCTTAATGTTTTGCTAGAATTTTGTCTGCTCTATCAGAACTCCTGATTTCCATGTAATTTTTTTCATGTATATGGTGGTAATAAGGAAATCAGTTTGTTTCCAAACTTATGTGAAAACTACGTTTTACAGCCTAAAGTCTGCAAAGACTATTCTGACTCTAAGGTTCTTTGTTTCTTACCGGTTAGCACAATATGGTCCTTTTTCTTTGAAATTGAGTCTTAATATACAAATCTAACTTGGTTCAAATTAATGCTAGTAAAAAAAATTATCACTAAACACAATGATATGTCAGACTTGGTGAAGTGATTGTTTTAGACATCAGGAACTTCGTAATTATGGATGTGACTTTCTGAGTGTCCTTACTTCTTAGATATCAAGTTGTTATGCAAACAACAACAGAAGAGAGCAGAAAAGCTGGTGATAACTTGAATCGTCTTTTAGAAGTGATTGCTACTCATGTAGTATCTATAGAGGTAAGCTAAAATTAGATATTCAGAATTAAATCTTTCTAGAGACATTTGCAACTGCAGCTAAGCATATGGAAATTAGAACTTAATCTTTCTAGTAAAGTATCACTGAGTCCATGGATTCTAGTTAAATATATTTGTTGAGAAAACCTTTGGTATAAATAGCGAGAATTAATCATTGAATTTCAGAAATAACACCTCGTCAGGTTTAATCTCCTTCTGATAGACATCTTTCAGAGAAGTGTTTAACTGAAATCGCTTGAACTGTGCAATGACTGCTTAAAATGCTGTAGCAGAACCAGTACAATAGAGGCCATGATAGTTCTAATAAACTTTCTGTAACTCTTTTCTAGAAATATCTGGATGAACAGAATGCAAAAATTGACAGAGACTATGAAGAATTCATGTCTGAAGATCTATTGTCAACCTTGTCCAAAATTCTAGACAGTTATAAAAAGAAGGCTGAAAGTCTGTAATTACCAAAAAGGCGAAGATGAAAATTTTGCATTTCTGAAGCTCTGGTATGGTGCCTTCTGAAAGGATGGGTACTTCCTGTGTTTAGTAGTGAAACTGGCTTTAAGCGTAAGGAAATGTTTATGAACTTCCTTTGTTTTATTGACACAAACAGATGAAAAAATTAAACTATACTTGCCTTTTCTTAAAAAAGACTTCGCTTGCTCTTCCTCCTTCCAATACATTACACATTATTACAAACATCTGTGACAAGACAACTGCGGAACAACTTAATTTCATTTTTTCTTTATAATCAAATCATTTGTGCTCTTCTAGGAACATTAGTAAGACAAGAGTACAGTTAACCTGTTAACAAGCCGGGCTGGACTTAAAGATAGAACTGCAAGTGACAGCACAAATGCAGAGGATACCAACAACTTGAAAATACTGCTACTTAAAAATAACTAGTGTTTTTTGTAAACTTGTAAGATTGCTAACTGAGAAAAGAGTTACACTTTCCTTTCTGGAGTATAGTTTGTGCATTTTGTAATATACGCGTGTATTTAGCGCATATGCATGATAGTGCACATCCTTCCCCAAGCCTGCCTTTTAGTAGCAACACCAAATGTAAATGTCTGTCTCCTGCTTGTTCAGTTACGTATGAAACTGCCCAGAGACCTCTCTTACATGAGTAATGTGGGGAGAGGTTAATAAAAACCTCTTTTCAACAGATCAGTAGTAGTTATACAGTGGTCTTGTAAATAGTCTAGGAAAAGATATATAGTCAGTTTGAAAACAAAGTTCTGTCTCTAACTGCTTATAGTCCCAGATGAAACCTCACTGTACTACTTAAATATGTATACTAGAGAGAGCTCTAAGTAGGACAACATATGAATTCCAGCAATATAGCTAATCAGTTGTAGATTTGGCTAATGTTGGATACATCAAAATGGTCTGAAATGAGTCTGCATTCTTCTTGTTAGAGATGAGTAGCACAGACTCTATTTGATTTTTCTTCTTCAAGAAAGTAGCATTCAAATTAGTCTATGGGGAGCTCCAGTCTAAATACATTGAAGAAAATGTAACCCCATCTCTTGAACATGTGCTTCCCTTTGTTCAGTGCTATGTGGAAGTAGTATCTACTCTGTATATATCTTTGTGTTTGGGGGAAAAAAAAAAAAATAATCAGCATTTATGTCTTGGATAGTTTGGCTTATGATGGTATTTCTTCATAAAAGTATTCAAGTATTGGAGTGTTCTTAACAGTTCAGTGATAAATATCACTGATTCAAATATACAGTGAAGAAACCAACTTTGCAATCAGTTCAAAAGCTTTTAGCAGCTGATGGCTAAATTAAGTTGCTCCTTAATTCTATGATTAGACACAATATTCGAATGAAACACAGATCCCTAGGATATACAACAAAACCTAAGTTAGCCCATCTGAACACAGACTGCAAATAAAAACTGAATTGTCTTTAATTCTAGGCTGCTTTTGCAGAGCATATATAAAATTCAGTTGTCCTTGACGTAGTGTGTGAATCTTCTGGCTCTAGTATGAGTGTTTTGTTTCAGATATTGTGATAATGATGGCATTATTTAAGCTTCTAACTTTCTGTTATTTTGTTACACTGCAGAAGTTTAATTTGACAGCTATAAAAGGTTTATGACAGGTGGGTAGTGTTTCTGCTTTCTTTTGTTGTCCTCTTTCACTTTACATTTACAAACTCTTTTTTTCTGTAACAGCCTAATCCTTATCAAATCATGTTCCTTTAAAATATGGGCTTATTTAGGGACTATACTTTCTCTTTGCTGCCTGATACCTGTTTACGTCCGCTTCTAAACTGACTGTTCTTGTGTTTATTAGTATCTGCAGGTTCTTTGTTCTGTGGAGTAGGCAGTTGACTGAATAAATGAAAGCAAAATAAATGTAATTTCCAAGGGCTGATACTAACCCAATGGTAATGGGTTAAAGAATCAAGCTCACAACGACCTTCCTTCATGTACTGTCAAATGCAATATTCTGAGCTTAAAGTAGTCAGAGTAATAAAAAGTCCAGATTTGTAATGCTGGCAAGATGTTTTTTTCATTGGGCTGAACTATGGGTCTGTATCTCAGTTAAACCAAACTGACTTCAGAGCCAGATGAGGCCTTGACCTAGGTTCTCTATAATACTATGGGGATTTTTACGTCTGAATATAACATAGTAAACACTGGCCAACGTTAACCTAGGTAATATGTCTTCACGTTTTAAAATAGAGGGAATTTTTCGATTCTTCATGAACATGGCTCCTGTGTGATATTCGAAGACAAGTAGTCAGTTATTTTTTATTTGTATTCTGGAATGTGGCTTTTAAATTTAGACAATAAACGCTAGAACATTAGTGCTCTTGATTTTGGTTTTGTTTCCTTTTTTAACAGAAGGTAAAGTCTTAATCAGAATGTAGCATTGGCACCTGCACATTTCAGGAGTATGAGTTGTTTGTAAATTTTTTGGCTTTGGTATGGATACAGTTCCCTCATTTGTTGCTAGTGTATCTTTTGTACAGTTTACTTAATATGCCCTAAGTTTATGTATTTTTAAACTCAATAAAATTTCTTAAACCTGTTTCTCTAAAGGATATATTCTTACTGCACCTATAGAAACATGACATAAACACAACTAATTTGATTTTCCTGGAGGAACTAAGTAATTAATGATTCTCCTAGCAGCAGATAATAATTCCCTGACTATCCTTGCTGTTAAACATGCACTGTGTAGAGGAAAAATAAATATAGAAATATCTGTTTCCTAGAAATTACAAAGGAATAAAAATTGCCTTAATCTTTTTAAAAACAGATGACTTAAAATTCTAAGGAACAGAGGTCAAAGCTACTTTGACAACTGATTGATGCGCATAGGTATCCCTTTGGCTTTAATCTTCCCAACCAACCTTTTGCTATCTTAAGCATTAAAGGACTATTTCCTTTACATGACCACTCTTCCATCTGATTATTTTTTTTCTTAACCTAGTTACAAAAGAATAACACTTGATGCTGTAGAAGCATGGTAGAACCCTGTGTATAGCTTTGTTCTATTCCATGGAGTATTATTTTTTCAAATGTTATTGTCCAAAACTTGCATCCCTGCCAAGAAATGGGTTGTTCTTTTTGGCATCCTTCTTGAGTGAGTCATATGAACCCGATAAAGCTTTTTGCAGTGTCCATTCAGCTGATGTGTGTGAGGCTACTCAGACACTTATCATTGGTTTTGCCAATGTACAGTACTGCATGTCTATGCAGGTCTTCAGTTCCAAGCTGGAAAACACTTTGTTGTTCTCTGTTGGTTATGTAATACTTCTAATATTTTGTGTACTTTGGCCTTTAATGGCAGTTCTCATCCCTGCTCCACCTTTTGTGATAGAATTGAAAAACCACATATAGATTTTTATCTTCTTATTTCTGGAAAGAGAACAAAAGAAGAAAAGGACAACAGCTGAAGACATTCATTTTTTTTCAATAAGAACAGGGGAAACTCCTCAGAGCAATGCTCTACAGTAAAAATGAAGTTCATGGTCTTTCATGTCAAGTGACTATGCAAAGCAATGGAGATTTCGTGGATGAGGGTACTGACTACTACTTGCCCATGTTTACTCTAGAGATTATTTGGTATGAAAGTATTCTGAGCACTGCAAAGAGTCTGAAGAAACTACGTATGTTTCCACTCCTCTCTGGGGAGCACTGTTTTGCTTTAATACTGGAAGCCTTAATGTCTTCTTTTGAGACAGTTAACCTTCCTCTTCTGGCAGTAGTATAGAACAGGAAATTGACCTATTTTTTCAGCACTTGCTCTCTCCAGATTTTTGGCTGTGAAAGGGTCCTGGCGTGATCAAATTATGTATTGTTGAGGTCCTTTTCCTTGAAAAGATCTCCACCATATAGGTCTATTGTGTCTTCTTTGGAGTTTCACATCTTAGGCGCATGTCGAAAGTTTTTATGGTACCCATTCCTTTTTAAGGAATTTTTATGGTATCCATTCCTTTTTAAGGAATGGAAGGAGCACAGAACACTCATACAGCCCTCAGTGTTCTCACTGCATGAGGGACTATTGATGCCTTAACTAACGTTACATTATAGGCAAGTGTAACTGACATCTTCAGCCCTGTATCAGGAGATTGGCAGAGACTGCTCAGTCAGCCTGAGAAAACTCTTAAATAATTTTGCAGGCTTTTTTTGTAGAACTTGATCTATTGTGGTGGTTTAACCCTGGCCGGCAACTAAGCACTCCACAGCTGCTCGCTCACTCCCCCCTCAGTGGGATGGGGAGAGAATCAGAAGGGTAAAAATGAGAAAACGCGTGACTTGAGATAACAACAGTTTAATAGGGAAAGCAAAAGCCACACACACAAGCAAAGCAAAACAAGGAATTCCTTCACCACTTCCCAAGGGCAGACTGGTGCTCAGCCATCTCCAGGAAATCAGGGCTCCATCACGCGTAATGGTTACTTGGGAAGACAAATGCAGTTGCTCTGAACATCCCCTCCTCCCTTCTTCTCCCCCCAGCTTTATCTGCTGAGCATGAGGTCATGTGGTATGGGATAACCCTTTGGACAATTTGAGTCAGTTGCTCTCGCTGTGCACCCTCCCAGCTTCACGTGCACCTGCAGACCAGCAAAGTATGGGAAGTTGAAAGGTCCTTGATTTCTTAGCAACAACTAAAAATGTCAGTATATTGTCAACATTCTGCTCATACCAAACCCTGTACTAAATCCACAACATGGCACTAGTCTTGCTACTAAGAAGAAAATTAAATCTGTCCCAGCCAAAACCAGGACAGGAGAAGAGGACAGTAAATCACTACAGAACATTAGTCAAGCAGAGCCTGACTTTGATGTCCTCTCTGCACTTTAAATGTAATGCAATGACTCTTGCTAATTAAGACCTGCCAGATAATTACAACTGGTAACTCTGGATGCTCTTTTCCAGGCAGAACATTGAAGGACTTTTCCTTTCAGCTGGGTGCATCAGTAGTCACACATAACTGTGCTGATGTTCAGTGTTCTCAGAAGGACCATGTGATTTCTACCGATACAAGGGCATTCACTGTTCTCATTCCTGGAATGAAAAGTGAAACAAAGTTTCATACATCTTGCTTGTTTCAAAATATTTATACGCATTCCGTCACCACCTGTCTTTCCTTTTTCTTTGGAGTCTTGCCAAACTGGTAGATAATTCAGTGGAGGTGAAATTGGAATAACAAACAATTTCATGTGCCTTTTAAATTTCAGCCCTGTGCAAATGCTGATCAGATAAGACACTGCCAATTAAAATTGTGATCTCACGCATGAGGTGCTACACAGATCACACATCACAGAGACTTCTTGTTAACATGAAGTTGCAGATAAGGACTTCTGGAATGAAGGGACAACACAGTCAATCACCCTGTAGACAGACCTGTGATTCTATCTGCTACCTGGTTTTCAGATTTGCAGATTGAAAATTTACTAGAGGAATAAAAGGCAATTGTTACTTGTCATAGGTAAGCCAACAGTAACGGTTACCAAGCAGAGAAAATGCTCTAGATTATTGGTCACACTTTAGACTGTCCATGGCACTGGTCTGACCGCGGGATACTACATAAAACATTACAGATGCCAGGTCTGTTGTGCTCTACTTCCCTCTGAAGAGCGCACCTTTTGTGAACCCCAGTTCATAAGGGTCCACCAGTCCCAGCACTTGCCCGAAGTAGAATCATCTGCTAGAGAAAATCCTGTAAATAAATGTCCTAATTTTGGCTGGGATAGAGTTAATTTTCTTCACAGTAGCTAGGGTGGGGCTGTGTTTTGGATTTGTGCTGGAAACAGCGTTGATAACACAGGGATGTCTTCATTACTGCTGAGAAGTGCCTGCATAGACTCAGGGTCTTTTCTGCTTCTCACCCCACCCCACCAGCACGTAGGCTGGGGGTGCACAAGGAGTTGGGAGGGGACACAACTGGGACAGCTGACCCCAGCTGAGCAAAGGGATATTCCACACCATATGATGCCATGCTCAGCATATAAAGTTGGGGGAAGAGGAACGCGGGAAAGTTTGGAGCAATGGCGTTTGTCTTCCAAAGTAACCATTACGTGTGATGGAGCCCTGCTTTCCTGGAGATGGCTGAACGCCTGCCTGCCCATGAGAAGTAATCAATGAATTCCTTGTTTTGCCTTGCTTGTGTGAGTGGCTTTTGCTTTCCCTATTAAACTGTCTTTATCTCAACCCACGCGTTTTCTCATTTTTACCCTTCTGGTTCTCTCTCCCATCCCACTGGGGTGGGGAGATAGCAAGCAGCTGGGTGGGCCTGAGCTGCTGGCTGGGGATAAACCACGACAACCCCTCTCAAGGGTTTTGCCATCAGTTGTAAAAAGTCATAAGGAAAGCTACAGAGTAGAGTCACACAACATAAGACTCTTTGGGCAAGTGTAGGTATTTTTAAGAGGAAAATCACCAACTTGAAAGATGTAAAATTGTAAAGGAATAAGCAAGAAATAGAATGGCAGTTCAGCATCACTGAACATCTCTGCCAGCAACCAGCACAGACCAACCTTTCCCACCTGACTGATTACTCAGAGATATTCCTCAGGTGTTTTATCGTGGGTGCTGAACACACAAATGCTTATTAGCCTGGAAGCTCCTTAAATCCTAACTGTCTTTGGCATGTGCTACAACGAAATCTGTGACATGTGCTTACAGAACCTCTGCATGGCAAAAGCTGCCCACAATGAGAAAGACAGGGCAATGGTTACTGTGTCACCATCCCAAAATCTGGAGCATGGGGCAACGCCATGCAGAGACATTTAAATGACTAAGCAGCCAACTGGTCTTGCCTGGCCGTTTGGCTTGGACTCTGTGGTGCCACTGGTACTGGAGCTGGTGATGAAGGCACTCCTTAATGGTTCACGAGAAAGCAGCCGTTAGGACAGAGTAAAAGGGAAGAGTGAGAAAACAGTGCCAAAAGCCAAGGTGACAGGAAGAGTAAAATGAGAAAGCAGCCTTCCAGAGAACAAGCAAGTAGTAATGATGCTCAGCTATAAAAATGCTGGAAGATACTCAAACAAGACCCTGTAGCACCAATATCAACTTGAATTGAAAAGCGTAATGTCCCACACAAGTAGTAGGACCTTTTCTGTCACAATGTATTTATGAAGTTTTCCTATTTCTTACACATCTTACAAGAGAGAATGATGTATTTGATCTCGGTCTTTAAGACTTGTAAGAGTGTGGCTGGAGGGACTTCTTCAGATAGTCTTACCAAAAAAAAATATCTTTTCAAGCATAACAACAACAGTGTTCTGTTAAAATATTAACGCTTGAAGACATTAATCTTATACTCCAACAGCCTATTTGTCAAATACACATTTTCACATAGTTGTTCAAGAATCATTCAAGTGTCTTTGTCTCGGAGATGAAGAAAGTTTCTAAGGTTGGGTCCACCCTCATTCATTCCCCTTGAGAGAGGTGACTCTGGTACTCACAAGACACAGCAGGTTGCTATCAAACTTATCTCATGACCACCACATTTTTGGCTGCACTCATTTGTCCCTGGCAGGTGAATGGCAAAAGCGTATTGCTAGTTCCCTTTTCACAAAGGTTCTCTGGTATTGCCGCAGTTTCCCTCAAAGAGCTCCATGACAATTTTAGGAGAGCTGCCAGGCTAAATCCTATTCTGGCGTCCTCCTTCCAAATATGGCTTTAGAAAAAGGTGCAAAAAACTCTACAATGATCAGATATGGGATGACTTGTTTTCCAACTTAAACTCTTTCTACTCAGTAATATTTGGATATTTTATCCCAAGGCCACAGTATTTGATTTGTATGTCACCCAGTAATAATTTTTTTTCCCAGTTCTTTGTCTCCTTTCATATAGAGAAAAAATGTTTTTAAATCTCACTAAATTATTAATTCTCATTATGTGAAAACATATTTCACAGTTCAATCAAATATTTTATGAAAAGCATATCTTCCTATCAGTAGTTCTGCATGTTTTGTAATGTAACTCCACGTTCCTTCTTCTTGATTTATAAGATAGACTGGAAGTTCCTGATCATCTTTCCTGTTTTTATACTTTTAACTATAATATTTTCTTAGTTTGGAAAGCCAAGTCATCTTAGGCACACTTTCCACAACTAGTTATATCCTATCTGTAGTCATCAGAGCCATTATTTCCATTGGATTTTAAATGTGCGTGTCACTTTATGTTTTTGTTAACAAAGTGCACAATGAATAGCGAGAGTTTACATGAGTTTTACTCACAAAGCCCAGCTGCCAGAGTTAATTTGGACCACAGGAGGGTGAACAAAGGGTTCATTGTCCCTCCCCCTCCTCCACCATCTCTCCCTGTGTTGCCTTCAATTTTTAATAATATAATTTAATCTGCTATCACATTGGTCAGACATCTCAGAACCATGGACTGTCTTTACAGTCCTCTTGACTAACTGGATTGATTGTGTTTCACAAATGTTGTCACTTTAGTTGCTCACTCATTTTTTTTCAAGTTACTTAGAAGTAAATGAAAAAAAAAAAAATGACAGACAGATAGCACTTCAGTAACCCACTTCTCCACAGCTGCCTTAGCTTGTATGTTATGATGACAATTTACCAGTTATTTCTATTCTTTGGTTTCTGTCTGTCCGATGGTTTTCTGAGTAATGACGCTGTCATTTCGCACCTCAGCAGTTCATGTAGCGATGCTGGTTTGTTTCACACCTTGGGGGTTCTCACTAAGGTGTTTTTTGTAAAGGGCCATGTCAAAGGCCTACAGAGTTCTAAATGCAAGATGCCACGGGCTGCTCCTCTTAGAAATAAAACCTCTGTCACTTTAAGGAGAAGCAGCACTTTTTGTTAGCTAATTTGGAATTTGTAGTTTTGTACCTATAAAGCACGTGTAGGCAGTAGCACCCAGTACCACTCAATAGACTGTGCCACTGCAACAAGCCCTACTGGAGAGGCTGTGTGCTTTATTCTAGTGAAGACACAGTGATTTCCATTACATGTAGACAAAATATTTATTATCTATAATGTCCACTGCTGGAACTCAGTTCATATTCTCTCTTAATACAAAGAAATCACATACTTAATTTATTTCTTGAATGAAAAAAATTAGATAGTAACAATAAATACATTCTCACATACACATCAAAAACACATTCCTAAGCATCATCTGAAATACCAAGTGTCAGATGCACAAATAATTAGTTACTCAACTGCTACTATTAATTTTGAAAAATAACACAACATACAAGTTTAAAATCCATTAGATCAATATAAGGGCTATTCCTTTTTCTGGCAATGTAGAGTTCATTTCCATGAGCACTGAAAATGATTATTCAGTTGTTAACAGAACAAAATACTCCACACTGCAGAATTATAACTTTGCAACTGCAGGTACTCTTTGAACCAGCTTGCAGACAGGCTGAAGAACGAGGACTTCATTTTCATGCAAGTGAAGTGCCTGCATTTCAGGTAGAACCATCCTTGCCCCCTTGGCATATTCATTTTGAAACTGGATGAAATAATTCACCAGTTGTTTTGGGTTTTTTTCTCTCCGAAATAGTTAGCATTCTAAAATGAAAGTGCTGTCTCAAGTCTAGAAATACTTTACAAGTACGCTGAAAAACAAAATTCTGTTTAACGACCTCATAAAGTAACGAGGTTTGATACTCCCTTTTGGATTTCATCAAGTCATCGTTTAGAGGGGCTCTGTGTCACAGCCTACACGAAAACTCTCAAGAGACTCTTCCTCTCCAACTAGGTAGCGCACAGGCTCTTTGTTCTCACAGAAGCCCACAACGCTCAGTTTTCACTGTGCAATTTGCTTTCTTGTAGAGGAACTGCATGAACCTCAGTTCTGGCATGATGGGTTTTCTTCTGTTATTCATTTGTCACTTTCACTGTTTCACAAACCTCCACTACATGCCATCACGATCCCTTCCTTTCAAAGCTAAGGGTCCTCAAAACAGAAGCAGCTGCACTCTTCCGAGTATTCCTGCTTGCACCTTTTTGTCCTGGTTTCTAAGTGGTCGCTGGCTCACTCCTCTCCCTCGGTGAGACGGAGAAGAGAAAAATCTAACAAAAAGGCCTGAGGGCCGAGGTAAGAACAGGGAGGGATCACCCACCAAACACAGCCCTGGGCAAAACGGACTCAGCCTGAGGACAAATCAATTTAATTTGTTAACAGTTCATTCAGAGAGGATAATGAGAAACAAATTCAGATCTTAAAAACACCTTCCTCCCACTCCTCCTTTCTTCCTGACTCTACCTCCTCCCCCAGTGGCATAGGGGCACAGGGAACAGGGGAGTTGCAGATCAGTTCGTCACATGTTGTTTCTGCTATTCCTTTCTTAAAGGAGGAGGACTTCTTACACTCTTTTCCCCTGTTCCAATGGATCCCCTCCTCACAGGACAGTCCACAGACTTCTTCAACGTGAATCATTCCTGCAGGATGCAATCCTTACCCACTAGATGCTCCAGTGTGGGCTTTTCCGACAAGAGTCACAGCCTCTTAGGGCACAGACACCTGCTCCAGCGTGGGGTCTTCCATGAACTTCAGCTACACCTCTGCTTTGTCGTCAGTCTCCAGCAGCGTGGGGAGTCCTTCCCACGGAGGCAATCCTCTACGACCTCCTTCAGGCACAGGCATCTCTGCTCCGGTGTGGGGTTCTCCACGGGCTGCGGGTGGATCTTGGCTCCACCATCAATCTCGACGGGCAGCAGTGGGGCCACCTGCCGTCTCACCAGGAGAATCTGCTGATTCCAGGGAATCTCAAGGGCTGCAGGGTAATCTCAGCTCCAGCACACCTTCTCCCGCTCCATCTTCGCTGTCCTTGGTGTCCGTGTGGCCGTTTCTCTCAGATCTCAGTCCTCTCTCCGCTGCAGCCGTGCTGGGCCCAACTGGCCCAACGAACCTCAGCAGTCTCAACAGGACAAACTCCACCCAGCAGGCGCTCCAGGAGCAAGACACTTCGGAGCTCGCCAAGCCGCACTGTCATGGCCATCTCCAGTCAAGTGGCAGTGGCCCAGTGTAGCCAGCCGCCCGCCTTCTCCCTCTCTTCAGTGTAGGTTCAGCCCAGTTCAGGTTCTTTTGCCCCCCTCTTAAATATGCCATTCGCAGAGGTGCTGATTGGTTCAGCCCTGGCCACAGGGGAAGGGGGTCCACCATGGACAGAGACCGGTCTGACCAGTTTTGGAGCTGGGGAACTTTCTCGCAGCTTCTTACAGGGGCTGTCTCTGCAGTCCCTCCTCTGCTACCAAAACCCCATCACATAAACCCATCACACTTTCCTAAACAAGCAGGACAAGGCATGTAGGAGGAGGACTGTGTTCCTTCGGAGAGTTTTCTCTTTAATTTCCTATTCCTATCCTAAGAAGATTACATACCCTATGTACCGCTTGAGCAATGCTAAATGAGAGAGCAGTTGCAAATTTGTACCAAGAAAGCTTGAAAGTCATTAATTTACAATCAGGAGCGGAGGAATCATCTTTCTAGGGCCTGAAGGTCAAAGACTAAAGCGTCCAGTCATGTAAGTCTTCTAGATCTGAATCTGTACAAGCAGTTGTACAGTTTGACAGTGAAAACGTCACCCTCAAATTAAAGAGTAACTACAGATAAAAATGCTTCCGCTTACAACACTTATGTATCCTTAGACCAGAGTTATCTCTCAGAAACGGCAGCAAATAACAAGGAAACTCTATAAAGCGTTATGCTCGGTTGACAATACCAAAAGGCTATGCGTAAACTCAGAAAGTACGAACAACATGCAACACGGAAAATAAACTGCAAGTACAATGAGAACACACAAAACTCACAAAACATTCAGTTTCTCCAAGTTAACCCCATCAGGAACATAAGCTGCACCTTCTGGAAACCTGAACGCATAAATTGTGATTACTGAATTTCTTTCTTTAAGCTCGTTTATAAAGTATATCCTGACTATGTCCCTATTGTTTATGATAGGAGGAAAAGCTGTTGGTCCACCCTACAACGAATGAGAAATCAAAAGATCTTGAGAGTTTCCTGACAAGTAAGTTTCACTGATTCCTTAAAAACTGTTAAGACTGTTTTTATTTCTTGAATTGTTTCAACTGCAGTTTTGCAGCTACTGTAGTCCTATCATTCTTCTGTAATGGCACAATACAAAAATCGTTAGGGTTTTGCATATCTAAAAAACCAGTAACTTCATCAGATTTTAATTGAAATTTCATTTTTTAAGACTGAAAGACAACACACCACGTCCTTCCTTCAGAGGAGGAAGGCACTCCAAGCATTAAACGACAAAAAGAACAAACAACAGCTTCAGGATCTCAACCGCCCGGTTTATTTTAAGGCGGACAAATTACGACTTCACGCTTCCAGACCGAAGCCACACTACCGCAACCCACCGCAAGGCCGAGCCTCTCCATTACGCCACCGCTACCGCGGACGGGCACGGCACTGCCGCACGCGCCACCGCCCGGGCTCAGCCCAGCCGCCGCCGGGAATCCGCCCGTCAGGCGACAGGAGCCCGCCGGCGGCCCTGCCGACGACGCGCGGCGCTCGCTCCCGCTCTCGCTCCCGTCTCGGCCGCGGCAGAGGCGGCGGGCGGCGACCTCGGGTGCGTCAACTGCCGGCGCGGGAGCGGCGGCGGGCGCAGCACGCGGCTCCCCGGCCCGGGCCGCCCGCGCGCCTCCGGCGGCGGCGGCTGCAGCTGCAGCAGCAGCAACACGGCACCTCCCGCTCCCGCTCCCGCTCCGGCCCCGCCCCGCCCCGCCCCGCCCGGCGGCGGCGGAAGTGGCGCATGGCGGAGGGCGTGAAGCCGTTCCGCGATCGCGGCGCTGAGGCTCGCGTTCGCTTCCAGGCCGCTCCCCGCCCGCGGGGCCCCACCTCCAGCGGCGGCACAGCCCTCGCCGCGCGCAGCGCCCTGCCCTCCACTCCTGGGCCTCCGCGCGGCCTCCGCCCCAGCCTCCCGCCTGGCTCCTCCCCCTTCCCCGGCCGGGGCTTCCGCGCGCGGGAACGGCAGCGCCAGACGGGGGAGCTCGCGGGCCAGGCAGTAGGTACCGTCGTTGCCGCCGCCGCCGCCATCGCTGCGGGACGGTTTCCGTCTCCTCAGCTTCCCAACATGGCAGCGGCGGCGGGAGGCGGCCGCGGGGCTCGCAGGCCGGTGCTGCTGACGCCTCGCGGCAGCGGGGACCGCACCGTGTTTCTCTTTGACCGGCGCCGGGAGCAGGCGGACCCGGACGAGAAAGTGCTCAGCTACGGCAAGGACAACTACCGCGGCTTCCGCAGCGCCGTCTGCCAGGTACGGGCGGCGGAGAGGAGAGAGGGAGAGCGAGCGGGGCGGCGAGCACGGCGGCGGGGCCGGCGGCGGCGTTAACGCCTCCCCGGCGGCGGGGGGAGGCGCGGCCCAGGGGCGCTGCGCGTCCCAACCGGCGCCGGTGTTCCGCCCGCGCGCGCCGCCGGGCCTCGCGGCGCGGGGGGTGGCCGGCACGTGCCGGAGCCCCACGTGCGAGGGGAGGCGCGAGGGGGGCCGGCCCCGGCGGCGCGCGCCCGGCCGGGAGTGCGCCGGGCGGCGGGGAGGAGGCGGGGGGGGGGGGGGGGGCTGCGTCCTCCGCCTGCCCGAGGAGGTGAGGGCCGCCGCGCCTGCCCGCTTCCCCCAAACTTTCTTGCCGGGACAGGCGGGCAGGCGTCGAGGAGAGACCGTGCCCGCTCCCTCCGCCTCCCCTTCCCCCGGGCACCGGGCCCGCCGCGCTGAGAACGCCCGTCCGAGGCGGCAGCGGGGCGGCCGGCGGTGCGGTGCGGCGCGGCGGGAGCAGCAGCCCCTGGCGGCGGGCGAGAGGGGGGCGGGCGGCCCGGGAGCTCCCCCGCGCGGGGAACCGCCGCCGGCGGCGGCGCGAGGCGGCGGCGTCCTCGGGCGCGGCGCGGCGCACCGGAGGGCTGGAGCGGCGGCGTTTCTGCTGTCCAAGGTGTCGGCGGTGTGCGCCGCCCGTGTCCCGTCTGGAGCGCCGCGACTGTCTCTCTCTCCGAAAGCCGCAGCAGGGGCTGCCGTTTAAACACTCCGCCGGACCGGTGCGATGCTGTCTCGTGTTTCCCTTCGGTTCCCTTTCTTTCCGTTATGCGGAATGAGAACTTAATCCGTCTGCAGGTCTCTTGGAGGTGGAGGTTTCTTTCTGTTTACCGGCTGTTTGCCGTAGTTTGCTGGTCATACCGGTAGGCATCGCCCATTTTCTGTCACGGTTTCGTTTCCTGAGGGAGTAATAAATGCCACACCTGTTTGCCGCCTGCGTGTGTTCCGTTTTGTGAAGCGCACAGGAAAATCTGCTGTAAATGGTGCACTAGTTCAGTCTGATAAAACATTCTATTTTAGTTTCTTTATCCAGTGTAATTTGCACTTTCTTCTCAAGGCTATAAATTCCAGGGGGAAAGTGCTTGGTTTGTCCTGTGTCTGGACAGTGTTTAACACAAGTTTCCTACTGCGATGGAAGCTTTGAGTTATCAATGTCAGCAGCAATAGCTGTCACGTCACACATGACCACCTCCTCCTCGCACAGTTCTTCTACTCCAGTGTTCAAACTGGCGTCTTCGTGCTCTGTTAGAGGTGCTGAATCTGTGCTGCTACTAAAGGTGCTACTGCTCAGCAGTAATTTGGCTGTGCAGTTAGCACATCCCCCGATCAGATCAGCGTCCCTAAAGGTCAGGAGACTGGAAGAAACAAATAACTGAATGGAATAAAGAAATTGTTACACTTTATGCCGTGTGACATTCTGAGAAGCTGGAGGGTGGGGTGAGTTCATGGCCTTTGAAGGACCAACTTCCTCTTTAATGATACATCTTTATAGGGTTCGTATCTCCTGTGAGTAATTTTAAATATTACATGATTTCCTCCAAGGTTCATCTTAATGGATCCCATTTCAACTGGACCTAGTGGATGAACTGCAAGTTCATATTGAATTGATAGTTCATATTTTCAGTATTCAGGGCAAATATGTTGATGTTCAGCCCATCTTTTTTCCTTAGCTTTTGTGATTAATTGATGGGCTGAGATTAACGCTAATTTGCAACAAGGGAGTCTTTCTTTTCATGGCTTTTTTATATATGCTGCACACTCGAGTGACTTCTGTTTCCATGCAACCTCACGATGTTCAGTAGTTCAGAGCTTTTGGCTATTTGCAATCTTATAAAGAAATAAGCCGTCATCACAAGATGTGATGAATCCTGGGAACAAATAGCTTTAGAGTTGTCTTATCTCAAAAACGTATTGGCATTGTGGAGTCAGTACTTCAGTGCCATTAAGCATACTGCTCAGATGTGCAACGTGGTGTTTGAAAACTCTGGTGCTGCAAAGCGGAGCTTGGTGTGTTTTGATTTGGTGCCTTTGAAAGTAAAACTTTCAAGTATAGTTTCTTACCATGTCAACACCATAATCCTTATCACCAATCCTGGTGGCTCTTTTGGGGTTTTAAGGATGATAGAGTTGGTGCTCTTACAAACCCATGCAACAGGAACCTCAAATGATCACTCCCTTAGAGAAAGGCCTACTCCAATCACGATGGTCTGCAAGTTCAGTTAGAGATGCAGCTGTCACAGCTGATTTTGGTGTTGTGACTCTTTGCACCTCAGAGATTTAATTATCTTACATGTGGGGGTCTAACTCTGCCTCAAAATGCTGCCATGCATTCAGATGGTTTGACATGACCAATAAATGCCGATACAGTGAAAACTGGACCGTCTGAGGTCTAGGAAGTTTGATGTCTGATGTCTCCCACACCAGCAGTGTACAGGTTCTCGTTAGGCTTGTGGAAGAGCATTCTGGCATCTTGATGCCTCTGGGAGTCTTGTTCATTGTTTGTGTTTCTCGGGGTGGTGTACTCCAAAGTGCCGAATTCCTGGCCTCTTGAAAGTTGCAACTAAGTACTTTCAGGAGAAGAGTGATGGATGGATTCACCTGATCTGGACAGGCTTTGCCCTCTTCATGGTGCTGAAAACGTGTCAGGGAAGTGATGAAAGTTCAGGAAGAAAGATTCTCTTGATAAGCAAGTTCAGACTAAGATGAAGTTGTATTCGCTTTTCTCCATTTAAAGCTCTTACAAACCTGAGTGCATGAGCAGGCAAATGCAGTGTTTCTAGCAGTCTTTGTTTCCATGGGTGTCCTGTCCAGTGGCTTAAGCTCAGTAAGGCTCAGCTTTAAATCAACTTGCACTGGCAGTTTGTCGTGCGACTAAATTATTCTGCTGTGGCAGCGAAGGTGCACGTGCGTTTTCCAGTCTGCCGACTGGGCTGTGGGGGTGGTAATGTCTGACAAGTGCACCAGAAATATGTTCAGCTTTTGGAACTGTTTCTTCTGTGAACACTTTCTTGTGGTGCAAGAGAATTCCTTTGGGTATGACTGGATATGTAGGAGTCAAAGGAGAATGTAAATCTTGAAAAAATAATGAAACTAAACCTGATTGCACTATGTGATGATCCCAAGTTGAAAATACTTGAATGCCTGAAGGCATGGTGCTAGGCTGCTACTTCCTGAAACTTACCTTTATTTTTCATAATGCAAGAGAAAGTGAGTGTATTCCTGTTTGTGTAGTGAAATAGCTGATTCTTGAGACAAGAGATTCAGCCACTGAGCAGTAGATTTAGGAGCGAATTCATGTCCTCTCTGTTGTTATATAACACATTCCTCCATTTTTATTAAAATGTTCTTTATTAGTTTTTGAAACTTTTGTTTGTTTTGATTTTGAAGCAAATATTTGTTGTCACCTTCTCAGTTTTCTTACTGTCCCCTAACAAGTTAGTGCATGGCAGTGTGGCTAGGTGTGGCTTTATATGCTGATAAATTAGCCTTTCCTTTGGGGAAGGGGGTAGAGAGGGAGATTATTTTTTAAAGAAAAGAACCAAACACCAAAAAAATCACCTACCAAAAAACTTGTAAAAGCAGCTGGGCCATATGTAGTCTTTATTCTTCTTTGCAGTGATCAATCCTAAAGCAGAAACCCCTTAATCAAAAGTGATCTGTTACCTTGATTATTCCATGAGAGTATACGTGGAGTGGTCATGTCATTTCAGTCTCCAGAACCATGAAGTTTTGAGGTTAATAAATTAAATAGGGAGTCTTGCCTCTTCTTGGGAGTACTATTGGTTGTATGCATTCCTGTTGCCTTTTATTAGGTAAACACCCCGCTGCTTGTCTTGATGTTTAGAGTATAATTGGAAAATGTTTACCTGCAATGAGCCAAACTTTGTTGGCAGCTAATCCTAGATCTCCTGCTCACATTGGCCAGGTATACAGTGAGATTGGAACACTTCACTTGGTTGCTAAGCTAGCAGGAATCCTTCCAGGCATTCACAGAGATCACATTCCTTTGGAGGCAGGAAAGGTATCTCTGCTGAAAAGCACACAGAAGTTTTGCTGTGTGTGAAGGGGGTTTTGAGAGGTTTTGAGGTGAAGTACCAGTCTGAAGAGAGCAAATGGTGCTAAAATTAGTGTTACTACTTAAACAGGAACTGAGCATGTTTGTAAATGCTTCTTTAATTCTTTTGAAACTTTTCATCATTGTTGTGACCTCCTTGTTTGAAGAAATACATAGGAAATGTATATCTGTAATCTATATAGAAAGTAAACACCTGCAATTTAAGTAAATACTCAAAATTCAGACATCGCAATAAACCAAAATATTTTGCTTTTAATCTTTTGTCACATCTTTTGTTGAGCTTCGCATTATATCCTAACAGTCTACCTACTGTTTAAACAGATTATTTTGCCAGTCTGACAAAGTAAATTCCAGTGTATCAGTAAGATAAGAGGCAAAAAAGGATCTTCATTAAGAGGGAATATGGAGAAGCAGCGCAGCAGTGGTGGAAACTCAAGAAATAAGGGTGTTTTTTTTTTGTGCATGTGTGTGAATATTTGCTTGCCAATGCCTAATAAATAATGTATAATGAAACTATTTGTGACCAGTGAAAAAATATTAATGATTTCTACTGTTTTTATCACTGGAGGGTAACTCCTAAATGTATTTAAGAGATGTTTGGACTACTTACTAAGCTAATATTCTGATAAATTTGCTCAATAAAAGTACTTTCATTCTTAATAATGAAATCGATCTATCTTGCAATAATTTTATTTTTGCATTATAAAGCTGGTGTTAATTTACTCACTTTTCAATATTCTGTATGATCAGAAACTAAAAATACATATTAAACATGCCGTGCATAGACAAGACAAGTTTTTCCTTGATTTTTAAATAAACTATTGGAGGTACTGTAAGGCATATACAAGATGGAACAGTATTGTGAGTTTTTTCCAAAACTGTCATATTGTATTTCAGACTTCACTGAAATACTTGTGTATAGCATCCTTGTTACTGACTTTTCTGTGGGAAGAAGGATGTAGTTTGCAAACCTTTCTGTACTTAGATACTACCTTACTATATGTTGCCTGATTTGGAAAACTGCGTGGTTTTTAAGTTGCCGCTCAAATTTGAGCGCTGGCAATATGATCAGATGCACAGTATCTGCATTCCTTTAGCATTAGTTATCCAGATGCAACTTCTTAGATGTGACCAAGTATTTTTTTGCTTTTGAAAACTGACATCCAAATTCTTGTTACTTTAACAAGTGATGCCATACAAAATATTTTCATGGTGGAAACTGTATGGAGTTGATGTAAAAATTTTGGCTGATAGCTGCACTCATTACTATTTGGGGTTGTGCTTTTAGACACAATGGCTTGTGATGATCTAGCGAAAGTTCCTATCTTTGTCCAGACTCTCAATAAGTCTAATAATGACAGCGTGCTCTTTGCTTGAATTCTAGGGTCCCCAGCTTCTTTCCACTTGTTAAATCTTGCAAATCTTGAAAAGATGTCTGAGTTAACTCATTGTTCTGGACAAGATTTTGTAGATTTATGTGTGTGGCTTCTGTCTTGCAATTTCCTTCTCTTCTTTTTCTCTCTGTTTTTCCACCAAAATTATGATAAAGCTTTACTTTAAGATACTGCATAAAAACTTCTTCTATTACCGGATCTTGTGATAGGTAACAATGTTCTTAGAGTTTCTGTTGAACCATCTGTTCACTTCTTAACACCTTTCATTGATACTTTTTGTAAATATTTAGAAGTGTATCAGTTGAACTTCTGAAAGTAGTGAAACTTCTAAGTGGGACAGAGGGCAAGGCACTTACAGAAGGCAATGTTTGCAGAAATAGAATTTGCTCTTAGATGGAGGTGACTGTCAATAAAGGATGGTTGGAAAATGTTTCAGGACACTAGTATTCACTGCTGGTTTTGGTCTGTAGGTTGTGTCTAGTGACCGTTTGCCCATAAGATCTGGGCTAATGGGTGTGTTCCTATATTTTTGTAATATACAACACTTTGCTTTGAGCTCCAAGGAAGTGCTTAGAAATAATTTCTATCTTTTTTGAATGCAACTTTTTTCTAGAGACTTTTTATCGCCTTTCCCTTGGTGTCCAAAGATGACAGATGTTTGCGTTCTGACATTAGGCAAGCTCATTCAGATTATCATTAAAGATGATTGTTATCATACTTGGTTTATTACCCTGAGTGCTCAGTACCAGATCCTCACTACCAGATCCACAGCAGATTGTCATCATGTTGAGACTAGCTGACCCAGCAGTGGACTGGAAAAGTTTATCTCATTTGCCCTCTTATGAGTTACATAACTGATATCGTCTACCTGGACTTATCCAAAGCATTTGATACTGTCTCACACAACATCCTTGTCTCTAAACTGGAAAGACATGGTTTTGATGGATGGACCATTCAGTGGATAAGGAATTGGCTGGATGGTCGCACTCAAAGTGTTGTGGTCAACAGTTCAATGTCCAAGTGGAGGCCAGTGACGAGTGGTGTTCCTCAGGGGTCAGTACTGGGGCCAGTGCTATTTAACATCTTTGTTGGTGACATGGACAGTGGGATCGAGTGCACCCTCAGCAAGTTTGCAGATGACACCAAGCTGTGTGGTGTTGTGGACACGCTGAAGGGAAGGGATGCCATCCAGAGGGAACTTGACAGGCTGGAGAGGTGGGCCTGTGAGAACCTCATGAAGTTCAACGAGGCCAAGTGCAAGGTCCTGCGTGTGCGTCGGGGCAATCCCAAGCACAAGTACAGGCTGGGCAGAGAATGGATTGAGAGCAGCCCTGAGGAAAAGGACTTGGGAGTGCTGGTGGATGAGAAGCCCAACATGAGCCGGCAATGTGCACTTGCAGCCCAGAAAGCCAACCGTATCCTGGGCTGCATCAAAAGAAGTGTGGCCAGCAGATCGAAGGAGGTGATTTTGCCTCTCTACTCTGCTCTTGTGAGACCTCACCTAGAATACTGCGTTCAGCTCTGGAGTCCCCAACACAAGAAGGACATGGAGCTGTTGGACCGAGTCCAGAGGAGGGCCGCAAAGATGATTCGAGGGCTGGAGCACCTCTGCTATGAAGACAGGCTGAGAGAGTTGGGGCTGTTCAGCCTGGAGGAGAGAAGGCTCCGGGGTGATCTTATAGCAGCCTTCCAGTACTTAAAAGGGGCCTACAGGAAAGCTGGGGAGGGACTTTTTACAAGGGCGTGTAGTGACAGGACGAGGGGCAATGGCTTTAAACTGAAAGGGGGGAGATTTAGATTAGATCTAAGGAAGAAATTTTTCCCTCAGAGGATGGTGAGGCACTGGAACAGGTTGCCCAGAGAAGTTGTAGATGCCCCATCCCTGGAAGTGTTCAAGGCCAGTTTGGATGAGGCTTTGAGCAACCTGGTGTAGTGGAAGGTTTCCCTGCCTATGGCAGGGGTGTTGGAACTAGATGATCTTTGAGGTCCCTTCCAACTCTAACCATTCTATGATTCTACATACAGTTGCTCTCAATTACTTCCAGCAAGGCCTTTGTCTCCACTTAATTTGCTTGTATCTTACTTTTTGTATTTGTTAACTTATATGAATGGTCTTAATATTATCTAGTTGTATGAATAATTGAGAGATGATGCAAATATCTCATTATCCATAAGCACTACTGAAAGACAGTTATTGGTTTGAAAAGCTATGATTTGAGAATAAAATCCTTTTCTTTAAATGTGTTTTATGGTTTCATCCATTTGTTGCTCTAATAGATTTCTCTCAATTTGGACTGATAATTCTTTTTAATGTGCAAAATAAAGCAGACTAGGTAAATGTGTATCTTTCAGGTGATAAATTACAAAGAGCATGGGACATTGTTAATCACATGCAAAGTTACAGAAGGCTGCAGGGCTCTCAGTCTGGATGTGGCATTTAGGTTCATTTTTTAGATTCCTAAAGGAGCCATTGGATCAGTGTAAAATACTCAAAGTAAATCTGTATTTCTTTTATCATGTTAGGTAGCTAAGGTATGTAGATAAATTTTGTGAAAATGAGTAGCTGTATAGGACAGCATTGAAAATGCCCTTGCCAGATTTCTTTACAATTAACTGATACATTTCAGGTCCCCTTTAAGAGGTTCACATCATCAGTACAGTTCTTTGAACAAAAAAATTATTTCTGGGCTAGGTGCCACTTTTTAGAAAGCGGCTGCATGACTGTTCTGTCTCAGTTATCCCTCAGCTACATTGCCAAGCTCTGAGGCCAGTTCTTCACAGCATTTTCATGCATCTGCCTGCTGGGAATGGTTACTGTAGGAAGAGGCAGAGCATTTTCAATGTATAGAAGTTGCTTATTGTAGGACACAACTGTTTGTATCAGAAAAGTTTGGGTTGCAAGGACTGAAATGTCTTCTCTAAAGACATTGTAGTTCTAGCTTTACTGTTTTACATCTGTTATGTGTGAGGCTGTACTGTTCCTTTAGTTTGAAAAGTCAGCACCAGCAATTATTTTTTTATGGTAACAGTCTGGAGGACCACTGGAAGCAGACAGTGTGTTATCTCTTCTTCACTTACCACTTCAAGCTTATCCATGCCCTCAGGGGTCAGTATTGGGATCTGCGCTGTTTAACATCTTCGTTGATGACACAGACAGTGGGATCAAGTGCACCCTCAGCAAGTTTGCTGATGACACCAAGCTGTGTGGTGTTGTGGACACACTGGAGGGAAGGGATGCCATCCAGAGGGAATTCGACAGGCTGGAGAGATAGGCCTGTGAGAACCTAATGAAGTTCAACGAGGCCAAGGGCAAGGTCCTGCACATGGGCTGGGGTAACCTCAAGCACAAGTACAGACTGGGCAGAGAATGGATTGACAGCAGCCCTGAGGAAAAGGACTTGGGGGTGTTGGCTGATGAGAAGCTCAACATGAGCCAGCAATGTGCACTTGCAGCTCAGAAATCCAGTCATATCTTGGGCTGCATCAAAAGAAGTGTGGCCAGCAGGTCGAAGGAGGTGATTCTGCCCCTCTACTCTGCTCTCGTGAGACCCCACTGGGAATACTGCATTCAGCTCTGGAGTCCCCAACACAAGAAGGACATGGAGCTGTTGGAGCGGGTCCAGAGGAGGGCCGCGAAGATGATCCGTGGGCTGGAGCACCTCTGCTATGAAGACAGGCTGAGACAGTTGGTGTTGTTCAGCCTGGAGAAAAGAAGGCTCTGGGGTGATCTTCTTGCAGCCTTCCAGTACCTAAAGGGGGCCTACAGGAAAGCTGGAGAGGGACTTTTTACAAGGGCGTGTAGTGATAGGACAAGGGGCAATGGCTTTAAACTGAAAGAGGGCAGATTTAGATTAGATCTAAGGAAGAAATTTTTCCCTCTGAGGATGGTGAGGCACTGGAACAGGTTGCCCAGCAAAGTTGTGGATGCCCCATCCCTGGAAGTGTTCAAGACCAGGTTGGATGAGGCTTTGAGCAACCTGGTGTAGTGGAGGGTGTCAGTGCCTATGGCAGGGGAGCTGGAACTATCTTTGAGGTCCCTTCCAACCCAAACCATTGTATGATTCTGTATTTTTGCAAGCTGTGGTGTTATGCACACAAAGGTGAACATTTGGTTGTCGAAAATCTTTTCCAAGGCAGGTGGAAATCTAGAGGCAAGATCTGTGTTCATTTCATGTTAAGTGTTATAGTTGGCTTCGTAGCCCGGTGAGCCTCATAGTGCGTGTTCAGACCCAAACCAGCAATAATTGCTTTGGTGCTTATGTGCTAATATTTGGAAGAGAAAAGAAACTGAGACCTATTGGATGGAGTCTTTACTGCTAAGGAGTTGTCTGATTTGTGGGTTTATGTGTTGTTTCGAAGTTTTTTTAGTTTATAAAGAAAACTTGTGACTGAAACAAGTATGTAAATTGAACCTTGGTTCTTGATTCAGATTTAAGGGTTAGAGAGATCACAATTCATTCCCACTTTCATACATCGTGCCTGTAAATAGCTCTGCTGAAAACTTCTTGGGTATCTGGCATTCATTTGGCTGTTTCAAACTCTTTCGCATTATATTTATCTCGTGTCATAAACATCCACCAACAAATTGAGAACTAATAGCTTTATTTATTTATCATGAAACATGGGCAGTGCTTCAGACTGAGCCTTCAGTTTATAAAGAATGCATTTCTTTTGTTTGAACAAAGACAGCTTTTTTGGCTTATGTGTCATTTCATAAGTATAATGACTGACATCCTGCTGCAGGCAAAACAGGCTCAACTCAGGGATTTTTTTTTTTAATTTAATTTATTGCCAGTTAACACAAACTTTTGGTTATTGATGAGGGTGTGTGCAATTAAAAAAGCACATCGGGAAATGCCTTTCCTCTCCCTTCTCCAAGCTCATCTTCTGTCATTCACTTCTCTTCCCCTGTTCCTAGTCTAAGCTTCCTTTGTTCTTCCCATGCACAGTGATCGGTCAGTCCCAGTTCCTTTGGTGAGACGACAGACGGCATGAGAGGTCAAGGCCATGTGCAGGGTTTCTCTCTGTGGCTGCTCCTCTTCCATGCTCTTTACTGGTTTTCTTCTGCTCTGGTGGATTGTCCACAGACCACAGCCCTGTGCGAGTAGGAAGACAGAGAAGGGAAATTCCCTGCCCTGACATAGGCTCTAGCACCTTTGGGGCCATCCCTGCTCTGGCATGGAGCAGCTTTCAATGTGTCTCCAGTGCTGTCCCTAGCAATGTCTCCTCTGGTGCATCTCTGTTGCTTCTTGTTTGTTTCCTCTATTTCTTCCCCAGTATTTTTGAGCAAAAGCATCATGTGCCCTTCTACTTGAAATTTTGGTGTGCAGTGGATTGTTTCTATCAGTTTGAGAGCCATTTGGCACTGGCTATGACTGATTCACGGCAATTCATGGCCTTCTCTCACACTGCTCACCGCCACGGCCCTCTGGCATGAAAACCCTGCAGTGTACACGCAGTACTTCTCCAAGTGTGGCTTAGCAAACAATTTAAATGGCTCTTAGTGAACGGCTATGATTGTTTCCCCAGACTATTCAAAATTTGCTTCGTTAGTAAAATCTTCTGTACTTTTTAGATGGCTTTTTTCTCTTTTTTATAACTGTACATCTTCGTAAATTTTGACTTTAGCACATAGCATTCATATGTAACCAATATTTTAGGAATCCTTGTCTTTTCACATATCTACCTCTCTTTTTAGAGAATGTACAATTATTTTCTCCTACATTGTGGATTAATTTGGAGCTTGTATCTGTTTTTTTCCCAAAAGTCTGTTCTTTGATATCCAGAAAAATAAAAGCCTTCTGCTTAGCTGTTTTAACACTATAACCTCCAAATATACTTTCATTGTTGTCGTGGGTTTAGGCCGATCCGGCAACTAAACTCCGCGCAGCCAGTCTCTCACTCCAGTCAAGTGGAGAGGAGAAAAATATAATAAAAGGACTGAGGGTCCAGACAAGAACAGAGGGAGCACCCACCAACCATGGTCCCGCGCAAAACAGACTCGGCTTTCTGAAAGCAAAACAATTTATTAACAGCTACTTAAAAGAATAAAGACAAGCAGAAACAGTTACTTAAAAGGATAATAAGAAAACAAGGCCAGATCTTAAAAACAACACCTCTCCACCCCTCTTTGCCTTTTCTTCCCGGCTCTACCTGCCCCCCAGCGGCACAGAGGGAATGGGGGAGTGCAAGTCAGTTTATTCCATGTTGTTACTGTCACTCCTCTTAAAGGAGAAGGAGTCCTTATACCATTTTCCCTTGCTCCAGTGGATCCCCTACTCACGAGGAAAATCCACAAACTTCTCCAGTGTGAGTCCTACCCACAGGATGCAATCCTTCCCCAACAGATTGCTTCGGTGTGGGCTTTACCACAGTCTTGGATTCTTAGGGAGTTGTTGCCACTCACTCAGGTGTGGGTCATCATATAGACTTTAAATGTGTCTCCATACAGACTTTAAATGCATAAATGCATCTCTACCTGTGCCCATGCTTCACAATAATCCTCAGGCTCAGGTATCTCCTTTAAACAAAACACCTCCCCATTGACGGGGCTTGTCCCACGGACTCTAGATGCGTACCGTACTCAGGCTCAGACATCTCTTCTCGACGTGGGTTTTCCATGGGCTGCGAGTGGGTCTCTGCTCCCCTGGGACCAGCCATGGCTGCAAGGGGGCCGCTTGCTGTCTCGCCACTGCTTGCAAGGGGAACTTAGCTCCGGGACACCTTGTCCCGTTCCATCTTCACTGACCTGGTGTCGGTGTGGCCGTTTCTCTCAGATCTCGGTCCTCTCTGGGTGAACTCGGCCTGGTGGGCACCCCGAGAGTGGGGCTTTCCCCGCGTTCCCCAAGCGGCTCCGCCGCCACCATCCTCAGCGGGTGGCACTGGCCCGTCCCGGGCTGCCGCCCAGCCAGGCACAGGGGAGCGGGGACCGTGCCCCCCTCCCCTCTCCTCGGTCCTGGGCAAAGGCACACACCTTTCCGGTTCCTTTATCCCGATGTAAATAGGGCAATTCGCAGAGGCGCAGATTGGCTCAAGCCCCGAGGGGGATGCGAGTCCGATCTGATGGGCAGCTCCTGCCACCAGAACCTCCCCCCCCACATCAAACCATGCAACTGTGAATATGCGGAGGCATTTCTGAGTGCAGTGATTCTATTGTACTCTTCAAGATTTTGTATGACATCAAAAGCTAGATTATGATTGTACATCTGAACAATCTGCAAAAGAATAACCAACAGATTTATAATCTGAACGCACTGCTAGGTTGTCACGTGAATTTTCTGAAGTCAAGAATTGGGTGCGTCTTCAGTGCTTATTTGAAAAAGGGCATGATGCTGGGCTGAAAGGGGCTCAGCAGCAAAACCCGAACTTTTTATCAAGTCAAGAAAAGATACCATGATGTCTCTTACATGCAAGAATCTTAGTGAGAAATGAAACATTTGACCAAACATTGTTCATCGGAATCAAATGAAACATCATCAACTGTTCAAGTAAGCTGCCCAATAGGTTGTCTTTTATTCAGAGAAGACCAGCTCATCTTGCTGGAGACTAAGTCCACATAACAGGGCGATTGTGCAGCCACCTCACTGCTACCTGGCATAGTGAGAAGAGACAGGGGCTGGTATAACTAAGAGTACAGGACAGAGAGAAGCAGAAAGTAAAACAAATAAGTCTTCTATACAAGTGAAGCTTTCAAAATGAAACATTTTCTAAGTTGGCCAAAGTTTACAAAGGATGCAACCTCTTAATTTCCTTCATGGAGAAGAGAAACAGGTTATCTGCAGTTAGGACTGCCAAACTTGGTCCATGAACCTACCCTAGTAGATTATCTTGAAATGACAGCTGTTTGGAGTGAAGCGGGAAGGACCTGCTGCCAGTAGATATGGTAATACTGGGCTCACCCAGGAAACACAGGTGTTGCTCTGCCTGCGAGGCTGCTGCAGTCGGCTTATTTGAGGCTCTCCTATGGAACGGGGGAGAGGACCAGGAGGAGAAGGCTGCCCTTGCTCGGTTAGCAGGCTGCTGTCTTGTGCAGGCACTACCTCATCCTAACTTCTTGCTGCCTTAAATACTATGCTCTTCATCCGGTTTTGAAAGCAGAAGAGCTTTTGGGAGGTAGAGAAAACTGAGAAGCTGTAATTATACCTGGAGGTAAAAGATGTTTATCTGTGCTTTGAAATGTAAAACTCTCCAGTTCAGTTATTCTGTATTAACCGTTAATCTCAAATGGCACAGTAAGATCTTAGTTTTATAGTATCCGTATTTCTTATTGCTTGTTTTCCTTGCTCTGAGCAATTATATTTTTTTTTTCCTGCACAGGTTTGATGTGGAAATTTGTGTAATGTGAGAGGTTAAGCTGAAGTGATCTGAATGTAGATGAGTTAAAAAGTAATAATTACTCCAGACTCTTAGTCTGTACATGAATCTCTTTGTGTCATCTCCATTTGTTTCACTTGCACCAAGTGCTATGAGAAATTTGACAGTTTGCTAATTTTGCTAACTATATCTTTGACATAGTTGCAACTAGGAAGAAGGTAGCTGAAAGACAGAAAGCAGACTTCTAACAAAACCTTATGCAGTGTATTAAAAATATTTCTGTGAGTCTGAATACTAGGGATGGAGAGAAAGAGGGATGGGAAATGATGAGGGCAAGCCACTATAGGTAATGCAACAGCTTGAGGGAAGAATCTGGCTAAAAGTGCAAAAAGCACCTGTCGAAGTCTTGACCACAGGGCTGAAGGGGGTTGATGGAGTTAAACAAGAACAGAGTTTACTTTTACTTGAGTTTCAAAGACCTGGAAAGGCAGGAGAAAATACAGATATTTAGTTTATTATTTTGAGAAGGAGATTAGTGTTGGATGTTAGGGTGCAAAAATGAGGATAGATACAGATGCGTATAAACGTATACAGAAAGCACGATAGAAGTCCAAAGCTACAGAAACGTTTTCAAAAGCTAGAGGCAGCAAAGTGACAAAGATTGTTTAGATTCAGAAGAATATGCTTCAATGTTTTAATGGTAAAGAATTTTCTAAAAGAAATCTTGATTTTTTTTTTTTTTTTTACGCCTGATATAATTGAAGAGCAAAGACTTTAATGTATATCCAACATTAAGAAATACTTGATTGGTTTAATGTCTCAAAAGAGTGCAATTAAATATGGGACACCCTCTAGATTATGACTATTGCTGTTGTAGTTGCACAGTCTGAAGTAGAGCTGTTCACTCTCATTCCCAGCCCTCACGGTGATTAACCGTAAGACACCTCCTCCTCCTTAAAATTCCTGTTGCTGGCTAGAACATATTTTAAGCAGGTAAAAAACCAAACTACTCTCGTACAGACAGTTTTAACTAAATTGAGAAAGCAGATGAAGTTAAGTTGTGTAATTAAACTGTGCTCTGACAATATGGGAATAATATTTGGTTACTTCTCAGTAGTTTGTGGCCAAGTGACTAGAAAGACAGCTATTTTTTTAATTTATCTGAATGCTTTATGGAGTACTTAGTTATAACTGAATAACCTCCCATTTTTGTAGGCATTTGGCATAGCTTCTGATGAAAACTTTGTTATCACCACAACAAACAGGAAGGAAATTACAGAAGACAACTTCAGTAAGTATCTTAGATGGCAAAATAAATACAGATATTTCTTATATTGATTGTAAAGACCGGATCATGATTGTTTATGACATGGAATAATTAACTGGAAGTACAAATTCTATAATAGTTTGCCAAGAATTATTACAAGATTGATTTTCACAAACAAGTTTTTATCAAGTAGTCGTTAGTATGATGACAATTTTACAAAGTAATTTTTTACTTTCCATCACAAATCTCTAAATTATAGGAAAAAATGATACGTAAATAGCTGTCACCTGAGAAAGCTTGCGTTATTAAGCTTGGAAATGTGAAAAGATTTTAAATTAAATGTTGCTAGGATGCTGAGCAGTCAACGCCTAAGAAAATATAGAGATTACCCGAGGCTGAAACTGTACTGGTTTTGAGAGCGGAAATGGCCTGGTGCAGAGCTCTTCAATATGCTTTGTTTCATCTTCATTGCAGGCGAACTTGTTCAAGATGGAGTTACTTTGTATCTGCTACAGTCAGTTGATCAAATGCTGCTTTCGGCAACCAAGGAGCGAATTGATTTCCTGCCCCACTACGATACACTTGTCAAAAGTGGCATGTACGAGTACTATGCCAGCGAAGGGCAAAATCCTTTGCGTAAGTACTTGCCAAAATAATCTTGTGTAAATTATGTTTATATGAATATAATGTGGTTATGAGCAATCTAACTTAGTCATGGCTGGTGAAGAAATATACTCTTAACTACAAAAGAAAAATTAACTATATGCTTCATACATGTTTTTCTTTTGCAAATGATGCAAAATGGCCAAGTAAGAATCCAGATTTACAGAGGTACCTCCTCAAATATTTCTTTAAAAAGTTTGAATATTTTAGAAGTAAAAGTACTTTAGTCTTTATAATAATCTTGCGGATGTCATCCAGACAGGTCAGCATTTGTGTTACCAGGTTTTTGTCTCCTGTACTTACAGTAGACTGTGGTTTTATTTGGTGAATGGTTTTTGTGTGAACTACTGTAGAATTTTGTCTCCTCTCTCATCTGTGCTTCTACAGGGCTTAACTTACCAAGGAGAGCAAGTATTTCTTTAAAAAGATGCTGCTTTAGTTTTTATCTAACTGGTATATTAAATATGTGACTAACATTTTGTATCATTTTATTGAAAAAATTAGCTTTTTTTTTACTTAGCCACAGACAGAATTTTCAGATGTGATTATTTTTTAAGTATGTACATCTTGGGTACAGCAGGTTCAAAATTGTACAGAAAAAAATGCAAGCATCAAGACTTGAGCATTATACTATTCCATAGCAATTTCTCTTTCAAAACAATCTCACCAATGTCTATAAATAGCAATTGTATTTTTAAGTACCAGTCTCCTTGTGCACCCTTCCTCTTTCTGTACTTCATTTGCTCCCTGCCCCACCAAAACCAGTGTTTTGGCTCAAGTTTGGGGACACTGCGCAGAGTGCACTAATAGTTTGGTCAGTGATATGTGTATCTCTGTGCACAGAAATTGCCGTGTTGGACCACACAAAGAATTCTGTCTAGATCTGTGCTTTGTTCCTACCAGCAGTCAGTATCAGATACCTGAGAAATACTAGGAGAACAGAAAGGCCATGCAGAGATGCAACAAAAGTGATTTGCGGACTTTTGAATTCATGTCTATGGACTGCTCTTCTCTATGAACTTGTCCAGTTACTTTCTGAACCACAGAACATCTTTAGCATTCACAGTGGTATTTTGTGGTATCGAGCTCCCAGCTTCATTGCGTGTAATGTGAAGTGTCATGTCTCTTTGTATATGTTGAACTAGGTACCAGTTTTTTCACTTGTTGACCCTACTTTGTATACTGGGAGATATAAAGCATTGCTGGCAGATTGGCTGACTTAGTGAGTCACGTTTGTTGTGGTTTAACCCCAGCCAGCAGCTAAGTGCCACACAGCTACTTGCTCACCATCTCCTGCCCCCCCCAGTGGGGTCGGGGAGAGAATTGGAGAAAAAAGGTAAGAAAACTTGTGGGTTGAGAAAAGAACAGTTTAATGATTGAAATAAAATAAAGCAATAATAATAAATTATAGTTAAAAGGAAAACAACAAAAAAGAGAGAGACAAAACCCAAGGAAAAAAAAAAGTGATGGAACTGCTCACTACCCACCGGCTGATGTCTAACCAGTCCCCAAGCAGCAATTGCTGCCCCCAGCCAGCTCCTCCTAGCTTATATATTGAGCATGACATTGTATGGTATGGAATATCCCTTTGGCCAATTTGGACCAGCTGTCCTGGCTCTGTCCTCTCCCAGCTTCTTGTGGAGAAGAAGCTGGGAGGGCAGGGGCAGTATGAGAAGCTGAAAAAGTCCTTGGCTTGATGTAAGCATTGCCTGGCAATCACTAAAATATCAGTGTGTTATCAACGTTTTTGTCTATACAAATCTGAAACATAGCCTCATATTAGCTACTATGAAGAAAATAAATTCTATCCCAGTCAAAACCAGCACAATGGTTTAACAAACTTGGGGTTTAGGGTGCAAAGTCGCGACACTAGCGTACTCACAAGCACCAGGGTGGGTGAGTGCACCTACTGGATTAGTGAGGAATGACACCAACCCTCCAAAAAGGTTCCACCAAAAAGTTGAGACAGTGAGCAATCCAACTAAAGTGTCTCTATACCAATGCACGCAGCATGGGTAACAAACAAGGGGAGCTGGAAGCCACTGTGCAGCTGGAAAGCTACGACCTGATCATAGAATCATAGAATGGTTTGGGTTGGAAGGGACCTCAAAGATTATCTAGGTCCAACTCCCCTGCCATTGGCAGGGACACCCTCCACTACACCACATTGCTCAAAGCCTCATCCAAACTGGCCTTGAACAGTATCAGGGATGGGGCAGCCACAACTTCTCTGGGCAACCTGTTCCAGTGCCTCACCACCCTCTGAGGGAAAAATTTCCTCCTTAGATCTAATCTAAATCTCCCCCCTTTCAGTTTAAAGCTATTGCCCCTTGTCCTATCACTACACGCCCTTGTAAAAAGTCCCTCTCCAGCTTTCCTGTAGGCCCCCTTTAGGTACTGGAAGGCTGCTATGAGATCACCCCGGAGCCTTCTTTTCTCCAGGCTGAACAACGCCAACTGTCTCAGCCTGTCCTCGTAGCAGAGGTGCTCCAGCCCTAGAATCATCTTCGCGGCCCTCCTCTGGACTCGTTCCAGTAGCTCCATGTCCTTCTTGTGTTGGGGACTCCAGAGCTGAACACAGTATTCCAGGTGGGGTCTCACGAGAGCAGAGTAGAGGGGCAGAATCACCTCCCTCGACCTGCTGGCCATGCTTCTTTTGATGCAGCCCAAGATATGACTGGATTTCTGAGCTGCAAGTGCACATTGCTGGCTCATGTTGAGCTTCTCATCCACCAGCACTCCCAAGTCCTTTTCCTCAGGGCTGCTCTCAATCCATTCTCTGCCCAGCCTGTACTTGTGCTTGGGATTGCCCCAACCCATGTGCAGGACCTTGCCCTTGGCCTTGTTGAACTTCATGAGGTTTGTCTAGGCCCACCGTTCAAGCCTTTCAAGTTCCCTCTGGATGGCATCCCTTCCCTCCAGTGTGTCCACAACACCACACAGCTTGGTGTCATCAGCAAACTTGCTGCGGGTGCACTCGATCCCACTGTCCATGTCGCCGACAAAGCAGCCCTGCAGAGGAAGACTTGAGGCTTTTAGTACTTGAAGGGAGCCAATAAGAAAGATGAGGACAAACTTTTTAGCAGGGCCTGTTGCAATAGGGCAAGGGATAATAGTTTTAAACTAAAAGAGAGTAGATTTAGACTAGATAAAAAGGAAGAAATTTTTTACAGTAAGAGTGGTGAAACGCTCGAACAGGTTGCCCAGAGAGGTGTGGTACATGCCCCATCCCTGGAAACATTCCAGGTCAGGTTGGATGGGGCTCTGAGCAACCTGATCTAGTTGGAAGTGTGGAAGTGGAAGCTCACTGCAGGAGGGTTGGACTAGATGACCTTTAAAGGTCCCTTCTGACCCAAACTATTCTATGATACTGGTCAATCAAAAATTGGACATGAGCCGACAATGTGCACTTGCAACCCAGAAACCCAGTCATATCCTGGGCTATGTAAGAAGTAGAGTGGCCAGCAGGTTGAGGGAGGTGATTCTCCCACTCTACTCTGCTCTTTTGAGACCTCACCTGGAGTACTACGTTCAGCTCTGAGGCCCCCAGCACAAGACAGACATGGACCTGTTAGAGCAATTCCAGAGGACAACCATGAGATCAGAGGACTGGAACACCTGTCATATGAAGAAAGGCTGAGAGTATTGGGTTTGTTCAGCCCGGAGAAGAGAAGGCTCCAAGGGGGCCTTCTAGCAATCTTCCAGTACTTAAAGGAGGCCAAGAAAACTGGAGAGGGACTTTTTACCAGGGCCTTTAGTAACAGGACATGGGATGGCGGTTTTAGACTGAAAGAGGGTAGATTTAGATTGGACATAAGGAGGAAATTCTTCACTCTGAGGGTGATGAGGCACTGGAACAGGTTGCCCAGAGATTTTGTGAATGCCCCATCCCTGGAAGTGTTCAAGGTCAGGTTGGATGGGGCTTTGAGCAAAGTGATCTAGTTGAAGATGTTGCTGCCCATGGCAGAGGGGTTGGAACTAGATGATCTTTGAAGGTCTCTTCTGACCTAAACCACTTTAGGATTCTGTCATCTCTTGTTCTGGTTTTCTGTGCCAATCATGGATCTCAGGAGTTCATCTTTCCAGGCATGTACATTCTGTTCTGCTTAATTAATACTCTTGTTCTTACTTTTTGAACAAAATGAATAAAACTAAGGTACAGCAGTGCAAGCTAGCCTTAGCATTCTTTGTCTATGCATAGTTACTTAAATTGAGCTTGATGCTTCTGCCTCTCTAGCTCAGCTCAAGACTTTTGTAAAGGAAGGCTAATTATTATTTTGTTTCCTTGTGACACTGAATTGATGGCTGAACCTGACATTGTTGAAGATGAAGGCCTACGTATGGTAATTGCTAACTGCAGTAGCCATCCAAGGACTTTTCAGGGAAATGTTGGATGATCTCGGACATTTGGCATCCTAGAGTAATTTAAGTCAGAAGGGATATCTGGAGATCATGTCGTCTAACCCCTGCTCAAAGCAAAGTTAATTAGATCAGGTGGCTGGACAAGTCCAGTTTAGTTTTGAATACCTCCAAAGAGTAGAAATTCCATAAGCTGTTTGATTATAAAATAAGTACATCTTTGTCTAATGGATTTTCCGTGTTCCAACTTTTGTCTCTTGCTTTCCGTTCTGTCACTATACACCGCTGCGAAGAGTCTGGCTACATCCTTTCATGCTCATAGCAATAAGGTCTCCTGTAGTCGTCTTAAGTCTGAACAATCCCAGTTCCCTCAGCAGCCTTTCCTTGCATGTCTGGTGCTCAAGCCCTCTGATTATCTGGAGGACTTCTCTGCACCCACTTCAGTGTTTCGGTTTCTGTTTCAGAGAAGCCTAAAGCTGGACACTCAGAATGCAGTCTTACAAGGACTGGATAGAGAGGAAGAATCAGTTCCCTTGACTGTCTGTCTGACACTTTGTCATTGCCTCCGTGTTCCTCTGGGTAGCCCATCCCCTCTTCAGCCTTATGCGTACTTCCCATCAGCATATGATCTTGGTCAGGAGTCTTATTCATCAGTTCTGACCTTCTGCCACACTTAGTTGAGCTTCTGCATGGTCGAGTGAACTACTCTTGTTCTTTGAGGAGGTAGTCCTTGGAGATCAGCCAGCTGTTAGGTACCAGCCAGGGCAACTATTAAAAATGCTCACCAAGGGCACAAACTTAGTAACACAAGAATAAAGTACCAAAGGGATGTAAAGTAAAAGAGAGTGTTGCAAAGATATAGATCAATAAGCATTAGTGGATGGATCAGTGTGAGTTGTGTGTGTCAAACCTACATTCTCCTTTTCATTTTGAGCTTTTTTTTCCTTCTCTCTACTCTTCATGACAGTAAAGTTGTTGATTGCATAGCAAAGAGTTGTCAACAGCAGGACAGTTCTTTTGCAGAATATAACTGAAGCTGGCAGGTATCGTACTTCGTTGTATTTGTGGCACGGTGATAGATCTTCAAGCTGAACAGTAGTAGTTCTTTCTGCTGAAAATGAAACATGGTAAAATCATACCCCTAGCTCCTGTGTTGTGTTTCAGTGAAATGCACTGTGGCTTACTGGGAGGTACATGTTATAGATGCTGAAGCCTTGCTGGGGTAGTTGGTTAGGCTACTCTGTTCTCTAGCTGATTGACTTTTCTGCTAATTTTACCTGTCAGATTTTTTTTTTTATTGGCAAATATTTTGTATTGTTTCTTCTACTCTTATCTTGGGTTCAAGGGACTCTGAAGTTATTTGTTGTTAAAAGCTGTGCTTTGCCATATATGATGGAGACTACAAGAGAAATAAGAACGAAAGCAGTAGAATGAGATGCTTATCTGTTGTGATTTTATCAGTGTGGCTGGCTGATGATGCTGAACTGGATGGTGAGGTGGACACATGAGAAGGGAGAACCATCTTACAGAGAGACCTGGGCAGGCAAGAACGTATGAAGTTTAACAAAGACAAGTGCAGAGTCTTGCACCTGGGATGATATAACTGAAGAGCCCAGTACAGTCTTGTGGCTGGGGAGCAGCCTTGCTGAGAGGGACCTCGGGGTCCTGGTAGACAACAAGCTGAACATGAGTCTGTAGAGCACCGCTGCAGCAACAAAGGCAAATCGGATCCTGGGCTGCATCTGCAGGGGCATTACTAGCAGAGGGGGAGATGTAATCATCCCACTCAGCATTGGTCAGACTGTAATTGGAGTGCTGTGTCTAGTTCTGGTCCCTAAGGTGAAAAAAAGATGTGGACAGACTGGAGAGGGTCTACAGGAGGACCACAAAGATGACCAAAGAGGAGGAGAACCTGCCTTGTGAGGAAAGACTGAAGGAGTTACGTCTTTTCTCCTGGGAGAAAAGAAGGCTCGGGGGACCTCATCACAGAATTCCAGTATTTAAAGGGCAGCTACCAAGAGAACACAGGCTCTCCCTTCTCAAGGAGTCACATGGAGAAGACACAGGGCAATGGGTATAAGTTGCACTGATAGAGGTTTCTTCTCAGTTTAAGAAACAAATTTTTTATAGTGAGAACAATCAGTCACTGGAACAACTTCCTTATCGCTGGAGGTTTCCAAGATGCGATTGGACAGGTGCTAGATAATCTCATGCAGGCTCCCATTCCCATGAAAGGTTAGACCAGATGACCTTTTGAGGTCCCTTCCAACCTGAATTGTTCTATGATTCTATGAATTATTGTTAGTTTACAGATATTAATGCTGACAGGGATAAAAGTGTAACAGTAGCATTTTTTAGGTAAACATGTATATTTCAAAAGTTGCAGGTAGAAATACCATTCATTGCTAGATTCATGTTAACTGGAAGCATTTCTATTCTTTCAGTCACAGAATTTGATGAGATTCAAATGAGCACTTCTGGCAGTAAATTCCTGAAACTGTAGAGCAGTTCAGCCTTGATTTGAAGGAGTGCACCTTTAGCAACCACAACAGATGACTTTTTTAAAAAAAAAAAAAAAAATTAAAATTAATTTAAAAAATAATTTGAAAAAATGTACTTGAGTATGAGCATGTAAGTAGAAACAATATCAGAACACATGCAACCCGTCCACTGGGACAGGAAAATAATGAACAAAATAAAACCTGTTAATTTTGTGGCATGTCAAGATGATGTGAGGTGTTGAGTGCAATGGTGTGAACACAGAACCTTCTCTGATGTTCAGCTGTAAAAACAAGAAATTTTGCTACTCTCCATTCATGTTTTAAATATATGCAATGTTGTTAGCAAAACAGTATTAACTCCTTGTCTAATACTTGTGCAATAAAACTTGTGGGACAAGAAGATGACGAGAGCTAGAAATGGGGAGCAAGGACCTATACTGCAAGAATGGAGAGATGAAGCGTAGAAAAATAGAGAGATCTAGTCCTCTGTCATATAGTTATAGTTACTATAACCCCCTTGTATTAGAACTGTTCAGCTTTGAAGATGTATACGTAGTCTATGGTTTCTTGTATTCGTTTTTCTATAACTGTATATCAAATCTCCCAATCCATATTCCTCTATTAAAAAAAAAAGTCTCATCTGAGAAGAAAAAAGCATATCTTAGAGTCAAAGAGTCAAGTATCATCTATTTAGCTTTACTTATGGTAGCATTTAAACAAACGGGTTTGTGTGTTAAATGCAAGATGATGTGTGGTCATCAAGTTCTACAATAGAACTTGAATTTCCTTCTTCTGTTTTTATGGTTTCTTATGTCAAGAAAACAAATACTTGAACAAGTTTTCAGTTTAGAAATATATGATACTTTTAAAGAGTTTTGGTTTCAGTGTTGCTGTTTTGGTGTTTTATTTTTTTTAAAGCAGAAATTAAATTACTAATTTGAGAAACAAAATTAATATATACTGAGGACTGTAATGTTTCTGTGTTAGATAAATACCCCAGTATATGCATAACAGTCCAACTCTCATTCTGTTTTCATGGTAATAAACAGCACTGCAATCAAACGGTTTGTCAGAAGGAACTATTACATCTCATAAGATCTTTATGAAGTCATTCAATACTGCACTTCCTATAAGTGTTCACGTAATTTGTAGCTACCACTCATCTCCCACGAAATGCTGAGCGTTTCCTTGGTAGGAGAACCTCTTTTTCCTTCTCTCAATAGGCTTCAGAATAATAGTATGAGATGGAAGAGGATAATAAATGCATATGTTCCGTTTTCTTTCAGTTCAACACACACTTTTTTTTTTTCCTTTTCCCTCCTTTTCTTCATAAAAGACATTTTCCACTTCTGTTGCCTCATGTTATGATGATCTCCCTATACATAACTCCAATTATAAACTCTTGTGTTATCCAGAGATTTTGTATCAAGGTCAGATCTGCCATTCACACATAAAAATATTGCATTTTACACTGTGGTTTGAATGAAAAATATATCAGCATCTTTGACAGATTTATTTGTGTTCCAGAAGTATTGAAACAGGAAAAAAGTATATCCACAGGAGAGGAAAAGACTTTCATCATGCTTGTGAATGTCTATGGGCCTAGATATCAAAGTTTCTTGACAATTTGATGTAGTTTAAAAACATTTTTAACTTTTGTTTGCGTTCATCTGGCAGTAAATCAACATAAATTTGCATTTTTTTCTCCCTGCATACTGTTGCCCAAAAGCCTGAAGTGTGTTTACTAGTGAGTCAGAGAAGTGATTTAAATATGGGATCTCAACGTTGTCTTTTTGATTTTATTTATTTATTTATTGTAGTAGTAAAGCAAACTTTACTACTTTACTACTAAGGGAAAAGTAAAATTTTTCCTATATTTTCCTCTGTCATGTTATTGCTGAAGCAGCTTGCTAGGGTGCTTTAAATCATCATTTTCTCTAAAGAAGAGTGAACAAGCTTCAGGTGTTTGTGAGAAACTTTTCGTATGCATGTAAATCAATTCTTGATCTCATTTGTGCTCTGCAATAAGGAGAAACAGGGAAATGGAGGATTCCTGCTCTGAGTGTACTGCATGTGTTCATATTGCTACCAAAAAGCTTTTAAAATGTTCCAAAAGTTCTGGTACTACTTGTGGTCATAACTCTTCAGTCCTAAAGAAAAGACAATGATCAAGGCTACAAACACAGTAACTTTTAGATTTACTTCTGTAATGACATTACTGATATATTTTTTCTGTTGTGTTACTAATTCTCACTCTTTGAGATCCTAGTGAAGTAATTTGTGAAATTCTGCAACACGCCAGTAATTCAAATTTGCCAAACAGATGTATTAAACTGTCTACTTTTGTTTATTGTGTACTAGAATTGACTGTTAGAGCAAATAGCAATTTTAAGCATGTGTAAGTGTACTGCAGCTGATGTGCCTTATTTACAGCATCTCTAAGAGTAGTTCCATGTGTTGATGAGAGGCCATTGTTCTGATATGGAATAGTAAATTTGGATCACATAACTGATGCTCAACTCCTGCTGTTAGCAGCAAAGAAAGTTGCAAAGAAACTGAGAACTGTTTTTATACTTCAAAAACAACTTGAGGGAAAACGCCAAATACTCAAGGGATTTCTTTTGCATGTCTGGAGTGTATGGCCAGTGTAATTTGCACTGTAGCATTCTGAAGAACCTTGCAAATTGTAGGGAATAAAACTTCCTTATCAGAGAGACTGAATAGAAATGTGTATTCACTAGGGCAGATCAACTGGACTGAATTAATCTGAACTTGATGTGATTTTTTCAGATTGATGCTGTTGTCCTCAATTAAATGCAATTATTCACCAAAGTTAGGTAGTCCTAACTTTAACTAGATAAGGGCTCCAAGTGTTAATGTTTAGAAACAACAAACTTGCGCAAGTGGTTTGGCTGACTATTTCTCCTGTGTATTGCCACGTATCTGACAGAACTTTGGTTGTATTTACCATTCACTAAATTCTTGAACTGTTTTTACAATTTTCTTTGTGTTCTTTTTGTAGACAAATAATCTTCCATTTTAGAAGTTGTGCAACATTTCCATTCAGGTTTTTCCAAGGAGTTCATTCTTCCCTCAATATTTTAACAAGTTAGAGTCAGTTTTTTACATACTTTAGGCTTTCATGTGAATCATACAAATGCATTCCTAATAATGGAAAAGGACAAGTTTGTCTTCTGGTAAGGAGCCTGTTAGTTCATCACTGTTCCTAGGTACTTGCAACAATTGTGTTCTTACCATCAACAGAGATATGAGAAATTCAGTGATGAAACAAATCATAAATTATATGTACAAAAGCTTTTTTTTTAAATCAAGATATTCATTTTTATGGTTCTGACAGTGCTTAGCTCTTGTCTGTGTTCAGTGAACATGTTATCCTAATTGCTCAGAAGAAACTATAGTGAGTGTGTGTCTGTTTTCTGAGTGCTGTCTTTCAAGAACCAGATTTTAATAGGGTTACTTTTCTTCTCTTTCTTTTCTTTAATTTCTGTAGCATTTGCCCTTGCTGAGTTGATTGACAATTCTCTGTCAGCTACATCCCGAAATACTGCTATTCGGAGCATACAGATAAAATTGGTAAGATAGAAATATTCTACTTTTTTTAGGTGCAGTTTGCATTATCCTTCTTGGTGTTTTTTTTTGTTTGTTTGTTTTTTTCCTGGTGCTACTTGTTTTTTGTTTTTTTACCCCAAACAGTTATTTGATGACTCCCAAGGAAAACCGGCTGTTGCTGTTATCGATAATGGAAGAGGAATGACTTCTAAACAGCTTAACAACTGGGCTGTATATAGATTGTCAAAGTTTACAAGACAAGGTGACTTTGAGAGGTTAGAAAATTTTAAATCATTTTTGCAGCAATTAGCAAACTGCGAGGGTTCACAGAATATTATTTTAAGACATATCTTTATACCAACACTTAGCTGAAACCTGTCGTTCTTTGATTACGTATAAATAGACACATACTTTTTGTAGGTAGGAAACAGAGAAGCTTTGTAACACAAAACTACTCTTCTAATATGATAGTGTAAGAACATTTTTTTTTTTTTCTCGTGGACTTTTTTATGCTGTCTTTGACTTGCCTATGTATTGCTAAAGGCATTCTGTGCTCTGCAGAAGTGTTTTTATAGTGTGTTCATCTGTTATCTGAATGCCTTTCAGCAGTGCATTGAGCAATGCATGCAATGTCTGTTATGCTACTGGAATAACAGATACAGGGGTTTGGCTTAGGTTTGTGGTGGGTTTTTTGTATCTTAATTGTGTACAATGTGATGCAAAATTATACCTGAAGACGTCTGTATTTTTTGAAGGAGGCTGGACTTTGCTTAAACAAGGTAAGATTGTTCATCCATCAAAGCTGACTTAAAAGACATGGAATTTAATTATTGATGGCATATGTAGTATCTCCAATAGCGCGTTGGACAACAATAATAGTTGTCATTATTTCCCATTTTGACTCAAAGGTATTTCTTTGAAGGGATGATGTCAGAAAGTCCAGGCTTGCTTTTTAAGCCATTTTCATTTGTAGCAGCTTCACAGTTAGTATCTTGCCATGGTCAAAGAGAGAAGGTTGAGGGGATTTACCTTTTACCATCTAGTAAAACTGTGTAATTGTTGTTACTGCAGTACTTTTCGTACAGACCTATTGACCATGTCCTTGTTTCAGACTTAACAATGGAGAAGAGTTTTCAGAGTAAAAGCTTGTATCAGATTCTCCCTGCCAAATATTTTACTCACTTTCATCTGAACTTCATTGTAAAAATAATGGTACATAGGTAGTAATAAGCAAAAGAGTTATTCAGATGAAAAAGTTGAACTTGTATGTTTGAATAAGACTTGGTTTGCTAGAAAGAACAGAAATATCTTACAAGATGACTTCAGAAAATAGTTACTCTGTCATCATCCTTTTTAAAAGAATACATCAAGAATTTTAGGCACACACATTTGAATGGTGCAATTATGATAGGTCTAAAGTGAAGGATTTTTGAACAAAGTGATTGCAGGAAGAATTTAATACAAGCTGCTTAGATCAGAGGTGTCTTTTTTTTTTTTAATTAGTTTCGTCTTGAAAAAATTTATTAAAGCCACTTTTACTCTTAGTGATCATTCAGGATATGTACGCCCTTTGCCAGTGCCTCGTAGTTTAAATAGTGATATCTCGTATTTCGGAGTTGGAGGCAAACAAGCAGTGTTCTTCGTTGGACAGTCTGCCAGAGTAAGTAAATGTCAATCTTTATTTTAAAACATTTTTACATGATCAGATTTCTATCATCCTAGCTTTTAATCACAGCATTAAACTATTTTATTATGTTCATTTTAAATCTTATTTTGATTTTTAAATACTCTTTTTTTTAATAAAATCAGATGATAAGCAAACCTGCAGATTCTCAGGATGTTCATGAACTTGTCCTTTCTAAAGAGGATTTTGAAAAGAAGGAGAAAAACAAAGAAGCTATATATAGCGGATACATTCGAAACAGAAAGGTAAATAGCCTTAGTACTTTCTCGTTTTTAATTGAAAACCTTTTCTAGGTTAACATGATTTCATTATGTAATATTCTTGTAATGTTTATCTGGAGGTATCTTGGTCTTACTAAATCATTTGCACCCTGGAGTGTAAAAGGAAGTAATGGGAAACTTGAAGACACTATATCATAAAGGCTTTATTTGTATGTGATTCTTTTTTCTCTTTTCAGTTTAGCTTGAAGGACAGAAATGCTGTATAGTTTGACATACTAGGTTAAGAAAAATATTTTACAATACCTTTCTAAGAACAGGAATTGTTTCATTATGTATGAAACAAAGAAAAATGTCTGTTCTCTAAAATAGTAGGGAATAAATTAGGGAAATAAACTGTGCTTATATAGAAATATGTACAACAACTAACCTGCATATGGGAGAAAAGTTTGGCCAGATTAACAAAACCCGGAGGTTTCATAAATCTTCACTAATTTTGTAAAAGAAATGAACTATTTAGTTGAAAATTAAAATGAACAGTCTTGATGGTTTTCATAAAGAGGAAAAGCTTAAGCAAAAAGCTGTAAGACAAGGAGGAAGACCAAAAAGAACTGTTCTTTGGACATTTTTGAGCAAGGAGATAAAGGCAAAGATATAGCTAAGGGTGCAGATGGGAGCATAAGTGGGTGCTGCATATGATGAGGTGATCAGACCTTGATTATAGCCTATATCTTGTGGATTATATCAGTATTCTTGGCCTTTTGTATGAGTGAGAAAGGAACTGAAGATAAATAAGGTTTTTATCAAGCCACTCTTGAGTCAGTGACTTGCGACAAAGAATGAGTCATCAGAAATGTGCAAGTTTTATTTTTAATCTGTGCCATAGAGATGAGAAGGTAGAGTCACAGAAATAGAAACTGAAAATAAAGCAGATAAAATATGTTTTTTGTAGAGGGCACAAATGCTTTCCCTCCCCATTTGATATTAAAAAGGGAGAGTGGAGGATAGAAAAGTAGAGAATAAGCTAACAGATATTAGTTGGAGGAAACTAGCTGAATGAGATGAGTAGATACTACTAAAGAATTCAAGAAGGTGGTGCAATCAACTGTTTGAAAAGTTATTGTGGTAATGTAAAATGAAAGTTAAGCTGACGCAGTTTAAAAAAAAAAATTGCAAGTAAAGTTCTGTTGAACGTAAAAGAATAACTTGTGAATATCCAAGAGGGAAAAGATTATGTGGAGCACTCAAGTAATAGAAGTGAAGTGTGGAGATAATGGGTAGACAACTCAAGTCTAAAAAGTTTTTACAAATCATTAAAATAGCCAGGCCAGTTTGTTGTACTGATGTGAAATTAAATATGTGAATTTATCTCTTTAATGTCTTGAAGAATGGTCTGCAGTGCACGTAAGTGAGCAAAAGAATACTATGGCAGAAATAGAAGTTGTAATGAATTACCACAATGTGAGAAGAATAATTGAATCTTTGAGACATTGAGTTGGTAAAGGAAGCTGCTTTTGCAGAGAAATCAAGGTGTAATTAATATCAAGCCTAACATATTACAGAACACTGAAGAGAAATGACACTAATGACACCTCAGCTGATCATCTTCTCTTGATGGATAATAGGCACCTGTCTTTACTGCACTTGCCTTTTTGGACCATTTAATATTGCCAACAAGTAAATACTGCTTTTCTGGTCGAGATGGATGCTGGGAATGTAGGGGAAAGTGCTGTGGTAGTTTGTCATCTGTAGTGGGAAGGCAACGAAAGTTTGGGAACAGCATTTTGGAGGTACTTTCGCTCTGTAAGTTGTGCAACATTGGTGTGCGGCTTCTAGATCATTGGCCGAATCCTACAGAGGTGCGGACCAAGCAACTCTGGCTTTTCTTTATTATCTGTAATCTCATCGTTATCACAGAAAGAGCCTCTTGTTTGGATGAAATCAGCAAGACTGTTAGGTTTAAAAGAGACTATGCTATGGGCAGAAGAATGCATTTGAAGAATTGCAATCTTGTTGGATGAAAGTTCCCACAACTGCTTAAATTATCCTGTTGGTTAAGGAGAGCACTTTTATTCCCTGGGGAAAGTAAGTCTTAAGAGAACACCATTGACTAACGTATTTCACCCACCTACAGTCTAGTAGGATGTGTATCCTTTCATGACTTAGTGATGTGTTTCCTTTTTGCCTGCTTTCCTGCAAAATAAGGCATGAAGCTGCATTTACTACAGCATGGAAAAGCGTATTTTCTCGGTTGTAATAATTGTTTACAATTGCTATAAAGATCTCAGTCTTTGTATTAAAAATAGCTTTTTTTTTCTGGATGCACCAAATGTAAAGGATTATCCACTGGTCCAACACAAAGCATGACATCAACCACCATGTTTCTTTGCAGCTTAGAAACCTCCTATTATAAGTGTAGAGTGCATCTGTCCAGGAGAAGACAATCAGCACTTTCTGGAATCAGGAACTTCTCTTTCTATGAGACTACTGGGTATTTCAGCTAGAACGAGGATTCACCCATTCTCTTTCACAGCAAAAGCATGTTTCTTCCATTTCAATTTCTGTTATAGAAAGCAGCCTATCTATTTAAAAGCAAATTTTTTTTTCTGACTTGGTTTTCTTAAAGAAGACTTATGTCTTGTACACGTAATCATTCCATTTCATGGATAAGAACATGGACATCATACAGTGAATTGAACATGATTAAATACATTTCTAGATTGAACACTTCAAATGCTGTGATGAAAGTGAGTTGAAAATGAACTGGATCAGAGATGTCAGATTCTCAGTTTATTGACTTCGGAAGCTTTTGTTTTAAGTGTTAATCCTTTATGATACTTGACATCGTGTTTTCTGTATTCTTTTCCTGTTCTGTTTTTTAATCCCTTTCAAACCTGATGGGAGTTCAGAAATTAATTACATTCCTGCTGTTATTATTTTACTCTTTTTGTAGCCATCTGACTCTACTCATATCACAAGTGATGATGAAAGATTTCTTCATAATCTAATATTAGAAGAAAGAAATAAAGAGAGTTTCACAGCAGTTGTCATTACAGGTGTACAACCAGATCATATGCAATACTTGAAAAACTACTTTCATCTTTGGACAAGGCAGCTGGCGTAAGTTCATGATTTAAAAGATTTGATTTAAAAGTAGACTACTAACCAAGTCAGATAATTATGAATTGCTTCCTTTTTGTACTTCGTCATTTACTTTATTTCTGTTAAGGCTGTTGATATATATGTTGTTCATGCCACAAATTGGTCTTCCTAGCTAACTGATTTTACAGAAAATAGCACAACTGAATGGGGCTCCCCATCCAAACAAATGTTTCCAAACATCAGTTTCAGTGTGACTTGATAATCGATACATAATTATCAAATTATTCATTACCTATTCAATTTAATAGTTATATTATTAATGTAATTATTAGCTATCTAATTATTAACAACTTGATAAGTTACTGTTCTCACAGCTGTGCTCCTAACCTTGATATTGAGCTTTGTGTCTACTTTTTTTGGTTGGTTGGTGTTTTATTTTTTTAAAAAAATGCTGCTACTTCATCCCAGTTCGAGGGAGACTGATACATGATATTGTCCACTCGGTACTACAGTAGTGTTATCAGTGGGCCTGCAGAGCTTGGAAGTGTGAAAGTCTGTAATACCTGTGAATTGTGTGCGCTTGTCTGTTAAGATGGTAGATCTGCGAATGTAAACTGAACTATGAAACTGTGGCCCAATCTTGAAATCTGGCAAACTACAGAGCTTGATTTTCAAGCTGTAATTTTATTTTTGTGTTACCTGTAATCTAATAATAATAGATAATACTTAGTATGAGAATTAGTATAAGAATTAGATAATACCTTATTATATGAAACATCATTCAGTGTTGCATGAAAGAACATGTGGCCGAAATCCTTTTTAAGATCCCTCATTAGCTTCTAGGTGCTCTTCTGGTGAACACCCACACTTAGGTGTATGTTAGTTCATTCCAGTGATGCCACCCTGCTATGCCTTTTCCCACACATGCACGATACCAGTTTCATTCTGGTCCAGTGGACTACCACACAACCCTCATATTGTTTCGGATGCTTTGAAGTGGAGAGAGGGGAGGTGAACCCCCAAAATAGTTATGTCTTAAGGGCACGAGAGCACCTTTGAGGTCTGGAGAAGATGCAGACAAAATGCTAAGCTACTCGTCTGCTCTAAAGTCCTGACCAATGGGGACCGTGAGGAACTTTTGTCTGGGAATCGAGATTTCTCCTTGGGGCGCATTTAGTGCAGTGGATGTCAGAAGCAAAGCAATTATAAACACTTGCAGGTGCATTAAACTTCCTTCATACATTCAATCCTATTGACTTGTATAATCTCATTTTTCTGCAAACCACCACCCTGAGGTTTAAGGACTCAGTCTTTGAAGTTGGAAGAATTAGCTAGCTTGCTGAAAAGTTGAAGGATTAAGTTCATCAGTTATGAAAATAATTAATCTATCTGATGATGTGGATTTTTTTGGAGTTTCTTAAATGAGCACAAGTGCCATTAAAAAATAATCTTTACAAATATAAAAATTATTTCTGATATGCAGTTCACATCCGTGACTGCTGCCTGTATGCAAATGAGGTATCTTTACTGTTTTGTAAATAACTTAAAGACAGTGATTGTTTGTTAAACGCATCTATTACTGTTATATGATCAATACAAAGATGATATCAGAAACAATGTGTGGGAAGCGTTTTGGCTCTAGTTCATTTTAAACTCCAAAGTGCAGAGCAAATTACAGTAGTTTTAGTTAGCATTAGTTTGCACTTTGATGTAAAGGATCTGTAGCCTTTTAACAATCATAATTTCTTTTACTTATGTATTATTTTCCAATTTGTAATGTTTTAATTATTTTATTAAAAAATTGATCCTAATATGTTTGTACATGAAGGAGATGAGAATTGAAATTCCTTTAAATCCTCTGTATCACATATACATGTTGTGACGGAGTTGATTTATAACAATGCAATGAACCAGTTATGTTTTATTAAAAATATGAGTTTATTTAGATTTCTGGAAATTATAATGTGGAATCTTTTTATTTCACTTTTTGAATATTTTTTTTCTAATTTAAAATGTATTTCAGACATATCTATCATTATTATATCCATGGACCAAAAGGAAATGAAACTAATGCTGTAACAAAAGACATAAGCCCTTTCAACAACATAGACATTCAGGTAAGAGGTTTTATATTTATTAGTCAAAATTCTTATTTCATGTTGTGCCTGTTTCTCTTTAATCATACATTTTGAACTTCAACAGCGTTTTAAGACATGTATGTAATTTAATTTTTGAAAAGTAATACTATTTGTTATTGCAACATAGGAACTAATTCATTTTGCTAACGGTTAAGATAAATGTCACAAATGCTAATTAATGTAGGTTTTTTGGTCTAAGGAAAATCAACTCGTTTTATTTTTTTTCCAGATTTCAATGTTTGAAAAAGGAAAAGTACCGAAGATTGTCAATCTTAGGGAGATCAAAGATGACATGCAAACATTGTATATAAATACTGCAGCAGATAGTTTTGAGTTTAAGGCACATGTTGAAGAAGAAGGTATCGTGGAAGGCATCATCCGATATCATCCATTTCTGTATGATAAAGAAACATACCCAGATGATCCATGTTTTCCATCAAGTGAGTGAAATGTTTCGCTGTTTATCGATCCTGTTATAGACAATCCTACTACTCTAAATGTTTTAATGAGATAGAAACTAGAATAATTTAAACTGAAATGTAAATTGTTACCTAATTTTCGTTGTGGCAGAACACAAAAGTTCACATCCTTTGGGTTGAACAAATCCTGTGAGCAAGTTGTCTGTTGTGGTAACTTGTTCGTGTAAACCTGATCTTTGGTGTAAGACCATCTGATTTCAAACTGTAAACTCTTACGGAATGCAGTCTGATTGAAACATTTCCACTTTCCTGAGTGTTAGATCTTTGCTTGGAGAAAATAATGAAACACCATCAGTTTGATTCAAGAGATTCTAACATCAGAATAATGCAGAGAAAAACATGTAGTCTAAGTCCTTTATTTAAAATTTGTTTTATCCTGTCTTGATGAGTTTTCAGATGCTAAGGTTTTAAAGTAATTTGTGTTGGTAATTATTTTTTTTTTGGCAAAACAAGTCTTGATTTTAATTGTGACAAGACTTTATGGTATTAGAAGAACATCAGTTGTAACTAAGGGGAAAAAGTAATTTTTATTCGAATGTGAAATTTGAAAATTTGATAATATTATTCAATCCCTGTTTAAAATTTTTCCTCAGCTTTTCTGCTTGGTATTTCTTAAACAGAAAAAAAAAAAATCCCTATTGTATATATCTAGCTTGATATCATGTGTACTGCTATTGTGCCTGACTTAATAAGTATAGATAGTCTTTAATTTACACTGCTCCGTTTTTTGGTATTATATTAGTTTTTTAAAGAAATTTATTCTAGTGACTGTCTTCTTTTTAATCAAGAATTAAATGATGATGATGATGACGACTGCTTTATAATAGAAAAGGGTGCCAGAGGAAAAAGGCCTATTTTTGAATGTTTTTGGAATGGAAGATTAATACCATACACAACTGTGGAAGAGTAAGTGATAATCTGTTTCTACAATGGAAACCAGTCTGTTTCTATAATGTAAACCTCTCTTTATAAAAAAGGGTTTTAATGTCTTTCTCCTTTTTTGTTTAAGTTTTGACTGGTGTGCTCCTCCAAAGAAAAGAGGATTGGCACCAATTGAATGCTACAACAGAATTTCTGGTGCGTTATTTACCAATGATAAGTTCCAGGTCAGCACAAACAAACTCACTTTCATGGATCTGGAGCTGAAGCTAAAAGATAAGAATACTCTGTTCACAAGAATCTTCAATGGACAGGTGATCATTTTATTCTGTTAAGTATTTCTTCTTGGCAAAGTTTAATGCATATAATATAGAAACCTTTACTCACTGGTCATTTGTTTGTGTCAGTGAATATTGCCAAGTTTCTGAAGAACTTTCACCTTAGGTGCTTTTGCAGGACTTTGTAGCAGACAATGCTTTCAGTTTCAGTAAGTAGTAAAGCTGACTCTTGAAATCTGAAAAAATAATAAGATTTAGTCTTTTTCCTTTTATTTTCTTAAACAGTATCTTCATCTAGTTGTTATGTGACAGTTTTTGTGGAAAGACCCTCTTCATAGAGGAATGTGGGTGCTGAGGGAAACACATTCTCTAACTTGAAGTGTAGATTTCCTAGAATTCTTAGTGTTTCCAAGCTGAAGAATCCTTTTTTTTTTTGAGTACAGTATTGCTGTACTCTTGTATATACTTCTCAAGTTGTCAGATTTGAATTTTCTAATACATTAATAATATGTATTTCATTTGTAATCTCTTTATAGGAGCAGCGAATGAAAATTGATAGAGAATTTGCTTTGTGGCTCAAAGACTGTCATGAAAAATATGACAAACAGATAAAATTCACAGTCTTTAAAGGAATAACTACACGTACTGATTTACCATCCAAAAGAATGCAGAGCCCTTGGACAATGTATGCTGCAATAGAGTGGGATGGGAAAACATACAAATCTGGACAGCTGGTAAGTTAGTTGCTCACTGATGTTGGGCTTTTGTCTGTTTTGTAATAGAGCATTGGAACCCTATAAAAGGCAAATGCTATGCATTTGCTGCAGAAGTAATGTATTGACATTAATTCTTGTCTTCTCTTTACAGGTGAAAACTATTAAAACTCTTCCAATATTCTATGGAAGTATTGAGAAATTTTTCTTGTATGGAGACCATGATGGGGACATATTTGCCACTGGAGGAGAGGTTCAAATTGCTTTGGTAAGACAAATATAAAAAAGATTTGCATATCTAGTACGCCTATGGAATCCTTAAGTCTGACCCAGGATTATGTTTATTTAAATGACTTTAAATAACTGTTGAAAATTATGGTATTTTTTTGAGATTCAGCAATCTGGAAATAATCGAACTGCCTAGTTACATTAGTTTCAATGTAAATATATTAAAATTATTATTAATGATCAGTGATCTGATTTAGTTAAATTTGCGTATGAAACAGTATCACAGTTAGTATCAATAGTATATTGCATTATGTCTATGTCTACTTGGCTAGTCCCTTGATAGAGAGGTATTTCTTCTCTGACATATTATAATCTGGCTGTTTATAACTACAATTTTTTTTCAGGAACCTCAGGCATTGTATGCTGAAATGAAAACTATTCCAATCTCAAAACTTGACAGAACAGTGTCTGAAAAAGCTGTTAGAAAATACATAGAGGATGAAATGGCAAGGTAAGCTCTAAATTGTAATTATGTACTTGTGGAGTTCCTAATAACAGTTTTAGTATTTCTTTAGAAAAAACAAAAGTTCCATTTCATTCCTAAATGAGAAACCAGTCAAGTGTTTCAGTAGAAACAAAAAAGTAATAGAACTCTAAACCAAGAAGAAATAGTTCAAGTTGTTTTTTTTCCTCACAAAAATAGCTTGCTGTATATTCTACTAAAGATAAATTGCCCTGTTTCTTAACTCCCAGAAAAACTGTTCATTCTTTCTTTCTCACTAGACTTCCTGACAAATTATCAGTAACATGGCCTGAAGGAGATGAGCTATTACCAAATGAAACAAGATTTGCTGGTACACCAATAGGTATACTTTTTTCCTACAAATATTAAAAAGTAAAATGTCAATTTAAAATTATATTATGTGCTCTTGTTAAAAAACAAGCGTACAGAAATCTCTGATCGCTTATAATACACAGTATATTTTAGAAGTCCATTATTTTTCCTTTTAAATACAGGCGCGTTAAGAATAGAAATTTTGAATAAGAAAGGAGAAGCAATGCAAAAACTTCCAGGTACAAGCCACGGAGGTTCAAAGAAACTTCTTGTTGAACTCAAGGTTATTTTACATTGTAAGTATTTCAGTATATTTAAATGAGTCTTTATTATTTTAAAAATACGTGATGGATAATGTATTTCTTTTTCTATATACATATAATACGTATTAGAATTTGATAGATGGATATAGCTTTTAATTTTAAGGACCACATCCCATCAGAACGTGTAGTAGTCCAAAGCCACGTTTCATGAAATGACAATTGCTTCAATCCCAAGTATTTCATATCTTAATGCTACATTATGAATACGTCTTCTGTCACGTGTAGGGAGGGCCTATCAGTTCCAAGCTATCTAGTTAATATGCATAAGAACATGGTTAAAATGGATAACGTTTCTGTAATTAACACAGCGATTCACATGAGCTGCGTAAAAGTAGGGACCAGACTTGTTTAGTATCCAATGTAAAGTCACTTCAGAATTTTAAAAAATCAAGTTTATCGTGAGTTACTGATTTTTGGTTTCCATTTTATGGGCACTTCACTTGATATTCTTACATTGCATTTGTTGAAGAATTGAGTTCTATCCGAGGCAGCTGAAGTTACTCATTTGTGTGTTGAACACAGAATTAGAATACTAAATTCTCAGAAAACTCCAATCCTGCACATGTCAAATATATTTGAAACTTACAGAAACTTAAATTCTTGTTATCCCTGTTTCTTTCCATATACAAGAGGAAAATACAGTTCCTTTTTCTGATAAAAGCTGTAAAAGTGAAACACTGAGGTTACTGTAGTGATATATGTCAAAGGAAACCAGATGAAAGTATCTTAGCTTCAGTTTAGTATCACAGTGTCATAAGACTACACATGGTATTTTAGTGGCACTTGTTGTATGGGAACTGTCTGCTGTGCGTGTCCATTGTCCAAGACATAGTGCTGGGGCATAAAGAGTTTGGAAGTGAAAAAAAAAAAAATTCACGTAATACAGATTGTCAGATTGTATTTACCAACAGCCTAGGGGACAAATCAGTGTTTTGCATGGTGTTTTGTCAATGTTGTTGCTAGAAGAAAAAAACTAAGTTTGCCCTTTGCCTCCGATCACTGAAAAGTCTATCTTCAGACCTTTCATGTCTCCTGGCCACTTTGATTCATTGGTAGAAATTTGTACTTGCAACTGTTTTCACTGCTTCCTATCTTAACTTTTGTCTCTAGTCAATTGAGGAATTACTGGTGTAATCCGCCTGTTTTTCACTAGGATAACGAGTAAGTCCTGTGAGAGTTTGGGCATGGCACACTGGACAAACTCAGACCTCTAGTCTTTCTTATAATACAAAGCTCTCATTTGTACTGAAGTGGTTACGCTCATATGAAGGCCAGCAGCAAACATAACGTACAGAAATTTCTCTTCACTTTTGAAGAGTGGAATACCTGGCAAAATGTACTGCAGAATGCCAAGAGAGTTGAGCTGTGAGAAACTTCTTATCTGGTCTGTTACAAGGGAGCCTTATACTAGGTTCAATTCAAAATTAGGGTTTGAATTAGAGTTGAGAGAATGAGAAAATTGAGCGTTCTGGTGGGGACAAAAGGAGCTGCCAATGGAAAGGGTGGGATAGCAGGAGAACTAGACTGTGAGAAACTTGTTGTCTGGGCCATGGCAGGTGTACCTTGTCCAAGGTTCGGACCAGGGAAGCAGGGGCTGGCAAGACAGCCGGGATATAAAAATTTTTTTATCTGCGCCATGATGAGGTGGGGCTTGTAAGGTTTGGCCAAAAAATAAATCTGGGATTATGGGTTAGAGCTGAGAGAAGGAGAAAGCTGAAGGGTCTAGGTGGAGCAGGAACAGAAAAGGCTACCACATGAAAGAGTAGGATAAAGAGAAAGAGAGTGCCTATGGAAGGTGTCTGCCAAAGGGAGGTATGGACTGCCAGGAGAACAGAGTTGTGAGAGTTTTTTTGGGTTTTGCTTGTTTGGATGTGTTGTTTTTTTTTCCCAGGCCATCAGCAGGTTGCTTCTCTAAGGCTCACTCTAAAATTTCAGGTTAGGGTTGATGGAAGGAGGCTGACAGGAAAGCTGCGTTCTGGGAAATTTTTTTTTCAAAGTCATGCCTGGGTGTTTCTTGTCTAAGATGAGGCTGAGAAATAAGCATTTCTATCTCAGAAGATTATTTTTAAATTACTCCTTATTACTCAATTAAATTGCGAGTACCTCTGTTGAAGTCCTCAAGTAGGTGCTGTGGCAATAATGAGGCATCTTTTCAGGTTTTTGAGCTCTTCAGCAAACTATTTTCATCACTGAAGTATTTATTTTAGAACTTAGATGACCAAACAATTATCTTGCCACTTCCCTCCTGTAAACCACAATGGGGGATGCTGTTCAGTCAGATGCTTTTCCCGCCGCCATATGCACCATTGAATTGGTCCACCACATTTGGTCCACATTCAAAGAGCACCTCCTCCAAGCTCAGCAGAGGTGCATCCCGACGAAGAACAAGTCGGGCAAAAAGGCCAGGAGGCCTGCGTGGATGAGCAAGGAGCTCCTGGACCAACTGAAAATGAAGAGGTTAGCCTACAGAGGGTGGAAGCGGAGACAGATAGCCTGGGAGGAATACAGAGAAGCTGTGCGAGTGACCAGGGATCAGGTGAGGAAGGCTGAAGCCCTGAAGGAATTGAATTTGGCAAGGGATATAAAAAGCAATAAGAAATGCTTCTATAGGTATGTAGGGGACAAAAGGAAGTCCAAGGAGAATGTAGGCCCCCTCCGGAAGGATACTGGTGCTCTGGTCACCCGCGACATAGAGAAGGCTGAGGTACTCAATGAATTTTTTGCCTCAGTCTTCACTGATAAAGCCTCTTGTCTTACCACCCAAGCTGTGGAAAGAACTAGCAGGGACTGTGAGGATGAACCACCGCCCACTGTACTTGAAGAGCAGGTTCGGGAACATCTGAGGAACTTGAAGGTGCACAAGTCCATGGGACCTGATGAGATCCATCCGCGGGTCCTGAAGGAACTGGCGGATGAAGTTGCCAAGCCACTGGCCATTGTATTTGAGAAGTCGTGGCGGTCTGGTGAGGTCCCCGATGACTGGAAGAGAGGGAACATAACCCCCATTTTTAAAAAGGGGAACAAGGAGAACCCGGGCAACTACAGGCCGGTCAGCCTCACCTCTGTGCCTGGCAAGGTCATGGAGCAGATTCTCCTGGGAACCATGCTAAGGCACATGGAGAGCAAGGAGGTGGTGGGTGACAGTCAACATGGCTTCACCAAAGGCAGATCGTGCCTGACCAACTTGGTGGCCTTTTATGATGGGGTGACAACATCGGTGGACAAGGGTCGACCAACGGATGTCATCTACCTGGACTTGTGCAAAGCTTTTGACACTGTCCCGCACGACATTCTTCTCTCTAAACTAGAGAGGCATGGGTTTGATGGATGGACCACTCGGTGGATAAGGAATTGGCTCAATGGCCGTACTCAGAGAGTAGTGGTCAACGGCTCGATGTCCATGTGGAGACCGGTCACGAGTGGCGTCCCTCAGGGGTCCGTGTTGGGCCCGGCCCTCTTCAACATCTTTGTCGGTGACGTGGACAGTGGCATGGAGTGCACCCTCAGCAAGTTCGCCGATGACACCAAGCTGTGTGGTGCCGTCGACACGCTGGAAGGGAGGGATGCCATCCAGAGGGACCTCGACAGGCTGGAGAGGTGGGCCCGTACCAACCTTATGAAGTTTAACCAGGCCAAATGCAAGGTCCTACATCTGGGTCATGGCAATCCCAGGCACAAATACAGACTGGGCGGAGAATGGATCGTGAGCAGCCCTGAGGAGAAGGACTTGGGAGTACTGGTGGACGAGAAGCTCAATATGAGCCGGCAATGTGCTCTTGCGGCCCAGAAGGCCAACCGCATCCTGGGCTGCATCAAGAGGAGCGTGGCCAGCAGGTCAAGGGAGGTGATTCTCCCCCTCTACTCTGCCCTCGTGAGACCTCACTTGGAGTACTGCGTCCAGTTCTGGAGTCCCCAACATAAGAAGGACATGGACCAGTTGGAGAGGGTCCAGAGGAGGGCCACGAAGATGATAAGAGGGCTGGAGCACCTTTCCTATGAGGACAGGCTGAAAGAGTTGGGGCTGTTCAGCCTGGAGAAGAGGAGGCTCCGGGGTGACCTTATAGCGGTCTTCCAGTACCTCAAGGGGGCCTACAAGAAAGATGGGGAGGCTGTTCAGGAGGGCCAGTTGTGATAGGACAAGGGGTAATGGTTTTAAAATAGAGGGAGGTAGATTCAGGTTGGATATTAGGAAAAAATTTTTTACCATGAGAGTTGTAGAACACTGGAACAGGTTGCCCAGAGAGGTGGTGGATGCTCCATCCCTGGAGACGTTCAAGGCCCGGTTGGATGAGGCCCTGAGCAACCTGATCTAGTTGGAGATATCCCTGTTCCTTGCAGGGGGGTTGGACTAGATGACCTTTGAAGGTCCCTTCCAGCCCTAACGATTCTATGATTCTATGATTCTATGAATTCTCCCGGTTCAGGAAGGCTATGGCTATCAGCTGTTAGTATTAGTATGTCATTTGAAACAAAATTAGAGATGTTTTTCCTCTATCTGTACCCTCATGCATTTATATTATACCATAGCAGGGACACCGAGTTATCCATCATTTTCAGAATATTGTACATGGAAACCTTGTTCATATGAGAAGTAAGCATTGGTGCTATAGTAATCCTGTGAGTAAAAGGTGCCTTTTGTCTGTAGAAGAACATTTGTTGCCAAAAGGTTTCAGACAATAAACAAAAAAACTCACAACAATGAGTGAGAATTCTCTTCTGTTTCTGTGTGAGAAAAACAACATAATTTAAATAATTTAACCTCAGGTTTGTGGGTTGTTTTTTTTTTTTAAACCCTACGTTGTCCGTAAAAACTTAATTTCTTGTACTGTTTCCAGTACACAATTTGCACCAAGTGGAGGCTTCCGTAGCTCAGTGATTGTAGGGATACTGGTAATATTCATAAATATGTTTGTATAGAAGTGTCAGTAAAAAATCGTGGTTAGGAAGTCCTAATGGTACTTTCTAGCAAAACAACAGAGGAGGGTTCATTAATCGCTCCTAATAGAAAGTGTTTGAAGGGCTTTTCCTCTGGCAAAAGTGAAAATGGAGAAATTCCCAAGAAGGTTCTAAATCTTTGCATGTGGGTCCACTGAAATAATTTAGTCTGTTGTTCAAATAAAATATCAGGATGTTTTTTCATCAGAAACCACAACAACATTGGGCATAACCGCATAACTTTCTTATGCAGAACTGCTCTTGTGATTGTCTCCTCTTTCAGAAGAGAACATCAGAACATAACAGAATGTTACCTTTAAAAGCCAGGGTTTTCTCGTTTGTTCTCTTCCAAGATCTCATTTGTTTTATTGTGATCTTTTGTGTATCACTATGCACAGAAGTATTAGACATTCTTCACTTCCTATAGATAAATTTCCACCTTAGATTATCTGTCTATGTTGGGGCAATACAAGAAGAAAAGTGTGCATCTTTTCTTCCATAATGCAGAGAAAATTTCAGTTTAACTTGATGGCAATTGACACTGCAATAGGAAAACTTCATTCACTTGAGAAGTTCTGTTTTCTCAGTGTTAGTAACTACCAAAGGTGGAAAAAAAAAAAAAAACTATATAGGAAACTGAATTAGCTCTTGCTACAAAACATCATCAAAATTTATTTTAATAACCCAATGCTTCCAGAATTACACATCCAAAGAAATATCCTAAAAAAATTGGCGGCTGTTACTTTATCTTATGTATGCAATTTGGTGCAACAACAGGATCTGAAACAGTTGTATTTAGCTATAGAACAATGTATGGGTTTACTGCATTTCTTTTTATTCTGTGTAGTCTTACTATAGTCACTTTCTGTATTTATTCTAAATTATATTTTGAAAAACAAATATGTTAATGCCTCTTGAAGTTTCAAACAACAACTCTTATTCCTGTATTTATCCTTGATTATAGAACCAGTCACTAAAAAATTGCTTTGAAGTTTCAGTGTGTTCTCTTTTTGAAGGTGTCTTAATGCTGCAAAAATATAAAGACAGATACACTAATTTGGAGCAAAAAAGGAATGTTGTTCTTCCCTCGATTATAGGTTTAGTCAACTGCATGTTTTTACCATTGCTTCTGTTTAAGCTAATTTGTTATGGTCATTTGTGAAGTTGATCAGTTTCCAGTGTGGAGTTCACAACCTACAAGTGCTCAGACTTAACAGGGAACGTATAACCAAAAAGGTAATAAAATTCAGCTTCACAAACCTGCTGCTTTCAGATTAATGTGTCTGAGGCTAGCAATTTTTAATTAAAATGGGATTAGGTAGGGAATTCATTTTTCTTAGCTGTGATCAGCGTTGATTAATTGTGAAGCTGAGTTTATAGTCATTAGATTTAGAAGTGGTAGTAATACTTCATAATGAATGATAGTAATACTTGAAAAATTGAAGAATTATGGTGTAAAATCTAAATACATGTATCTAATTGTTTCTTTTTCAGCACCTACTGGGAATAAAGAAATAATTTCCCATATCAGTCAGCATGGAGGCAAATGGCCATACTGGTTTAAAAAAATGGGTAAGTTCACGTATGTAATATTTTCAGTTTATTTATAATTTTACCATTTTTTCTTTCTAATTGTATTTGTTTCTGTTTAGAAAATCTTCAGAAACTTGGAAACTACACCTTGAAACTACAAGTGGTATTGAATGAAAGTAATGCTGACACTTATGCAGGAAGGCCTCTACCATCTAAAATATTTAAATTTACTATTATAGGTAAGAATTCCAGTCATTCCAATTTTCTTCTACTTTTAGTGTTTCTATTTCATTCATTGTATATCAAAATTATTCATGTTTTAGTTGAGAGAGGTAATTTTCAGCACTGAAAAGTAGCATTTGCCTGTCAAATAAGAAATATTTTCAGGAAAAAATAATTTTTTATCTAGTAGGTTTTGATCTCACCTGTAATGCGTTGGCTGTGCTATACAGTCTGTTTTACAAAAAAGTAAAGTGTTGATGGAATCAAAAGCTTTTCCCTGATGTGAACTTTCCTAAATGTACTTTAAAAAATAAAGTTTAACTTAATTAGAATCACCCTTTTTCTTCATGCCATTGTCATAAATATTCTTTCATAAACTAGTACTCATTAGGCCAACTTTCATGCATAAACCACAGAGAAACTCATTCAAAAACATGTTCTGCATTTAAAATATGCATGTTGAGATTGTAATCTTTTTTTTTCAATTAAATAAGAATCCTATGCAAAACTAAATTCTCATTCAGTTATAATGGGTGTGTATCTTTGGATTAACCATCATAAAATACCTACTGGAAAACCAGATTAGAAATAATGCTGTTAAATATGTCTGATGTTACTATCTCTTGCCATACATTCTGGTATGTACGTATGTGGCCTAAAATAGTATGTAACTGATCATATATTCTCAAGAAAATTAATGGATTCCAATTTTAATGACACTATTGAAGACCATAAGTATACACAGTGTACAGTTATATCATGTTTCTGGTACAGCCTTGCTAGTCTTTTTTCTCTCGTTCTCTAAGATGTTCATTTTATTTCCTAATTTATCTCTGTGTGTTTATCTGTTAGTGGCTGGTTAATTTTTCTTTATAAGCCTTTATCTGAATAAGTTTTATTTCTTTTTGCTGAAAAGACTTAATTTCCAGGGAAGATAGGCACATATTTGTGGAAAAGGGTAAAGCTGTAGACTAGTTTGAAGTTGCTCTTTCTGTATAGAAATATGAAACGCAATTCATTTTTAAATTATAAAGGAGTAATATGTTATCTGTAAATGAGATTTTGTAGAATTTTTTTTTTAAATCTGTACTTTTGATTCTGTACATCATAATTCATCTTAAAGAAAATCTGTAGTTATTTACTTGCCAAATTAATTTGCAAAAGTACATGCTAACTACAGATTATACATTCCCTGCTCCATCTTATCACCAAAACTCATCCTTTTATGTAAGTGTGCTTATATATTGTAATCAAAAAATTTGTGACCTACATGCATTAAAGAAATAGATGTTCTCTTGGTCTTTGGCTCTCAGTCTCCAACTCAAAAGGAAAGGTTTTGTTCAGCCCTTTTGCCATGCTGTGACTTTGCCTTTTTGTGAAGTGGCAAAAACCAAGCTGAAATTAGACTAGGAATGACGGGAGGATGAGAGTTACCAGCAGCACTGTGAGGGAGCGATGGACGTGATTGACAAGCAAAAGGCCTGGAGTGATGTGACAGAAAATTCACAAAATCAGCAAAATGGAGCTGAAGTGGCCTCACCTCCAGTATGCAAGGAAATGCCTACAAGGCACCATTATGGAGAAATCCCCAAAACCCTATCTGGGAAATCAGCATGCTTTGGTGCCTTTCTGAACTGCACATACACTAGCACATGCAGCATGGGGAATAAACACGGTGAGTTAGAGACAACAGGGCTGTGATCTTGTTAGAATCATGGAGACGTAGTGGGATGGCCCACATAACTGGAATGTTGCAATGGGTACAGGCTCTTTAGGAAAGACAGACCAGGAAGACAAAGAGGTGAAGTTGCCCTTTGTTTAAGAGAACAGCTGGAATGCATGGAGCTCTTCTGAGGATGGACAATGAGCTAACTGAGATCTTATCAGTGAGGATTAAAGAACAAGCCAGTATGGATGACACTGTAGTGGGTGTCTGCTATAGGCTACCTGACCAAGAAGTAGTGGATGAGTGGTCTCTACTGGGCCTCATATTCACAAACAAGGAGGGGCTTGTTGGGGAATGTGAAAGTTGAAGGCAGCCTTGGCTGCTGTGACCATGAGATAGTAGAGTTCAGGATCATGAAAGAAAGAAGGAGCACGAAAAGGAAGCTCACAACCTCAGACTTCAGGAGAGATGACTTTGGCCTCTTCAAAGATCCGACTGGTGGAGTTCCATGGGATAAGGCCCTGGGTGGAAGGGGGAGCCCAAGAAAGCTGTTTAATATTCACAGATCACCTCCTTCAAGATCAAGTCCAGTTCATCCTGATGAATATTAAGTCAGGCAAAAATGCCAGGAGGCCTGCGTGTATGAACAAGGAGCTCCTGAAAACACTAAACACAGAAAAAGAAATATATAGAATGTCGAAGCAGGGACAGGTAACCTGGGTGGAATACAGAGACACTATCCAAGCATGCAGGGATAGGATTAGGAAAGCCAAAGTCCAATTGGAATTGAAACTGGAATCTCTGGCAAGGGATATCAAAGATAACAAGATGGGCTTCTATAAATACATAGGTGACAAAAGGACGATTAGGGTAAATGTGAGCCCACTGTTGAATGAAGCAGGGGTCATGGAAAAGGCTGAGATACTGAACACCTTATGTACATGCTACAGTGGAAGATCTGGAGCAAGGAAGATACACCTTTGGTGGAAGAGATCAGGTCAGGGAATACCTAAGCAAACTGGTTATACATGAGACCATGGGCCATGATGGGGTGCACACATGAGGTAGAGAGAGCTGGCTGATGTCGTTGAGAGGCAACTCAGTAATTAATCATGGCAATTGGGAGAGCTGCCTGATTATTGGAGGAAAGCAAATGTCACTCCAGTCTTCAAAAAGGGCAAGAAGGAGGACCCACAGAACTACAGGCCAGTCAGCTTCATCTCAATCCTTGGGAAGATGGTAGAGCAGCTAATCCTCAAAACCATTTCCAGGTGCATGAAGGACAAGAAGACCATCAGGAGTAGTTAGCATGGAGTCACCTTCTCTGATGAAACGACTGGGTAGATAAGGGGTGAGCAGTAGATGTTGTTTACCTGGACTTCAGTAAGGCCTTCAGCACTCTCTCTCATAAGATCCTCATAGAGAAGCTGATGAAGCATGGGCCGAATGAGCAGACAGTGAGATGGATTGACAACTGGCAGAATGGCTGAGCTCAGAAAGTGGTTATCAATGGCACAAAGTCTAGTTGGAGGCCAGTAACTAGTGGTTACTCCAGAAGTCAATAGGATCAATACTAGACCTAATCCTGTTTAACTTCTTCATTAATCATCTGGATGATGGGTCATAGTGTATCTTCAACAAGTTTGCTGATGACACAAAACTGAGAAGAGTGGCTGATACACTAGAGAGTTGTGCTGCCATCCAGAGGGACCTCAACAAGCTGGAGAAGTGGACTCACAAGAACCTCATGAAGTTCAACAAGGGGAAGTGCAAAGTCCTGCACCTGGAGAAGAACAACCCCATGCATCAGTACAGGCTGGCACCCAACAAACTGGAAAGCATCTTTGCAGAAAAGGACCTGGGAGTCCTGGTGGACAACAAGGTGAACATGAGCCAGCAATGTGCCCTTTCTGCAAAGAAGTACAACAGCATCTTCGGCTGCATTAGGAGGAGAGATGCCAGCAGGTTAAGGGAGGTGATCCTTCCTCTCTACTCAGCACTGGTGAGGCCACAACTGGCATACTGAGTCCAGTTCTGAGCATGTTATATTACAACACAGAGACATGGGCATAACTGGAGAGTCCAGCAAAGGGCCATGAAGATGATGAAGGGACTGAAGCATCTCTCATATGAAGAAAGGCTTGGAGAGATAGGGCTGCTCTGCCTGGAGAAGAGAAGATTCATGGGGATCTTATCAATGTCTATAAATACCTGAATAGAGGATGTAAAGAACATAGTGCCAAGTTCTTTCCAGTGGTGCTCAGTGACAGGACCAGGGGCATGGGCACACACTGAAACACAGAAGGTTCCCTCTGAACATCAGGAAGCACTTTTTCACTGTGAGGGAGCACTGACACAGGTTGCCCAAGAGGTTGTGAAGTCTGTATTCTTGGGGATATTCAAAAGCTGTCTGGACATGTTCATGGGCACCAGCTCTGGGTGGCCCTGCTTGAGCCAGGGGCATTGTACAAGACCACCTCCAGAGAACCCTTCCAACCTCAACCATTCTGTGAGCTTTACCTACAAGGGGCACAGGGAGTGGAGAAGACAGAAAATACTACTTCCTTTGTATTTAATATTAAAATGGATATTTTCATCACAAATTCAGGAGGTAGAACTAATATCTGTTTCCAGAAAAATCAAGAAAAAATAGATGCTTTGAGTAGCTTTCTATTTTTTCCACTAAGCTAGAGGCTTTGAATGCAAACCCTTTAGGCAGAAAAGAGTTCTTTGTAGCATATTCTTTTAAAAGCTTTTGCAAAAGTATTATTGGCAGAATAGAAAGAGGCATTCGTATATGATAATACAGAAAAAATGTTTGGCATTACTTGAAAAGAGTAATTATTTAAACATATGTCTGAAAACCTGGCACTGAAGTCTCAAGATACTTCTGTGAATTTCCAAGGGGGAGTGAGGTGGGGAGGAGATCTCATTCTCTGAACGAATGCATAAATGAACCTTCTCTGCTCCTTCTTTATCTCTCTTTATTAAAGCAAAAAGCGAATCTTAAAAATTGCAAAGCTGCATCTGTATTTTAAAAATTCTTTTTCAATAGTATTGTGGCTTTCCCCGGTATGGCAGCCTTCAATTAAAGGTTCCTTCAGCCATAACAACGGAAATGAACAAATCTCCTTGGAAAGGAATATACACTCTAAAAATCTAATGCACTAATAGTTGGCTTCTTTTAACGCAAGGGGTACCAAAAGCAACTTTTGCTGTTTCTGCTTCTTTATCTAGTCAGAAGATAATTTGACATTTTAATATCTTCAGCCTTGAAAAGAGAATATTTCAGGTCTTTATTTTTGCAATGGTTTTTATTTTCTCAAAGTCAGCCATAAATCTTTGCAGTCATTATTCCAGAATATTAACATTTGTGTGACCTTTTATATATATAAATTCTAAAAATCCAGAAAAGAAGAATTAAAATCTAAACATCAGCTTGAAATCAACAGCTTGTTTGTCTGAGAAACATATTTTATTTCTCTAATGACAGGTAGTTGCTTGGTTTTTACAGTTCCTGGTAAGCTAAAAAGTCATTATAAATGCCAGTTAAAACTGAACTTCCTAAGTCAATCTGTAAGTTTTGTGGTTTTAATTCAAACATATTCTTTTGGTAGTTATTCACTTTGACAGTGCAGGAGCTCTTTTACTGTTACTTTGTGAAATTGTTTTACAGTTTTGTCATTCCCTTGTAAAAAAAAATTGTGAACGCTGTAAGGCTGAGGTCTTTTTATTGTTGTTGTAACCATTAAAATAGTCTCAGCCAATACAAAGTAACATTTTCCCTTCCCCATGATTTTCACATCTCTTGTGCAAAAGTAGCTCCCTGATAATGACACCTGTAGGTAGTGGAAGTAGTTAATTTGAGTCTGAAATAATTTGATAGGATATTTATCTGCCATTTAGCTCAGCCCTGTATTGCTTCTTTTTTCAAAGGCTAATTGGCCAAGATAGTTTGATTCAACAAAACATTACGCTGATTTACAAGCTCCCGTTCATACTGCTCTGTTTGGTCTCATTTTTTTAATGCCTAATTGGAGGCAGTATAACAGGGCCAGATTTCACAGGAAGGATGCACTCAGATTTCTTTTTCAAATGCTCATCATTACTCATCTTTATCTCACGGATTTGGAATAGTTATAGAAAAAAAATGTTTTGTTGCATGAATGATTTTATTTTAAGAGAATTAGAGCAATTCAATGTTTAAGAAAAACTGTCCACAAGGAACTTGTCCACTTTCAGGTGCTGTATTGATGTTCTAAGTATTTTGGAAGTTTTGACTGTCTGTTACGTTTCTTATGTACCATAGTCTACTCCTAGTATGTTTTAACTATTGTTTTTATGTTAGTGTAAGTTAAAAAAAGAGGGTCAATCAATAAGCCATGATTTTGGTTACAACAGTGTTCTGAACAGCCTATTTACTTTAAGGCTAAAAACCACTTAATTGCAGCCTTAATTAAGAAAAAGCCAACGAACACACATAATTCCTTCTAAAAATGTATTATTATTTTCTCTTAGAGGGCAAACCTGAGAAATTTTCGGTGGGTCTCCTGGAGCTTCCTTTTCGAGTTGGAGTACCTTTTAATATTCCTTTGGAATTACAGGATGAATTTGGTCATGCAACACAGTTGACAACTAACATTAAACCAATTCTTGAAGCTAGGTAATTCAACCATGTCATTATTATTTCTTTTTACTTTTTGTCCTTTCTTCATGTAACATTAATATAGTAATTCTTTGGTTTTTTCCTGAGTGATATAATGGATACTTTTCACATAAAGTAACTGGCATTTTTGCTTTTATTTCCATAAGAATATCTGAAAGTATCTTGTATAGTGAAACACTGCGTTTATTTTTAAATTTATTCTGTTTTGTTTTCTATGTATTTTTCTAGTGGATTGACATTGAAGTATGGAGAAATAACTGCAGGAACAAAGTGCATCATTAAGGGTGTCACTGCTAAAGGCTGTGTAAACAGTTGCCAAGGCAAGGTAGGCTGATGAATTTAAACTTGTAGTAACATATTTAAAAAAAAAGCAACCACAGAGCAAATAATTTTTGCGTAAAATGGATTGTCACATAGTGTTATCTAAGTTTGGTCTGCACTGATGACTACAGGTAAATCTTGGGATATTTTCAAATGATCTCTTGCAGCTCTACCTGAAGCAATTTCTTTTTCCCGCAGCTGCACTCTATTAGCTGATGGGACTGGAGCTGGAGAGGCTGAGGGACACATGGGTGTGTAGTAGAGGGTACCTAGCATGCTAAAACAGCTGTCTTAGTTTAAACTGGTGCTGGAATTGGTTTAAGCCAAATCATCCTGGTGACTTTTGCACTGAAATAGCATAGGGAGCACTGAAATCTTTTGTTCTTGTAGTTGGGATGATGAGTAGTAATAGTTATTATGAGTGGTAACTGCTTGAACTTCTCTAGATGTTATCAAAACGGTGGTTTCACTTCTAGCATTTCTAGCAAATATATGTCATCCAAATCCAACCTGTTACTGATCAATTCTCAGCACCTAGTCAAGCTGCTTTTTACTATAAAACAAAAACATATATTACATGCTAAAAAGATTTATTTCATAAAATAGATTTTAATAATTATGATAAATATAGATTGGAAGATTTTAAAAATTAATTTTAAAATCATGTATATGGCATATTTACACAGTATTCTAACCAGATCCTAATCCTTTCATTTAGTCTTGCATAGTAAAAACAAAGCTAGGAACTGAGGTAGCTGAATATTGTTGATATTGTTGCTTAGAAAAAAAGCAAATAATGTTGCTGGTGGAAAGGTGTGTAAAGGGGAGAGGGAGCATATACCTGCTTATTGAAAACCGGAGGATGTTGAATGTAATAAATTTTGTAGGTAAAGCTTGGAATTTAAGGTGAAGGGCAAGAATGACAACAGAAGATAGAGGTGGATTATGGGAAATAAAGTGTGGAGGAGCAAAAGTGCCAGGCTGTGGCAAGACATAAACTTGGTGCGGGGCAAGACCAAGGAATTTAAGGAATTCACAGTACAGAAATAATACTATACCATCATAATGAAAAAGGAGTATTATTTTCTCATTTTGCTTAATTACATAAAATTAGCGGTTTTAATTTATATGAAAAAGAGACTGTTTAAGATGGTAATGAAAAATAATGGCAAAAAGCAGGATGGTGGGACAACAGATTAAAAACAACTGATAATTTTAAAACATAAATACAGTGTAATTTTCAGTGCTTAATTTAAAATAAGAAGCAAGAAGAATATAGGAGAAATTTTCATCATCTTAAAAGTTGATTTTGAAATGGCAGCAGAACAGCTGAAATAGGATTCAGGAAAGAATTTAGAAGGAGAAAGTGAATAAGAGAACAAAAAGGAAGAAATGGAGAGCATGGAAAGAATTAATGTTTTTCAGAGAAAGGAGTGAGGGGAAAAAAATGTTGAAGAATCAATCATGCCACATGGAGACAAGAAACTTGATTTGAGATAGGTAATACAGAATGTCACAGTCAATGATGAAGGAAGCTCTGATAGAGAAAAAAGAGAAAGCGGACTCCATTTACTTCTGTAGTCATTGATTTAAATCCACCCAAACTAGTCAAGATAGAGAGAAGTATATTTTGATTGTGGTGAAATCAAAAAGAAAATTTCCAGACAAATGCGTAAGCAATATCCAGAAGACTGCTTCCTTATAAGATTTCAAATACAGTTCAAGAGAAGAGTGAAGAAAGGAGTTTAAAAAAGGAAAATAATATTTTTTTATTTTTCTTTTCATTTTGAAGTACTGCAGTATGCATAGAAGCAGACTTGAAAGCAAAAGGAAAGTATGTAAAGAGATCTTGAAGGATAAGGGAAAAGAACTTCCCTAGAGGACACAGATGTTGAACAATTGAAATGAATTTAAGTTAAAGATGTAAACTGATCAATTAGAGGCAGAAAATATTGCATTAAGGAGATAGTATTAAGTGAAAAATGAGCATAGCAGAAAACTAAAAGAGAAACATAGGAGGAATGTCTGGTGCATGAATACAAAGCTTGATTGAATGATCTGCTGAAGAATTCAACTTATTAACATGAAGCATCAGCTATTCCGGTTTCCTGTGCTTTTACTTCCTACCTTATTTTTCCCTTCTTTTACCTCTCTTTTTTTTTTTTTCTTTCTCTCTTTTCAGTCCCCTGATGTGTAACTTTAGTGTATTGTGCCTTCCCCTTTTCTTGTGATTCACTATTTGGGGCTCCAAGTGATACGTGCTGCTTGGCTTGCAGACCAGTATGGTTGACCAGCTGGTCAGAGCTGTAGAGTTTTTATGCACCTGTGTGGCCAGCCATCAGCTGGGGACCTCAGGTGTTTGATGTGGCTATGGCTGTGATGCACCTGCCCAGGCCTCATTGTGCTTTCTGCTTCTCTTAACCAGCAAAACAAAAGAATTGCCTAGTTGCTTTCATCCAACCTACATGGTGTTAATGTTGCACATACTCTGTCAGGCATGGGAAGAGGATAAGCCAGGATTATGAAACTAAACCTTTCCAGAGGCAGCATTTCTGAACATGTGAAAATGACGATTCATGAATTGCAACTAAATATTCTCAAATGTTAAATATATAAAATATGATCTGAGGGCTGGAGCACCTTTCCTATGAAAACAGGCTGAGAGAGTTGGGATTGTTCAGCCTGGAGAAGAGAAGGCTCCAGGGTGATCTCATAGCAGTTTTACAGTACCTGAAGGAGGCCTACCGGAAAGCTGGAGAGGGACTTTTTCCAAGGGCATGTAGTGATAAGACAAGGGGCAATGGTTTTAAACTGAAAGGGGGGAGATGTAGATTAGATCTAAGGAAGAAATTTTTCACTCAGAGGGTGGTGAGACACTGGAACAGATTGCCCAGAGAAGCTGAGATGCCTCATCCCTGGCAGTGTTCAAGGCCAGTTTGGATGAGGCTTTGGGCAACCTGGTGTAGTGGAGGATGTCCCTGCCCATGGCAGGCGAGTTGGAACTAGATGATTTTGAGGTCCCTTCCAACCCAAACCGTTCTATGAAATTCACATATCTACAGTGCAACTAGATTTTTAAAGTTGGAGCTTTTAAGATAATTGATTAGACTGCTTCATTCTCTGATTTTAATGTGAAAATTAGTTTTAGTGATGCAATTCTACAGCAGTTGTTTTTCTTATGGCCTTATTCAAGAACAAGATGGATAGTAATTGTGGTCCCTTGCTTCAGGCAATTAGCTAAGGAATAACGAACACAGAATTTGCAAACCCTTTCTTTAAAACTGCTTTTTTTTGAACTGATATGACTTTTTTCCCACTAAAACAAGCCTCGAAACAGGAAACAACAAGTTACGATAGCAGCTTTTAATGGTTTCAGAACTATGTAGTTTAACATGCAAATCCTGGATTGAACATCTCTGGGAATAATAACATGAAAAAGACAGATTTTAGTACAGGAAAAAAATCTTGGTTTATGTAGCAGGACAAGAAAATTTGGATAGACTTCTGATATGTACATATATATGAATTGACATGACTATGTGAGATAATTTATGGTCTGGTTTTGTTTAAGGTTAATATTTAAAATATTCTTTTCATTAGAACTTTAATCTGAAGGTTACTCTTCCTGGTTTGAAAGAAGACACACAAGTCTGTAAAATAAGATTGCAGCCTGGTAAGTATCCTTAAAATATTTAGTGAATTTCTGTTGAACTTTATTATGACACTATTAATGAAATGTTTCTTCTTCCAAGAAGGTAAAATATTTAGTGAGGCATAAAAAAAGGGATATTCTAGCTCATCCAAGAGATGACTGAAACTAAATAAAGCTAAGGGCATATCATTCTTGGCAGGAGTTACCATCAAACTCACAGCCCAATCTCATATATTATTCTAGCAGCTGGAATTTATCTGCTTACTTGAGACTGGTTTTTCACTTCTTTTTAAAATCATTTTAAATCTTTTTCTAACCAAATATGATTGAATGAATGAATTTTTTATCTTCTCAGTTTTGTTCAGCGTTAAGCCCTTTAACCTGTACTAATCCGAATTGACCTGTTCTCCCAGTAGACAACATCTTGTGAATGAGTAAGTGCTCATTCAGTTTCTTATTACAGCAAAGGGAGGATGTTTTGGCGGTTAGGATTGTGTCTGAAATTTTTAATGTTACATGTTGACTTTTTCATACTGCAAGAGAGGAGTGTAGAATTCTCTAAGTCCCCTGCCCTTACCAGAGTTTTATGTTTTGTGAATGTCTTGATACTGAGGATTTCCTTATATGATACCTGTTATCCATTGTTACCTGGGTTTTTCTGGATTTGGGAGATAAGGTATAGTTTGAAAGCTGATTTTTTTGCATCCCTGATTACCAAACTTTAACCTTTTCCATCTCATTTTGCAGAGAAATTGTGTACTTAAAGCTTTGTTAGACCAACAATGCACAGTTTATTCCATTATTCTTGATCTTTTGGAGAGTTAAGGCTTCATGTAGAAAATGAGGTGGAACAATCTGACTTGAGGCAGATTGTGTTGTGTATTGTTTGGTTATTTACCTTGGACTGAAGACAATTTCATCCTTCATTAGAATCTTTTGCTTTTGGCAATGCAGAGGTGCCTCACTACCTCTTTCTTCTCAATGGACTTATCCTTGGCTTTTAAAGCTGCTTTTTAAGGAAGAAGTGAATAAAAGCTATTTCGGTCTTTCCTGTTCTTCAACCAGTGAGTTTGAAATGGAAATTTTAATGAATATTACATAAAGGATGCTTCTGAAAAATGGCCTTCTTTGTTCCTTCAGAATTTGTATTTTAATAGTAATCTATTACTTCCTTCTGTTTTTTAAAAATGGTAAAATAATTGTGTGTTCCGGGGGGTAGACTTACGTGAATAGCTTCACTTTACTGTCCAAGTAATGCCAACAAAATTTTCTTTTTCTTTTCTTTGTGTGCAAGTTGTAGCTGTGGTGGCTTTGGTAATTAAACTGCTGCACATCATGATTGATCAGATATCTCAACATTAATATGTTTGGTTTTAATATGTCAGGAGAAAGCTCCAATATTATTTTTAATGAATGTGAATCGATATGTAAATAGCACTCTATCATGTGTTTACACCTTCTATATGCTGAAGTTCATCATGTTTGTCTGACTACTCCTTACTGAATTCATTCAAAAGATTGACAGGTGGTATGTATTGAAGGACAGGAAGTGTTTAGACCTTGGCATAAACTAATACGCATGAATTGGGCTAAATGGCTTATTACCACAAATATCTTGGTAGCTTGGCTTTAAAAACTTTTTAAGGTAGCAAAAACTGAAATCCAGTGCCTGACAAGTTACCTAAAATATAACCACTGTTCTCCAATTGTGCATTTTTACAGGCCCTCCTCATCAATTGAAAGTAAAACCAGATTCTGAAATTCTAAAGATTGAAAATGGTACAGCTTTCCCCTTTCAGGTTGAAGTACTAGATGAATCAGGAAATATAACAGCACAGCCAAAGCTGATAGTTCATTGTAAGGTAAACTGCGTTGTGTTATGTGTGAGCTGATAGTTCATTGTAAGGTAAACTGCGTTGTGATACTTGCTTTTTAAAGGACTGGGAAAAGAGCCTGTTTTGGCATCTAGATAGAATTTATCATCTTTAATAATGCTTTTGAAGTTTCTGTAGCTTGGTAGTCATAACTGTGACTCTATTGCCTTATCTATTATGAGTCATTCAATAAGTTTCAGAATCAGAGGAACCTGGCCTTAGAAATGGAAGAGAAAATTATGTGAGGATATATAGCTATAGTTTTAATATATTTTAGATCATATTTGCCATATGCAATGCTAAAATTTGTTTAGGGAAAAAAAACTTCATACAGCTTACTTTGGGGGTTTTTTTATATATATTTTTTTATAGAGATGAAAATGCAGGTCTAGTGCCTAAAAATAATATTAGATAAGACTATTATCATAAGCACTTACCTAAGTTCAGAAGGGAATGCAAGTGTTACTGTGGCTTTTAGAAGTAAAAAACTTTTGCCCTTTTGAACCTAGTTTTTTTTAACTCAAGAAAGTGACTTTTCTAATTCTAGTGAAATCAGTCTTCCAGCAAAAACAGGTAAACAAATAAAAATGTTTTTCCTGCTGCAAAATAGCCTGCATTCCAGTTACACTTTATATATGTATATTCTCTTCCTATAGACTGGATCTGCAATAGTATGATGACATGTTGAACTTGATATTTAAATTCTGTTTAACGTGTGATTTTTAGAATTAATGAAAAGGAGGCTTATTTAACAACTTCATTGGATTTATTACCATAATGGCAAGAGACTAGTGTGTATGTGTTAATACAAACCAGTTGAATAGATAGTAAATTTTACTTCTATAACTTCTTTCTTTTCTCCAGCACATTTCTTATCACCTGCAAAAAAATACAGGTGCTCATCTTGCAGGTTTCTGGAAAACTGAAATCTATCAAATTTATTTGTAAATAATCCTATAAATATTTGGACTTGTAAAAATATTTTTTTCCTGGAATAATCCTAGTAGTTCTGTAAAAGAAACCTGAAGTTTAATTTTACATTTTAAACAGTTTTTAGGTGCTTCAAACCTTCCTGTGTATTCTGTGGACTGCAGTAACGCAGGAACAAACATTTTAACTGGTCCAGTTATACATGTACAGAATATAAAGAAAGACCAGATACTGAAAGCAAGGATTGAGATACTTGTAAGTATTGGTTGGAATGTTTGGATGAACAAAAGATTGAAAACAGTTTATTGTCCTATCTTGCTAGTGTACTGAAGTCTTTTATGAATCAACCTAACCCCTAAAAGTTACTGGTTTAGTTACTATGAGCCTGATAATTAGGTGGTTGCCCTTTTCCTCTCTGGGAAATCATAAAAAGGCAAATAACTTTTTCTATTTTTTTTTATCTCTTACTCTCTATTTCTGAAATCCTTGAAGTGTTTCAGAAATATGCATTATTTCTGGGATTTTCCTTCCCCTTTTAACTCCCAGGATCCTTCTGACAAATTGCCTTAATTGCATAAACATTTAGAGCCAGAATAGGTATGGCAACATGTTCCCCAAAACTTCAGTGAAGAAGGATGTATTTTTTCAAAGATTGAAAATAAATAGCTTTGTGTAGCATTTCAGTCTTAAAGCTCTTGAAGTTTGAATTTTTTTAATGCTGTCGGACATCTTAGTTCACTGGTAGTCAGGAGAGCCACAGTACTGGAGAAAATAAGACCTATGGTGGTTTACCCGGAAAAACATAAAAACAAATACTAATAAATACTAATACGGCAAGACGACCTATGTGAAAGGATACTTAATGATTACTCTTAAGAAGTATTTTGTAAATTGTATAACATAGTACTTTTGTGATAGAAAATCTTTTCTAATAGCTAGCATCAATTCTAGTATCTGTTAAAAGTTGTAAGTATTCAGGCATGTTCTTTTGTTTGACGTTTGACGAATCAAACTGATTTCATGTTTGAACACCTGGTTGCACCTGGTAATCCAGAGTAATGCCATGGGCTATTATGGAGTGATATTTATGCATAGATGTATATTTAATATCTTAATTATATATCTTTTTTTCCCCCTGTATAGAGTTGTAAAGATGTGCCACCAGTGGAAAAGATTATTAAACTTCTTCCTAGCAGTCATGTTGCAAGACTGCAGGTCTTAAGTCTGGACGGACAAAAAGCTATTCAAATCAAACATCAGGATGAAATTAATTGGGTTGCTGGCAATATCATGCACAACCTTATATTTCAGATGTATGATGAAGGAGAAAGGGAGATACACATAACTCCAGCTGTGGCAGAAAAAATTAAGGCAAGTAGTTTTGAGTAAATAGCAGCATAATATGGAGGAGAGATATAATGCTGGTTCTTTAACATCCATAGACATCAGACTACAAAATAATATTCCTCAAGACTATTATTAAACATAGGAACTTCACTTTCTGCTTAATAATTTTTTATAAATATTTTTATTACAATTGTATCCTTAATGAGATAAAGACATTTGATGAAGTATTAAATAATGCTTCAGGGTAGTATTATGAAAAGCAGGTTAGTAATTTTAAGTGCTTCTCCTCAACACAATAAAATAATTCCAACATAGTCATGATTCTTCAGATCTGGGGTTTTCCCAACATTTAAGAACCTTGAATAGACATGTTTCTTCATGAAGATTTGCTTACTTGTCTTATCCATCTGTCTTTGTACATGTGTGGAGCCTAATACAAAGGTAGAGCTCCATCAAACATGTCACACTTTTTTGGTGAGGTTTTTTAGAATCAGATCTTAGTCCTAACTCGAAAAAGTGGGGGAAACTTAATGTATGTTTTGTTTTTGTTTTGTTTGGAGTTTTTTTAATTTTCTGTATTTGGGAAGATGGCATTCATTTCTGTTGGAAAATGCACAGGCTTTCCATTGAAAGCTTCTTTTGCCTGTATGTTACTTCAGCATTTTTAGAATGACCACATATGTATAATATAGGTAGTCATTAATAATTTAGCGTTTGATTAATTTAAGAAATTTTAATTTTAGGTTAACTGGACACCTAAAATCAACAAAGAACAGTTGATTCAGGGATTATTACCTGATTTAAAAGTGCCAACATCAGTAAAAGATGTACGTTACTGTCTAATTACTTATCTTGATGACCATGTATCTTTGGAGAGCGCATTCACAGTCAGGTTTGTTGATTTGAAATACTCTTTTATGAGTTGTGTTGTTGGCAAAGGACTGTAGAGCTGTACTTTGGAATAAAAAAATCTTTCTACAGAAGCTGAAATAATGAAAGGAGTTGGCAAATTAATAGGGGAATGTAGATTTGGTTGGGTGGGTTGGTGTTTTTATGCAAATTATTTACAGATGAGAACACTACCTATGTGAAAGACTCCATCACAATCCGTTTGTATCCAGCCCTATAATCGCTTTTGTAGGTATACATACACTGAAGGAGATTATGGCTATCTTTGAAAACGTTTCGTAAACTTCAGCTTGTAGGATAACTAGTCTTACTGAAGAGTCAGGTCACTGGTTACCAAAGAGAAATTATCACTATGAAGCTAATTGTTACCCTTAGAGAGGTTATTACTTTGAAGCTAAAGATAGTATTTATCTAGCCAAATGCTGGATGCCCGCATCTGGTATCTTGGTCAAAAGTGACAGGCTGTAAATTGGACTTTAAACACTCCTAGTGAGTCTAGGCAGTTAGCTCTACTTATTGTATCTTTATAAAATTTGTTAAGATGAATCTGATTCGAAATGACTTTGATGTATTCCGTGTGTTCTTAATAGGTTAAAATTAAGTAACTAGTTCACAGCACACTGATGCCAGGGGTAAATTTGCAACAATTAGACATTTCACAGATCTGCAGTAGGAAAATTACATGACTAAGCATTAAGATTGTTTAAAATATTGGGAGCATAAAGCTGTCCATGGTGGAGTACTGTCAAATACAGAAAGATTTTTAGTTAAGTAGTATTTTCTGTTTTCTTTTATGGAGAGTGGAAAAGTGGACTGAATTGATACCTCTCTTCTTCAAAGGAAGTAGAACAGTGAATTGATTTATCGAATATTTTTAATACATTTTTGTTTGTTGTTGAAAAGCAGTCTCAGATCAAGGAGCTTCTAATTAGAGATTATTCTTTTGTAGTCATAAAAATTAATTGGATGCCATTCTTACAGATTTTTAAAGATTTCAACATAATTTTTGGCTTAGAACACACAAAGGGATTAAAAAAAAAACACGTTGGTTAACTCTTAAATCTTAAATAACTTACAGAAGTCAGATAACTCTTAAATATTTGGGGAGCCAGCACATAACATGTTAACCTTCATCAAGTAAATGAAAGGAAAGAATGAGATTGCTTAAACGTACCCCAGATTTAAGAGACTAGTGTTAGGCATAATTTAGACTGATGACTTCTGCTTTAGCATAGCAAACGAGGAAATGGAAATCTGATTTTTCGTTCTTTATGGTTGCTTGTCTCTGCCATCGCTTTTGTAATCTGCTCTGCTTTTGTTTTGCATTTAAGGAAAAACTGTGTCACTAAAAATGTTAAGCTAAGTTAGTTGTAATCTGGTTTTTAATAAGTCAACAAATATTTTCATAGTGTGGAAGACTGTGATACCTTTTTAGGTACATATCAGGATTAATGTTGATATTATAATTGATTTCACAGTAATAGAGATGTATTTTAATATGTAGACAATTGTTAAGTTACTTTGGCTTAGAAGTGTTGGGGATGTTTTTCTCCCAAGATTCTAAATACACCAGACTTGAATTCTACTTTATCTGGCTAATGATCTGATCTATGGTAAGATACTGGTAGGCAAGTTATTACAGGTAAAGTAAAATCCCATAGCATTGCTGTGGTTTGTCTGATAAGACTGAGGTGAAAGCTACTATGTAACTTGTGTGCACATGAGGCTTGGTCCTCTAAGTATATGCAAGGATAAAATTAAAAAAATAATAATAAATTCCAGTTGCAAGTAAGTTATAACTGCTGTATGCTTTATCATACCTGTTGTTATAAGTTATTGCCTTCATAAGAATGATTATAAGTCGACTTTCATCTGCTTAGACCACTTCCTGATGAACCCAAACACATTAAATGTAAATTAAAAGGATCAAACACACTGCAGCTGGGTGAAGAACTACAGAGTGAAATTGGTGAGTATTTGCATATTCTTCAATTTCTAGTAAGATATATTTATTTTTTCTTTGCATTTTGTTAGCCTGTTATGTGTACAGCTGTCAAGAGTGAATTACCTTCTTTTCTTTCAATGTAAAAAAAACAGATTTACATTCTCATTTATGGAAGGATCATCAGACTTCTCTAATTGCCATTTTACAGTTCTCGAGTTACCCTCCAATAAAATTTGCTGTGTAGTTTGTAAATTGGGACATTCATCACACTGAGTTCAAATTGTTCCTAAATTTTTGTTGAGTTCCTGTATTCTGAAATCTTACAGGCCTTAACAGCATTCAGATTATTTCAAAGGCATGTACTTCAAAGTGAAACATTTTAAGGTTAATTTTAACCTAAGAGGAAGACATGTTAGGGATCAGTCTTCTCATTTTCCTTCCTTTTCTGTACGCCGTTGCTACATGGCATAGTAAGAAATGAAAAATTGTTAGTGTATTTTGGGGCATTAAAAGCTGCTGTGCAAGTGAAAAAAAGCACATAGGACAAACTAACAGGTTTAAAAACAGCTTTCAATTTTCAGATTTTTTTAAATTTTATAGCTGGAAATAATATTTTTATTCAGAAAAAAAGTGGGAAGCACAAATAATGTGATACAACTATATAGATACATATTTTTTTTAATACCCTTTTGATACCCACAAGATGGAGGATCTCATCTATGTATACAAATACCTGAAGGGAGGCTGTAAAGAAGATGGAGCCAGCCTCTTTCCAGTGGTGCCCCATGTCAGGACCAGAGGCAATGGACACAACCTGAAACACAGGAGGTTCCCTCTGAACATTAGGAAACACTTTTTCACTGTGAGGGTGATCAAGCACTGGCATAGGTTGCCCAGGGAGCCTGTGGAGTCTTCATCTTTGGAGATGTTCAAAAGCCATATGGACATGGTCCTGGGCCACTGGCTCTAGGTGGCCCTGCTTGACCAGAGGAGTTAGACCAGGTGACCTCCAGAGGTCCCATCCAACCTCAGCCATTCTGTGATCTTGTGATACTCATGTAAATTTTCTCTATATTGTGTGTATGTTGTATACATTCATGTTCCATATGTTGTATAATGTTTCATTAAAGAAGCTGCTGAGGTAATCATCTTAATAATAATTTTAATCATCATCATCTATTTTAACAGATGTAATGATTACAGATCAGTATGGAAATCAGATTCAGACAGTGACGTCTGCGTGTGTAAATTCCCTAGGAGTTTCTGGGCCTGGACTTGATAAATCAAATTTGAAAATAACTTGGCAGGTATTTATAAGATGTCATAGAGTTTGTTTCTCTGTGGCCTTTGTGTGGTAATTGTCTTAATTCTGTCACACAGAATCAAACCAAAACTGTGGAAAGGTAGTCAAATTAAACACTAGGTGGTAAGCTGTGAGAAGATAGAGACTTAAAGCATTAAAATCGTATGATCCTGTTGTAAGGAATACAGCAGTATCTGTTAAAAACCTTATCACTGCTGCAGCTGTACAACATAGGGGCCAGTTCACGTCAGGCTTGAGTCAGGTTTGCTTTGTTTCTAGTCCATTGTTCTCTGTCTTTTCTTCTAACTTGTTTTTAGTCTTCTGTGTTTGTTTATGGTGGTACATTTGATTTTATGATCTTTTGAAGAACCTTATAGATTGGACTAATGATATTGTCTGACGTAGTTGAATTTTAAATGTGTTCTATACCTTTTAAAATATGTTGGATATAGCTAAGTTGTACATACCTCTTATACATTGAAAAACAGGTTCCTGAGAAATGCTTGAGTTTGAAATTGATCACTTCTTGCACAAGAAGTCCATCTACATTTAACAAAAGGAGTAGAACTTGTAGTTTAATTTTTAGTCCGCTGTCTCACAGTAAAAACAGCAAATAGTGTCTAGCAGGCATAAATATTAAACTACTGTATTGAAGAAAATGAATAAATTATACTTCTCTTTATTTGTTCTTGATAAAATCTTTTTTATTTCTCAATAGGAAAGTACTCTAACAATGAGAGTAAAAGGTATTCGGTTTAAACCTTGTTTACTTGGAAGCAAAGAACTGTGCTTTGCTTGGCGTGAATTTTCTGACTTTCTCAGAATAAATTTAACTGCAGGATCCCCTGCTAAATTACAGTTTGTGGACTGGCCAGAGTTAGAAAAGGTGAGTTGAATGGTTTTTGTCTGGAAAAAAACAACAACGTCACTAGTAGCAAGTCTTTTATTTCCAGAGCTTTTTGGAGCACAGGATGCAAAGCTGAAAACTCTGATTTCTTAGTATTGATACTTCTAAAAATTGTGAGAAAATGACAGCTCTAGAGACATTTTTTTATTCTGTACAGGACGACATAATACAAGCAAAATTAAGTATTTTGAAATCTGTCTAATTATATAGACGTTTTAAATGGGACTGTAGATGTGAAGCATTTTTCATACAATAACTACACTAACTTTTTAAAAGTAAACTTATTTTGGAGTAATCTTTTACTCATATGTGTGTCTGTTTACAATGCTGTATGTCTTAATATCCCTTAAAGTGTTTACTCTGTCCCATTTGCCCTTCTACAGATGTCTTTGGTGCAGCAGTTTTACTGTGGGCTGGATCGTAACACACATCTTCCACTGCTGTTTGCCAAAGATACTGTCCTTAATGACAGTAATAGTTGCCAGCTCATCTCCTTTATCTGTTATTGGGGTTTTTTTGATGTTTAGGATGTAGGAAGGCAGTCCCAAATTATGTTTACAAGTGTTTACAGTCAGAAAGTGGGGAAGGGAGTACAGTACTTATATCAAATGAAAAAGATTGAGATTTTTGGTACCTCCCATTTATTTGTTGGGTAATTTTTTTTTTATATTTCAATGTTTACTTTGGCTATTCAAGTAATAGTGCTGAAGTTGCAGCAGAAAGCAAAATAGGAGATTGGAAGCAGTTAAAAGAAAATTGAATCTCTGAGAACAGAAATAAAGATTGGCATGTTGTGAAAACGGAGAAGGAAGTTATTGAAGAAAAAAGTGAAACAAAAGGTTCAGAGAGTATTGTAACTTTTTATTCTACAAGTCTGTCGAGGTATATCAGAAGATAAAAGTTTTAGTCCGTTTGCTCTTTCTACAACAAGGAAACTGATAGGCCTCTTCAGAAGCACGTCTTTCTTTTTAGTCACATCAACACGAGTAACACGTGCAGTTCAATTCAAGTACTGCATTTTACAGTGACAAGAGAATGTAGACGGGAAAACTCTAGCAATACTTCCTGGAGTTTTATAATTCTGTCATGGTCTAGCTGTTATGGGAGACAAAAAGTATAGAAAAGACAGACACTCTTGCTCTGGGGATTCCTGACGGTGCTATGAATGTCTGATATACCTAGAACAGAATAGTGTAATTCATTCGTATCTCTTTCAGCCTGTTGCAGTGATTAATGGCAGAGAATTGCAGAAGCCCCTTATTGTTCAGCTGTGTGATCAGTGGGGAAATCCATCTCCTGAACCTAATGTCAAAATCAGCCTTATAAAGGGTAACAACTTAAAGGTAAGCATAGGCCTTATTATGTGAGCTTTGTTTAACACAAATTTTTGTTGTTGTGTCTACATTATCTTTTTCATTGTCAAGACATTTTTGAAAAAGTGAATGAAACATTGTAAGGACACGAAAGAATAATTAATCTCATATAATAGTAGTGTCATCAACTAGTGTAAACACTTCCCAGGACAAATTGCTCAGCTTCCTTTCGTTATAACAATCACAAGTAACAAAATTCCTAGACTACTGTGTCTCATTGTAATTAGTATACATTCTGGATCTTCTACTGAACTTTTTTCCAAATTCTGCATCCACACCACTCCATCCCCTGCTTTATCTGAGGTCATTTACTGAATAATGGTAATGACGATATGGTCCAAACTGGCAACCAGATCATTTTTATCTGGTGGTTCTTCGATTGTGTTTTCTGAATATATGACTTATGATCTGTATATAAAGCTAATCAGCAGGTTTGCACCCTACTTGATTATCCCTGTGAAAAGCGTTGGCAGTATAAACCGAAGTAAAACAATGAGGATGGAAATCTAACCCAATTTAAGTGGTTGCTGTCCTTTCCATGAGCGAAGTGTGAGTGTCAGATGGGCTGCACATTGGTCTGTACAAAGAAAGTAATTTGACAAGAATACTCCATTTGTTAAAATTTCGGTTCTTTTTATTGGGGAAAAAAAAAAAAAGTCAAACTTGTCAAACGTTCCTAACTGTCGATGCAGAGACTGCTATATTGAATGTGTACATTATCAATACAGGATAGGTTCATCCACCTGTGGACATGACTCTCTTTCCCTATAGGACTGGTCTTGTTCCCCTTTCATTCCTACTTGCCATGCAATTTGTGTCCCTCAGTTCTCTCAGAACACACAGCAGCCAAGACCTTTCTTTTGCTCACCCCTCAAGAGCTGTGCCACAGCCTCACCTTTCCCCCAATTTAACTATGTTACTATTACTTGTTTTTATTGGAACTTTTTTTTTAAAGGAAATGTCCTTCTATCTTGAACATTTTTATTCTGGCTCTTTTGAATCTCTTGCCATAGAAGCCTGCCTCGTAGTTTGGGATTTTTTTTTTGTTTGCCCCAGCTACTGCCTTTATGATGGCAGCTGCAACTCCTCAGGACTTCTAGTTATGTTCTTCTTGAGAGACCATACAACCTTGACAGTAATACTGTGCAGTTGTGCTGCCTGATCAAAGAGATGTTGTGGTGGCACGCTCTGTCCTTTCAGGTATTATGCCTTCCTCCAGGGACGACCAGCAGCATGTCGTAGAACATCTGCATGCTGTTTATCCAAGTGGGATGTGTCCAGGAGAAAGCGTGCTGAAAGCCAAGGTGGATCATTGTTATAAGGTGTTCATTACAGCGTGCTCTCCTAGAGTATCATTTCTAAGAGTTACTTTCATACATTTGCAAAGCGACCAACTGGGTCTTTGCTGAACAGACATCAGATCAGTATTCATGGGTACCTTGGATAACCCCTTCAGAGAACTGTCTTGCCTCGGCGTTTCACATAGGTTGTATGCAGTCTCCCAAAGGAAACGAGAAGCTTCTGGGAACTGAAATTCTCAGATAAGCTGTTTGTCTACATTTCACATCCCATCCTCTAAGTGTCCTAAGCCTGAAATTCTGCAGTTCCAGCATGCACATCCTGTACTCTATTCTCTATCTTACAGGTCCAAAACTGAATGAGTATGGCCAAACAGAAACACTCTCAACTCTTACATGCAACTCAGTAGTGGAAATGCATAAAGCACTGGTTTCTGTAGAGATTAAAACTTTCCATTCAGTGATGTACAGTCATTTAAAATATGGACTTACTTTGTTGAGTTTAATATGCTCTTCAGAACAGTTTATGAAATGTCTGGCGATTTTCTTAGTATTTCTCAGTGTATATCTTTACAATGCTGCCTTCCATTTGAACCATTAAGCACGCATTTTTTTTGCCATTGCCTTTCTCTAGTAAAATGGTAGGATAAATTCATGCTCGCAAAGCTGATCCATTATGAATCAACTTTCATAAATTTTTTTTTCCTGAAGTAGTTTCATTCTTTGAACTTACTGATGTGAGATTTGGGAAAGAAAATAATTTTAGAAGATGATTACCCACTTGAAGTATTCAGAAAACATTGGTTTTGTGTAAGTGGACACTAGACACTTAGTGTCCTGAAATTTGTGCTGAAATAGCAAAGGGAAAGCAATTTAGTGCCAAACACTATTCAAATAATGACAAACATCTTTACCACATTGTTGTGTTATATCATCAATGGAAAAGTTAATTTCCCTCATTAGAGACGAATTCATTACAGAAGAACTTAGAATGTATCCATGACTTCCTTTGCTGTCCTCCAAACTTTAAAGCTACTATCTGTCTGAGATTCTTTTGATACATTGACAAGGTATTTCTTAGGTAAGGCTAAGGCAACACGCACACATATTTGCAGAAGAAATAACTTCTACTTGCTGTAAGAGTGTATTAGTATTCTTTTAAGATTCACCTGTCTTTTTATGAGAGGCTAGGCATTCTCTGTCTGCTGTACCGGAGTCCATAGTTTCCAAAAGTTGTGATTGATGAGGAAAGTGAAGTGATAGCTTCTCTGCCATTTGATGTTTAAAGGCAAGTATGACTCTGGTACTGCCAATCACAAGATTTCACTTTCCATGACAGAGAAGTGACTGCGGCTAAGAGAGGGTGCACACAGAAAAACACTTTGAAGAACACCAGTGAGTTAAAGGAGAGTTATTTTCTAACAGTGGGATTCAGCAATAATTCCTTTAAGTCAATCGTTGAATTTCCATTTGCTTCAAAGGACTTATAATTAGACCTGTTTAATGTGCTAGGTAAATAGGAGATGTACAAGGCATTTGTGTTGTTATCCTAAAACAACATTGACAAAAAGTTATCTATCATTATTAGCATTTGATTAAATGCCATTTCTTACGGTATAGAGATCAGTTCTTGTTTGTCATTAAGTTTTGATAAATAAGGTACTGTACTTCATCACTTGTCATTCCACTTTCCTCTAGGTTGTCTAGCAGTCTTACGTTCTTGGCAGTGGGACTAGAACGGGGGAAGGGGAAGAGAGACACAGATGCTTTAGTTGTTTGTACTCTAGTTGTTTATTCTTTAATTTTTCCTACTCGGGAACCTCTGTGCAGACCGGAGAAACAGTGTAAAAGGGAATAGTTTGTAGAAGGTTTTAGAATCTGAAAATATACTCAGATTAACTTGTGCTGTGGATGACATGATAGCATCAGTAGCAATTAAAAAACTAACATTAACAAAAGATTTGAACATATTAATGAATGAAAATATCCTAGTTCAGATAAAGTGATTGTCTTCAAAAACTGGCAGAGAAAATTCTGAAACCTCTTAATATTGCATTCACAACAGTGTATCTTTCCCTAATTTAGAGTGCAAAATTACAAAGAAGCTGTTGCTCAAATGGAAAGACAGTATGCAGGCAAATGAGATATATATTTTATTCTAAGACTTGATACTCCTTTTGTGTCATTGAAAGAATAAAAAAAATTTTTTTTGACAGATTCTTCCGTCAAACCAGCAACATAAAACAGATGAAAATGGTAGGGCTAACCTGGGAGTTATTAGTATTCATGCACCTTGGTAAGTAGTGAAAACTATATGGAAAAATTTGAATTCTGAAATGTTGCTCACTAGATGTATTTAAGCTGCGCATTTCATAAAGTACCTACCAAGAATTAATTAATCTAGAGCTAAGATCACACATTTTTTTTATATATGCCGGTAGAAAGCCAGATAGTGAGCTTTAAGAAATGAAGTGCTTAACTAAATAAAATTCAATAGCTGCTTCTTTTGGTCTTCTGAGAAGCTGCTGCTCTAATTTTCCAAAGCCTGTTTTTTCTGGTCATGGTGAAACACAGATTATAATTGTCAACCTGTACCTAGTGCAGATGGTGTCAGAAACCTCTTAAAATGTTTGAAGTGTACAGGCTTTGGGTCACCAGATCCAGACGTTATGCTTTCAAAGTAGGAACACATTTTAAGAGTGTTGAAACCCTACTTCCTCTGGGTGCTAGCTATTGTTTGAAAGGTAAAGCATCCAAAAGAACTTAATTTTTTTTTCTTATTTGCAGTGAACTAATGAAGTCTCATTTCCTGCAGAGGTGTGTCCTGTGGCTCCTGCTTCTTCATGTCAGTTGCCCTGGCTCCCTTTACACTCACATGTCCCATCTGACTTTCCAAATTCATTATTTTGATATCCTCCTCAGGTTCACAGTTCTGCTATCCAGTCCCTGTACCCCTGGGCTTTTCTTGCAAGACTAGGTCGGCTGTAGATAGCTTAAAAGCTAGCAATAAGTGCTTATTTTTAAACTTAAGTATTAAGTGCTTATTCTTAAACTTAAGTATTTCCTGACAGTTAATATTTTTGCATTCATATCTGCAGGATTTGACCCATAATATTATTTTGCATTTGGAAGAAAATCTATTTTAAATGCTACTGATGGTGCTCAGTGTATTTATAGTCCCTGCATCTTGGTAGAATGATGATGAATATTAGTTAATATGTTACTGGAGGTTAGAAACAGGTGTGCTCAGTGTTAACATCCTATGTTTTATAGCATAATCAAAACTATCTGCGGAGTACAGCCTCCATGCAGTTAAGTATCATTTTCCCAGTTCTGTTTTAAAACTTAAATTTCAAGTTGTTAATACTGTAAAAAATCTGAGTTATTGTACAGCAATGAAGTCATCATATACTTGCAACGCGCTTCGCTAGATGTGAGTTGTACGCAGATTCACTCTTCGGAAACTGTCGCAGCAGAACGCTCCTCAGACAGCGTTTTGATCAGCTGGGCTTGCTTTCCGCCTTACTGTCTTCTGCAACTTAAATTGAGAGTTGCTAATTTCTTACAGGCAGGCAATGAAGCGTGATCCGGCTAATGAATATTAAAGCAAAATTAAGTTTAGTAAGCTAATATCTAAATAATATTTTAAACTTATGATTTTACTTGTTTAACCTTGGATTAACACTTCAATTTTTTTTCCCCTTTACTACGGATAACTTTTACCTGTTTTTTGTCATGCTTTCATGTACATCATTCAGACTTGAAGTCTGTTGAAAATGTCTTTTCAAAAGATATATTTTATAATAGTTTTTGTGATTTCTGTATATTTCAGGGGTGAGCACACTATACAGCTTAAAGCCTTCTATAACAAGACCACATTAGATTGTCCTATAATCACATTAAACGTCCTGCCTGATCCTGAGAAACCTGTCCGCTTGAATGTTAAATTTGACAAAAATGCTTCTTTTCCAGCAGGTGGTACCTTCCCTGGTAAGTATAAGGATTCTTTGGTGCAAACCAATCACTCAAGAGCTTTTTGTAAACCTATGAAGAACTATTTTGATGATTCTCCTGGTGTATTTTCTTACTTTTGTTTTTTGTCTGTTTTGTCTCAGTTCTTTGCAAGAGCTGTATCTGAGATGCTTCTGTAACACTTGGAGAGAAAATATATGTACATCATCTTTGGAAAGCATTTCAAATGACCTCTTATTTATTTGTTCCAAATTATTAGCTTTATCTGTCTATAAATGGTAAAACTACACAAACTCTTTTCTGTCCTTAGTGAAACACCATATTTCAGCTTTTTATCTTCCCAAAAGATGATCTGAGCTAGGTCATGCATGTTTTCCCTCATCTCATTTTCTGTGGAATAGTAACAAAGAAGGTAGCTATGAAATTATAGGCCAACTGTGAGCAAAGAGGAACCAAAAAGTGATCACAAGTACGCCAGGGACAGCACAAAATATTCTTCTCTCTTACTGTATTCTCTGACGAAAGGGATGATCTTTGCTTTCTAACTAAGGCTGCTGAGTCATAAAAGAAAAAATAAGGTCTCATGTTTTACATCTCAGTAGTATTCACAATAAGGAAAACAGTTAAGGAACAAGTTATAACCATGAGGAAACATCTTTTGTTAAAAGCAAACCAGAATTTGAAACCTTTGCTTTTTCCTATAAGGAGACTTCGGCATGAATAAAAGTCCTATGCTAACTAATTCCATTAATTCAGGAAGTTAGTGTTCTTTATGATTACTGTGGGAGTATACAAAGTATATAAATTTACTAGCCCTTCTTCCAGAAAATTTTTGTCTTTAGTTTGCAGTAACTCCATTTGCACTATGAAACCATGATACAAAGATATTCTTCAGAAAGCCGAAGTTACATCTAAATAAGTAAAATAGAAAACAAGTAAATTCTGTCACTTTAAATAAAATACCATGTTAAGGAAGGCAAAACAAGACTTCAGTAATAATTTATTAAAATTAAAAACCAAAAATATGTGAGACTTGGGAAGCATGCTGTATTTTGTCAGTGGTACTTGTGAAAGAGAGTCGAGTCATTTTCAAACTAATTTTTTTTCCCATTTGATCCCATCCTTGGTTAAAAAAAAAAAAAATCACATTTGAATCTTCAATAGATGACTTTTAGATCTGTTTGATGAAGTAAACATTAATAAATTTCCTATACTGAATGGTATTCACTTAAGGATTATAAATTAATTTAGGCATGAAATTGCTAAGGTACTAACTCTGATACGCTAATCCTATTTAACTTGACCCTCATTTGAAAGGAGTAAGTTAAGGTGACAAATCCGATGCAGTTTTCAGAAAGTTTCAGGAGAGGTCAGGGGAACTTTTGATCAGTAAATATGTTTTCAGTACTGGACAGTTGTTGGAAGGAAATACGAAGAATATAATTAAGTCAGTACATGGATAAATGTAGAAATGGGAGCAGGTTGGGAATAACATGACTTTTGTACTGGAAAGTGGTGCCTGGCAAATGTGTTTGAAAGTTGACAACTGTGCGAACATGAGTGATCCTGGTGTTATAGAGTACTTGGTTTTTTAGAGATCTTTTGGCAAGTTCTTTAACTAAAGGCTCTTAAAGTAAGCTGTTACAGGACACTGTCCTTCCTATACTTCAGTCTTTCCCATGCCTTTAGGTGGACTTAAAACCAAAAAGCTGTCAATCTAACAAGTGTTTTCAGTTCTGTTCTGTTTCACGGTGTGATTTCAGCGCAACATTCTGAATCTTTACCACCTATTTCTCTGTACTCCTTTGTAAACACTTCTAGATTCCTAGATGATAAATATCTCTTGAAGGTGATGAAAAAAAAAAAACAAACCAACAGAAAATCTGCTTCACACAAATCCGTTTGTTGTATCTGTATTAAATACCTGCAACATTTATTCAAATTTAGAATGAAAAGGATTTATTTGTAGTACCTAGGAGTTGAGAAGCAGAATATCTCCCACAGATATGAAGTCTATGGTGTGGAGACTTGTTTCTTGACCGAAAAATGTTCATATTTAAAGATAATAATTATATTGTCCTAACTTGGTGAGCTAACGTTTTTATGGAAAGAGATTTCTGTTCTTTAAAATACTTCATCCAGTGAAGTATTCAGATGAATACTTCATCCAGTCCTCCTTTATATTACAGTGTGGCTAATAGGTGGGGAAAATGGTAGTGGTGTTGGTACAGCCTCTTTCCAACCACTACGTCTTTCTATCCAGTAGTTCAATGGCTAAAGCACTGTGAAGGAAGAGGGAGATCTGGATTTCCTGTCTCTGAAGGAAGGAATCAGCTACTTAAATAGCTATTGATTTCCTGAGAGCAAGAAGCAGCCTGGCCTGCTATTTTGATGAGAATGATAATCTAGGAAAAGCAGACTTGAAATTTGGAGGTTCTTTTTAAAGCAATCATTGGACAAAGTAGGTGGTTGTTTTCCTAAGGATTGTTACCTGGTCTAATTACAGGGCCCGGGAGAGAAGATTTTCCATATCTGGTTTTAGGGGTTTTTTTGTTGTTTGGGTTCTGTTTGAAATGTGGGGTTTGTGTGGTTTTCCTCCCGAGTATGAGAGAGACACAGAAATTAATGGAGATAGGTTGTCTTAATCTGGAATAAGAATAATCTTTGAAAAATGTTGTCTTTCATTCTACAGATTTTATGGTTAGTGTTCTTTCAGAAGATGACAACATTATTAAAAATATCAATCCAGCACGAATTTGTATGAAAATGTGGGAAGTGCAGAGCAGCGCAAGTAGGATACCAACTGATGTAAGTCACCAACATGCGTCTTCAAAATGGGTATCTAAATGCTGGCATAGGACAAACTTATTTGTAGGAGAAACTTTCCTTCATTTAATTTAGGTCAATATCTTGTTCTAGATTTTAAATAACGAATGCTACATGTCAATCATATTTGTTTATTAACATCTGTCCTGTTGCAAGTTGTCAGACTGTTCAAATGTCAAGACTATCATAAGGACAAAAATGCTACTGCTCTGCAGAAACTAACTGATAGCAGGGAGACTCGTAAAAGTTGCCACCCCGGATTTTGCAAAGAAAACATTCCGAGAATTAAGAAAATGAAACTAGCATCTAAATTGTAGGTGATCTCTTTGAATTACTGTATGCTATCAGTACTGCAAATAGTTAAGACTTGATAGCGTATTACTGGTAAGGTACTTTAACTTCCGGTATATTGCATTAAATTTTTTGCATCTTTCTATTCAGATTACAACATTTAGCTGTAGTAAAGTGAAGGATGACAAGGAAGATGGCTTCTTCTACTTCAGGTATAGCAGCATTTATTTTATAATTACTGATGCAACTTACTGAACAAAATACCTGGTTTGAAATAGAAACAAGAGTTTTAGATTTTGATAGTAACAATCTGTTACAGAATTAGTATGATACAGTGCTATGAAATGGTAAAAGATATTAGCAAGATGCAATGAACATGAGGATTGAATTCTTCCCTAAATACATTTGACATTTGTTTAATCTGAGAGTGGAGAAGTAAAGAGTCCAAGATAATGTATTAGAATACATGATGAGAAATGCTAACAACGAAGGGACTGCATCATCTGCTTGTTGCTTGTCTAGTAACATTCCTTAATTCTTTTCAATGTTGTGTTCAAATGCTGCAGAATTGCAGGCTGGACAAAGTGGACTTAACTGTGATTTAATGCCTTCTGTAGCTGTGTATTAATCCTGAACCATGGCATGACCTTGGCCCCGTCAGTTTAGGTGTCTTTCCTTGGCTTAGTTATTCAGAGATAGAATCATAGAATGGTTAGAGTTGGAAGGGACCTCAAAGATCATCTAGTTCCAACCTCTCTGCCATGGGCAGGGACACCCTCCACTACACCAGGTTGCCCAAAGCCTCATCCAACCTGGCCTTGAGCACTTCTGGGGATGGGGCATCTACAACTTCTCTGGGCAACCTGTTCCAGTGCCTCACCACCCTCTGAGTGAAAAATTTCTTCCTTAGATCTAATCTAAATCTCCCCCCTTTCAGTTTAAAGCCATTGCCCCTCGTCCTGTCACTACATGCCCTTGTAAAAAGTCCCTCTCCAGCTTTCCTGTAGGCCCCATTTAATTACTGGAAAGCTGCTATAAGGTCGCCCCAGAGCCTTCTCTTCTCCAGGCTGAATAGCCCTAACTCTCTCAGCCTGTCTCAGGCTCTGAGATGGTGTCTCAGAGGACATGCAGCAGAACTAGACTTAACCGTAAGCTGGTGTCTCACTGCCATGTTCCTTCTACATCTATTCCTGGCAGGCATGCTACGGGATCAGTTAAATAGTTGTGGTACTGGCTGTTGATTTGAGCTCTTGTGTCCTAGTAACAGACCTTCCTTCTGCTTTTAGAAAGCAGACTCTTTTCTTTCTCACTATACTCAACCTTAGCCACTGGTCCAAGTTACCCAACTTTGTACACTTTCTGAGTAAGAGAAGGAATTAGCTACTCAGATTTTATATAAATTCAAGCCAAATTATTAAATTTGGAGAGAATTTGTTGTTGTTGCAGATCTAAGTATCTATACTCTGTTTCAGTAGCTTTATGAAAATTAATTGAATGGAAAGGGAAATCAGATAGACTCACAGGTTGCTGAATAATAGGGCCATGACAAACTTCCTGTCAACTAGTGGAAACAAACTCTTGGAGGAGACTCTCCTCATCCAAGCTTCCAATAGCCTTATTTCCAGTTCTTGTGAAACTTTCATGGTGTTCTTGCTGAAGGAGGAGTATTATGGAGGTGTACTAAAATACGTCATACCTTAATAGGGCTCTCTAACTAGTTCGGAGGACTACTCAGAATTTGAATTGCTCGCATGCTTACATACTTGTCACATGAATATTGACTTGCTTTTGCTTGGTTTTGTTTTTGATTTATTTAGGGATAAAGTCGTTCCAGAGAGAGTGGGCACTTACTGTATCCAGTTTACCTTTGCAATGGATAAGATAAACATGCTCAGCAGTGACCAGGTTTGAATCTATAATTAATTACATATAGCCAAGAACATGTAATACAGAATCATCTGGGAGAAATAGTATGATATTTTATAGATTCAGAATGCAAATACTTTCATATGCAAGCTTTGCAAAAAAAATATATTTTTATTTTTGATAGATATTGATTTCAAACTGTTGATTACCAAAATATGTTTTCATTAGCTTTTATAACTAAGCAGAAATTTTGTGGAATAACAGAGCTGCATATTTGCAAGGTAGTAGAACTGTTTTATGATCATGCTAGTCTATTTCAAGATTGCCAGTAAATTTCACATGCATTTGTTTTCGTATTTTTTGAGCAACCCATGTGTGCAGGTGAATTACAGTGAATTATATAACTCTTTATTTTCTTTTATTCTTCCTCCTTTGTCTGCTAGATTATAATTGAAGTTGTACCTAATGACCCTGTACGCTTGTTACCTGATTCTTCACCAGCTACTCCAGCAGTTTCCAATGTTGGAACTCTTACTAGCCGTACACTGGTCAAGGATTTATACCTCCATGTAATGGTAACTATACTTTAGTACAAAATCATGCTTAGGAAAATACATAAGACTGCTAAAAATATGTTAAATTTTGCTGTAAGGCATTGCTGCTCTTTGCAGATTAACATCACAAAAAAGATGTAAATCAGTGATTTCCAGTATATGACAGGTGCATATTGTTTTACTTACATGCATATGACCAAAACTAAATCCTTGCTTTCAGGCATCTCAACTGAAATCCATTTCTTGTTGCCACAGGAAAAAATGTTTCACAAATAGATTCTAGTGGGAAAACACTTAAATATGCAGCAGATGTTTCCGTGATTTTGCTTCCAGGAGACAGTTCCTCATAGAAATCTTTTATTTCAAAAAATAAGGTTTCCTGAACTTTGAACATTCAGAAGGATGCAGTGAGATCACTTACTGCTTACCACCATGGGCAAAACAGACTTGTGGAAAATTAATTTGTTGCCACTTCAAATAGATTTGAGAAACAAAGGCTAAAAAAAGTAAAGCAACACCTTCTATCCCTCCCTTTCCCAGACTCAGCTTTGCTCCATACTCCTCTACCTCTCCCTGAGTGCCTGCAGAATGGGGGTCATGGTCAGCCCACAACAGCTCCTCACTGTTTCCCTGCTCTGGTGTAGGTCCCGCCATGGGCTGCAGTCCTTCAGGAAGTGCTTCAGCATGAGCCCTCTCCACAGGCTGCAGTCCGTCAGGAAATATCCACCTGCTCTGGCGTGGGGTTCTCCGCAGGCTGCCGTGCGGGTATCTGCTCCACCGTGGTCTCCTCACGGGCTGCAGGGGCGTCTCTGCTCTGACGCCTGGAGTGTCTCCCCGCCGCCTCTGCTTCTCTCACCTTGGTGTTCCCTCTCCTCTTTCTCTCCCCTTCTACTCTGCCTGGGCATTTTTGCCCTTCCTTAAATGTGTTTTCCCAGAGGCACCACCGCCGCGACTGAGGGGCGCAGCGGTGCCCTGCGGCGGGTCGGTTGGAACCGGCTGTGTCCAGCTCGGGCAGCCCCGGCCGCTCCACACAGCGCCGCCCACAGCCCCTGCCAGCGCCTGGGCACGTAGGCACAGTGCAGTATATAAATGGTCACTTATTTCATTTCGTGTGCCCAACTAACTTTTTTGTCTTTTTTCTTACAGGACGAATACAACAATCACACTGGAATTGATCTGGTTGGCAGAATCATAGTGACAATTAAGAGCTCCAGTGAAGATGAAGATATAGAGATCCCGCAGTTTCAGGGGAAAGTCAGTACAATTGAGTTTCCGTTTGACAGAGGATCAGCTGTGATTGTAAGTGTGACTGAAACACGCCGTTACCTCCGTGAGCAGGGAATGTAACGAGGCCTATTTTCCTACAGTTTGAAAGCTGATCTTACGCCTCAGCGTGTTTGTGGAGGTTTAGCATAGATTGTAGCCTTCCCTTATAGATAAGAAGATAAATTATTTCTTCTTAGTTTGGTTGCTGATTTTTAGAAAACCTGAAGGAAGGACACTCTTTAAACTGTTTATCCTTGCCAAGCGAGAGAAGTTTACAAGTACATTCAGTTAGGGACTGGGACATACAGAGGGATCCAGGATAAGTCTTTTCCTCATTTGAATTTCACATGTAAATAACACTTAACCAAATTGTAGTTAAACCGTTAATATTAGCAGTATTTTACATTTTTATTTATAATACTATCTGGCTGTAATATCTTAAGATCATTTAGTCTAACGTCTTCATATATATGTAATGAAATTTTACCAGGTTCTCTTTACATTTTGTCAAGCAAACTGGGCTTATAATACTTAGCAGAAAGGCATCCTATCCTCATTTGAAGTAGTAAAAATAAGACTACCACTTCTCTTTATGTTTTATTTCAGTCATTAGTGCCCTTGACTGTTAAAAATGCTTACCTTCTTTCAGTTTGAATCTCTGGCTGTAGCATCACACATACCTCTGAAAGTACTGCATATTGTAGTCACGTCATCGCAGTCGCTTTTTCTTCAACACATACAGGTCGAATTTTTAAAACCTGTGAGTTCCATTTGTAACAGTTGCTACAAAGTATAACGTAAAAGGCAAGTTAAAACATGCACATACGAAAAACCAGAAACTGTTTGAAACACACCAAAAACACCCAGCTGGGTGTAGAGCCGCACATTTGTTCTGATTGGAATGGTCACAATATCTCTCTTAAAAGCCTGCAGAAAACTTCAGTCAATAGGGCTATTCACATGGTGAAACAGGTGTATGTGTAGGTTTATTTTTTAAGTTGCTGAAGTATCATATAAAAATTGCAGAGCAAAAGTATACCTCTTCTTCATTTGTTTCCTCTGGTTGTCTCATGGTTTCGTAAGTAAGTCTACGAAAATCTTCAAACAGTTAGAAGGTGTACTGAAAGAGGATCCAACTTTTTTAAGAAATTTTCTCAGCCACCTTTTCTACCTTGCTTACTGGAAGCAGCCTCCCAGCAGACCAGCATCAGTGTGCCAGGTGGAGTCAGACACTTAGCAACAAACACAAAATCTTCCAATCATCAATCTTTCCAATCTTGAAAATCACCACAATAAAACCCCAGTAGAATCACTAAAATCTACAGATCCTACATAAAAATTTCTTCATAATATATTTTATTCAGTACATCAACTTTTTATGGAACTACATAGATGAAACTTAATGACATAGCATAAACAATTCTCTGTTGATAGCAGTCAAGGACAAAAACATCCAGTTCACATGGGCAAACATTTTTCACTGAACAGTCTGTCAAACTCTGGTGTACTCTGATCCATGAGGATAACTGAGAAAATGTATATGAAAAACAAGCTAGAAAAATAAAATGCGTGGACTGAATGGAGGTATCAGGTAAAATTAATATACTAATTGATTTATGATGCACTCTGAGTTTCTCTTGTTCCCAAACTGTGTTTCAGGAGTTCTAAAGTAATTGGTTTGTGAACACATTTTGCTCAGGCAGGTGGGGTGGGAAAAAGTGCAGAAGTATAAGTAAGGAGTCAGCTATAGCCACTCGTCTAATAAAATAGCACTTTTCTCCACAGAACTTACATTTACACCTGTGGTAGAAATTTCAACAAATGTTTCAAACTTCATGCTATTGAGAAGAAAAATAACCTTATAAAGTCAGCTCTGACAGTTCAGATAAAATTACTGGATAATTTCTCAGACTCCTCATCAACGCAGAAATAACTTTTTTTTTTTTTTTTTTTAATCTCCATATACTAGTAACCTGCTGTTGAGACATTGTGACCTAAATACTCTAGTCTTGCTTCAGAGACCAAGCTAACAAACTATGTAATGGGGGCAGTGGGATGTTTTCAGGTTTTTTTTGTTTGGCTTGTTTCAGATTTTTATTTTTTTTTGTAAGCAGATAATTTTTCTTTCTACTTATATATTCCTGGTTTGTTTTTGGGGCAGAGGCGGGCTGCGTTGTTCTGCTTTCTCATTACTGTGATCTGATGAGATCCTACTGCTTTGACAGTAACCTGTGTTCCCTAGTCTTCCATCCAGAGTAGCTCCATTTCAGTGAATCTCATATCTCTTGTCCTCTTCAGGCAGTTTTCAGTTGTCTAGTTCATACTGAGTTCTCTGACTTAACTCACAAAACTCATGTGGAAAAGACGTGTTAGTTGTGATGCGATGTACTTTTCATATGACTAGTAATGGGGAGGGGACGCACTAGTGTTTTTTCGAGTATCTTGAAATTGTTTCATCTTGTTTATAAATATAATTATGTGCAATTAGCATCAATGTAATGAATCTGATAATCTGACATGTTTAGCCTTATACTGAGGTTCAGGAATACTAAACTTGTTTAATGAAGGAAAACGTTTACATTTTGTTTAGTATAAATTTTCTAAGGAAAAGCTATTTCCACTACAGACTTCTCCTGATTAAATATGTAGCTGCAATATTTTCACAGCCATGAGGACTATCTTTGAAGGTTATATATCTATCTCTTCTTTTAGGCTACAACCACCTCTCTCTTGATTTGGCCAGTTGAGTAGCAATTTCTACATATTAAAGGTGGAAACAGTATGAGTTTTATTATAAGCATTATTCATTTTATGCATGATACCTTTCCCAAAGTAACAGCACATTTAGATATTACCTATACTAATTTTATTTGTTTACCGTTCTTTATGGTTTTGTAATATTTCCTGTGTTTGTAAAGAAAGGTGAATGATTTAGTTTGTCTTTTCAATAAGGAATTGATAAGAAATGGATATTCATGTTAGTGTTTGGGTATGTATTGTTCATTCATTTGGGACCTGCTGTCTACTTCCATGGTAACAGCAGTAATTTTAACTCAGCACTGGGAATAGTTTGGTTTTCCTTCTATGTGTTTATGCATTGGGTCTTTCTTTTTAATGTTCCGTTTGCATTTGTTCACATGCTGAATGAAGTACAACATCTGAGGAAATCTTGCTTACGGGACAGTGCAGAGAGTATTTTTTCTGAGCGTATGTCTCTTAAAATACATAGCCAAAAATAATAAGACTCTCTAAACAGGTAAAATGACAATCTTAATTCTTAAATAATAAAATAGATACTGCTAAATCTTTATATTTTACTTCTCTTTATTAGGTATAAAAGGCATTTCCAAGCCAATATTTAAAACTGTAGTAATATCGTATAGACATCATGTGTTAGGTAACTTAGACTATTTAATATTTGAAGACTGTTTATTTTATTTTGTGTGTTACCTCAAGTGCAAACATAAACTTATGTATATTTGTTTGTTTTATTAGAATCTAGTGCTGGCTGAAAACAGTCCTGGAAGAAATAGCACTGAATATATTCTTGTATTTGAGCCAGATCTGCCAGCTTTGAAAAAACCTTTGGAACCATACCATCTGGCATTTATGTTTTACAATGGTATGTTTCAATTATTCTAAAATTTTTCCTTAGAAGCAACTGGTTTTAGGTCCATAATACTTCTTCAGAACTGTGTAATAGCTTAATAGATTTTTGCTGATGTTTAAACCAACTAAGTATGTTACTGGATTTTCTTCTAAAAATGTATATAATTATTTCTGTAGATTTCAAGAAGCAGCAACAGATGGCAACACTTACAAAGGAGAGAGACCAATTATCTCAGTCCATAAGTGTTTACAGAAACTGGTTTGATACTACTAATCAGCTTGTAACTGAAATGAAATGTAAGTTCAGTCAAATATATAAATAAATTTCCTGGAAATTATATTTTTTTTTCCTTTAATAATTTTGAGACTGTAGAGAGAAAAATTGGTATTAAAATCGGGAGATACAGTAATTAGAGGGGAACAGAAGGGAGTCTATATTTGCATTAACAGGGAAGCATCTAGTTATTTGGATGGACCTACCTATAAAGAGTCTTCACTTGAGGTAGAACAACTTATGTCAGAACTGTCAAAAGCAGGAATAAAACATTGAAGTTGGTGGTCTGATTCTGATTTTTCCATGACTGCCTTTCATTCTGATCTTTGCAATGGATGTATGTGCTCATCCATCTGGAAATTTAACTGTTGCCTAAAAGCGATTTTAGAGAATGAACTATAGATAGTCCTCTTTCAAAAAGTTAGTCTTATATTTTCAAACTTTTACTTTTTTCCTGAACATTTGACCTTGTGTACATTATTCAAAAGTATTGTGTAGCTATTCATTGTTTATGTTCTTCAGAAAATGTAATCCATTATAAAGTCTGTTAAACAGCAGAGCAGTGTGAGGGCAGTGGTTTATAGGAATGGAAGAGATGAAGGAAGTGTTTTCTTTGCATATTTTTTTTTGTTTTACTCATCCTGTCTGTTGATCAGAAAGTTTGTTTTAATAAGTGCATTCCGAATTTGTATTTTAAGTAATCACTATGGGTAAATAAAGCACGCTGGAATTAGAAGATGCTGCTGATTCTTGTGATTTTAGTACAGGGCTATGTTTCTGTTACTTGCTTACTGCTTGTTTCCATTATGGATACAAATTCCTGAATTCCAGTGTGAAAGGCAAAAAGTTTTGGTTTGTATTTGCAGATTTTTGCATATCTCTATAGAGTAAGTTAGAGCACAATATTATACTTTATGCTTAAATAACATTTCCAAATATAAACCTGTCTGAGTAGAGTGAGTGGAAAGCAACTCACCTATTTACTCATTTGTTTTCAAAATTGCCTCAGTTCAAATATGAGAGTTGAGGAAATAGTGTCCAGAAAGTCATGTCCCATGTAAGAGACAAAAAAGGGTAGTGCCAACTACCATTGTTCCCTTCTCTCTTGCCATTTTTACCTGTTGGAGAACCATTTGGAAAGATAACTGCAGATGAAAATTAAAAAGAGTTTACATTCTCAGACTGATCTGAGGACTGGCCCCATTGCTTTCTGAAGCTAAAGGAGATGGAAGCTGCTGAAATTGCTTAGAGGCTGGACAAATCCTGATATTCTGTGCTGAAACTGAGAAGTAGATAGTATCAGCTGTGGGCAGCATAACTGTGAAAAGCTGTAAGCAATTCTGTAAGAACTGTTTCATTGCTTTCTAATGTCTCCTTACCCTCTGTTGATTTTATTGGTTTCAGGCCAGGTTAAAGAAGCTGAAACAAGAGAAGCTCACCTGAAGAATGAACTGAAAAAACACCAAATTGAATTACCGAAGACAAACACAGTATGGCTTATTTCTTACTAAACTCCATAACATCTTAAAAATAAATCTAATCTTAATGTTACATTGATATAATTATATAACGTTATTGAATCACACTGATACATACACAAGCACCTGTTACCAAAAACCTGAAAATTTAAACCATGAGAAAAATTTGTGGATCAATGCCAAACTCAAATTTTTTTTTACTATTCTGCTAATATGACTATTTCTTAAAGAAACTGCTAGAGAAATACTTGTCTTTTATATCCTGGTCTTGGTTTTGCCTTTCTGCTAAGTTTACCAGTTGTATTACTGGTACTGCTAGTTTTCATAATGGGTTTTTGCAGGCAGATTAATATACACTGAGTATATTCTTACATAAGTAGACCAAAGGAAAATATTTTTTCTCTAAAGAATTAGAGAATTTCATGTTACTGCCGAAGTTGATGTAAAAGTAAGTTTGAAAGATTCGGGGCAAAGTATCTTATTGCTTATGTCCCATAAAGACCCAATTATATTTAAACGAAACTTTTTAAAGGAAGTTTTCAAACTACTAACATTTTGAAAAAAAAAAATGTAAATAATGAGTTATCTCTAGGTCAAATAAAAACAAGTGTTGCAATCATAAATCACAAATCAGTAGAATTAAATTATACACATTCTGCAATCATAGTACCCAAGTTCCCCCTTCTGGCTCGATTTTTCAAGCCTAGACATAGTCCTCTTCTAAAATGGTTTCTTTTTGTACGTTTGTGGTTGTCTCTGGTTTAAACTTTCTGCAGTTTTGACTCTACTCAAGCTCTGATAGCTCTTATGAAAAGTTCCCTGAAGTCTTTAAAAAAAAAAAAAGCAGTAATAAAAAAGTTCATAGTCACAACTGCAGTGTGCCTCCTTTGGCTCTTCTCTGAGATTATATGCAGTGGTCCCCTGTATATTAATAGTCTGTTCCAGATTATTGAATGTTTTTTGTTACGAACTTGATTGACAACAGGTAAAGTATCTACTTCTGCAGCTCGACCCAACAATATAAGCTTACTAACTTTCAGTTTTAATTCTCAGCTTCAGTATGTGGATTCTCTTATAAAACAGAAGCTGTTGGATCAAGAAGGAATAATGAAACAGCCAAGGCGAACTTGTACTCTCCCAAACTATCCAAAAGGCAACCAGGATATTTTAGGCAAGGTGAGTTTTCTCTCAGAGAGCCTTCAAATGAGTTTTGTTGGTGCCAGGAAGTGATGGTGATGAAAAATTAGCCAACGGAATATGCAAGTAATTTTTGAGGAGTATAAAAAAGAAGATAGGTATTCCCAACCCACCAGATGACCAGCACTTCTAACAGAGCCATCAACAGGGGAATTAAATGTCTGATTGAAGTTGCAGGATGATTGTGATTAGTATGAAAAGAGGAGGTGGTCTTGGCTTCTATTTTGACTGTTCTAATTTCTGTGGTACAGATTGCACATTTAGCTCAAATTGAGGATAACGAAGCAGCAAAAGTTATCTCTTGGCATTTGGCAAGCGACATGGACTGCGTAGTCACACTGACTACTGAAGCCGCTCGTTCTATTTTTGATGAAACTCAAGGTCGACAGCAAGTGCTACCCCTTGATTCTATTTACAAGAAGACACTCCCTGATTGGAACAGGTAGAGAAAAAACAATGAAACTTCTGTATTTGTGTTACATACTTCAACTTTATTTTAAAAACTTTAGTCCTGTTAAAGAGTCAAAGTATAAAATTTCTGGCTTCATAATTATAGCAACAGTAACGTCACTTGAAATGTTAGCTGAAATTGTAGCTTTATGTCTTTAACTGCTGTGCGTTGTTCTTTTTTTAATAGAGTGGTTCTTTTAAAAAGAGAATACAGTTTACCATTCTTTTTCTTCACTTCTATATCTTTTCTAGAGCAGAAACTTTTTAAAAATAATTCTAGTGCTTCAAATCAAATTCTAACTTTTTAAAAAATTCTGTTCCAGAGTACATTCCCTAAAGTCATCTGTAGTAATAGAAATTCATTCTGCTGTTCTAGTTTCCTGGAAGATAAATGAAAATATAGTAATTCTCTGCCTGAAAACAACTTGCTAATCATAAAGAATGCCTTTTAGAAAAGATCTGATTTGCAGATGTATTCATAGAATCCAAAATCTCAGTTTTTATAAAATAGTGTATTAAAACTTGTCTGTAAAATTAATCATATGTATTTGTTGGATACATGACTCATTACAATTTAGTGTTTCACCAGAGCATCTTTAGTATTACTGGCATTTCAGATAATCTTGGTGTCATTTAGCTCCTCATGAAAGTGTTAGGATGCATTCGATTCAGTTTGAGATTTCTGACTAGATTGTCAGAAGCAATAATGAAATAAAGACAAATTGCTTTTTTCTCTTCTTTTTTTCTCCCTCACTCCCCTTTCTTTAACTAGGCCTTTACCTCACTTGAAAAATGGAAAAATCTTCTTCAGACCTATTGGAAATCCTGTATTTGCCAGAGATCTGTTAACATTTCCAGATAATGTAGAGCATTGTCAAACAGGTAAGTGATATTAAAGAATTCGCTTATAGCTTCTTTATTTTTAATAAATGAAAGACATCACAAATCATAATGCATTCAGTAATCTTCATTGAGACATTTGCAAATATCGGTGTAGGTTCCTTGTGAGATCTTCCGGTAAAAAAAGGATGACATTAGCGTTACATGTTTGCAAACAACAATTGTGAAAATTTCAGCAATGACCGCTGTCTTCTGCTTGTTGTCTTATTTTTACTTTCTCTACTGTGTATGCTAGAGGTTTTTTCTTTTTTAAATTACTGCAGCGTTACCGTTTTCCCAAGCTCATGTAAACAGAAGCTGACACTCATGACCTTAGTTTTATATTTTCATATTGCAGAAATTACTGCTTTTGTTAGGCAGTTTTTCCGGTCCTATTCATCTCAAAAATGTGTAGTGCATAGATTTATGTACACTCAGACCAAACTATATATGTGGCTATATATGTTAAGCTTAAATAGTTACAGTAAGAGTAAGCTTTCACTTTTTATGTAGGTTTAAGTTTAGGGAACCATCATCCTCTCGCTCTTCCTAACAACATAGCAGTATCTACCTTTTCTGACGCTTCTTTCTTAAATTAAGTAGACCTACTTCTTTATAGGGAGGCTTGGAACCTGTAATTAGTTCAATAAGTTTTTCATTTTATTTTACAACTTCCCAGTATTTAAATATTTCTCTGTACTGTTAACAAAAAAACATTTTTAGACCAGCTTATTTTCAGAAAGTTAGATATTGACAGAGGCTTTAACTATAAATTCTTCATCTCTCCTGGGAGAATTTAAAAACCACATTGCTTTGGATAGAACAGTCTTTTATTAGCAGAAAAAAGTCTTAAACTCAGTTGGATCATCAGTCTGTGAATGTTTTTTTCTTTTATAACTCACTGAATATTAAGAAACATGTTAAGAAACTGAGAAGATAACTCAAGGAGGACTTCAAAAAATGATCATTTGTATAATTTTCTGAAACATGGGATTTTATGATGTGTGTCTTCATAAATGTAAATGTAAGATACCAACAGAGTGCTTTGGCGGAAAATAGTCAATTATGCCACAAGGCAATTAAACATACTAAATTTTTTTCTTTATGAATTCTTCGATGAAAACGATAGCATATTTATCTCAATCTTAGAATAAAATTTTGTTGAAAAAGATAATGGACATGCTATTTCTCTTGCACTTATCTGAAAAGCTGTAATAAATGATGCCTCAGAATTGATTTTTCAAAACTCAAGTTATTGTGTTGTGGAGAAATTTCATGGTTCAAAAAATTACATTTTTCAGTGTTTGGGATGCTCTTGGGTGACACCATCATTATAGATAACTTGGATGCTGCCAACCATTACAGAAAAGAGGTATGTTTCATTATTCTTGATTTTTTTAAAAAACAAATATATTGCATAGCTACATTTTTAATATATCACAAACCTAGAATAATTGCTACGATTAATGCTGCATTATCTATAAGCATGCTTATTGTCTGTAAGCCTCAATGCACTTAACAGTGAATGAAATTTGTATTATTGGCACTGACAAAATTACCTCCATTCAACAAATTCCATTATGTGACTGTTGCCATGAAGCATGGGACCATGTTTTCAAGAAAAAACATTTGTAGTTTTGCTGTTAGTGTTAAATGCATGTTCTTCAGTACTTTCCTAGTCCCTGTATGTATAAAAAAACCACAGGAGTCTGAGAGGCATGATGAAATTTCAGATCCTCTAAAATGACTAAGATCTTGATGTGAAACTTACTAGACCTTTCTGTGACCCATTTTATTTAGGTTTAATGGGACACATTTTAGCAGGCGAAAGTCTCTGAGGAAGTCTTGACATTGGGCACTTTCTGTTTCAGCTTATGAGGTTGTTAGAATTGCAATAATGATTCAGCATAACAGTGTAGAACTGTACTGATTAAACATTAAGCTCTTGGAGCTGGATATTCTTATTATTTCCCTCTCCAGAAATATAAGAAATTATACTGCAGGGTTTTTCTGAAGAGAACAATAAGTTAACAAGGAACCTCTGGTGGCATCTAAAATTGGTCAACTTTTGCGGTCAGTGAAGCATAGATTTCCTGCTCTGTGCCTTGGGCCTGACCAGCTCTTTTACTCTGTGGTTCCATTCCCTTTTTGTTGACTACTGCTCACTGGTAACCTAAGAACAAGGACTGTCTTGCATGTTTCCAAAGAATGTCTCAGATATGTGGATATAGTCATAGTAAAAACCAGACGATTGACATTAAAATTTTCATTTTCATCGTGTGTTATAACTATCTCAGTGTCTTATCAAGTGAACAAATAGCTACCATTTTTCAAATGTGAAGACCATATGTGCTTCTTTCATCAAAAACTATATATTTTTTGCTGCAAAATTAAACAGGAGAGACAGGAGAGTCATATCTCCATTGTTAATCAGTGTCAGGAGACTGACCGTCTGGGTCGGTTCAGGAAAAGGAGATGTATATGCAGTCAGTTCGCAAAATGAGGTCTGGGTCATTTCACTTGGTTAGTCTGTCACCCCATTTGTTTCAGTCACCCACCACAGGTAAATTTCATCAACTATATGGAAGTTTTATTGGATATGTTAATAAGAAATAAATCTCTTGGATTTTTGATGCTTTAAATCTTGTGCATTTAAAAAAAAAAGACATTTTCATCAAGTAATTGAATAAGTGCTCACATTTTTTATCAATGCTAATCTTTATTGCCATTACTTCATAGTATATGTTGATAATTAGCTTTTTCCTGGTATGGGTCTAAATTCTGTCCCCAGACTTCTGTTAAAATCTGAGGATACACCAAAAAAAAAAAAATTGTTTCCACAATGATCAGCAGTACTGTTTAATTTTAATACACATATACTATTACTTGAAAGCAAGTCATGAAATGTAATTTCACAACATGTGTTCTCATTAAAGAACAAGCAGCATCATAGTTGAAAGATACCAAGCTTCACAATAGCATTGCTGAAAACTTGGATTTTTTTCCATGGAGTTACTAATTTAGTATCACTTTTTATACCTATGTAGGTTGTAAAAATTACACATTGCCCTGCTTTGCTGACTAGGGAAGGAGACAGGATTCGCAGCAATGGAAAATTTGGAGGCCTTCAGAATAAAGCTCCTCCAATGGACAAACTCAGAGGAATGGTATTTGGAGCACCCGTGCCAAAACTTTACTATACTTTCTCTGGACAGATAGGTGGGTTAATAAAATCACGAAAATACAGAACTTTCAAAATTATATTGCTTGCCTATGTTTGTTGTTCTTTTATGTAATATAAAAAGGAAAACTTCAGATTAGCATGAAGTTATTTTAAGAAATATGACCTGTACAATGTTCCATTTGGGAATTTCTCATGTCTTAAAATCTATAGCTGTTACGTTTCCTGAAAGAAAAAGTAAGAATCATGAGATATTCCGTCTTTTTAAAGAAAGAGTATAAGCAATGGTAGTCATTCAAACATCAGGCATGAGAAGCTTAAGATGATTGAATTCCAGCGTCCTTGAAAAACAGAAGCTTTAGGTCTTTCTCCTCTGGAAACATCATATATCAATTTAGAATTTCTTACTGTGCAAGTAAGCTCTATGAAGCAGTGGTAGAAAAAGTCCTGTTCTCATCAGTCATGCACAACATCATCTACATTGTTTCCCTAATAAGAAGATACCTTTTATTTCCTATGGGATCACTTATGTTGCATTATGTTCTTGGGTTCTTCCTTTCAGAATAAAGATTATAAATGAAGTTAAAAGATGGCAGCTTGTGACATATAACAGCTGACCTGACAGATTTGTAAAACGTTGAAAAGTCTTATTCACAAATAAGGTTGTTCTTAAGCACTTAATTTTCAAAAGAAAGGATGTGAAGTCCATGTGCGATGGTGAGGGGTGCAGGGAGAACAGAGAGAGAGAAAACACATGTACCTATTGGAGTAGCCTTATATATGAGCAGACTACTTAACACTGACCAGTTAAGGGAGAAGAAAGACTAAGATGGTCCTTCCTAGGCATTTCAGTATAAATATATTACATGTAGGAAAAACATAGTAAGCATTTCAGCTACAGACTGAAATATGCTGGTTTTAGCATGCTTTGTATTTGTCTATCAACACATTTTCAATTGTTGAACTCAGTTATTACTCAACGTGAATTAAATTGGAATTGCCTATAATTTAGTACAGGAACATCATGGTAGAAGAAAAGGGCATGTTTTAATTTTACTTGGATAGTTACTAGACATTTAAAGGAAAATAGTAGTGAAATTCCATATAAAGGACAGCACCTCATTACATGAGACTTGTTTTGAACTGAATTTCAGCTTTAACATTAGTTGTGACTTGCTTTTCTTCTATGTTTGTAGCACAAAAGGAAAGTAGTTACTTGAAACTGTGGTTACACTGACAAGGTACTTTTAAAATAAACTATACCGAGAATTTACAGTGCCTTTTGTCAGTCTGCAGTAACTGTCTGCGTGAACGCTTTTACCCTGTGGCAAATGTAAAGTAATTTAGTGTTCAGTTAAGCTTTGTGCAAGCTACCTCATATTCAGCACAAAATAAAATGAATGAGCCTGGGCTAACATGCTTGAACACTTTCTTCATTACTTGACATATTTATTCAATGCCTAGACAAAGAAAAATTCTTCATCTCATATGTTAAAAGAGGAATAAAATTGGTCAGCAAAGTATGCCCTTGTTTACCTGAATCTACTGCTGTCTCCTTGTTTAAATTTCCCTAAAATGGGACAAAGTGAAACTCAGTAAATGTTCTCTTGTTCCACAAGGTGGACTAGAATTCAAGTCAGTGATACAAGCTTCAGCTTTGTAACGCTAAAAGCAAAACATACCACAAGCACACTTAATGGCATCAAAGGTAGAGAATTCATTTTGGAAAGCACAAGTGACAAGATGTGTAAAGAAATACCTGTTCGTCACGCTGTTTTCAGAATTCACTGGTACTTTACTCTGATTTAAGATATGGACTTGAAAAGAGAAATCAAAATATTGGGTGTGATTTCTTTTTCAGTCTGTCTTTGCACTCATTTTAAGAACAGCCACTGGTCCACTATAAGTTTAGATGTTTTTTAAGTAATGCTTTTTAAAGATATGTTTTCTTGTGAATCTTATATGTTGTCTGTGTTGTATTTGATAGCCTTCTAACTCAAAATGACCCCTTATTTACTGTTTTGTGGTTTGTTATTTTATTCTTCAATTAGATCTTCTTCAGCAGTACCGTGCAGCAGTGATGAAACTTGATAGTGTGAATAAGGATCTTGATTTACATTTGCAGTCACTTAACAGTCCCGAAATGCAAAAGAAAAAAAAGGAACTTGCCGAACAAGAGAAAAACCTCAAGCTAATAGAACAAAAATTGGGTAAGTTATTGTATTATATTTTTGGTGTTCTGAAGGAGGAGAACTGTTAACTGCATCCAGATGTATTCTACTCTTACAAACTAACAAGTTCGAACCATGAAGGAAGATTGTTAAAATTAATTAAGATCTTAAAGATATCTCATTTTAGGGAAAGAATAGTAAAACTGTATGTAGTATGATGCTGTGGATGTTGCCTAGGCCAGCACTGCCATGTAATGTGTTCAGAGACTAAAAATGTGGTCAGTGTCTTGTGAACATGAAAATATGATCTCACTAGTATGAGATTATACGACCATTAGTCTGGCTGCCCACTGGTAGAGAACATTGAAATTCTTTTAGAAATGACTGCATAGTAAACAGCTGAATTGCTTTTGCTAAGGAAACAAAATCAAAACATTGTACTATAAAAAGCAACACCCCTGATTCTGCAAGGATAGTATTTCTCAGTTAGAAATGTTTTTTATGTCAATATCAAATAATTTATGATATTTCAAATTATATTTAAAAACCCAACATTTACTCTGTGACAACTGTAAATAAAGCAGATGTTTTTACCTGTCATCTTTGAACTCAGTTTCAGGCATAAGGTAACTATAAAATTTATGGCATGTCTAAAGCCTTACTTCAAAGGTTTAACGCTACTGTAACAGGGCCCATTTATAACCAGTAGGATTAATATTTGTTTAAATTTGTTCTTACGTGCAACTTTTTCCTAGGTATGACTCCATCAGATAAAGTCACTGAATCATTACTTCAGCCTATAATGTTAGATATGTCTGACACCCCCATCCCTCCCAAAAGAATGCGAAGAGAACCAGTAAAAAAATTGTATAGGTAAGTCTGTGCTGAATCTCATCGTTACTTTCCCATACCCTGAATTCAAAGCAAAAACTAGTTTGGTTTTTTTTTCACAGGAGATTTTTTTTAAAAAACTCGTATTTGTATACAATAACCAACAGTGAGTAGAGTTGGTGTAAGGCTGATTTTTCAATGTAATTTTTGTTTCCTTTAAAGTTTCTGCTATAATTTAAGCTTGATAAAAAGATTTGCTTGCTAATTCTAATTCTGTTTCTCTTTATGAACTGGTTGATTAGCATCTTTGCACGTTCACGTTCTCCATATTTTCTGGTTATGTTCAACTCTGTTAGACCCCAGAAATATTTGAGATCGCTTGGTCTGTAAAGTCTTTTAAGGTTTGACGTCAAATACTGGGCAGATGAACAGAGAAAGAATTATTCTTACTTAACTTTTTCTAAGTAACTGTCTGAGGTGAGCTGGTGGTAAAGTATTTAACAGAGTCATCTCTTTACCTGTGCATCTACTTCCACATGGCCTCTGTGGCTAATGAACGCTTGTACACACAAAATAAAATCAGGGAAATCAGTAAGTCTGTGTCTTTAAAATGACATGGAACTGACTGTTCCATTTCTCCTGTCTCTCCTCATGACTGCATCATTGTCTGCGCTGAACTATGGTCGTATTTTTGAGAATATTTAAATCTTATTCAGCTATATTCTGTAGATCTCTGAATGAGTTTTCACTATATTACTATGTCTATTTTTTTTATATTTGTTATTATTTTTTTTATCCACATGTAGAACTTAAGTGGTTATGTATTTAAACTATCTAATATAAATAGCCTGATGCTATTCCTCATTTTAATAAAATAATTACAAGAAGCTGTGCACAGATGGGGTTTATAATATTTATACTAGTGTGAAGCCTGTGCTTTTGCATCAATTATATTAAATACATGTATAAAAGCTAAAAAGACATATATATATTATATATAGCAAAAAGGGCTTCGTTTGTAAGCTGCTGTGCTATGTTTCTGTTTAGCTCTGAAGAATGGATCTCCTCTCCCACAAAGAAGCAGCAGCTGCAGCAACAGCAAGTGCTGCAAATATCCCCCTCAGAACTTAATGGAACTTCACGAAAGAGAAAGGCATAGACTGACGAGACTTACTGGAAATAGCTATGTATTGAAAATGTGAATACATTCAGTTAAAGGAAATATTCATGTTGTATTACCCATTACTATGAAGATTTTTATACTGATAGAAGATATAAATGTATTTCAGTTAGTAGTAACAAAAATTCAAGTATTTAACATTGATAGCCTAATTTTTGTATAGTTAATTTTCATTTCTAAAAGTTTTCAGAGTTTTTATGTTCATGTGTGAAAAAAGTTTAAAATATATTCTTTTTTATTTATGAAAAAGATCAATCTTTTCAATAAAACTGCTTCAATACAAAGCACTGCCAATATAATCGACTGTCATAATTAAGTTAACAAATTGTACTATGAAATGAGATTTTCATTTAAAAAGCATCTCTGGCTGTCCTGGGGAATGAGAACTTTCTGGACTGCTCTTTTTTGATGATGGATGAAGTGTCAAGGTAACATCAATTTAAAAGGGAAGGCTGGAGCAGCAATATACTGAGACCTAACCAGAGCTATTTGTAGAGTCTTCACAGTTAACAACAAGCCAATATCTAAGGCTGTGTCCAAGGTGTTGACATGGGAATTCATACCTCCTCCTTCAGACTGCGCCAGTGGAAAAAACACAGCAGTAACTTGAGAGTATGACAACTGTCACATGTTTACTAGGAGGCTCTTTTATAGATTGGGAGAGTGGTGAGAAGGGATACTTCATGGCTGCAAATGGGACAGAATATAGTATGAATGCTAACCACTTTCAACATCTGTACTACCACAGCCATCATCAAAGAACCTTGCTGCTTAAAGCAGGTCAAAATTGGTCCTCGAAACCGAAAATGCAACTATGACAGAAGGATTTGACTAGGAAGTGGTAACGTCACAAAGGAAAAAGAAAAACCCTTACAGCTGAACTGCTTGTATGCGTTTTAAGAGTTGGAAATGGAGACCTACACTGGAGGCAAAATAATCCTGCTGGGAAACTGTAGGCACTGGGACAGAATTTTACTTTATAAGGCTGTCTGCAGCTCTGAAAAAAAGAAGAAGAAAAAAAAGGATTGTGATGATTCTATTGGCTTTCATAAATACCTAAAGAAAATTAGTTTTCCGTGGTTTAGGATACAAAGTCTTAAAATGCTAGAGAAATTATTCAATAGGTAAATAAGACAAAAAAAAAATAGAGAGGGAGAGTCAAAGATCTGCATCACAAGGATTTTAGTAATGTACAGGGCAGAAAAGGATGAGACATGGTTAAAGATACAATTTCAGTCAGGCTCAGAATGAGCAATTTGAAAAAAAAAGAAGGGCATGAAAAAGATAGGGAAAGAGTAGAAAGCTATACTTGAGACAGTATAAAACTATTATTTGAAGCTATGTGAATACGGAACATTGCAGGAGAAGGTGTTGAAGGATATGGACATGTTGGTTCACACCAGCCTCAAAGAATTTCTGCGTTGGAGAGGAAGTCGATATCAAATCTACTGATTTATGCTCGCTCAGCAGCAAGCATTTTACACAAAGCTTTTCTGCAAAGGGACTTTAAGTGTGAAAAGACATGAGGGCATCCTGCTGGAGGTTTCAGAATGCCAGTCACTGGTGCACACCTCTAGGACACTTCTAATAAAATGAAATTCCTCCAAATTATGGAGAAATGAAGCAGTGCATTCTGTGGTAGAAGATTCTCCAAAACCTCATGTCTTAAAGGTAGTCTAAATTATTTTTGACATCAATTTGTCTTATTCTTAAAGATAAAAAATATATTCAAATATAACATGTAACACCAGTCAAAAACTATGCTAGCCCTGCCTGCGCCCTTTTTCCTGTTTTTCAGCTCTAAATTTAGACATCAAGACTTGAACCAGGCAGCCGTAATGGAGGGTTTGCCACATAAGAAATTGTTCCACCACGCCAAGTTACGTGGTAGTACTTCTTTTTAAATCTTTTATTCTCACTCTTGACGTCTGCCTAGCCTCAACCTCCAACCTCTGGATGACCTCGAATCTTGTTTGATTAAATACTTATTCCAGCTGAAATGTTTCCTTTTGAAACTCACCTCTTGCCTTCGGTGGTCAGCACAGGCGTACCAGCGTCATGTGGTGTATCTCCCTGCTGGAAGAAGCAAACAGGAAATTAAGGATGGTTTCCAGAGTTGTGCAATAGCTATTGGAGATTTCGGGAGACTTCACCAGGGAGTTTTCAGGATTTTTCAGTAGAGTGAGTGCAGGTTATTACAGTGCAAGTTACTGCTGTGCGTAGCTGCTTAGGGCAGCTGATTTGGTCTTGGCAAAACGCTCAAGGTAAGTGCCAGTTTCTTTCTTTACACTCTCTTTACTCTCTAACAGAGCGAGCTGGGGACCAAAAACTAGAGTGTGTAGCTGTCCTTGCTGATTTCCTGAGGGGCTGGTGGAGAGCGGTGTGGGAAATGTGAGGAGAAGTGGTTCTGGTTGTGGCCTGGGTGAGCTCCTGGGAACAAGGAGCTGGTTTCTGATGGAGGCTGGAAGCAGCTCTGGGTGGGGAAGGGCTGCCGCTCCACCACAGGGAGATGGAGTGGCTGATCAGCAGGGCTGGGCGGCGATGGGATGGAGGAGCGGGCTGCGGGCACATCGAGTCAGGCTCTGACCGTACTGCAGCCGGTGGCACCGGCCACAGAACAGGGCTGGCTGGGGGTCCCCTTGGATCCTAATCCAGGGAGACAAGACCTCACTTTCTCTCTTTTTTACCAACAGAGACTCCGGAGACACTCGAATGGTGCTGCTGTCCCGCTGTGAGGTGGTGTCTGCAGTGCGCAGTGTGCCAGCGCTGTGCCCGGTCAGGAAGCTGGGTAGGAGGCCCATTGCTGTGTCAGGTGACCCCACTCCACACAGCAGGCTTTGCACCCCTCACAGCAGTTGTCTTGCTCAGAAGGTAAACAACATTTCCCCCATTAAAAGACCTGAGACCTTGCCCTTTCCCCAGCTTGTGGCTTTCCTTGCTCCCTGCCCCATCAGACCCCAATATCATTGTGTTGTATGCTGGGCTCATCAGTGAAGATGGAAATTAGAGCACCTGTCGCTTAAAGACCATAGCTTGACTCGGTTCTTAAGTTCTGCTTCCCATAGTCTAATGTGTACTTCCATGCTTTCTGCCCTTCCTCATCTAGCAAGCAGTGGTGCAGACTGCCTGTGTCAGGTGAGTGGGGATACCCCATATGACCCAGTGATATCAGTCAGTGACAGATCCTTCCTGTCCAAACCACGCTGTTGTGGTGCTACAGCCCCACCATCAGTACCATGGCCCCAGCTCCACAACCCTACCACCCCAGTGTCGCCATCCTCTCCAGTACTTCTCGAGCTACATGTATCACATCTGTGACTTCCTTCTGCCTCCTTCAGGGTCTCTCTGAGTCCTATTGTCAGCCAGGGCTCCAGTTCAGGGAAAAAGTAGTGAGGGGGAAGGAGGAAAGGATGACGTCCTGTCGGGGAAGTTTCCCGGCTGCTACATGAGAAGCACCTGTGCCTCATCAAGACAGGTGCTGAGTCACGTTGGTTGGCTGGAGACCACGTGACCTATGGGAAGTTTAAAGGTGGGGCACTCCCAAGAGGGAGTGGGGCATTTCCCTCCTGGAGTTTGGAGAGGTAGGAGCCCTCGGGAGAGCGTGAATTGGAGCTCTCTGTTGGATTAAGGTAGCAGTGAGTTTAGAAGAGCCTTCTGATTGTAGAATACGTTGTGGTCGCAACAGTCGGTTGGTTGCGACCCATTGGAAGAAGACACAGGCAGTCCGCGACATCTGGTGACCCCGACGTGATTCGTCGAAACGCGAACTGCCTGGACCGCAGGGTGAGCTGCGGTGGAGATAAAACCCAGTGAAGCTCGAGAGCAGCAGGAGAGCTGTGAATTGATCTGTTTCAACCTAGACGCCTGAAACAAGGTGAGCTGCTGGGAGCTAAAATGGGCCAGAATTTTGTCAAGGAGAATCAGACCTTCACCTTTCTCAAATCTGCAGGGATGGCTGCGGGGCTCAACATAGGTAATGAAGACCTATATAGTTTACTTAACTGGGCAGCGGGGCACGAAGATCTATTCAGCCTTACCTGCACCTTTAACCTAGAACTTTGGAAAAAGCTGGGGGATAAGTTGCTCTATGAAGCCGTGGTTAATCAAAGAGGCCGGACCGACCTTCTGCGTACATGGGAGGCCCTAGATAATATAATTCAAAAGGGGTCAGCAGAAGAGGAGGAAGAGGAGGAAGAGGAATTTACAGATTATGTATCCGCAAGCGAAGGATACGAAGGGGGCAACGAACTGTCTGAGGGAAACAGTGTGGACAATGAACTAGACGTGTCCTCACTGTTCACAGAGGTCAACAAAGTGGCGGGGACTATGCAGGAACTTTGCCCCACCCTCCAGGAGATACTGGAGCGTCCCCCACCCTTTGCCCCAGCAACCCCCCCTTCCTCCTCAGGAGGTATCGAGCCTACAGCTCCGCCATTTGATTTAATAACCCCACCCCTGGCAAATTCATATCCGGCGACGGAAAATGGAACTGAAACGTTGGAAACCCCTAAAGGCTGCGAGGCAATTTTTTTTTTTTTTAAAAAGAAAAGGGGGAATTGTTGGGGAAGTTTCCCGGCTGCTACATGAGAAGCACCTGTGCCTCATCAAGACAGGTGCTGAGTCACGTTGGTTGGCCGGAGACCACGTGACCTATGGGAAGTTTAAAGGTGGGGCACTCCCAAGAGGGAGTGGGGCATTTCCCTCCTGGAGTTTGGAGAGGTAGGAGCCCTCGGGAGAGCGTGAATTGGAGCTCTCTGTTGGATTAAGGTAGCAGTGAGTTTAGAAGAGCCTTCTGATTGTAGAATACGTTGTGGTCGCAACAGTCGGTTGGTTGCGACCCATTGGAAGAAGACACAGGCAGTCCGCGACAACGTCCAAGGGAGCAGAAGGAAGGCAGAGCAGTAAGTGAGGCAGGGAACCACTGCAGGATGATGCTATTGCACTGTCAGTAGCCTGGATGAAAAACTCACCCATTTCAAATGTCCAATGAAACACCGTGTGAGACTTGCACAGTATAATTCCAAGATGTTTAACTCTGCAGCCTTCAAAGCATGAGCATATTTGATGAAGGTAGGTTTATATTACTATTCTGAACACTATTTCAACTAAGCTGGTCAAGAGATTTGCAGTCACCATTAATGAATGGTCCATACTGTCAATTGCTTACGATAAAGAGGGGTAAGTTGCTTGCTGTAACATGTTTTTTCAAGGATGCAGTGTCTGTGGATGCATTTTGCAGTTATTTCTCCATCCCTTTTGCTGTGTGGTTCCAGATAAGGATCCAGTAGTTCAGTTGGGAGGGAGTGGGAAGTGAAACAAACTCAATTTTCCTTCTTGGTGAATGAAGCACAACTCAAGTTATGAGCACTCACAGTAGGTCTAGCTTACTAAGGCGTGTATGTTTGATACTGGTACAGCAATCAGGGAACTTCATTTTACTGGACACTGCTCATGTCTTTGAAGATTCATTAAAAATTAATACTAATTGTTCAGGCAAATACTATACCATTCCAGGTGTCAGTTTGCTTCAGACTTTCCATTCTTTCTTTTTATTGTTAATCTTAACAGTGATTTTCTGCTGATACCATCATCCTCCTTTATCACAGTTTGTATTTAATAAAGCATTGATGAAGAACTGCCATTAAAATGTCATCTGTCTGTATACATCAACATTTTCTCCTGATAAATTCTGATCACATGGGGGTTTTTTTCCATATTTAGGCAACAAAGGGTAAGATTGTATTTCATTAGCACACAGCAAGCATAATCACTTCCACTGAGGCAATCATCACTTCCTCTTCACCTGCCAGGTTGCAGTCCAGTATAGGAGAAGCCCAAATTAGTTTTAGTGTTTTGTTTTTTAAAAGTCTGTTTGCTTATCCTCTAGGAATAGCAAACATATTTTACTGATGTTAGCAGTAATGATATCTGTCAGTGTAAAGTAGCTATTAACCTCCCTTTCTGCCTCTTGCTGGAAAGGGTGTATCCAGTGATTCTGACATTCCTGCCACACCAAATCATCTCCCCAGGCTTCAGCAAGAGGGATCATTTCTGTTTCATAAAAAGTGTAGACGTGTGTGTGCATACACCTACCAAGATAGATATATAGATACATATGTGTATATGTATAATTCCTCTACTATTACATGATATTTCATAAATAGGCTCTTCCACACGCACTGTGACTATGGAAAGGCATAAAATTGCAACAGAACTTCTGTGTTGACTGGATGTACCTTAGCTGCACAGATACTCTATCCCTGCCTGTATTGCATGTCTTCTGTGCAATTAAATGGTTCCAAGTCTCACCTTTAGCAAACAAAATTTACATTAAAACGTGGGCACGTAAACTAATTGAATGCAATTTTATTTTAAACCAAGTTGTGTATAAAACAGAGGCAAATTTTCAGATGTAAAAGGCAAACAGTAAGCACCTTCCATTTGCAAAAATATTAATTCCACAAATTTTATTGTATGTTTAATGTATGTTAATGGGTTCTTACAACTCTCACTAGTTTTTATAGGACTGAGCATTTATGAGGGCTCTAAAGAAATCCCCACTCATTACTCAGTGAGTAATTATTTTATGGTTTGTTAGCAGCTAGCTGTTTATGATTACAATATTTAGGCTCTGTATGCACACAGTCAGGCACACATGTAGTTTGCAGCAGAAATGGGCTTTGCAGCAGGAATTGACCTTCCTTCAGTTTGTGAAAATTGAAAATAAAATACTAAAACTGTTAATTTCACAGTCTTACATAAGAACAAATTATGTAAGGTGGGGTTTTTTTTCAGCTAATAACACAGTCCAAGAATCTTTGCCTAAACTGTATAATATTCACTCTTTTAGCAAAGGAATGTTACATTCTAGTTGCTTGAAGGACAAATAGTGGTGTCTCATTTCCTATATTCCAGTCCCTCTTTATATCTTATCCTATAACTTTGACAAATCAACTAAACCATCATGCAAGAAATACACAAATTGTCACATTCAAGCCTAATTTCTAGGACAGGAAAATTTTTTTTTTTTCCCCAATTTACTTATAAGTTTGGATGAATGGTGAACTACGAGATACTGACTACGAGAACTTCTCATTCAGCATTTTTCACTAAAACTTGATAGGTTAAAATGTTGCTGAATAAAAACCTAGGCTATTGGATTAGAAGTTGTTGCTGCTTTGTATAATGGAAATTATTTAAAAAAAAAATGAAGAGTTAACTTTCTCCAGTAAGCAGCTAATGAAAACAAATATTTCATATTACATACAGCTCCTGCTTTTAGCATGTTCTTACCACTAGATCCAAAATATAGGAGAGAAGTGAAATGGCAGTGTCATAAAATTAGTACTTAAAGACTGCCTCATAACAAACGGGCAAGGTGGACTGGCCTGCTCCCACTTTGTCTTGCTTTCAAGAACCTGTCTTTTTAACTCTTAAGGATCTTTTAGTAAGTACGTGTGTGTGTGTGCAGCTACAATATTGACCTAAATTAACGACTGCTCAGTTGGAAGATACAGATCGCAGGTCCAGCTCTGCGCAAACTGGAAGAGCTGGTTGTGCAAGAGGAAGATTCATGACAGCCTGAGGAATGCAGTGAAAAGAATTCTTCCAAAACAATGGAGGAGGCCGCTCTGCAAGTTGCTCAAGAGATTCTTTTCTTCAGTAGAGTCCTGGGGCAATTCTAGGATGGAGGATGTCCTGTGAAAAGTGAGAAGGGGTGGTTAGAAGTCCTCCTAATGTTAGGGACTTCTAGCAGAAGCAGTCATAAGAGTGATTTTAGTAATGCATACCAGAGCTAACTCAATGACTGCAAATCAGAGCTGCTGAAGTGGAAGCACACTGAAGACTGATATACATGCAAGAAGCCTCACATGCTGAAATTGAGCCTGCTTCTGTTCCAAATGATAATTTAGGAAGATAAATTGGCTCTAGAGAGCTGCCTTCAGTACAGCAACTTTATCTTCCATCATCCTGAATTGACCTGGAGGTATACAACAAGGCTGGTTGAGTCAGACTGCAGCAACAGCATTGTAAAAATGGGGATGGGTTAGATCAGTTACCATTAAGTTATGGTGTTGCTGCTGCAGTGTGGTGTTAGACAGACATGTGCAGGCTTGCAACTAATCATGTCCGTCATTGGCATTTTAACCACTGTTTTGAAGTTTGTAATTACATTCTGACTGGAGAGCCTTCAAATGCTGAAGGCAGTTTATTGTCATGCACAGCTTGAAAGGAAAAAAGTCCCTCTGAAAGTGGGTGGTCAGGCCAAGACTGACTTATCCAGCTGGACTCTGGATGGAGATTTTATCTAACTGCAGAATTGAGCCTATCTGGGAGTCAGCATCAGAGCATCCAACCTGTATGAGATTTGACCATTCTTGTCCTCTTCCTTACTCTTCAAAGACTGTGAGGCCAGCAAGAGTGCTGGTGGAGGGCTGTACTTGTCCCACGCTGCGCAAAGCTTTACTTTTTTCCCTTAACTGTTATTGAGAGTAAGCTTGTGATGCTGGTAGAGTCTCTTTCCTCTACCAAACTTTGCTGCCTACATGTGCCGAGATACATCAAATGTAAACCAGAGCCCTCAGAGAAGTCTGAATGGAGGAGTGTGTGGCTGCAGGGAAGGGGGAAGTGTGGAAGCAATGGAGAAGGTGGAAAGAATCAGACATCACTGGCTTTGAAATTTGAGTCTGAAGTTTCACATCTCTCAGAAGGTGACCTGACAGTTTGTTAGGCCTCTGCGTGTTGTTGGACACTTCCAAGACTGAAGTGGCTTGGAGTTACAGATGAATCAGCCATGAAGACTGCTGGCAGATGACTTCAAGACCCATCCAAGAGAGTGAGCTCTGTGGTAGATTTATGGATGTAGCATCCCTACAATGAGATGCTGACAGCACAATGAAGACGAGCAGAAAACCAGAAACTGCTGGCATTCCCAAAAATAAAATCCCAGGTAAGTATGCAAGGAGTAACGTGAAAGCTAAACTGAGATATGGACACATCTACCAACATGAAAGTGAGCTACTGTGGTAGATTTATGGATGACCTCGCTAGCAATACTCCTAATGCCTGTTTCTGTTTCCACACTGACAGGTAGGCGTGGATTCAGGATTCTAATGTTTATACATTGCAAAACCTCTGTGCAGTGGATTTGGAACTTATGCCAAATACCCTGTCCCAAAAGACTTTTTATGGGCCACTTTTCCTCACAATTGTGATCACGTAACTTCCCTGGCTTGCTGAAAGCTAACAGAGACACAATCAATTTTAAACAAGGTTTAGTGGTAGAATAAGCCGTTTTTCTTAAGGGAAAGAAAACTCTCTGATTTTTTTTACATTTCATGTCTTCCTTGTGGGGTTTTTCGTGGCTCTCAGAGCCATCTAATCCCCAGTTACTCAACCACCCACTGAATCACAGCGTGGGAACCTATGTTCTAGGCTATGCACGTCCAAGTCTTTTTTTTATGTTAACATTTCAGAAGTGTAAGCAGTATGCTCTAGAAAATTAAGTTAAGTGGGTTTGGAGAAAGAGAAATATCCGTGGATGTATGCAGATATATTTCATGTGCTTTACATACAAAATGTCAGGTATTCTGGAGGAGAGTTGCTCCTTTTATACTGATTCTTAAATCCTGTAAATACATTTGAAATGTTCATTTTGATTTTTTTTCTGAAGTGTTCTATTTTCTCTTATCTTAGAATGCTAATATATATGACTTCTTGTGTGAACAAAGATTGGAAACATTATTTTAACCAAATGTGTTGAAGTGCAAATAACAAGTGAACTTTTGAACTCTTTTGCATTCTCTGAGGGTCTGGAGGGGTCTCTGCCAGGCTTGGAAAAAGAGCTGAATGTGGATGCTTTTGTTAGAATTTTGGCAAATAGAATTATCTGGAATTAACATGGTTTATTCAGATTTGTTTATATTCCAGCTTTTACACTTGAGATGCTACTAAGGAAATGCTAATCTTATTCATGCTTCATGGTGTTGAATCAAATGGTATATTTTCGTACTTTTTTTTGCTTTTTTCTCAATAGCAGAGCCATGTTTTCAAGTGATCTGTCAGAATTGTTTCGTATTTTAGATCCTCTTGCACCCAGCAGATAAGAAAACTAGCGTAGCCATAAACCAAAGGATATTTGCAATGTATTTGTTTTGGGGTCCAGCTTATCACTTCAAACTGGATTTCTTTTGAATAATCATTACCCAGTTTCTCTTCTGAAAATTTCCTGTATGTAAGAGAGTAACAGTGAACCTGTGTCAAATGCACGATAGCTTTATCAAAATAGAGGAATTTGGGGTCAAAGAGTTTGCTGGTTATCTCTGTTGCCAAGATTGACTGTTCCAGATCCTTATAAAGACATGCTGACACATCTATGTGGTGTGTCAAGGACCTGATGATATGGAACATTTTCCACAGCACTACTTGTAATGTGAGCCTTTCCTTTGTTGAAAAACTCTCCTGCATGTGCAGAGACTGCATGTGAAAAAATAATGAAAAATATGCCATCTTCCTGGGGGGTAAGAACTGGAAAGAAATCTGGGCTCTTTTTCTTGAGTTGGCAAAACAGCAAGCAGTTCCGTGGTCTGCATTAAAATGCAATTTTGCCAAACATTTACAATACAGTTAAAACTTTGGAAATCAGCAAGCTTATTAATTGTTACCTCGTTCTTTTGTTCTCAGATTTCAGAATTTCTGAATTTCAAAATCACAGCTATCGCTTTTAAGTCTGCTCTGTCTTTGGAACCTATTTGCCGTATTTTGCACGCACACTGCCTGTATATCTCCCTTCACTCCTTCCAGCAGTGCTCCTGATTCCTGGGAAAGAAGGAAATTTGTGAGAACATTCCTCAGGTTTTAGGCAATGCCCACTATTGCTCTTGGAACGCTTTGGCAAAGCAACTACACAAAGAGAGAAATATAGAAGTAGTCAAATCTCATTCAAATTCACTTAGGTGGAAAACAAATAATGCCATCTCAGAATCCATAACATCTAGAGTTTTCATCTGCATGATTTTCTCTGTAAGGTTACCTTCTAAAAAATAACTGTTTTCTAAGCCTCTGCATATATATATTTAGTAAAGACTGAAAAAGATTTGCGAGTGGTAAATGTAAATTTCCTTTCAAAAGAAAATAAGAAAACCAGAATCTTTAGGATGAAAAAAGAACCATTAGATTATCTCTGCCAAAGGGTCCAAAAGGCTCTGAAGATGAAGTACTGGATGTCAGTTCACACGATTAATTTTTTTCTTTCCCAAACTTCAGGTTAAGTCTGCTGGTATCAGTTTCTCCAGGATGGAAATTAAAGATGATTAAACAGGATTAGTTCCTGTAGGCAGTGACGCAGTAGACTTCTGTGGGAGCTGCTGGCTATTCTGTACTACTGAAAATCAAGCTGTTGGATTTCCACCCTCAGGACACAATGCGGTGGCTCTCTCGTTTGTGTGCGTGATGGTGATGACAAGTAGACTTGATCTGCTCATCATTGACTGTTCCAGCTGCAAAATCCAGCTGTTTTGGATGATCTGACTGTCATTTAGTAACCTGCACTTAACGTTCAGTTTTTAAAACCAAAATGCTTTCTCCCTTTTTCTTCATTTAAAATATCAGAAATAAGAATCAAGGTTCTAATAATCACTAGAGAGCAGCTGTGGATGGGTCTTGTCTTCTTCAGCAGCCTGGTCCTCTACTACACTGGATAAATGTCTTGACCAGAGGGAGAAGCCATCATTCACTTACACGTGTACAATTCTGAATATTCCAAAAACCTGTATTTGCAGCAGCAGCAGGTCCATGCAGCCACGGCAGATGCTAACACCTCAAAGCACAGACACAGGGCCAGAATTCAGGCTTCCCATCTGAAATGGCTCCCAGGGTCTACCAGCCAAGATGTACTCTGTACAAATTGATTCTCTGTATTGTACAGTCAAATCCCCTCTCTGGTAGGAAAAGCAAATAAAAATGGGGTTTGTTGGTATTTTTTCTAGTTTCACAGCAACTGCCTGCTTTTCTCAATATCCTGCAGACGAGTCTGCTAGTGGTCTAAGAACCACAAATAGTTATAATTGTGCATTATGACATTCTCAGCTACAGCACCAACTGCACATGCACTGAGCAGCTTTGGACGTACTGCTTTTGCTCACTTTCACAGACTGCATACGCTTCGCGCAGAGCGTGGAACCTACAGAGTTCCCTCACTTCCAAAAAGCCCAAGCCAACCTTGTCCTTAACAGCAGTGAGGTTTTGTCATCAGTGTAATATCCCTTATATCCGTTTTTTGCCAATTGCAAAACAGGACCAGACCCTAGAGACAGTCTGTAGAAAAGGATTGTTTTGTTTCCACCCCTGGATGTGCATCCAATCTATGTTGCAATGCTTGGCTGTGGACTTTTGTCTTTTTTTTTTCTCCTTTTTCTTTTTCTCCTTTTTTTTTCCCTTCCTTTTTTTCTCTTTTTTTTTGTCCTTTTTTTCCGCCTTTTTTTTTCTCCTTTTTTTTTTTTTTTGTTAACTGCTTAAAAACAAGAGAGTATATGCATGCAAAGGGTCTAGGCTTGAATTTTAAGCTGAGCTCCTCACACTTAGAATCACTAAAGCCTGGAAGCAATTACAAAGCCTGAACATTTATTCTTCTCAGAAGAGTTTTGCAAGTGACCAAGAAATGAGTCAGGCATTTAGGTAGATTTAGGGGGCAGCTGAAATATAAAAACCCAGTTACTACAGATTGAACTGAGGGAAAAGAAGGGAAAATGTCTTTTACTCTAAGTTACAGTAAGTACCTATTCTGTAAGTTTCATACCAATAACTCAACCCAAATCAACAACCTATACAAGAGAAAGCTTGCATGCAAGGAAAATGGAATAAAATCATTATAAAGGAAGGCTGAACTGTAAGATAGAAGAGTGAAGAACTCTGATTCCATAATTGGATAGAGAAGTTAACTAAAGTCAGTGTTGCCTTTTAGTGTGCCACATAGCAAGTAGTGCTTTAAAATAATCTGCATTGCCAGCTCCAGAACAGCAACTCCAGAGGACTGCTGAAAGTCAGAAGCAGTTGGAAAGACAGTAAGTTATTGCAGAACTCTAGCAATAAAAAGATAATAATCAGGAGACTGGCTTAAAAGTCAGGAAATTTCGAAGTGTACAATTCTTTGTACTTGCCTTTTTATTTCTGAGTCAGTAGGATGGTTTTGAGTCAGGTTTTTGAATTATTCTCTGCAAAGGAATGCCAGAACTAACTTTTTCTTGCAATACAATCTGAGGTGCTCAAATCATGCTGGAATTCCAGGAACTGGAGCTTGAATGAAAAAGCAAAATGTATGAGATGCTGCAGTACTAAAAAAAAAAAAAAAAAAAAAAAAAAGTAAAGAGAAATGAAGCACAGTAGTTGCAAAGATTCCTTTTTGTACCTCATTTTTTTAAGAGAAGACTGATGTCACAAGATACATCCCATAGTCTAACAATGATGAGACATTCCTCCTCCATAAGGGTTCCACTGTTGTAATGTGTAAAGTCCGTTGAACTGACCAGACCTTTCTAGGAATAAAGGTCTTGGGAGCGTTCCCACTTTTTCAGGGCAAAAAGGACAACTCATGCGTGAGACAGTGAAGTTTTGGCCATCTCAGGATACGGTCAGTGAAGTGACTTTTGTGAATTATCTCAAACTAGTCTAAACCTCAGTTATACACAGTTGATATTTCTAGATATTTGGCTTAATTTATACATTGGATACAGATGTCTCCTTCTGTGAAAGTGTGCCATAATTTGTGCTAATCTTCTGCATTATACTATGTGCAGTGAAGATGATCTGAGGGCTGGAGCACCTCTCCTGTAAAGACAGGCTGAGAGAGTTGGGGTTGTTCAGTCTGGAGAAGAGAAAGCTCCAGGGAGATCTTACAGCAGTCTTCCAGTATCTAAAGGGGGCCTACAGGAAAGCTGGAGAGGGACTTTTTACAAGGGCATGTAGTGATAGGACAAGGGGCAATGGATTTAAACTGAAAGAGGGGAGATTTAGATTAGATCTAAGGAGGAAATTTTTCACTCAGAGGGTGGTGAGGCACTGGAACAGGTTGCCCCGAGAAGTTGTGGCTGCCTCATCCCTGGAGGTGTTCAAGGCTGTTGCTCACCAGCCTGGGCTGCGGCACCAGGGACGCTGTTGCATCTTCCGCAGCCAGGAGGAAATGGCCTGCCTCTTGTGGGCAGGGTCGGTACCTTGAGTTGAGTAGTTAATTAGTTCAGGATAGGTACCTTGAGTTGAGTAGTTAATTAGTTCATTAGTAGTTCATTATCTCAACTCAGTCCAGCTGGATAAGAATGATTGGTGCCATACAAGGCCAGGTTGGATGAGGCTTTGAGCAATGTGATCTAGTGGAAGGTGTCTCTGCCCATGGCAGGGGGGTTGGAACTAAATGATATTTAAAGTCCCTTCCAATCCAAACCATTCTATGATTCCATGAAATTACAGTGTAATAATTTGCAGTGACTTCCTTGACCTCCAATTAGGAAACATCCTAATGTGCTTCAGACAATTTTTTGTCTACAGCTACAGCCTCTGGGGTGTTATTTCTTTATTACTGACAAATTTCAGGGGAAACAGCAGGAATGAGCTGGTGTGACTTATTAATTGAGTATTTGCCTTCAAGTGGCCTATTGTTGGGGACATTGGAATACTGTTCAAACTGAATGTGTAGACTGACATGAGTCAGTGTAAGGCAGCATCTCACAGAAGAGATTGTCCCATATCTCCGCAATAAAATCTGAAAGGTAAGAAAGGACAGCCGATGCATTTTTAAAAGGCAATGTCAAATGTAAGCTTTTAATTTCTTTCAGAAAGAGTTACACAATGTGAAAGAAAATATCAAAACTCCCTACCCCTTCTCCTCTGCTTCCTTCCCACTGCCTCCCCCTCCATCCCAACCTCAACTGGACTACAACACTTAGCGTGGGTGCTGTTATTACTGGAATACGGGGGATTTCGTCTGGCACAGAGTTTAACCACTTCCCAAACGGAAATAGGCTATACCGGTTTATGCACGGCAACCACATCTGTACAGATCTTTTTCTGGCTTTAACACTGTTAGTGTAACTGAAGTGGCAAAACTCTCTGTAGAGACCAGGCCTTGGCACAAAGCTTGCAACTGTGTAACACTGAAGACAACGCAGATCTGATTTTGTTCAGATCCTCTAGAATCACTGCCAGGTACATAGAAAGCAACAGGATTCCTTCCTTAATCATTTCTTATCCTACAGCAGTCATGACCCCACCGTGGTGTTCTGTAAATGGCTAAAGGGAATAAAAAGAAAAGCCTAACACCAACAGGTGCAGGGTATTAACAATCCCTGACAAAGTTCATCCTAAAGTTTGGGTTCAATTCTAACTGTCATAAAAAAGTATTTTAAATGACACTCTACAAGCCTGAAATTCTGTGCTCCTAAAAGTAAAAGCGAATGCTGTAAATAATGCCAGATGCCCTGAATCGAGTCCATGACTGAGTTCATTCTTGAACACATGCTGCTATACATAAATTCTTCGTATCTTATGTTCTCTTAAGTAAATTCTGAAACCATGAGTTCATTTTACCACTACTGCATACAGTCTTATTGTTTAGTGAAAGTATTACAGTCATTTGATCCACCGGTTTTGAGTCCACCGCACAGGAAATTCACCAGCAACGTTCTTCATTTTTAACTACTTCTTCATCAACCATCATTCCTTTAGACATTGCTCTTCCAAAACGATATAAAAGACACACCCTCTTTTGGCAATGGATATTTCCTTTTAACAATAAAAGACAAATTAAAGAGGATACAAGTCAGTGACTGATCAAGAACGCTCATCCGTGCAGCATGCAGCAGGAAGGGTGCTGATGTGTAGGACATGTCCAAAAGAATCAGAGGAAATGGTGTCACCAGGAGGTTTTGATCTCAAGTGGGAAAAAGGAAATTTAAGACTGAGTTGGACTCATCTCACAGATAACATACAGATACTGCTGAAATCTCTCAGATGTTCTAAAACCTAAATATTTATCAGTATTAATAAATACTTAGCTAAAGGATATTGTGATGCAGAATGGAAATGTCAGTGGTTAGGCATGAGACAGCTTAAATACATAGTTAGGTATTCCTCACTTTCTACTAATTGCAATTAACTACATGGCTATTGCTTGTTAGAAGCCGTATATTTAAACTGACTTACCCACCTCTCTCAGTACTGGAAATAAAAAATCAACGAGGCCGTCCTGTGCAGAAAACAGTTCTGTACTTCTCCGTTCTCCATGGACTTTGCTGCCCAAGTCATGGAATTGCTTTAACTCAGCATGTCTGAGGAAAAGAATATTTGGTTTTATTTAATTAGACTGCTGATTCTTGCCTGAGATTTTCAAGAGGAGGTGACAGAGTGAGATGCACAATGCACACAGATGGTATCCAGCGATGTTATCCAGCAGAGGTTTGATTGAAACAAATCTCAGGTGCTTAAGCTCTAGTTTTCACGGAGATGCAGGCTGTTAACTCCCATCAAAATTGGTGGGAGTGAAGTACTTACCTACTTTAAGAATGTTGCCTTTGGCTCATTTAGAACGCTTAACTGATCAAACCAGAGCACTGCTATCACCAGTTTATTTAATTGCAGCCCTGAGAAATTGAATACAAATGGTTTGCACAATCTGATTAACACACAATTAGACACACAGCTAGGACACAATGCAAAACATTTCTCAATAATAATTTCTTGAGAATAATTTCTAGAATAATCTCTAGAATAAACACAGATAATTTTTTTTGTAAACTGTGTGAACAAAATGAGATACAAATTTTCCTTTTTTCCAGTTTAATATGCTTCTTGGTATATTTATCTTCGCAACACGCATCCTTTCATAAGGTATTTAGGGGTCAATAGTGGAACGTTCACAGCCAGACTCTCTCCAACACACAGGGGGCCTGAGGAAGAACAAACACTTTCCCCTCAGCCCCAACTAATACAAATCCATGTTAGAATACATGAAGTACAAGAAAGTACAATACAATAAGGCAATTGTTTGAACAACGACATTTCATGGGATTTGAGCATATGATCAGAGCAAGATGCTGCCCCTCCTTATGCCACAGAGCTCACCACCTCCTCTTTCCACATCTTACCACATCTTACCTCTTGTGCCTTTTTGTGTCTTATCCTCAGTTACACTCTTGTGCAGTCTCTTATATTTTACTCCATCTTCTTCCTTCTTTAGTGTAACTGCTCAGTTTTCAAAATTGCCACCTCCTTTGAAACTCTCAAATGATAAACAGAGAATCAAAAGCAAACACAAAAAAGTAATCAGATACTTACTTTTGCATTTCATGTTATGACAAAACAAGATATGATTTGTCACCAAACAATATTGGAGCTTACAAGTGTGCTGAGAAACAGGCAGGATATCATTTGCTGCCTGAGTCTAATTTGACAGTAAATTTCTTTGTGTAACAGCAATGAGTCCAATTTTATGAACTGGATCATGATAGCCTTATTTTTATATAGGAAATCCTGCCCCTTTAGTAGATCTGTGCACACAAAAGTATTGCAGATTCACCCTGTATTTGTAGGAGGTTGCTAATGTCCTTCCACACAAAAGCACCTTTGGGGACTGAGCAGAAGGAGAAAAGTGCCTTGGAAAAAGGTAAAGAGAGTGAGCTGCTAAAAGGGACTCTCCTCCCCATTTCTTCCCCCTAGTTTTGCTTTTCTGGTGGAGCAGTCTCACTAGCTGCAGGCACCAGGGCCTGGAGCTGTCATTTTGCTTTGTTCACCAGAAGCTGCAGTCATATGCTTCGAGCTGTAGATTTTGAGATTAAAGACGGCCACATACCATCGTTATGATGTGAAAATATAGGATAGGAGAAGGCAGATGAAAAAAGAGATTTTGGTTTTGTTCTTGTCTTTTATTTGGGTTTTTGCACTTTGGAGCTGCTGTAACCTTAATGAGAATTTACAGGACAAATAATAAGCAGCACATTCTACCAGGGAGAAATCAGGGAGAAACTAGAGAAGCTGAAGAAAATTTGCTCAGCGTCCAAATGGCTGAATCAGAAAAATGAACTAGCCTATATAAATCCTCTTCTAAAAACACGGTGTGACTGCAGAGAAGCATGAAATATTTGCGGCCACGGTCTTTACCTAATGAAATCTTATTTAAAATATTCCTGGCATTTTTCTGTTTGGTTAGTTCACTTCAAAACATAAAATTTCTTTAAGAACCCTAAATGTGTGCAAGTTGAACAGAAGTTAAATTTAACCTTGCTTTTGAATGCGAAATAGATAAGAATCAGAAGAAATGTGCAGAAGGCTTCCTTAAAGCAAGTGGTCATTTTTTTTGACTGGGAAATAATTAGGCCAGGAGTTATTTTTTCCAAGGAAGCAAGAATGATGTTGTGAATTACAGTATTAGATCTCATCGACATAGAGAATTTCCGCCTCTTGTTTTCAGGAAGAGCTTCTTATTTTAAGTAGACTTACTGGATTTGTAATCAATTCCGTGAAATAAACCAACACCTATTATGCCTAAAGTGAGATTATAATGTCTGCATACAAACTTGCACCTGTTCTTATGTGGTTAACCTCACGTAACTTTCTTACTTATTTAAAACACCAGTAACTTCAGCAAGAGACTGGATAAACTGATGAACGAGGAATTAAAGCTTCAGAATCATGTTATTTTCTGTCAGGAACAGTGTAACTGTTTAAAAAAATATGTTGACAACTTTGTCCCAAACACTGCAAAGTCAAGTGCGCCACTCCCTTTCTCTCCTTTCCAGTTCATCTCTAAAAAATCATGAAAGCTGAAATCTGACACATTCAATCAGAGAAAGGCAGCGCAGTGCATTCCATAAAAGTCTGGAAGCTGCCCTGTATTGGAGGTAAGGACTGCACAATAATTAATCACCTCAGTTATTAGTCTTTATTAGTCTTTATTCTGAAATATTGCATTACCATCCGAGGTGAGATATCAAAAGCACAGTAACCAGTATGTCTGTAACCAATTATGACAATTCTTGATTTCACAACAAGCAAGACTGGAAGAAACTCTTTATAGCAAGGGTAAACAAGACATACAGTTTTGGACTTAGTCTCTAAGTATGTTCCAGCAATTTTTCCTGCAGTTTTTTTGAAGAGCCTGAATGAAGGTAGCAGACGTAGCTTTGTATGAACCAACTTTGTTCTACTGTACGTGCAGGTCAGAGCAGTAGTAGCTGCAGAAAGAACAAAAGAGCATTATGCATCTTCTCCACTGAAGTCATCTAGCAATTCCACCAAACCACAGATAAGCGGACACAAAAGAAACCTCTTCCCCATACCGCCGCTAGCCTCCTGCCCCAGCCCATCTGCCAAGAAACGCTGATCTCTGATCTTCTTTCCAGTGCTCTTTAACTTCTTTCACCTTTGCACATGTGTCAGCCGGCCTCGAGCTCTTCACTGAAAGGTCTTGTGAAGCATTATATCTTTTCTTCTCATTGTCATCCTATACTCTGATGTCTTCTCCCTGCACAGGCTCCAGACTTGTTTTGCTAGGAAGTCCATGGCAACAGTGGATGATACGTCATTCAGCCCTCTCAAACTGTATAGTAAGTAATATGGGAGAGTGCTCATCTTTCCTACAGAAGCAGTGTAGACCTTAACCGCTATTTCTCCTTGTCTTTAGTAGTCATGACTATTCAGTAAAAGTAGATACTGTGTTCCACCAGCATGGCATACTTGTGGTTTACAACTCTCCAACACTCAAGCAAACAATTCTTCCTGGTGAAGATTAATGGATATTGATCTGTGCAGTCCTGCCTTGAAGCCTTGAGCAGATTGCAGTAGTGTGCTCAGATAGCTGGTCCCAGGGACTATTTGTTTATTTTGTTCTCTAGCCAAAACCATAACCATGACAATAAAGAGCATCAGTTTTAATACAAACACTTAGTGCATTCCACAACTGGGCAACGTTTGGACTGTTTGTAACACATTGATTTGTTTTTCTGTTTAAATAAGTAAATGTAGCACAAATGTTTTCCCTCAAAAGAGAAATAACACCAAAGAAGAAAGGCTGGAGTTGCCAGGTTGCCCACACATGCACTCAAAACACCCCCAAGCCTGTTCCACAGAGCCCACAGGACACCACACTATCAGCACCTAGATAGAATCATAGAATCATAGCAACTATGACACTTCAGCTAGGTGAAGATGTGACCTGAGCACGGGTCGGGACCACATGGGCATACTCATTTCTCTGCATGCTCCAAAGCTGCTGGAATAGGTCTCCGCTACAGACCTTTTTTGTGGAATTAACAAAATCTTTATAGTTGCGTAACTGTTACAGCCCTCCAGGGTGGCTCTCCAGTAAAAAGAAAACCAAAATCTTCTGCTCTCCCTCCTCTCCTTTGTTTATTTATTTACCTCTGATTAGGCCTTGGATTTTCTAAGTTAACGTTTATAAATAGTAATTTTGTTAACATCAGTTATTTACTTTCATTCAGTCATTAATTTTCATTAAACGTTCACAGCTAAATATGTGTCTGGCTGACTTTACAGAGGTGATTACACATAAAAATTTCAAAACTGAAACCTGACTCTTGCAGTGAGGAACAATTTTTGAAAAGATATGGCAAAAAAAGCTCACAATGTGATCTGAGAGGGGAGAAGTTGGAAAACACGAATCCTAGACTCAAATTAGAAATGTTAATATTAAGATTACTATGTAGTGACATATATATCAAGCCAAATGAATGAGACAGGTCTGCATCATGTCTCTGCAAAATGGTATTCAAACTCCTCTTTCCCCATGGAGCACATCTCCTTGTATATCCAAACCAGCATGCATCATACACCTCAGTCCAAGCCTTCCTCTGTTAGCTTGGAGTTTCCTACAGCTTCCTTTCAAATCTTGCTTTGTTCTCAAGTACCAGTTTTGTCTCTCCAGAGGGACAGTGATCTGCTTTGACTCATGGGCAGAGTTAATACAGCGCCAAATGTAAAGCCAGACTACGCACAACTGTGGGCTGGCTTCTCACGCTTCTCACGTCTGATGGCCAGGTCAGAAGTACCTGAAAGATGTTCTACACCACAGACAATATTTCTAGATGAGAAGTGTCAAAGGAGTACAAAAACCTCTCTGAAAAACACTCACTTCGGATTATTTTGGCAATTTTTGGTGCTGGTGAACCTGAAGAATGTGAATCCAGAATTCACAAAGCAATTTATTGCTGAAATCTACAGAAAGAGCTGATACGTGAGAGGTAAACTGCAGGGAGAACACTATTTCCTCTCCATGCACCACGCCGTTAAAAATACATTTCTCTTTTGGAGTTCTGCAGTAAATACCCTGATAATGTTTTTGCTATTTATTCTGCCCACCCACTCTGTGCACCTTTCTCTCTGGCAGACCGTTACACGTGATTCTAGCTGTTTCTCCATCATTACCCTGTTACAAAGCATGAAAGTACAGTCCATCTCAGTGCAGAAAACACAGCCAGACTGCTTAGTAAAGAAACGAGGACTTTAAGACAATTTAAAAGGATCTGTGGACTCATGCCTGTGATCTCTAGCTCCCAAGGATGTATGTACTGACCCCGCCAGTCATCGAAGTCCTCCTCAGAGCACTCACAGGCTACGCGCTCCATTTGGAGGGAGGGGTGGAGGGATGCTTTCCATGTACTGTAAGAATCATCTGTCTTGGGACTCCTGTGAATTGTAGAGATGAGAGGACATAGCACAGAAAAATAAAGTATGACCATTGCTGTCTCCTTGAGAGCACTATTAACCTTCATACTTACACTCTGAAATAAAACTAGTTACACCCACAGAAAAAATGCAGCCATGAGCAGAGCTTGGACCACATGTTCAGTGTGCACCTGAGCTGAAGATTCTCCTGGCAAAGCCCAATTTCTGTCCTGGTTGTTGTTGAATCAGCTGATATCATAGGCCCAGTGTGGATATCAGAGGAGTTGAGGTCAACTCTATGCATCTGCCCAAATTAATCCATTTCTATTCAGCTCAGTACTTCTCAGCACAAGTCATCCTCTGCTGTTATTCCTTACTGAGCCATCACGCAGCCACGCGTAAAACTTCACTCTCTGCAACTGCACTTGCATGCAAGTTCCCACAGAGCTTCAGCGAGGAGAGGCAAATGTTCCTGCAGGATTTTGTTTTTCATTGTTACGGTTTATTTTAAATGAAACAAATTCAAAAATACACTATGCTTTGCAGTGGATGAAGTCTCACATACCCTTTTAAAGTAATGGCAGCAAAAACTATCTCGTGCTATCAGCAAATACTACTAATTCTGTTTCATAATATTTACAAAGTAGTTGATCCAGACAGTAAAGAGACATCTCCTCTGTATCAGAAATTGAGAGAGAGACTTTCTTGCAGTGTTTGTGGGTGAACAAAACATTTTTTCCAAGGACAGAGACTTGAAGTTGCAGCAGCTCTTGACACATTATCTGCCGTATCCACGGGGTAAGCAGAAGGCTGTAATGAGTTGCCTTCTGACAGTGCCCTGGCTTGTGTTTGATCATGCAAGCGAGTCTGTGGTTTGCAGGTTAGAAAGGTGCCTTCGTGGCAAATCGAGTAACATCTGCTTTACCTCCCTTCACCAAGGTATAAGTTCAGTGCTTTGCGTATGGAAACATACTGGTGCTTCATGCTCATTTTGTTTAAATCTGCCTATTAATTTTTGTCCTATGCAGTCATTCTCAAGACGGGCATGACCTCAGTCTTTCATTACTTGATGATTTTCCCTTTGTGGGACAACACACAGCTCTTCCATGTTGCTCATCGCTTTTGGAAAACGACCAGCTTCACAAGTTCCTTGACTGGATGGGGAGGGGAAAAAGGAAGAAAGAGCCTTCTTCATTGCTTTTTAGGGACTGATCTGTACTCTTGCTTTCTTCAGGCTGGAGAAACTCCAAACAATTTCTGCCGACACAAATAATGACTCCTGAATGGCACGCTCCTGCAAATGTAAACCGTGGCACAGCAAATTGTTTAACCTTTGCCTGAAGCATAATTTCTTAGACAGTGAGGCGTTGCCCTCTCCGAAGCAGTTGTGGAGTGTTAGGAGGGTGCCATTTTTTCAAGTGGAATGAGATGGATTGAGCGACTAATCATCTCATATTTTCCCATTGCTACTTATCACCAGCGAAGTGTTCCTACACATCTGTAATGGGACACATTTCTCTCGGGGGCAGAAACCTTTAGTGTACGTTTCCAGTGAAACCATTACTAAAAAGCAGCCTGAAAGCATAATTTTGACCTCAGCATTTAAAGCTTATTTCCCTCTCAGACTCAAAGGCCAAGTGAAGTCATTGGGTGAAACCGACTGTAAGACTGGCAGATGAAACCTACCTGCTTCAGCAGATCGAGGCAGATGATGAGGTCCAGGTTCAGCTCAGGCAGGCTGGTGCCTACAGCAGAAGAAAGGACCCAGTCCTACTGCCTGCTTTGACTGCACATGAGACCTAGAAAGCCTGCATGGCTGCTGTGGCCACAGGAGGCCCTGAACAACATACGCAGGACTGGGATCAGTCAGGCTTAGCAGCAGCAGTAGGGGCTGTTCTCAAATCTCCCACCTGACCTCTTCTCCACTCAAGCACCACTCTCTCCCTTCCCTGCTTTCCTTCTGGTAGGAGCAGCCTGCCCTGGCGCAGCCTTGATGCTTTTTTCAGTTTTGCCTGAATCCAAAGCAATCGCTTCAAAAAGCAGGAGCCGAGGACAGAGGGGTCTCCCTGTGGTCTGGACCATGGTGGGACCCATCGCAGACAGCCTCACACGGGTAGGTCACCCAGTCATGGTGCTCGAGTTAGGTTTTAATGCCCAAGTGAATGTGAATGCCCATTGCTCTCTCTGCCCAGCAACGGTCCCCCTTATGAATAATGGCCTGTCGTACATGGCTTGCAGAGGTCACCACCACCAGCCCTCCCACGCCCAGCAGTTGGGATGAGCCCTTGGGCCACACAAGGAAATGGTGACCAAGGCAAGGCACTTGTGCTGAGTGGGACCACAGGGTCACCACAGGGCAGCAAGCAGGCCAAAACCTCCCTCACACTTGGGAGACCACTGGGCCTGCGCCTTGCCCCACTCTAAGGTGAATTTAATGGCTTTAAACTGAAAGGGGGCAGATTTTGATTAGATCTAAGGAAGAAATTCTTCACTCTGAGGGTGGCGAGGCACTGGAACAGGTTGCCCAGAGAAGTTGTGGCTGCCCCATCCTTGGAAGTGTTCAAGGCCAGGTTGGATGAGGCTTTGAGCAAACCGGTATAGTGGAGGGTGTCCCTGCCCATGGCAGGGGAGTTGGAACTGGGTGATCTTTGAGGTCCTTTCCAACCCAAACCATTCTATGATTCTATGAGTCTATAATCCAGTGCCCCACTTGCCCTCCATTCAGGGCTGCCCTCTGCCCCAGGACCCCGAGCCCCCGAGGAAGGCACAGCCTCCTGCCTGCCCCGCTGCTACCCAGAGGCCCGGCTCTCCCCCATCAGCTTTCCAGTGGGAAAAACAGGCTCGGGGGCGGCCGCCGGCCAGCTCGGGCAGGGGACGCGGAGCGGGGGCTGCCCACGGGGAGCCCCGCTCATGGCGGCTAAGCGCCATGTGGGGCCGGCGGCCGCCCCTCCGCCTGCGCGCAGCGCCGCTCCTCCTCGGCCGGGGGGCCGGAGCGGGGCGGGGGGCCGGGAGCGAGAGGGGCCGGGGCCGGGGCCGGCCGAGCGGGGGTGGAGGGGAGCGGCGCCTCGGCCGGAGTGGGGTGCGGAGCCGCGGCGGAGGGCGGAAACGGGGTGGGGGGGACTTGCGTCAGTGAGGGAGCTGGGAGCGGGCGGGACGGACGGACGGAGGGACAGACAGACAGACGGACGGAGGGAGCCCGCGGAGAGGCACCGGCCCTCGCCGCTCGCCCGCCGCCGCTGCCCGTCGCCCCATGGAGCTGTGCCCGGGGCCCGCGGCGCCCTCGGGCTGGGCGCTGCCGCTCCTCCTCGCCCTGGGCGCCGGGCTCAGCCACGCCACCCCGCACCTGCGGTACACCCGGCCGGGCTCCCGCAGCAAGTGAGTACCGCCCGCCCCGCAGGGGGCTGCGGCAGCCGCTGCCGGCGGCGGGGCGAGCCGGGGCGGGCGAGCTGGCTGGGGCAGCCGGGGGTGCCGGGGCGGGCGGGCTGGGACGGCGTGTGGGGCCGCCGCCCGTTCCCTGACGGCCGTTGTCTTCCCCCGCAGGAACTGGTGCGCCTACATAGTGAACAAGAACGTGAGCTGCTCGGTGCTGGACGGGACGGAGAGCTACGTCCAGGCCCAGTACAAGTGCGCCTGGAACCAGTTCCCCTGCCAGCCCACCCCGGTGTAAGTAGCCGAGGAGGTGACCTCGGGAGGGAAAGCGCTTGGCCACCCGCTGCCGAGCCCCGGCGGAGGAGCCATCGCTGCCGCTGCGCTCGGGGCCGTCCGCAGCGCCCCAAAGAGCGAACGGCCGGGGCAGGAGGGCGCCTCCCGCCCTCTGCTCCCGAACAAAGCGCCCTCGCTGATTGCAAACATCAGGCTGCCGGGGATAATTGGAGCCAGATTGAGCGCGTTGTTGGTCCGCACAGCCGGTTCGCTGCGCACAGCCGAAGGGCGGCCGCGCTGTGCTGGGCTGGACTGGGCTGGGCTGGGCGGCGCGGTGGGGCTGGCGGGGAGGTAACTAAGGAGCTCACGGGCCGCTCTCCGTGGGCGGCGGGAATGCCGGCACCTGCCGGGACCGCACCTACGCGCCCTGGTCCAGGTTTGCCAGGGTACGGCGGCGCTCAAAACCGGTTTTATGGTTGGTTGCTCTGCGTTGCTGGATCGGTGAGTAACGGCGAGGGAGCATCCAGCGTCAGCCAGCGCGTTTATGATCTGCCCGTGCCAGTCAGTTGTCCAGCAGGGAGAGAGGCCAGTGCAGAGATTTTTACGGGGGGTAATACGAAGTTACTAGTTTGATTTTAAACTTCATGCTATTGACTGTGACCACGTGTTGGTGTGTAGAGTGACCACGTACAGCACGGTGTGCTGGAGCAAGGCTGTGTGAGCCCGCAGGTACAGCAGGAGCCAGGGAACAGCTGTATCTCACTTATCTTCTGACTAAACCCAGTCAAATCACTTTCCTCAGTTTCCCCACTTGTAAAGCGGTAATATTTGCACACTTCTGTTTGAAAGCTGTAGGTCGTAAGCACTCTGTGAAACCATTTCAGCTCCCGCAGAACTCAGTGGAAGGACGCCCATAGATTTTCTTGGAATTAGACTCAGAGTTGGACTGAGGTGATGGTCAGTATTCTTTTACAACAAAGAATAACTAGTTTTTATTTTGACATGAAACTGAGGGTGAGACTGGTGCTGGTAGGTCCTTGGTGCTACTGAAATAGACTGCGGACATCGATGACGCTGCCACCCTGGGGTCTGTGACAATAGGTGTTGGGCGTTCGGCGTTCAACTGCACTGTTTTCTGTTTGTTTGAGTTGTTATTTTTGTTTAAAAAAACCAGCTTTTCTCTATTGGAATATATAAACACTGAAATTTGAGGGAAATAACAAAGACAGCAGACAGCTGAGTAACACCGTCTTGTGTAATTTCCCTTATTTCTCTTTGGAGTGTTGAACTGGCCATTTTGGACTTCTGAACGAGTTTATGGGATGTGTAATGGGGTGTGCCCTCTGTCCTGCGGAGCCTTGGTAGTGGAGCTACAGAGGAGAGAGGAGGAGTTGAAACTGAGGTCTTTGGACACATAAATCACCAAGAATTAAGATAAGGAATTTCAGAGGCAGTAAATTAGGATTTTCTTGGACTATCTGCTAGTAGATAATGGAGAAAGTGCAAAGGCATTGCTTCTAGCTAAGGAAATTCCCGAACCAAGAACTGCTTGAGAGTGTGAGATCTTTGGCAGGAGTCAGACTGGGAAGCCCAGCTTGAACAGGGGGCTGGACTTGATGACCTCCAGAAGTCCCATCCCTTCCATATTACTCTGTGGTTCTTTGAAATGGTATTGTCTGCCCTTGCACTTCTAAACATCTGGAGTCAGATGAGACTGAGAGAGAGAATATGGGGCTAAACAGGCAGTTGGTCTCGCCTGCTGCGGCCCATCTCATGGGGATTTTTGGTTTTTTTGAGGGTGGAATTAGATACTTATCATAAGCCTTTGTTTCCTTTATTTGACTTTCTTTGGTGAACATCACTTATTTTCTTCATAACCATAATGGCAACTGCAAAATAATTTCTTATTCTTGACATAAAATATTTTAAGTGCCTATCACAGCACCAGCTGATTAACACTGAAAGCAACTGGAACATCAAAATCTTGACATTTTATTGTGTTCAAAACTCTGTAGGCTGTGACTTTTATTTTTCTGTCTGTTGCTGGTATACGCATTCTTTTAGTAGCAGGGTAAGAAAGGAACTAATCCAAAGCATTTGAAATACATGGTTCAGATCCTACAAACCGCTGTGAACAGGAGTAACTTCGTTCCTGTGAAAGGTTTTGTTTAATTCAGTAGGAGTGGTGGTCTGAATAACAAAATGTGTTCGTATATGTTTGTTAGCTAATGTTGACAAAAATAGGACAGGAAAGAGCTATAAAAGCAACAAAGAAATGACTGTGAGGACTTTTCTGAAATTATTCTCTTTTTTCCTTTGTACACTTATATAAAGAAGTTAAAAACGAACTAAATAGCAGATATTCATCAGAATAAACTACAGTCCCTGTGTAGTTTCCTTCTGATACTGTGGCTCATCTAAGAGCTCATTCTGCTGCAGACAGTGGGGACAGTGAGATCTAAATCAAACAAAGAGTTTGTTAACTGTATCATAGATGTATGGAGTTTATTGGTACTTAAGTACTGTTAGGGCTTTTTTTTGTCAGTCAGTGGATTTACTGTTGATTTAAATTAGTTTAAGACTGGTGTAAAGAGTCCTACTAGTGTTTAGGTACAGTCTAGGATATGCTTTATATATTAATTTCTTAAATTAAAAAACTCACTGCATTTTATATGGGAGTGTTTCACTGCCTTAAACATACAGCGTACTCCTGAATTCCACATGTACTTCACATACAAGAGAGTGTATATTGCAGATATGCATTATAGTCAGCACTGTGGTTTGGTTGTTTTTTTGGTTTTTTTTAGAAATACAAAGCTCTGGCGATTAAGCCTAAAAATCATATGTGTGCATGAACCTTTTTTATCTACTCTTTAGGCCCATTAAAATACAATTTGTCTGAAAAAAAAAAAAAAACCCACGCTGTTGGAATGACTGCACTTCTGTGAGTATTAACTGTAATTTCAGTTTGGCTACAGGGTTTATTTCCTGAAATGTTGAGTTGAAATTCAGGAAATTATTACGCTTCATTGTTTAAGTGGTTTATAGGTATTTGGGCTCAATAGTGCGTTTCCTCACCGAAAAGTTAGTGAATGCTCTGGCTGATTAAAGTGTCGGGGGTAAATGTGAGTTGAAGTGTGGTTGCTTAAGAGATAGGAAGAGAGGGAGTAGAAAGAAAAAGCAGAAGGGCCCTTTGAAGTACGTTCCCTTTGAAGTATGGGGGCTCCTGATTTATTTTTCTTAAAACTCTGAGTAGCAAAGGAGGGAGGAACTTTGTTATTAGTGGGTCATTGGGCTGAAAGGTACTTAGACAAAAATATTAGTGTTTTTACCCACTAAAAAGAACTTGTATGTTTTGAAATTTAATACTGCTTCATAAATAACTGACCCCTCCTGCTTCTTTTGTTGTGGATTTCCTTTCCTAGTTTTCTCATGAATGGATTAGTAGCTTAATTAGCATTATTAGCAATTTGTGACTAATAGCATTGTCTGATTCTAAAAGAGAAATGTATTGCCCTTCTGGCTAGATCCTACACATTCTTTAGGGTTGTGGCTTCTCTTGGACATCTTCTGGGACCCCTTTGGGATAGGATGTTGTTATACCAGTTGTTTTTTTTGCCTCATGTGCTGTAGAGTATGTTGGGACACCTGGCTGTACCATTGGTGATCCAATCTATGGCCCAGCATTTTTGGGCATTTTGGGCAAAACCACTTTCACTAGTAAGGCTTTAATTTTAAAGTTTGAAGTGAACTGTAGCGGCTGAAGCAGAGGGATGTTTTTTGGTTTTCCATCTTTGCTACAGAACTGGCAAATGGGACTTCCCTGTACAAGGTAGTAAATCAAATAGAAAAAAATGTAGATTGTGAGGAACCTCTGGAGCATATGTCACTCCCCCCGTAGCCCCCCAGCTAACAGCAGAGCTAGCTAGTTAGATCAGGTTGCTCAGGAACTTGAAGAGAGAATGTTTTATCAGATCCTCTAATTCAAGTACTAGCCCCCACGAATTCTGCTCACGTGAGTAAAGATGTTTGTGTGCTCACGTGTATAATGAGTCAGGTCACCTGTCCTTACCTTGTGGGTAGTGGTTTTCATGATTTAGTGTGAGCTTCTCCTCTTAACACTGATGATAAACATATAAGCAAACTCATTGTTTTTCTAGTTTGTGCATACTTAGAAAATGGTCAAGAAAATGATGCATGAATCAATAGCTAAATGAGCAAGCCTCTCCAAATCTCCCATTGAGCGGTATTTTCCAAGTCCTTGTCATTTAATACTTTCAAATGACTGTAAATAAACCCATAGCCAAACTAGTCACTGTTTTAATCATTGCCAAGAGGAAGATTTAAAGCAAAAGATTGAAATAACTTTAGAGACTGTCACTGCCAGATTCCAGCAATCATAAATATCAGGATAGATGACTATACCTATTAGTAACACACAGCTTTTAATAAGCAGTATTCAGTGTTTATTAATAAAATAATATTAAATATAAGTGGGAATTTTTATTACCGAAAACCAGCATATCAGACTTCCAGTTCAAATTAAATGGTTTCATTGATTTACCATTTTCTGGCAACCCCAGAAGAGCCTGGATGGAGCACGTGAGCCCCAGACTAGGAACGTGTAGGAAATCCACACGTAGTTTTCGACCCTTCCATGTTCCCAATGTAGTTTTCTCTGAGACTGTTCAGTTGCTAGAAATTAAGCATACAGACCAGTGTCGGCTCAGCACCAGGCAGGATCAAACCTAAGATGTACAAGTCAGCACAGATCAGAGTCTGTGTTTGCCGCTGGCGTCTAGCAATGCATATATCATAAGAAAAGCTTTCAGGATGCACAAAAACTTGAAGGGAAATGCGGGCTGTCTAATGTTTCCCTTCCAAATATCTAGAAAGATCTTTAGGATTTTTTTTTTTTTCCTACTCAGTGTATTTTATATGCAGCAGAATTTCTTTGTACAGGCTCCAGCTAGCTGACTACATAGGGAGGTTAGCCTAAGGGGCTGAGCATTGAAAACAGTAAGGAAACTGAAAAAAACTTCAGAATGTACTTCAATTTCCTGGAGTGCTTGTTTGAAAATCTTTGAGCGCCTGCTGGGTGTGGTAAACTTTCCTGGCTGTCTCCCTGAGCTTGAAATCGTGCATCTCTGCCTCCACGCACTGAACGCAACAGAGTCTTTCTCCTCTGTGAACCAGGCAGGGAATTTTCATTTCACACATCATTCGAGTTTGTTGCAATAATTCAGAAAATCACAAACTGCTCATCAGTTCACATTAATGTAAATAAATGGAGTTTTTATGCTTTTATGGTTTGAGAAATGTGTGACCTGGAGGTCTGAAGCCTCTTCTGTTAAGCACCAAGCTGTTGCCAAAACAACAAATTGTTCCTTTTAAGGAGCTGCTGACCTGTTTAGGGCCTATTTTGTCATAAATCACTCAAATAACCAAGGAACATTCTGCATCATTAGAAAGTGGACAGTGCCAGTTTTATATGTTGCAGATTATTACTCCCATCTTACTCTTTTTTGCATTCAGACCTCATCGTTCCTCTCCCCTCTGATTCACTTTCGACATAGTGTTTTGGAAAAGTATCAGCTCTCAAAACAATGCTGCATATTATTCTGAAAGCTGGGGTCCCAGCTAATCCCACGGGTTAGCTCTTGCATTCATAAAAGTAGCAGTTATCCATTGTATCTGTGCATGTTTTCACATACTCTCTCAGCAGGTCTTTCTTGGAATGATCCTAGAAATACACTTACTTCATGGGCAGAGAAGCAGAAGGGATACTACTGGAGCCCAGTTTCTCAGGTAGCTTTATCAGGAGCAGTGCTCTGCAACCTCACATGACCTTTCCACTGGTGTAAGGTGAGAAACTTGGTCCCTGCTGCTGGAAGAGGTGGGTGAGGATGTTGGTAACATATTACCTATTGCAAAGTCACTTCCTACTCCATCACTTTCAGCCTACATCGCAGTATCGTGATACAAATTTTTTCTGAAATCCTTTTAAAAGCACTGTATTTTCAGGGTTCTCCTATCCCCTTTTGTTTAGTGGGTTTTTAGTAGCTTACTGTTCATCTGTCATGTGGCTGACTGGCACAGTTTTATCTTGCAAAAAAAATGGAAGGAAGCAACCATGTGAGATTATTCAAGTTTTTAAATCCCAAGAACGAAGCTCTGCTTTGAGCCTTGCCTTGTGGCTGTAAGTTGTGTAAATGCATCTTATGTCTTGATTTCTCTGCTCGTTAGAAGAGAATGCCTACTTAGCTTTCGAGAGTGGTAATTCTTGAATATTAAGAGTACTAAAATTTCAAACCTGAAACTTATTTTTTGGCATTCCCTACTTGACTTCAGTGGTCAGCTTTTTAAGAAAATCTTTGTCAGCTGAGGGAGTTAAATATATATGGGGGATAAGTGGGGGTGGTGTATAGAGAGATATCTATATACATAAACATGTATCACAGGAAAAATGAAACATTAGTATGAGACGTGTGCAGTCCCTTGGCTGTTCTCAAGAAGAAACATTTCCCTCCCAAGAGAGAAAATTGCATTTTGAATTTCTTTTTTTTTTTTTGATAGAAGAATTCTAACCAAGATGAGTGACAGCAAATTTGCTGTGTAAGTAATGAACAATAGCACTTCTGGAGATTTTGAATGAAACTACAAATGAAACCCTGTGGTGTTGTCTGAGAAGAGTTGAACATTTTTGTTTTCTACCAGTTCCTGTAATCTTCTGCCCCTCTTACTGAAAAAAACCCCAAACTCTGTAGTAAAATTCAGCCAGATTCTCTTGGATGTATTGAACTAATGTTCTGCATTAAAGAGAACCATGTGAGAGAGAGGAGGCTGATTTGGGCACCATGATTCTCTGCTCCTTCCCTGGCACCAATAGATGATGGGACAGTGATCTTTAGGAGTAAAGTAACTTTTCTCCCTCTGTCCTGAGAGCCAGTACACTGGGGAAGGAGTAGGAGGGAGGAACACAAGTCCCCTGTGTCCTGTCCCCTAGCAATTTCTTCCAGACGGAGGGCAATCTCTGCTCCCATCGTGCTTCTTGAGGTGGTGTGAAGACACAGAATAGAAAACAAACACTGGAAAAAGTACTTAGTCTCTAATGCTCATTCCTATTTTATGACACATTTAGTAAAATTACAGTGCTTTTGTAGTCTGATATTAAAGCACTCTTTGCAGTGACCTGGATGGGTGTTTTCTTGGTTGTGTACAGAACAGGCAATTGTGTTCCAGCAATTGTGTAGTACTTTAACTTATTCTCTTGCTTTCCTCCAGTTTCAGTCCCTGTTAAAACTCTCAGCCAGTAGCAGTTTTTTATTCAGAATAGATCTGGTGCAAATGCTGGCCATGCTATACGTTAGTGCAAACCTTATTAAAAGCACCCTTATGTGCCTGTGCAAGCCTAGAGAAGCTCAGCCTCCTTGGTAATATGTGCTAGTGGAGGTCATCATAACTTCATATATTCCACAGGGTTGCCTCAAAATTGTGTTTTTCCCAGCAAAACCAATTTTGAAACACTCTCTGCTTGCTTTTGATAATGTATATAAGAGCCTGACAATTATGTTATTTAAAACCCTGACCATGGCCTTTCAGAAATTTCAATTGAGATAGCTGTGACTGGGCCAGGCATTAGGCTAGTGGGTAAAGTCAGTGGTGTTTTTTTGAAGAAAACATAATCCCCCAAACCCCAATGCCTGCAAACACATATACTGACCTTCTCTATATAAATTTTGGAAAGCAAAAATACCAGCTAAAGGAAGAGTAGCAGTGGAAAGATGAGACTTTCTTAAGTCCATCTAAGAAGCAGCTTAGTGTCTCTAATGCCAGATCAAAATCGAAAACTATTTTGGAGTTCACTCAGATTCTGTTTAAATAGATTTTTGCTGCAACATATGATTGGTTTTTTACCGACTTGCTTTCACTGAACACCTAGACTTCTGTAGGCTAATCAATTCCTGTCAAAACATCTTTTTACTGCTTGCCGTAAATGCCTTAGGACAAACTTGTAGTAAAGACCTGTTTTTCTCAGCTTAAGCTCATATGTGGGCTGCAACACTAGCTGCCAATGCTGCTGTGTAGTAGCAAGGTTATAAAAGAACAAAATCCAGAGGTGGGATTTGACTCATCCTAACTCCAGTTGTCTACCGTAAGAGAAATGGATGTGAGCATGGGAGCTTGAACACCTGCAGTAGTGGTGACTCAGACGGAAGTCAATTGTGTCCAGCGTGCTCTTTAGGTAATGTAAATAATGTAAATAATGACTTTAGGATGAGCTGCAGCCCTGTCTTGACTCTACTGGCTGTATTGACTGTATTTCTGTTGGCCATAATGGAAGCACAGACAATTGGCGTCTGTCCATACCTACACAGCAGACACCTGAAATTCAGGTGTGCTGAAACTCACTCTTAAAGACAATTGTTAAAAGTCTCCATGATTTCAGTGGAACTGGGATTTCTGCCACCATTTGTAGGGGTTGCAATTAGTCCTGCACTCTTGGGAAACGGAAAACTTGAGATCAGCTGATTCTAGTTTAGTAAGTGTGGTATAAACAGCCAACTTACATATATTTTCAGTGGAAGCCTTTGCAGCCTACAAAATAAAACATGCTTGGTCAAAATATGATTACATTTAATTACATCTTCCAGGTAGTTATTTTTTGGGGGAGGGATCTATTTGCTACTTCAGCACTCCCTTTGCAATAAGTGTATGATCGAGATGTGCAAGAGCAGACGGTGATTTACAAAGAATGGATCTACATTGAATAAAAGCATTAAATAATGGAGATTCATTCTCTTCTATTCAGTAAGGCCATGATTTGCAGGCTGCTGAAGTTATGGGACCTGTTCCAATGACTACAGAATTTTGGACCAACCTTGAAGTTTTGTGCTCAGAATAAACATTTTATACGCGGCTTATGCAGAAACATATGCTGATTCTGCAGTCCCTTCCTCACAGTGAGGATGTGGTGGCACTTATCTCCATGCATTTCCCTAAAGGTTGAATGTTAATATCTAGTTACAGAACTGAGCCATATGTTTTCCCACCAATTTCGTCCAAATGTTTCTGATTTGTTTTATCGCTATTAGGTGACATTCCAAATATCAGTGTTAACTGCTTCCTTCTGTGGTTTAGCACCATGAGAAAATTATAGCTTGTTCCCTCGTCAAAATGTCTAGCATTTGCAGCAAACATGTATCTTTAATTAAGCATTTTCCTAAGAAAATACTTTTCTTTCAAAGAGGAAGAATATTTGAATACTATTGCCACACTGTACAGCTTTATTTCAGCTGTGAAATACTTAGGTATTAAAAGCAGAGATTGACATTAGTGTCCTGAATGTGTTTTCTCATTTAATCAGCTGTTGAATTCATGGTGAAGATAGTAGGCGTTAGTAGTTATAAGCCTGGTGTGGAAAGACTCCTGAAAACCAGCTGCTCTTATTTTCTCTGTTGTGAGGAAAGATTAGAGACTGTTGAAATGACCCTTTATTCATGCTTTATAAAAGAATGATTTAATTTTAAATATTTAGCTCAATTCACCAGCAGGGTATCACCGTCATCTTGGGCTGGAAGTCCACAAAAGGATGGGGTGACTAGGCACAATAAATGCTGGTGTATTGTATATAACTTTTAGCTACATAGGAAATTTTGATTTTGACTGTCTTTGAGACACTTGTAAAAATAATTGTGTTTATTAACACTTGCTTGCATAATAGAAATCCAAGTCAAGTGGAGGAAGATTAAATGTTTTAAGGGTTTGTTGTTTTTTTTTTTTTTAATTACATTTCAGCACCTACAGGCATTAAAGTGGAGCCTCAATTCTTTAAGAGACTTATAAAACTTTTGTGAATTCTTTTGACCAAATTGCCTCACTGGGTAACTGTGTTAAGAGTCACACCTACAAGACAGAAGAGGTGAAACATGGGCATGTTGTGTTCTAACCATGTATCTCCACCCAGCTGCGTAGAGAGGCAAGGTTTCAGCTCTCCTGCTACACTGAGTGCGTTTTGTAAGTTTTATGTGTTTGTGTTTGTATGTTCTATGTTTGCTGTGACTGTGAGTGAGCAATTGAAGTCAGAATACTGGAAATGTAAATAAAGGCATCTGATTCGTATATTCTAGTAGCTCCCAGTCCTATGTTATTAAAATACGTAGGATCACAAATTCTTCTCAAGATGAGATCCCTAGCAGAAAGTTTTGTTTTGTTTTGTTAGAATTGTAACTGAGAATATGAGGGTGTTCAGTGCTGTTACATTGTTGTATCCTGGCAAAATCCTGGAAGTCTGCATCTCCTCTGCTGAAACCGACTGAGCCAGCAAAGTTCTGGCTTTAAATACCCTGTTGTATGAATGGAGGATCTCCCTCGGGCTGGACTGTGCTGGTGACCGTCTTGTATCGGTGCATCTGGACAGTGCTGGCATGGTGACACCATTCCTCACGTGGGCAACTTCCACAACTTTGTACGAAGCATATCATGGGTAGAGAAGCTGTAACAAGGAAGCTGTGATTTTTAAGAAACTTTTATGTGGTTGGATTCAAATTAGAAAAGTGTTAGGGTAAGTTCCTGTTTCCCAGCCTTACGTGACTAGCCTTGCTGAAGTAAATGGGGCTTGCTGTGTGATTCATTCAGCTGGACTGGCAGTATAGAGGATCAATAGTTCTTGCTAAGTAAATCCCAACTTAATTTCTCAGCCATCCATGAGTACAGCTGTCTTGTTACTATCATTCAAGATGTAAGATCTGAAAGCTGTTCTACATCCAGATTTTGAAACATTTTGATTCTAGCTTATTTTTCCTGTAGGAGAATTGTGATTTAGGATTAGGTTTAGGGTTCAGGTTAGTCTGTATTTGATGTACAGCTGAAAGCAAAACAGATCCAATTTCTGTATTTGCTTGAGCTCTCAGTCTTGCAAGAATTTGTAAGGAATAGACTGCTATGACATTTTAAAAGTTGTAGATACACAGCGTTTATATTTTATGATTTAGAATGGGAGAATTCTTCTGCATTTCACATATTTTTTGTATCAAATGATATTAAACCATTTTGTGCCTATTAGGATCATGAAACTCTGAAATAAAAAGAATTAGAATGTTGAAATTGCTTATTTTTTATTTTTAAGATGGAGTTTGGAAAAGGTTTATAATTTGCCCATATGAAAAATACTAAGCTTGGTTTGTTTTAATTTGTTTCTATTCTTCTTTTGTATTTGGTTGTGTCTTGTGATTTATTTTTGTCTGAGTGTTGAAGTAATCTGAAGGTGTCTACATTGATGAACATGACTGCAGAGAAAGTATGCAAAGAGAAACTTGTCAAAAGTATGATAGGAATGGCAGAAAGGATACAAGGAAAGTCCTCATTCTGTAATTTGAGCAAAGTAGTGCAGAATCTGCATAGAAGTTCTTATCCTTCTATAAAATTTATTTCAGCTATATTCTTAAAACTTTGTTGGGAAAAAATAGATAAATGTTTCTTAATGATGTTTGGAGTTTGGCCCTGAAAGCATAGGGAGGAACACACACAGAGTTTGGAGCAGTTAAACGTTTTATGGAAATCAGAAGAGTATGTACGACCATTTCCGGCATGTGAAAATTGATCTGGAAGTTCAAAGTTTGCATTTCAGTAATGTGGTGGCTGTGAGAGAGGTTGTAATGACTCTCAAACCACTTCAAAACGCTAAAGCCTCTAACACATCCTGTTGCTCCTCTGACTTTTGCAGCTAGTTGGAAGGAAAACCCAGATTACCTACACAAGACGTGGTTTAATGCTTTAGATAAGGGAGAAGGAAGTTCCTGGGTGGCCAGGATGTGATCTTTCCCAACGGTGCCCTCTACATGGCACTCCTCTATTGAATTTTTAAAACACTTGACCTTGGGGATGTCTGTACTTTACATTTGTAAACAGAATTCAGCAGACATTTTGGTGAAAATTGTACAAGAAATGACGAGCTGGAGTGCAGCCTACAGCTGTTTCATATATGCTGTTGCAAAGGTAAGAAAGGATTGGAAACCTGCTCTTGAGTTTACGTGCTCTGAGGCAGAACCCAAAGAGCTGACAACCGCAGCAAACCACTGCAGTTACGACCAGCTAATAGACGGTTACAGCCTAGCCTGCCCCTGCCTGCCTATGAAAATTCACAGGAGAAGGGAATCCAGAGAGGCTTATCAGAATAAACTCCTCTTTGGCCCCAAAATAGTTGGAATAAATATGACATTGTCTCTAGTCAAAGTAACTTTTCTCCCTTAAATGAGAGGTCATAGATAAAGTAATAATGCAAAAGAACACTGAGTATTTCCTGAGTGCAAAAATTAGAATATATTGTGACAGAATTGAGAAAGATATGGTTGGAAAATAAACAATTGGTAGTTAACACTTTGAACCCCCATGCCAAGTTTGCCAAGCAGCTTACCAAAATGGCAAATGCCTATCAGATGTAGGACATAACATTAAAATTATGTCTCTGAAGGTGGAAGGTGCTGAAAAAAAAAAAATTGAATTATTTCAGCAATAGTTAGTATTCGGGGCAAAAGAAGCCTATTTTGTGACTTTCAGTAGAAACCGTTTCACAGTTGGTGTAAGATTTAACTATTTCCATCTGGTAGCTGATTTACTGATTATTTTTTTTAAGCAACAAATTATTTTTGCATATTAATACAAGAAAATACTGTAACGAAACATGTAGTTGATTTTTTCTTTTTTCTGTGATATCATGGCTGCTTCTGGTGCCCATTCTGAGGTATATCCTCTCTGTCCCAAAATATCCTCCCTGTGAGCCCAGCCAGGCTATGAATGAGGTCTGTTGCAGAGCTGCTGAGTCCTTCGCTGCCGTCCTGTATTTCTTCTGCCAGTATTACTACTTTAGGGACACCTCAGCTGTGAAGTGAGTCTGTTGTTCTTAAATGGATGCAAACTGTTCTTCTAATCTGAAATAATCTTAAGAAAAAAAGCTCTGAAAATGTGATAGGGAGGTTAATAAATAGTACTATGCTAATTTTATTTAGATAGAAAATCACATGAGAAATTCTGTTAACTTTTTTGGTTCTATTGCAGTATGCGTTCCAAGTATAACAATTTATAGAGCTCAGGTGGTGAATCCCTGTGTTATTTATTTTCCTCATCTCTCAACCCAAAGTGAACTGTACCTTAAATTGATTTAGTTTTTATAAAATAGCACAGCCTCTGTGTGTGATCTGGTGGGATACCATAGTGTCTGACTGCAGTTGAACACGTGGTACGTGCGCTGAAGGAAAGTTACAGAAGTCGGCTATGGCTGAAGAAAGTTGCGCAACCAGAATCGGTTTGCCGTTTATTAACTTTTGAGTGATTATTCATGGAAACTTAAGGTTGTACGTACATAATGTGTGCACAGGTTTATCTGCAAGATCCTCTTCAAGTTAACTAGGGCTGTGAAGTAGGAAAGAGTTGTTTCCTTCATTGATCATAGCCTTTCATCTGGCTCCTTTCATGTCCTTATCTGACTCATGCTTTCAACGTTTTGTCTTTCCCTGGAATATCCCTCCAAGCTTTGAGTGCTCCATACATACAGATTCTGAGGAATGGTTTAAGTGGAGGCTGTGGAAAGACAAGTGGGACAAAGCAAGCTGAAAAGGTTTTTGATGTCAAGAAGCGTTGCTGCCAGCACAGCCTTGTGGGTGGGTTTGTGAGGAAAAGCAGTTAGAGAAAAAAGGTTTTGAATTTATCGATACACTGGCAGTCACTGTTACCCTCAGCAGCATCTGATGAGATGAACCTTTGCTTCCCACAACACGTTATCCCTCTGCTCATACATAAAAACCCCTGTTGTGCTATGGCCATATTTGCTCTCCCTGGCAAACGATGGTGTTGAGTGCAAGTAACTTTAAAACCTAGACAGAAACTTTTGTTCATTTGGTGTTTGAAGGAGAAACTGAAGCATATATGAAATGAATTGATTTTCATTTTAAAAAACAACAACCTGCTTAAATTTTAGGTTTGATCTAAATAGCAGATTAGGTTATGGATTGTTTGAGATTATTTCTGTTTTGGCAGATACCGAACGAGTTTCAGACCTCGGTACACAGTCGCGTTTAAGACAGTAACAGAGCTGGAATGGAGATGTTGTCCGGGATACAAAGGGGAAGACTGCAGAGAAGGCCCAGCAGAAAAGCCAAACACTGCTCGTCGTCCTACAACACCAGCGAAAGCTGTTGTGAAGAAAGGCTTGGGTAACTTTTTGTTTGAATTTTGGTATGCATGATCACGTCTGGTTTCTTGTTTTGTGCTTTAAGTATAAGAACCGTTATGGTTTCTATTAAACTCAACTACTGGCAGGTTCAAAATCCATATGGAAGACACTGTGTGGTGGAAAAATAATAGCCAAGCAATAACAGTCTTGATACAGAGAATTTCCTGAAGAATAACAGAGGGGTGAATGTAGAGCACTGGCCATAAATGCCAGCTGGCTACTCATGGTTCAGGAAAATCTTTGTGTTAAAGTTGGGTTTTTTTGCAAGAATTTTCAGGGGGTTTTGTGGTTTCTTCAATGTTCAGGAAAAAAAAAAAGATGTATTTGAGGAGAATTATTATTAAAACAAAAAAGAACAGGTACTATTTTTAACAGTACATAATACCCTCTAGCTGTTTCACAGTGGTTTGTTTTTTCAAGGGCTTTTGCAGATTTTAGATTCAATTACCTGCCTTAATACTAAGGGGTAAGGAAATGGTATTGCTAAAAAGATATCTTAAAAAATGAACAAATTATATTTGTTTGTATAAGATAGTGTCTTCTGAAAGGGTAAGAGGAGTGCTGTTACTGCAATGTTATACCTTTTCTGCATTAACAAAAAGTGATAAACAAACGTTTCCTTCTGAAGGACTTTTTCCCAACATCGTCAGAGATTAGTGTTACATATAACACTTAGTCAGATTTCCACTTGTGGTTTTTGTGCAGTGAAATGGATTGGGACTGAATATATGGTTTTAAACCAGTCCTATAGATTATATATCTGCTTTAAAAATCAGCTTTTAAAATATTTTGTTAGCCCACCTAAAATATTATTTCCGAAGAATGATAATAAAACATGGTGATATCTGTAAGTAACCTGCACATTGCTTATGTCTAGAGATTTTCTTTCTGCTCTCACCCTAAAAGAACTGTAATTCAATGCAAAAATAGACCAGCATGTATGTAATAGCTACACTCTGTGTGTGTATACTTTTTTATTATTAAAGGAATCAGCACCCTGCCAGTCTTGAAGAGTGCATTTGTGACTTCCTACCTTCTTTGTAATGTCTTTAAGCTGAAATTCAGTGTAAAACTAAGAAAAATTCCAACTGCCTGTCCTTCGGACCCTATCTCAGTGTTGCTCTCTGCTGTATATCTAGCATGCATAGCTTGGAACCAGTGCTAAAATTTTTTTGTCTGAAGTTTTAACTATTGACACGACTCCAACAAAATATAGTCGCAATTTGACAGGGAACTTTTCTTACCCTTAGTTGTTTACTTGTCATCTGAAAGTATTCTAATTTCATCTGAATTATTCTAATTTCTTTGGTATTGTATTTGGTATTTATTCTATTTTCTTTGGTATTTAAAGAAGTGTATTTTCTTCTTTGCTTCTGCTTCTTAACTTCATTGTTATGTGTTTGGATTTTTTTATGTCTCTAATAGTATGCCTTAACTGAGCAAAGGCCTTTGGATTATGAATTGCATAAAAGATACCGTGTAAAATTACAGTTAGGAATATACATGATGCATTTATAGTGCACCTCACCGTGCCTAATGGCAAAGGTATAAGGGAGTATGCAAATAAATAGTCGTGGATCTACACATTAAGGTGGTATTAAATGTTTAACTAAAACAGTTGGTGGCCTTGCTGCAGGTTTGATTAATGTTAGATGGTTTTTGGGATCACACTCAGTATCTTGTCTTACTAGTGCCTTGTTGCTGAGAATCCCAGAAAATAGGACTAGTGGGATCTTAAGGGGTCTGTTTATCCATCTCGTGAGATAGGATCAGCTATGTCTGTCCAGCCTCCGGGGATGGAGATGCTTGTGTGGACAATATCTTCTGGCATTTCATCTTCTGTACAGCTATCAGGCCTCACCTTTGCTTGCTCTACTTGAAGTTCATTCTTCTTGTCCTGTCCCATCTGTAGCAGATACAGAAAACTGCTTATTCCCTACCAGTTTGCAGATATCTCTCAGCATATCACTCATTCTCCTCTTCTCCTGTCTGTATTTTAGTGGTGGACTTGGCAGTGTTAGATTTATGGCCAGACTCAATGATCTTAAAGGTCTTTTCCAACCTCAATGATCCTATGATTCTGTGATTCTATATAACAAATTACTTTGACTTTCCTGCAGTTTATAATTTCTTGACCTTTTTCTTCTTTCTTCTCAATTTTCTACAATTGTTACACATTTCGCTTGAAACTGAACATAAAGAATTTTATGCAGCTCTGCAAATGAGGTACTGCCAATGACAGGTGAATTGGAAGGATGGGTTTGGATTCGTTAATTGATTAGTGCTAGGTAAAAGGTAGATTGCAGCTAGAAGTCTGCTTTTACTTTTTTTTTCATTCAAAGAGGATAGTGCGGGTGTTACTTTAATCTAACAATTTTGGTGCATGAAGCGTATGCTTTTATACGTGTTTTTATTGCCTACTTAAATATGTGCCCAAAAGCTAGGTATTTTTGAAGCAAATGTGACATCTTGAAATATCTTGCAGAACCTCATCCACTATATCCATTTGGACTCCAGGTCAGCAAAATACTGGAGCACAAACCCACTTTAGGCATATAAATTATTGCCACTTAAGTTTTTCAATGGGAATTCAGGAGCAGTACCTTCCAAGTTATCATTATTCTAGGAGATGCAGTGGCTCTAAAGTGATTGTGTTGTGATGTGTATGGATCTATAATGGTCTGCTATATATGCTATAGCTTAGATTGATTGCTGAAGGAGGAGAGGGTTTCTGCTTGCTTGTTTATTTATTTATTGCCAGTTTCGTATCTTGGCAGGAATTGGTCAATGTGCTAAACCTTTTAGTTTGAAGTGTTTTGATAATGTTTTAAATATAAACTACTGAAAGCAAGAATAGAAAAGGGAACAAGCATTACGCATTTTAAAGCATTACTTGGCTTTAAATAAAAGTGAAATTAGCTTCAGCTGCTTAAAACAGATTCCACTGGGAATATTTACATCTAGACTTTGTCTGTTATTTCCATGAAACAGATGCAGAACCAACAGAAGCTCCAGAACCTCCACCATATGAGAAGAAAATGCAGTTTCTTGAGGATGAATTGTTTAGACTTACACGATCAGTGCTTGAACTTCAGTCCTCCGTGGCAGGTGTGAATGAAAACCTCAAGTTGACTGTCCAAGAAGATGCTAGTAAGATGTTGGTCACTTGGCTGAACAACCTTTATGACCGCCCAGAGCCTGATAGTGTGGTTGGTGGTGAAACAGACACTATTCATCTTCCTGGACTCCTCAGCAATAAAGATCAGAAAGACCCTTTTATTGATTTTGAGATGGAAGATTTAAAGTCTGAGCTAGCTGAGGTCAAAGAAGCCTTGAAGATGAGGAATGACCAGCTGGAGGAACTGAATGGAAAAGTAAAAGGCTATGAAGGACAACTGAAAGAACTGCAAGAGGCAGCACAAGGACCTACAATAACAATGCCCAGCGACAATATATATCAGGAATATATAGATTCCAAATTTGAGTCCCTCAGACAGGAAATACTGGAAGGGTTTGAAAAGAAAATGGCAGATCTGAAGAACTCCTGTGAATACAAACTACAGGATATCCAGCAGCAGTGTGATGACAATGAAAATAACTGTTTAGGAATAATTGATGTTATAAGAGGAAAAGAGAATGACTTGAGGAAAGAAATAAATACTCTCCGAAATCAAATTCCATCAAACAAGTCCATTTGTTGCAAGGAGGGTGAGAGAAACGACTTTGACCAACAGATAAAGGATTTAGATAAGAAGATTGACAGAGTTGTGGAAGCACACAGGATCTTGAACGTCAGAATAGATAATGAAATCAGTCGATTGTCAACTCCAGATCTAGAAGACATGTTTGGTGAGAGACTGGAGGAGCTAGATGCACGGATGAATGTTACAGAACGAAATGCTGAAGAACATTGCTTTTATGTTGAGGAAACTCTCCGTGGTGCTATAGCTGCTGAGGTAGATGAATTGAGAGACTTGTTTGACCAAAAGCTAAGGGCACTAGAAGATAGGCTAGGTGGCACTATTTTAGAGATTGCTAATACCACAGACCCAGATGGAATGTATATTAATCCTGGGCCCATCTTGCCCGGTGATGCAGGATTTGCAAATGAGCAATTTACAACAGAGATGTATTTCCTGAAGAACAAACTACAGTCGCTTGAACAGCTCTGTGGGCAGAAATGTCAGTCTGCACCACAAGGTATGGAGGACCTTCAGAAAGAGCTAGAAAATTATAACAACAAATACAATCACTTGCTTTTGAAAACAGAGAACAACTCGGTTCTCCTAATGTCTTTAAATAGCTCTCTTAACGAGAAACTTGACTTAATAAAGGGTAACCAACGTGACATCCAGAAAATGCAGAGAGACGCGCGTGTATTCCGATACAGTCTAAATGTCATGGATAAAGATATGAAGAATCTTCAAGATGGCTTGAGTAGCTGCAAGGAACAGCTTCTGGGTGTCAATTCTACCTGTAGAAAAACACAACGAGGTGTCTTCCGAAAAATTGATCAAATGCAGAGGACGTTTGCAAATCAAACTGCTCATCCTGGTGATAATTGCTGTGGTGAAGTGAAAGAGAGACTAGAACAATTGAATGACCGTGTCCTGAACGATCTGGGCAAGTGCAAAGAGAAGTCCCAAGGTATCCAAGAAGGCGTTTCAGATGTTGAGAGCAGAGTCTCGCGTGTTGAAAAAGTTTGTGGCAAGTTGGACTCTGTCTCAGGTAGCTTGCAGAAGATAAAAGAAGGTCTGAATAAGCATGTGAGCAGTTTATGGAACTGTGTCCGTGAAATGAATGGAACTATAGCATCTCATTCCACTGATATTTCTGGCCTCAAAAATTCTGTCCAACAGTTCTATAGCCAGGTCTCCAAAATCACCACGGACATTGAAGGCATGTTGAAATCTCAGTCTGGCACAAGTAAGTTTTTTTTTGCCTTTTTAATGCTTTTTTTGTTGGTTTTTCAACTGGTTTTCTTTTCAGAATCATTTATAGAGGAACTAAACAGCTGAGGACAAAAAATAATATTACGCAATTTCTACTTTGTTTTTACAGTGACTCTAATTTTGGCTCTTTGCTCTAGAACACCATAGAGGACTTTGAGTGCTTTTAAAAGTATTCTAAAAAAAAAAAAAAAAGTCTTATATGTTTTCATGTTTACTTTGAGCCAGAATGAAGAGAGTGGGAAAACTAATGTTTTTGGATAGTGAGTTTAAAGTGAGTTTTAAATAATAATTATCAGTGGATATTATTCCAGTTAATTTGGTTTGATTTTTTTATTGTTTTATTTTGTTATGTGAGATTATTCTTGATTCCTCAGGGGAAGTTGAAAAGTAAATGGAGAAAAGTGAAGTCAAAGGAATTCAAATTTAGGATAAGAAAGATTCCCTGTAAGTTTTGTTCTTAGCGTGAATTAATGATTATAATTCAGCATCACCTCTTTGATTTAGACTTTCTCAAACAAGCTCCGGCATATCTTGGTGCGGCACTATAAGGCTTCCACTTCATAGTTCTCCCAGAAGTTTTCATTCCCACAACGCAGCTGGCAAGTTGGCAATAGGTGCACAGCCCAGCTGGCGGTGTCTTCAAACCTCAGCTACTTCTGTTAGTGGTCCAACGTGTTAGCTCAAACCTACCTCCATGGGAGGTTTAAAGTTTGCATTAGAGTGGCTGAGCAGCAGAGACACATTCCTGTTGGCTCAGAATGCTGTGAAACGGTAACCTCAATATGCTGCTGAACCTTGCCATGAAGGTTTAGAGACCTTTCAAAATGCCACTCAGTTCCCTCTGCAGTTCTTGCTCCACATTTCAGCAATGGGTTGTTTACAGAAGGAAGCTGAGTTCCTGTTTCTGTTAGCATGACGCAAAAATGTAGGAATTGGAGGCTGTTTTGAAATTGCGCTCTTCAGTTGTTTGATGCTTCTGGATTTAATTCTGTGTACGTGTGAGATAAATAAGAGTCCAATTTCTGTGACTGGCCCTAAATCAGAAGAAGAGGTGCTGAGGGAAGAGCCTGTGGGCTGTTGCAGCTCATGGTGGTTGGGGGAGATCAGCTGCAGGACTGTGAGCACTCTTGCTTGAATGGACAACTCGTGCTTCATGAAGGGTCTGGAAGTAATCTCTGTGGGGAAAGAATATCCTTCTCACTCCAAGGTGGAGACTTGAAAACCTGTGATTGATGCGTGTCTTTTGAGTGTTTTATCATTGAAAACCAAATGTATTACAGTACTTGACACAAAAATCCTCTGAAGTGAGAAGCTCTTGTGTGAAATTAAAAAAAATAGGTTTTTCTTCCTTTAAAGGAAGAAGTGAGAGGGAATGGAGGAGTCTAATTCTTTTGGTGAAGTCTTGACTTAAATTTGACGGAGTTAGGACCTTCATCCCTAGATCTTTCAGAAGCAAACCTAGTCCCCATTAAAAAGCAGTATGATGTGTTTAGGTAATCCTATTTCTCATCTGTCTTGCCCAAAATAAATTTGCACTAGGGACCAACATTGGAGAAGGGTCCAAGATACACACAGTAATCTTCCTTCTGCTGTTTAAAGCAGGTGTTCGAGCAGCCTCATGGGTCATATTTATCAGCCTCTATTACAAAGCCTCAGCACGCCTGGTTTTCCATAACGTAATGCTGGTTCAGGGCAGAGCTCTCCATCCACCATTGGGCGTCAAAGCCTTGGAAGGGACGCTGCTGCTGGATCCGGGGTACAGGCACTCTGAGCGGCCCTCGCTGCCGAGGAGTGCCCCTGGCCTCTGAAGGGTTCATGAAGCACACACTTCAATCCCCAAATGTTTCCAATTATAATAATGCTGTCTGGTGCAGCAGCCCGACTAGGTTTTGATGGCTGGAGCTGCAGAAAGATTTTGGCAAAAGAGCCTGTTTTGGAAATAGTTCGGGAACCCTGTAATGTGGATTGGGTATGGCTTTAACTGTTTTTATGTCTGTGATCTGCAGCTTCATCTCTGATACCGACATCCTTTGAAAAGAAGACTTTCATTCCTGGCCGTAGATCGGTGTAGAATTTCTTACGTGCTATTTGCCAGCGTATCGTAGCATTCAAAGGATGTCATTGACTTAGGAAGGGCCAAACCAGAAACAAGTTGTTACTAGTGACCGGTGTTGAGGGCAGTAAGACCAGGATAAGTTGCAAGAAATACAATATAAAATCTTACCGAGCAGTGTAAGCCTGGTGCACTGTAAACCTGAGCAAAGTCAAATGACCCTGATCTGAGGAATATGGGTGCGTTTTCTTCCAAATTTTTTATTAAGGGTTTTCAAGTGCCTCAGCCCAAACTAACAAGCCAGGTTAGTGCATGACTGTATATCAGATACAGACCCAGAGGCCAAACGCATATTTTATTAGTTATAATTTCTGGTGAAGGTAACACATCTTCCCGCCGTTAGCCATACACAAGGCAGTGGGTGGTGGACTGTTCTAAGTGCACAGGTGACCACGCACAATGTACTCGCCAAGTTAACGTCATCCAGCAGCATTTCGTCCACCTTAAAATGGCATCTGCCCCCAGCTCCACGTCTCGTAGGGTAATTTGTTGCTCCCATTGCGCTCTGTGCATCTCTGCAGGTACGTTTGCTCTTCAAATGGCACGAAACTGAAAGTAGTGTTAAAGTTAGTGCTCTCTTTTAACTTGCTGCCTACTCATACAGATTGATGAAGTTTTCCAGGGATCAAAAGTGTGGTCTTGCAGCCAGATACTGTGCTGGGAGTGCAGTTTGCTTTGGTTACGGTTATTTGACCTGAACTGCAATTCCCCTGGTAGTTGTCTCCGTAGCAGGGTTTTGAAAGCAACAGCAAAATGTTGTCTGCTGAAGTTACAGTCTAAGAAACCATATGTACACTCTGCATTACTGCATCGATAAAGGGCAACGTAAAGTCTTAGTGTTGTAGAGCGAAATAGTCATGTAGTTCATTTCTCTAGGCTCCCTGTGAGCTTGTGCAATTTTCATTGCCAAATCCCTTTGGTATCTATAAGAAAATACAAGTCAGGTCTTTCGGCTTCTTGTTAGTGCAGTCACAGATTCCTTTACTTGCTAGTCTGTTTTAAGCACTTTGTTTCTGCGTGTTTTGGGAAGCATGCTCGGGGCAGAACGACACTAGAAACAGCTACACCTCAAAGATCCACCTGCCTCATACATCCAGGTTGCTGCTTGTCTTCCTTCCCAGCAAATCATTCCTCCTTCAGTGAAACAAATTTGCAGGTTAAAGCTGCCTGGCTGAGCAAACTGAATAAAATAAAATATTTTTAAGAGGGTGATGGGAATAAAAGCATTCGTTTTCAACTGAGGAGGGAGACTTTCCCTTCTGTTTCTGTTGCAGAGGGGCACCTGAGAGCAGAAGCTGTTGTGTGACATGGTAACCGACTTGTCACTTAGACCAGTAATGACAACCGGAGCAGCAAGGACTCTGCTGCTGAGGACAGTGTTAACTGCTCTCTGCTGTGTCATCATCTCAGCTCTGCTCTTTGCCTTCCCAGGTAGATGGGAACATGATGGGAGAAGATTTCTGTTCTGGCCACTGCTCAGCAAAGCTTAAGCAGGTCCAGCTAGATTCACCTCAGCCTTCATCGGGGGTTTATTTTCTCATTGCCTTTTGAATGGAAAACCCGTGTTAAGGAAGTCAACGTCAGGATAGGCTGACGCTGGTGTTACTGTCTTTTATCTAGTGATTTATTGGTACTTTGTCTTGCTATGGTGCATCTCAGTGCAAGAGGCCAAAAAGGTTGGCAAAGATGGCAGACCAGATCCCTTTCAGCTCACGCATATCTGATTACTGGCACTTTAGGTGAACTTTAGACAGGTAATTTTGGATTTAGCTTTATGGAGATGTAGTTGGATCATTCTGAATATTGCAGTATTGATGTTGCATGCAAAAAAGCAGTTTGCACAGGATACGGCATTTGAGCCGTTAATTGTTACTTAAAGATTTAGAAAAGCAAGCAGAGAAATTTATTCATTTCCCCTGTGTCAGCCCAAGTCATTGTCTTAATAAAGCTCAGCTTAATTGACTAGAGAAATGACAAGTACGTGCATGCCAAGGTAAAGTATTTTGTCAATTTGTATTTTGAATTAGGTTAATCTGAAGATCTTAGTCGAAGGTCTAAATCTGTGCCACTGTGGACAGAAGATGTTTCACTAAGATAACTACAATTCACTTTGATACTCTAAGCCTTTTTTTGAAAATTTTTGTTAGATTTTTTAATCCTGGAATTTTTACGAAGATAATTTGATCTGTATAAAGTGGACATTTCACTTCTTAGTCCTCTGCCTTGTGGACAGTTACCGAGCGAGCTTCAGTCCAGCTTTGTGGCGCATTGCTTGTATAAGTTTCAATTCTCGTGACAGTTAAAGTCAGCCAGCAAAGCTCAGGAAAATGTTTTTCTAGCAGGCATATCTAGGAAATGAATGCAGGTGGTGCGAGACCGTGACTTGAGACAGCCTCCCAGTACTCTGGAAGGCTTATGTGGACTTACGAGAGTGAAAACAAGAAACGATATTCGCAAGGGTAAAGTGCAGGTGTTGAGTTGTCACGACACGGCACGTGGGTTGCCAGTGACACCATCTGGACCCCGGCCCTGCGTCACAGGCCTGCGTGACTTGGTTGTAACCTCTTGCCCAAAGGCTCAGCGTAAGCCTCTTCTCGGGTCCCCAGCTGTGCAGCAGAGCCAGGAGAAGCCTCACACCAGGTCTGCTTCTGGGCACAGCCGTTCGGTTTCTCTCTAGCCACTCACGAATTTACCCGGGCTGATTTTGGACTGTGGTGAATTGAAGTGCTTCGTTCTGACCACTGAGACCTCAGAGCACTAGTGTCCATTGTGGACCATGGCAAGCATCGTGGTGTGATGAGTTGCGTGAGATAAATTTGCAGGGGGATGTTTGTCCTTTTCCCCAGAAGCTCGCTTTCATCCCTGCGTCTAAAGCCATGCTTTAGTCTCAAAATGCAACTGAAATAACCAATGCTAATATTTAATTTAGAATGACATTCTCATTATTCTGTGTAAAAGCTGTCATTCATTGCATCTGCTAAAATCTACACATTTGTAAATTCCTGTTCTTAGCGTAGATATAATTCAACTTGATTCTTAGGAGGACACTGCATCCTTAAATGTCATCTAGGACTTCATTTTTATGAATAAGCCGTAATTCCTATAAAGGGCTTAGAACTGGACCAGATACACAAATATAACCGTGTCAGTGCTGTTCAACTCTGATGTCATATGTGTTGGCTGCCCTGCTGGAAAAGTCTTTTAATGGTATCTCTTCCCTTTAAACAATAAAAGCTTTTCTGGTAGATTATGTTTGAGGGTTCTGCCTTCGTTGTCAGAAAATATTAGTAATGGGAGTACTTGGAATTTTAAAGTTGTTGCTTTTCAAAGTAGGGAAAAAAGTCTGTAAGGTGGTGTTCATATACTCAAGTTTTTTTACTTTTTTTTTTTTCTTTATGGTAGTACTAAAGGGTCAGGTAAGAACAAGACTGCCCTGTGCTAGGTGTTGTGTGAGTACAGAGTTGAAAGCAGGAGTGATGGGCAGGAGGGGTTCAGGAGAACTGAAGAGAAGGTAGAGAAAGAGCAAGCGATGGAGATGAAGGCACCGGTGGGAATAGGTGTGATACACAGCCCACTCAGTGCAGAAAGTCAAAGCTGGAGTAGCAAGTGACTGTTCACAGGTTATTTTGGCTGCCGCTTGTCCTGTCTCCAGGCTGTCTTCACTCCTCTCCCTGTGTCACAGGCTGGGAAAGAGGAGAGTCTGTAGTACTGCAAGAGTGGAATGCAGTTTTGCTTATGTGCAGTCTTGGGTCTGAGGGGAAAGGTGGCCTCAGGTTGAGTCCTGGTTTATTTTAAAGTTGGGGTTTTTTTTATAAAAATACGCAATTTTCTGTACTATTTTAAGTGAATAATTCTGTATCTTTCCTTTCTTTCATCATTTCAAAGGACAATCGGAAGTACCATGGCAGCCGTTGCCACCAAGACCACCTCTGCAGCCCCAACCTGGCATTCCCCTGCAGCCCCAACCTGGCATTCCGCTGCTGCCATCAAGGCCAAGGATACAACCCCCGCGACAGAGGACCCCCCTCCAGCCACTGCAGCCGAGACCTCTTCCACGCCCGGCACTGCCAGGGTCAGGAGTTGTGCCGTTTCTGCCTGGAACAACTGGGATCATCCTGGAGACTGGAGAGGCAGGGCCTCCTGGCACTGTTTTAATGTCAGGAAGAGGGCGGCTTAGGAGTGTGGATGGTCAGGCTGGTCAAAGTACCATGCCCATTGCTGAAGGGTATGCTGGAGCACCAGGTGAGAGAATCAAACTGCTAGTGAATTGCTCCTGTCTGAGTGCCCTGGATACACTAGGTCTTGCTGGAGGTGTGACACTGAGATCTGTTGCACTTTCCCAGCCACCTTTCAGCCTTTCCTGGACGCCTGTTACGGCTATTGCCGTTGGGAACGTTACGGCAGAGGGGATTTGCACATGGGCCTTTGCAGCCTCCAGCTGGCTACGGAAGTAGGGGAAACACATTGAGTGCCAGTTTTGTTGCCTTTGCCAAGGCTGCACAAAGCGTGAGGTCAACAGGGCTGAGGTAAAGTCCTTGGTAACTACTACAGTCTTTGCCACTAGGGAAACTTAAATTATTTTTTTCTTGCCATGATGCTTGCCAGTGGATGTAGTACACTGTAGTAAGAATTTAGTTTTCTTTGGCATGACCACCCCAGTTTAACAATAATTGAACACTTTGTAGGAGGTGCTGTTTGGTAGCTATTTTGGTAGATTGCTGTTCAGTAACAAAGGATGATTTTTGGAAGACTGCAGTGATACTTTGTCACAGTGAACTCTGTTACCTAGGGTGTCACACATTCTGCTTTTCCTTTGTAGGATATCCAAAGTTATCTCCTCCTACCATGGACTCACAAGGTAAGGCAGTTGTTTCCCAGAACTTCTTTACACAGGTACTTAATGTTTATTTCTGTCCCTGGAAAGTCAGGGTTGAGAGAACAAAATGTTGATTTTCAATATTTGTTTATCGTTGATCGAAATCTGACAGATTTTTTGCTATACCTAAGCACTAAAACATAATTACATCCTTTGAAAATATGAGGTTTTTTGAGGTTTCGAAAAATAATTTGTTTCGAGTTATTCTTAATTACTTCAGTAGTTTTTTTTAAATACAAAGAGTTTCTATTTCCTAGCAAATATTAGGTACTGACCTTTTTTATTTTCAAATGAAAAAATACATATTTATTTCTGACAATTTTAATATATCTTTAATAAGATATGAATAAGGTCAAGACTAAGATCTTGAAACATTTAGTATCTGAGCTAGTGCATGAGTCGGCCCTGCTTGTAGGGGAGTTTCTGGCATTGTTAGAATCACAAGGGCTCATGTTCCTGACTGCAGTGAAAGCAGGAGCGCTCTCACTGACAACCACAGTTTGAAAAGATTCAAAGTGCAGTTTTCTTGGTTTGGTGGGTATTTTTATTTTTTTATTCTTTATAATTGTTAATATCACAGTTCATTTATGGATTCGTATCATAAACAGGTATAAATCTTGTGTGGGACCTGCTAGTTGGCCTTGAGAAATACATTGGTTGGGTGCTGCCTGCCCTACAACCTCATACTCAAGATATTATCAAACCCTGGGGAATGGTATTCGGGATCAAAGTGAATATTCCCACACCCTCCTCAGGAAGAATGATTTCATCTAAACGTGTTTGAGGAAGTATGAGAAATAGATGAAAATAAAACATTAGAGCTTTATGGCATCCAAAATCCTACCCTTGGGACTTAGTTTGATGGCCCTGACAAAATCACAGATACACATCATGAAGACTGGTCTGGGGACGGATAAAAAGAGTTGTAAAGAGATCACACTGTAATTCTGATATTTATACTTTCTAATTAAAAATCTGTCATAGCCTTAAAGCAATCTTTTTGCATTTGAGGATTGTGGTGGTAAGAACAAGCAGCAATAGATGAGGCTTCTGGAAGAGGATGAGAAGTAAAGAAATGCTTGTTTATCTTGATGCCAGCAAAGCCAATGTCGATGTCTAGATTTCTGTGATAAATGGATTTCCTGGGGCTTTTCTTCCACTTTGTACAGCCTATTGCCATTTATAGACAGCAGTATTTTAATAAGTTTATGCTAAAACCGTGTGAAACAGTAGGTGGATGTTAAAAGTGTTGAAAAGGCAGGGAGTGGCAGGCAGTGCGCCTGTGTGCTGCTTGGTGGAACATGTAGGAGACGATAGCGCCCTGGGATCCAAAGAGAGGTGGGCTTGACCAAGGAGTTCCTTTTCCTGATCCATGCCCCTGAAGACCTATCAAAACTATAAGACATACCTATTGATCTGTCCTGTAGTTTCCCCAAAAAATGCCTTGCAAACCCTGGTGTCAGGTAGTCATAGAAAACAGAGAGGTAAGTACGGTGCAAATAGCTGTGGAGTTACAGCATCTACATCCACTGTCCCCCACCCACTAATGGTCAGTGTCTGCTTATAAACAGCAAAGAGAGCATTCTGGGGCAGAATTCAGCAGTTTGAACAGTGTTGTAGAAATTAACAGCTGGGGAAGGGAAGATTTTTGGCTTAGTGGAGGAGGAACTTAGTGCTTAAATAAGGCATCAAGGAATCCTTAATATCTGATTCGTTGAGGACCACAGTTTTAGGCTGTCTTTGCCAGTCCTCACCCAGTATGTTTCGTGGCACTGAGATTCAAAATTGAAAGATCAGACCTTCTCGTACTATAACTCCTAAAATAAGAAGCTTGTATTATTAAATTGGCCTTCTGAGCACTCCCTTTCATTTCTATTTCCGAATAGCCTCTGTTATATAAAAGCACTGCTCAGGAAGGAGTTGAGGGCTCCATCTCTGTCCTCTGGGATTAAACTAGCCCACTTTACCGCTCTTGAATGCTGAGGTACGATTTGAGTACTTCCAATACTGAAGGATTTCCCGAGTTGTTCAGATTCATTAGCTTGCTGTTCGCATGCATCTTGCAGTATAACTTTGTAGGTGAAGATCTTCAGCGACTTACAAGTATGGATGAGAGAGCATGTGGCACAATATTACATATTAGCTCTATTTTCACAGGCAAGGAGTTTATGACAAAGGTGAGTTAAGTGTCGGACCTAAGAGAATCCACCTAATCCTTTTAAATATAGAAAGACTGGAACCAATTGTTGTTTAAAGAAACAACAGCAGCAAGTGTTATTGTGTTGTTTAAGAAACAACAGCAGCAAGTGTTATTGAAGCATGGCAATTTTACAGTTAAGAGAATTTTTGTTTGCTGGAGCAAGGAAAATGCAAAAGTAATGAATTGGCTGATGAACTGCTCGGGAAACTGATGAGAAAATGCTTGTACAATCCCCAGGTCATACAACTAGGCAAGGACAGAGCCAAGAAGAGGATTTGGACGTTCTGATCAGCATACAGAGAGCGCCACAGTGAAAAAAATTTACTGAAAGCACAAATTGGCTTCCCCATCCTCCCCCTTCATACAGTCTGCAGTGTTGCTTGTGTCCTTAACCCTGCAGCTCCAACGGAGGGTGGCCCCTGCTCTCGAAAAGAAATGTTGTAATAAAGAAAACAATTGAACTAGGGAACCTTACCGCTGTGGGAACACCGCTCTCGATGTCCATGCAGATGAAGGGCTAACTTTGGTTTGGGCTTTTTAATTCTTCTCGCTTGTCTGAAGCTCAACCATCTTTACTTTCTCCATGTGACTCCAGGCAGGAAGCCTGTAGGACACGTTTGAAATTTGAAGGCATGAGGTTTATTGCAACGTAAGATTTATATTGTAGGTGGTCCTTGTTGTGAAGAAAGAGTTTACTGAATGCATAAATTACCCCGCCGTGCTTGCGATGGGTTCTGCTGCATGTTTAGCTCTTTCTTTTGATTATGGACAGGGAGCAGCGTCCTCGTTAGTGCGTGTCGGTGGTCTAGCACAGGGGAAAGCGTGTTTGCTGACTTCGAGGTAAAGAACATGTAATCACCCGCTCTTGTACCAGGGGTTGTGTTTTACTGCTGTTTGCATGCAAGAACAGCACAGTTCACAGCAGCGTGCCGAAGGATGGGGTAGGAGATGGTTATTTGCGTAAGGAGTGGTAGGTAGGTGCTGGGGCGAACCTCCTCTTGCTGCCATGTGAAAGGTAAGAGTTATAAGAGCAGAAAGAGATGTTACTAACAGACTCAGGAGAAAAGTAGCTGTGTCTTCATAATGCACTGAGTGAATTATCATATGCATCAGAAACACTGTCACTTGGCAGAGCAGAGCTAATGGGCCCAGCTTCATTAAGCACTGGCTCATGGAAATCAGTGTGGTGCTGTGCTGCATGGCCATCCCATAAGCAGAGGGAATGTTCCTGAAAATTGGATATGTTAGGGTCAAACTGAAGAGTTTAAATAGAAAAAAAAAAAAAGCAGGTATGTGATAAATTGCTGATATTTTTGTGCCGTTTGCTCAAATTGAAATTATGCACTTTGCCCTTATTTAGTTTAGGAGCATTGGCCAAGCAGAGGAAATCTGATACATCCTCCCTACTCCTGCCATATGCAAAGGAGTCATAAGTGCATACTGACAAATGAATTACATACTTATGGTCTCTCTTCTGTGTAGATTCTTGAAGAGTCCTCATTCCAGTTGCTGAGCAGTTGTCAGCAATACCATCACACTATTTTTTTTCTCCTTTCATCTTGATAGAAAATGCCTATGCTGTCCACTGTTTTGTTTTGCTTGATTTTTTTTTTCTTCTTCTCTTTCTCCTTCTGGCCCTTGGGCTCTGTGGGAGGCATGAACTGTGCTGGGAAGTCAAAAGAGAGGTGGAGAACCAGAAATACCACTAGCAGATGGGTGGAAGTAGATGTCACCTAACAAAGGCCACCCATGTATCTTCTGTGGTCTCTTGACTCCCCAGAATGCATTGTACTAGCTTAGGTTGCCATGAACATGCATACCTGCTCCTGCTTATGTATATACAAGTCAAGTGAAACCTTCTTGAATATGTCTGAAGTCAAAGAGTTTTTTCCTCCTTCAGAAGCTGCAAAACTGTGGTTGAATCTTTTGTGAAATTTTTTAGTCTGCCTAGCCATTTCTTCATCAGAGCTGTGTGTGCAGTTCCCCACTTTTAAATGCTTTGCAACTTTTCTCCTTGATTTTTCTAACTCCGCAACACTAACTACTTAAGTGAAAGCAGTTTCCAAGCCTGGGCTTTGCCTAGAGAAACTGAACTTTGGTCTTTGCATGAAAAGTGCTTGCAAGTGGGGACATGTAAGAGAAGGTGGTTCACCTCTCTGTAAGATCCTGTGAGAGCACTGCTGAGAGCTGTCGGTAGGACTTCTGGAAGCTTCAAACAGGCACAGTTCCAGCTGGAAGCAGGAAGGAGGGTAAGAGAGCATAGACACATTGCATCTTTCCTCTCTATATTGCCCGCTAAACTGATCTACAGGATATTTAGAGGGGTTTAAGATTTCTCCTTTGGACAAACACAGATGATGTGCTAAACTAGGCTGCAGATCTGAAGCAATTTCAGCATGAAAGTCTAATAACTATTCTAGCAATTAGTGCAGGAAAATCTTGAAGGAAGCTTGGCGAGCCAGGGAAGGAGTTGCTCCCTTATCCCGATGACACCAACCCAAACAGAATTGTAGCTACTGCAAACGGAGAGGACAGAGTTTCTGGACAGGTGGCAAATAGTTTCTGCTGTTTGTGCAGTATGACTGCAGGGGAGAGAAACCTTTCCAAGTGAGCCAATGAGTAGTTGAGGTGCATTTCCAGTTGATTTGAGTCTCAGGGTAAACCGAGAATACAAAGAGATGCTTTCTGTAAGTAGCGTGATGTTAAGGTGGTGAAGCATTACAGAAGCTGCTTAAGTAAGTAGACTGCCTGCAATTAATTTTGGTCCCTTCAAATAACTTCATCTTAGCCCACAGGAGTACCTGCAGGCGCACTGGCAGGTGGGGTTAATGAAAAAGGGCCTCTGTCTGTTTTCTGAGCATGAGACAAAATACCAAATGGGAGGATTTCCAAAGATACATGAGGCAGCTGGTTACTAGCCCCTGAGGGAAATCAAGGTATTTGCCATTTCTGAAGTTGCAGGCATGTCTTCCCCTCTCACCCCACATGCCAAGTTATTCAGAAAAAAAAAAAAAAGATACCAGAAAATGTGTATATCCATATATTAGATTAAGTTTTATCACTTTTTAACTTCAATTTTTAAGGGATATAGTCTGAATTGAACATTGGTTGCCGATTGGCATCTCAGATTGAGAGGAAGAGAAAACCAAACATTTATTTTAAGGAAGGTGGAAGAAGGAATAGGGGTGAAACAGCACGGAGAAGACGTGGGATCCTAACCTGAACAGGGTACAACAGAAAGAGCAACTGAAGACAACTTTAAGTGTATTCATTGTTTACCTAATTGCCCAACCAAAGCAACGAGAGTTGACTACTTCTAGCAGTGTTCCTGCCTTAGGGGAAATATTGAGAGGGAAGGGAACTAAAATGGGACTAACAAGTGGTTGATCACTAAAAACACTTGCCATTAAGTCAGTCTGTTAAAAGTAAAAATTTGTCTTAATTGTCCAAATTGTATTTAGTCTAAGTGTTTAGCTAGTAAGCAGGTAACCACTGTAAAATACCTGTGTCTGTTTGATCTGCTGAGAAAAAGAGGACAAAATTATGGAGTGAAAAGAGAAGTGCAAGAGAGAAAAGCCCCAGTGATGGATTCTCTTTGCTTTAATACCAAAGCGTTACTTCTTATAGCTATTTTCACTACCCTTCAGCAGTGAGGGTAAGAGATCTAAGCCGTGCACAGCTTGTCAGCGTGACTAGGAAAGCTGCCATGAGCTGTACACCTTTTCACTCCTGTTGCTGCTGTGGTAGGGACGGAGAGCGGAGATGTCCAAGGGCAGCCTCAATCATGAAGAAGGTCTGTGGCAGAAGCATTGTTGAATTGAGAGGTGGCAGGATTTCCACTGCCAGCATTTGCAAGCCATGTACCTTTTCCTTAGAAGGAAAAAAAAAAAAGGAGGCTGTGGCCAAGGAGGGGGTTTTATGGTGCTCAGTAAATTTTATGGTGAGACACCTGGGCCAGCGATACGTATTCTGCTTAATTCTGGCATCCCTCAAGTGACGGAGTTAGTCCAAGTGGAGTATGTGCAAGAACAGAGACACTGGATTATAAACCGTCACAGGGCGAGGCTGTGTTGTCATCCTGATGCGACTCTGACTCATGTTGTTACCCATTTTAGGACCCGCTGCTGCTGCGGCCTCTCTGGTGTCGTTTTCTGCTGGGCTCACGCAGAAGCCTTTCTCTAGCGATGTCGGCGTGGTTCACTTCAACAAAGTGCTTGTGAACGACGGGGACTATTATAACCCCAGTACAGGTAACAGCCAAAGAACGGACCCACAGAGATGCCAGACGGGCAGTGGCATGGGTTACCAGCGTTCGATGCTATCTCGGGCCTTGCTCGTGCACTGAACAAGTGAAATAAGTCCCTCTAAACCAGGCACACCGCGGTGAAAGCTTCCTGTGGATGTGGACAGGTGTGCACTTAGCCACTGCTGGTTTTCCACAGCTGCCCAGTAATACTGAGGTCCAACTCACCACTACCTCTGCTCTGCCAGCACAGCTGGTTGTGCCCCTCACCCCACCTCAGGCCAGCTCAGTCCAGGTAGCAGGGGTGAGGTTCCTTCCTAACCTGCTTCACTGCAGCTCAGCCAGCTGGGTCCCCCAGGGGAGAGGAAGGAGGAAGGTGATAGATACTGCTCCTCCAGTAACAGTAACTGCCGGTTGCCTCCTCCTCAAGCGGAGTATCATGTCACTTGAGGGTGTTAGATGTGCCTTAACCTACTGGGGACTTGCACAGCACGTGGGTGCCTCTCGCCTCGTCACCCAGCTCGGGCTCATGGCAGATGCTCAGGCCAGGAGGTTTCCAAACGTGGAAACCTGCTTATGTCTTGAAGGACTCATGGGCTCTAACACAAACGCAAAAACCCTTTGCCTTCATGACTGCTGTCAGTCAGTCAGTCAGTCAGCTGCCCAGGCTGTTATCTGTTCATTGCGACGGGTAACCCATGTCACTTTGCTTGTCATCGTGCTCAGAGTGCTCAGGTCTCTCCATTTTGAATAACTCTGAAAAGCTCATCCTGTCTCTCTTCCACAGGCATTTTCACATCACCGTATGAAGGACGCTACCTAATCACAGCTGTGCTGGCCCCAGAGAGGGATGAGTACGTAGAAGCGGTGCTGTCCGTCTCCAATGCAAGCGTGGCTCAGCTCCACACAGCTGGGTACAGGAGGGAACTGCTGGAGTACCACAAACCTTACTCGGGGAAACAGACCTGTGGTGGTCCTGGGACGTTCCACCTTGTTCTTCACCTCAAAGCAGGAGATGAAGTAAACGTTGTTGTAACAGGAGGCAAACTGGCCTACACAGACTCTGATGAAATGTACTCCACGTTTAGTGGAGTTCTCCTTTATCCTTCCATTTCTCATGTTTAGGTTTACCTTGAACAGGAGAGAAGGGTAAGATATTCAGAAGAAATTAAGTGTAATAAAATTCAAAGCTTTAATATATTCAGTTTATATATTTGATTTCAGTGATGGGTTTATAGTCTATACTGAGACCTTTTCCTTGTCCCCTGTTTCCAGAGGTAGCTACAAAAGACATGTTTCTGTAGCTAAATTAACTCCTTCCCAAGCCCTTGTTTACTTGTACAAGCAGAACAACTGTTTAAACAACAAATATGTTCTCAGTAGATGCTTCTCCACTGTGCTTTTGCTATTCCCTATTAAATTACCTTTGCAGTCTTCTCCCTAGTTTGTCAAACTGGCCCCAGTGTATCAAAGTTTACATCTTTGCTGAAGTTTACAGTTGTGGCCAGCTATGTTCATGTTTTCAGTAAAACGGGGGCAAGAAAGTGAGGTTGTGTTGGACATGATTGATGACTTCTTAGTCCTTGTGTTATTTAATAATATGTTGGGTCAAGTACTTTCGCACAAACAATTTGTTCAATGCAATTGCTAACCATGGTGGTGCAAAGCAAAGTGATACTCATCTGCATCAGTTTTCTTTTAAGGGCCAAACACAATGCTAAGAGACTCATTCCAGCCAAGTGGAAGCAGCTGGGCAGGGAGAAACTTAACTCGCCTCAGCTTTTCACTGGGCAAACATGAGCATAAGGTGCAGTTGCTACTACTGAAAGATTTAGAACAGTTCTTTTCAATTGATATGGTGAAAAAAGATAATCAGTTCAGTGTGATGCTCTTGAGATTAAAGCTTGCTGCTTGAAATGCAAAAAACAGGTCAGAAAAATCTGGATCGTCTGTGCTTAGCTAGAAAAACGGTAATTTTGAAAAGTTGAAAAAATTGTAAATTTCTTTCTGGCACTCCTACAGTATTTGTGTTAGAAAGGAAGTTTCCTTCTTTGTTGCACTGTAGAAGATAAAATCAGAGGAAAAATTGTTGATATAGGAAAATAGCCTTATTTAGCCAATGCTGTCAAATGCACAGACCAACCATGTGCACCAAGTCTTTGTTGTAAGAGCCTCCTGCATCCGTGCTTTTGAGTGAGGTTTGTTTTAACGTTCCGCCTCTGTTTATATGGATGCAGCAACTTTCTTAGCTTGAACAGATAAACACATTTGGGGCAACGGTATTTTATTTCTCCTACTAGCCACTTCTCAGCGGAGGTAACAAAAATGATGTTTTGGCTCTTTAGAGTTAGCATTTCAATGTCTTTCATGGCTGAAAAAAAATCCAGCCGTGCTTTACTGAGAGCAGAACTGTTCAGCCGTCACCTGTATATTCTTATATAAAAATGGTCTTTTTAATAATCTGTTCATGCTGCATAGAGTTGTATTTATCGTAGCGCTTTGTGTAGTATATTTTCCTTCTTGCAAATCCAAACCAGCTGTTTATAGCCTCAGAACAAACAATTCCTTTAGGTGAAGGAGGAACTCCCTGTGCTGTAAGCAGCACAGAACATTTAGCCGAAGCCCTTCCTATCTGGGGAGGTCAGATGAAGCCTTTGTTGCTTAGTTTTGGAATAGATATTCCCTAATAACTCTGTTTCCAGGCGATGAGATGGGGCCTTCCCACAACAAACTATCACATCCTGGAAGTTGAGCTGCTTTTGAGAAAAGCAGGCGGAAAAAGCTCCCTCTCCACAGAGGAACTCTGAGTCAGTCCCTGTGCAGCCAGGATTGCACTGGGGGAGTTGTGAGCACAGGAAGGAAAGAAACTGTGAGTGGATTTGTAAAGCATCTGGTTTAGGAAGATCTCTTGGCACCTGATTTTCAGAAATGAAGGTGTTACTGATAAGCAGAAGCCAGGACTGGATGTATTTTGTAGCAGGAAGGCTGTTTCTGTAGGAGCAGCTGTTAGTAGCCGAAGATGTACAGCGAACTTGCACTTCACAGCTTGATAAAGGGAGCTCCCCCGGCCCCGGCCCCGTCTCATTTCCCTGCACGTTTGTGTTGACCTGTGCTGGAGCAGAAGACATTAGCACACAGGTAGCAACTGCATGCTTGTTCAAGGGGGACTTAGTTTTCCCTTGCCCTAAATCAACAGCCCCTTTGTGTCCCATGCCTTTCTAGGTCTCAAAATGGAAGGGGCAGAGAGGAAAGATTGTTTTCTGTGTTCTCAAAAGTCAATTACTTCAACCCCTTTTTTTTTAAACATAATTTTCTTGTTATGTATGAAAGCTGGAGAGGCACTGTTCCTTTTAGGATATTTTTCACTCTCCTCAAGAAAGCTGTGTGCTCTAAGAAGTTGGCTCCAGACTATGTGTGACTCAAGTATTGTTAGGTTATTGTTGCCTGTTCTAAAAATGACTCATGGAAACAAACAAAATGAGCTGAGTGCTTAGGGAGGCCTAGCTGGCAAACACCACCTTTTTTTTTTTTTTTTTTTCCCCCATCCTAGTGAGATGTTTTTAAGAATCAGCAGTGCAAGTTTAATGCAAAAGTTGTATTGTCTAATTCTTACCTAACAGCTCTGGTAGATTGCTAAATCTAACCCACAAATCTTCACAAGCCCAGTTCCACTAACGGGACAGGACCATCTTCTACCAGAACGTTTCTCCTTGTACTCAGGATCTGCTGCTGCTGAGGTTGTTCAAGCTCTTATAACGCAACATAACTGGTATATGTACATAGGTATAAAGCGTTCACTAAACCATGTCACAGCAGGGCCCAGTCTCAGCGGCATATTTTGAGAACAGCTTTTAGAGCTTTTAAGGCTAGTTTCCCATCCACCATCTCTAGCAGCACAGTAGCTAAATCTATGACCTTTGACAAGGAACCTCTGTCTTAGATTCCTGCCTTTGTTGAGGGAGACTTGAACCTTAATTACCATTTCCTTGGTAATTGCTATAATCAGAGTAGGTGGCTTAGTTCCTCCTGATGAGATTATTTTCCTGGAGCTTACCAGGTGGAATATTCACTCAGCTGGGAAGACCACATACTGTAGCCCCTGAATAGCAGAGGGATGGGGGAACCTGAGTTCCAGTCTCTAGTCCAGTGAGTGCTCGGATAAAACATTCATTAAAGCAGCAGCTGGAAGAGACTCAAGCTCAGATGCGTTCATGGGACTGCTCAGCTTCAAAGGAATGAGCAAGAGCTCTGCTCCAGAACACCCTGAACCCACTGATGAAGCATTTACATCTTGGTGAGAATCAGCAACAGAACAAGGAAATAACCTGCACTGAAAGGAACATTTCACACCGTGGGTTCATGATTTGACTACCACATCCAAAAGCATCCACAAGCTCAAATAGGAAGCATCTGTTAACCAAGAAAGCCTTAAAAGAAAAAAAATCCTGTAGGTGGGAAGCTCTAAGGCAGGTGTGCTGCCTGTTTCATAAATCACAGTGCCGCCTTTTACGTCTGCTTTGTAGGTAGCTTTGTAAGGCCGTGTACGAGCATTGTGAGAGTCTTAGGCAAAACAGGATCTCTTGTGCCAGGTGCTCCCATTTCACATCAAAACAGGAAGAAAACCAAACCGCACCAGGTGAAGCTGTATGGACGTGTGTCTGACAGACCTTGGCCAGGCACAGGGCAAGGTGGTTTCTCAGGGACTGTCTGAATATCGAAACCAGTGGAGTCCCCAAGGCAGCATCACTGGCAAGACAGGTAAATTCCCATAGCCAGGTCATTAGAGCAGAACGTCTAAGCCAAGCCAGCATGCCACCAGCCAGAGAGACTCCGCTCTGGCCAGTCATGGAAAGCGTATCCTAGAGCAGCTATGGGGAAAGGCAACAAAGTGACATATAAATCAGTCATATTCCCCAGGAAAGTTTAAAGCAAAGCAAGAATGCAAATTTTCACCACAAAATGTAAAAAAATCTACCTCATCATTTTAATTTGCTATTAAGACTTCGGAGGCAGTGGAGACGTTTCTATATTGACCACTGAAAGCAATGATGATTTTCTGTGGTGTTCCACCATGTGTCCTGTTCCACCATGTGTCCTTTCAATGTACTCCAGGTTACTTGCAGCAAATTTGTGCAGTTCAGGTGAGAGACTCTAGTCAGCTTGGTGAAGCCAACCAGCCATTCCAGAAAAATTACAAATGGTCGAGCAAGGAGAACGAGCTGTAAGCAGATAGCATAGGCAGGCAACTTGAAACAAAATGCCCCTCACCACCCAATGCAGCTTTAAAACACACTGGGAATGCGAAGTGAAGTGCTTCCCAACTGCAACCAGGAGATTCACATCGGGATTGAATCGTTTCCTGAGGATACATCATGCATTTGGAAGTGAGTTTTATCTGCTGAATGTCAGTCCTGATGTTATGGCACAGAAGTGAATACGGATATATTTCACCAAAACCACAAATGCATTTACAATCTCATCTTGGAGACGGGAGGAACGTGCACTCTGCTGAGACTGGATCAGCAGGTACGCTTTGGCTGCTAGTTGCTCCCAGATAACGGCACAGTGTTCCAATGGTCATGTTACCAGGAATACCTGGGGGCTGTGTCCTGTCATCACAAGACAGACTTGCACTCGAGCCAGCACCAACCCTCCTGCAAGGTACCCTGCAGACTTGAGACAAGACGCAGAGGAGCAGCTCTGCCAATTCTTTGTACATGGGAGACTTCAAAAAACATCTTGTAACATGTTACTACATAAGCAGGTTTTGGCTTTTATCCGTTTTGCTATCATCTTGACTGTGACAAAAGGAACATTTAATTTTTAAGCAAAGATCAGCACCTTTGAGAGTATGTTTTATGTGTGCACGTGTATACATATATTCATGGATAGAGAGAAAGAGTAATATCCAGGAACATGACGAAAACTGCAATGGAAACAACTGCAGATATGTCCAAATAAAGCCTACCTGTTGTGTGATGTCTTGATGTTCTTTTGCTTTCCAGTGAACACAGCAGCACTATAAGCCAAAATTTTTGCTCTCTCCTCCCCCACCTTTAAAACTGCAGTTTTTGGCCGCTCAGGCAAGCTTGCATGTGTATTTTAAGTGTTTATTCAGTGTTAAGCACTGTTACACAGGCTTTGTGATACACGGAGTTCTGCCAACACAGTTGTTACTGGTTTTAGTTGCTCATTCAGTGCCCTGATTCCTGGGGAACAGAAGAGAACAGAACAGAACAGAATAGACTATTTCAGTTGGAAGGGACCGACAACGATCATCTAGCCCAACTGCCTGACCGATTCAGCGCTGACCAAAAGTTAAAGCATGTTATGGGTATTGTCCAAATGCCCCCTAAACACTGACAGGCTTTGGGCACCGACCACCTCTCTAGGAAGCCTGTTCCAGTGTATGACCACCCTCTTGGTAAAGAAACACTTCCTAATGTCCAGTCTAAAGCTCCCTTGGTGCAGCTTTGAACCATTCCCATGCGTCCCATCAGGGGATCCCAGGGAGACCAGCTCAGCACCTCCCTCTCCACTCCCCTCCTCAGGAAGCTGTAGAGAGCAATGAGGTCACCCCTCAGCCTCCTCTTCTGCAAACTAGACAAGTCCAACGTCCTTAACCACCCCTCACAAGACATTCTTCCAGCCCTTTCACCAGCTTTGTTGCTATTAAAGGACCTTCACATCCTTCTTAAATGTCGGGCCCAGAACTGCACGCAGTGCCTGAGGTGAGGCCACACCGACGCTGAATACAGCAGGATAATCCCCTCTTTTGAGCAGCCAGTTATACTGTGTTTGATGCACCCCAGGGTGCAGTTTGCTCTCTGGGCTGCCAGGGCACACTGCTGGCTCCTGTTGAGCACCCCCAGATCTCTTTCTGCAGAGCGGCTCTCCAGCTACTCCTCTCCTAGTCTATACTTGTACTTGGCAATACTCCATCCCAGGTGCAGAATCCAGCATTTGGACTTGTTAAATTTCATCTCATCATTGCCCAATGCTCCAATCTATCCAGATCCCTCTGCATGGCATCTTGTCCCTTGAGAGAGTCAACAGCACCTCCCAGTTTGGTATCATCAGCAAACTTACTAATGGTGCATTCAACTCCTGCATCCAGACCATTGATAAATACATTGAACAGCACTGGCCCTGGAATAGAGCCCTGAGGAACACCACTAGTGACTGGTCACCCAGTCAGATGTTGTCCCATTCACTACAACCCTTTCAGCCCAGCCGTTCAGCCAGTTCTAGGCTGAACAGTTCGGGCTCTGTTGCTCATTCTCACCAAAACATGTGCAGATGAAGTGTCATCAGAAGTGGGGAACTTAGGATTAGGGTAGAGAATAGCATAGGAAGGAGGAGAGAGGCAGGGAAGGACTGGAACAAAAATGATTAGGAATAAAACACGAGCTGCACCAGCTCTCAGTGCTGGGGTGAGACTAGCAGTTGCCGCATTCTTAAAGCAGAATTTGGATTAATTCGGACTAAAGATGACTGTTTAGTCAAAACCGTTACCTATCTGGCGTGCTTCCTTAGAAGCAAAGCCTTGTGTAGCGCTCCCAAGGAGGTGGTTTAGCATTGCTTGTCATTATCCCAATGCACAGTTACTTGTGCCCCATTCAAAGCACTACACACAAAAGCCATTAATGCTCCCATGCAGCTCAACATCTGTTCTCCCGCTGAGCTGTGCTGCTGCCACAGCTGGGGGCCTTGGGACCAGCCGGCAGCCCCTTCGGCCACGAAGAAAAACACCGCGCAGGGTTACAGCGCTGGAGTCTTTCCACTATTCTTCGCTACAGCCCCCTGCACAATTAGAGGGGTCTTGGGCATCTCCACTACGGGGCAGAAACATCACCGTGGGTTTAATTAATTTATCTCAGGCGAGGGGAGAAGCGGAAATGCAGTGGGTAACATCACGCTTAGAAAACACATTTCACAGAAGTGGTCACCCCTGCCAGACAGAAGACCCTGACAAGCCCTTGCTGTGCCCAGCAGTGATACCTCTGGAAGCTCTGAACTGGTCCCCTCCCTCCCTCCTGTGCAGCAGGCAGGACATCTGCCCAGAAAACCCTTCTGAGCAGCCAGCAGCTCAGCTCTCTGCTGCTCTGAGTGCTCAGCCAGCAACTGCAGCAAGCGGGAATGCACACATACTTCCCAAGCAAAATGGTGCAGGGCCGCACACGTAGCCTCCCGCGGCCCTCAGCCTACAGACTCCGAGACGTAACTCCAGAACCGGTGCCCTGCACACATGCAGAAAAGCGTCCGTTCTTGGAAGCTCTGTCTGTGATTCTATTCTTTCCACTTGTAAGACTGTTGCTCCAAGACACCCACCAAAAACCCATCAACCAAGATTACTCCATTAGGAGTCCATTATGATAAGATGGACACAGAAGAAAACAACGCCAGCTCAGAAATGTTTTTGTAACAAATGTGAAGGGTTTGGCACACACGGGACACGCCGCCCTTGTATCGCTTGCGTTGGTAAAGTCGCTCAACAAACAAGCACTGAGTGACTGGGTGAGAAGGGCGGGCAGTGAAGGGAAGGGTGCCGCGTGCGAGCAGAATCACAGGGGACACCCAGCAGAAACGGGGAGTCTGCTGCTGCGGCAGGAGATGCTGGAACTCTGGCAGTCAGCTCTGTGCCTGGGCACACAGAGAGCGAGGGGGTGCTGGGGGCAGCAGGGCGAATGACACGCACCGCAGAAGGATTAAAAGGCACAACATCGCTTACGCTTTCATGCGGGTCTGTCATACTTCAACATGGGACTGAACCAGTTGGATTTTCTAAAGGCAGGCTGCTGGTTAGCTGCATTTACCAAAAAACAGCAAGAGAAGGAAGAATAAGTTTCTACTGAAAGCTTGAGGCCCCTTTTTCACAATGGTCTCACAATAATTGCCACAAGCAAATGAACAGCTGTTGTGGAAGACAATACTCTTTGCCTTGAAAGGAAAAAGTAAACTCGGATGGAATTAGGATAAAACTCCAAATTAGGGCAGATTTACAAGAGCTCAAACTGCCGTTGTAAGATTTTCTTCAAGACAGCTTGTGCATTCCCAAGTCATGCATCTGTTATCTGATATTCTATATCATTAATGCATGTTTTCTTTTCATTATGGTTATAACCCAATATTGATATGGGCACACGTGGCAAGCTTGGTAACAGCAATTATTTATCCATTTTATATATACTCTGAAAAAATTAAACCGCATGTGAGAAAAGCAAACATATCATAGTCCTTAGAAGAGCAACTTGGATTCCATGTAAAATATGAATACAATTTAAATAAACCCACATTTACTAAATTAGCAATACTAGAATGGGATTCCCAAGTACAAATTGAAGAAAACAATTAGTTTAAGTTTGTTTATTGTGATAACATTGTTCTGAACATCAATAAACATTGCACTGAAGTGTGGGTCACCACACCCACGATAGTCCAGTCTTAACAAAAACCACTGTATCGGTATGATCACAGATTTGACAATTTTAAACACACTACTTTATTAGTGATTGGGTTGCTTAACAATCAAGTATTCCACATCTTCAACATAAAAATGAAACAAATGATTGAAGAGTTTTCCCACCCTCAAAATAAACCAAAGTTTCGACTTTCATCTGGAAGTAATTAACACTGTAAAAAAAATCCAAAACAATTCCATTCTATTCAGCAGAATTTAACTTTGGAAACTAAAACTTCCTCAGGCAAAAGTGACACTTTAAAGGCATCTCAAATTCACTATGTATTTTTGATGTTTCATTATGAATTTGCATTACAGTAATTTGAACAGCCCTCATTCATGACAGCTTTTTCTAGAAGACTTGTATGAAATATTAACATGAAATCTCATCTCTTTTGGTTGTACCACAAGCAGATTCAGAGTTTGCTTCAGAAGTTCCATAACAGAGTTGACACAAGTGTTAAAACTTTTCCAGTTGAAAATAAAAAAGTTTTAGGAGGAGTATACTGATGACAGGAAGCTAAGGATACATGAGCCAAGACTGCACATGCAATTGTATACTGTTAGGGACAAGAGCCCAACCTTTTGAAGTACAAACATGCTTGGTACAGTGAAAAAAAAAAAAAAAAAATCCAGAAATGTGTACCCCTTAAATTACTGATCTTTAAATCATGGCAGGAATGGCTAATGTCCAAGTCACTAACAAGTTTTGAATTGCAACGCTTCGTGTTTATTCCTAGATAGGTATCGTTGACTCAGCCTTTGACACGGTTCCAATGCTAAGAGGACCTGCATCTTCAACAACACAGTCTCAACGGGGGTGTGCCTGTGCCTACAGACACACACACACTTAGGAGTTCCTCTTTCATAGAAAGAATGATTTGGCTTGCGCTAATTTTAAGTAAGTATAGCACAACTTGTTCTCAAACATTAGTTTCAGGCCACTTCTCTCGACTAAAGGACAGGCTAATGCATCATTCTTACTGACCCTACTTCATATTAATATTGCAGCACAAGCCTACAGTTTGATAGCAATGAGATGTCTTTTCGAGAGTCAGTGAAGTGCCCAGCAGTCCAGATTACATAGGGATGCAGTGACAGGTACAGTGCCCCCATATTCTGTCCCTAAACAGGGTTAACAAACAATCTGAAAGCTTCAAATACAAGTCAGATTTAGAAAAACAAAACAAAACAAAAACTCTGCCCTACTCATATCAGAAATACTCAATAACACTTTTACATTTTATCAAAAAACAAGTATCAAAACTGTAGCTGATACAGAGCAAAAAAGCAACTTTTTGGACATCCCTATAATGCGAAATAACAGGTTAGCAGAATGAGGAGCTCTCTACAACCACACAACCCCCATATTCATACCATCTTCAATTAGATGCACTTGGAGAAACACCTAAAACTATTTTTCCACAACACTCATTCAAGTCCCCACCTTAAAATATACAGTTTATCACAATCTGAAAGGATGAACGGAACTGAAGGGAAAAAAAATTAACCAAGTTAAAAAAACAAACGAACAAAAAAACCCAAACAACAACAAAAAAACAACCAAGAAAGATACAGCCAAACCTTGGTAACTATCTGTCCCGTTTGGAAACCCATCCCAGTTCCATGAAGTGCTTTTATTTTTAGAAAATCTGTTTAACACCTGGGCCACCAAGAATAAGCTAAGCATGGTAAAGAAAATTTTGACATCCACAAAGGACTGTTGTAGGAGAGGCAGCTTCACTCCCTTCATGTAAAATAGAATCTTTAGATAGAATATTTCATCTTGTAATTAAAATACTTTATTATGTTGGATTCTTGTTTATTTATTTTAAAGTACTTAAGTGACTTAAAAGCTCAAACCATTGATATTCAAAGCACTTGGTGATCATGAAAATTTTAGTTTCTAATAAAATCTATGGAATAAAAGATAAGAAAAGGAAAAAAAAATACATGGAATGATGTTTGTAACATTCTGCCAGTAAAAAAAAAAAGAAAAAGAAAAAAAGCAGTAAGAGCAAAATATCTTTTGAGTTGAATCCTGTTAAATCCACTTGAACACTGAGTAGACTGGTGACAGGACCACGAATTTGCTGAAACAGTCACAGAAAGTATTGTTCTCACTGTACAAGAACAAGGATGCCTTTCAATTCACTTATGTGCATGGCACACTGTGACAGGTATGTTTTCTTTCCTACACTAGTCTTCCTGCTTGGAAAGAGAGGTTCCATGTTGATTTTGCTTGTCCCCACACTCTTTATTTAATGTTTATAAACACAAGAATACACTAGAGTTTTATAAGGGAGGAAAAAAAGTTATTTTATTTCTCTAGTGATCTAAAAATGATCTCTCCAAACAGTTCACCAGCATTAGCTGGTGTTAATCAGAACTGCAGGTTAAGACTACTCTGCCTGATAAAGGAAAGAAAATACTCCTGGAGGGTGGGGGTTAAAACCCTCTAAATATACTCTTTTGCAGGTAGGGAAACAAAGAGAGCTCCTTTCCCACGTTCAGCCCAAGGAAGCTGAAGCAGAAGGGCCTGCCCAAGCTGTTTTCTGAGACGAGCAACTCTGCTGCAGGCACCGCAGCAGGTAGCCATACAAATGCTTTCTAAAGATCACTCACACTTCCCTGCACACTTCCTTGCTCCCACTGGGAGCTGCGTACAGGGGAGAGATCGACCCGGAGCCTGGTGGAAATTCTGGATGTTGCCCCCAGAAGAGTCTTCGATGCACAGCCCCAGGAACTTGCTTAAGGAGTGACAGAAAAGACTGTGCGCCCAGAAAGCCCAGGACCGATATTTGAATGGCTGATGCTTAAATGATGTTTAGACGACTGTAGTGCTTAAGCCCTCTGGGCTGCTGGAATCATAGATTCTCACCACAGATTTGTCCAAAGGAGGTAAAATGCACTAACTCAACTTAAAAAGCAGAACTACCTTTGCCTTCAAGTATTTTTTTTGAGAGAAATACTAACTGCTTTTACAGCTGATAAACACTAGACTTGGAATGCAATTTGTTCACAGGCTCTGATCTGAACCTGAGGAATGACCAGCATGGTGTATATGAATTACTCAAAAGTTAAAAAAAAAAAAAGGGGGAAAAAAAAGTTTTATTCTGCTCTGCAGCATTTAACCATTCTCATACCTGGAATCTCACTATTGAGCTGCATGTCCTTCTAGCTACTGAAAACCTGCAACACAGAATTCTGGAAAGACCTGCAGTAAACAATTAAAAAATTAAATACTTTTTTTTTTAGTATTACAATTCCCTGAATATAATCTGTACATACATTTTTACTGGCCTACACAGCACACACACACATACACATCATCTCTGTGTTGAAAAAGGAAATAAAAATGCCAGCTCCCCAACTCTTACAGAAACGTTCAAGATGTTTCTTGATGGAAATTTAACATGACATAGTACAGCCTGAAAACAACAAAAGCCATATGAGTATCTGAAGACAACCTTCATTTTAACAAGCTCATTAAATAGTTTAAGCATTACATGTAAAAAAGTAATAAGCAGAGTTAGTTTGACGTGAATTGTACAAGCGCAGGCTTGTACGTGTGACAAAAGGCATAGTTACATTTAAAGAGGAATTTTATGTCTTCAGAGTCTGTCTGTCAGGCTAGTAACGTCTACGCATTTTCTGTTTTTCAGCTGAGAAAGAGCACACTGGTCTAAGGTTCTGGCTCCTTTCAAAAATGGCGTAATTGCCCATCTGAACATTAGACCATGTTTCTTAATAGTTCTGACATTCTATTTGGCAGTTTCCGTACACTTTTTGGCTTCACTTTAGAAAATATACTATTAAGACTAATAAAAAAAAGTTTACAATAAGGTCTGTATTGATGAAATTGCAAAGTCATAGTTTACCTCAGCATTTAGTTGCCCTGAAGCACTTGGGTACCATGACCATCAATGACAGGCCAATCTCAAGTGCCTTAGAACAGGTATATAAAGACAAGCAATAAAGAAACAAACAAAAAACAAACCTCACCAAAAAAACCCCAGACAGTAGCTTTGCTTTTCCTTTGTTTTCAACCAACAGAGTTAAAGTGATTTCTTCAGTAAGATTAGGGTAGCAGTATATAAATTAGCATCTTCGTTAAGAAAGTTCTTCACATTTGAACCGAAGCTGAGAAACTGATTATGAAATTCCACCTCTAGGTGAGAAGCATTTTTCAGGCCAGGTCATCCATGTTAAGGTCAGGAAGAGGCTCTCTCCAATAGCAAAAGGAGCTGAATTCTGGGCACGGAAATGCAGAACTCTGTTCTTTATTAAGCAAGGGGAACACATGTTCCACAAGCTCGCTTAGTCTATAGTACCTGTATTAAAAAAGAAGACAGACCATTATTTAACAGTCCAGCCACTGTTCAACTGTAGCCAAAAAGGAGCTTTAGAAGTCTAGACCAGAAAGCTACAGTCAAATATTAGGCATCACTACTGCACAAGCAATTTTCAATTTTATTTCGCCAGTTTACTTTTCTTTTTAAAAAGTTTAAAATAAGTCTTTGAAGCTGTAAGTCTCTGGCAAATAAGATTTTTCACATCATATCTAATAGAAGATGGAATCGTGGTAACGATTGCAATTATTTTGTAATCTCATTCCTAAATACTTTCTTTAGCTGAAATAACAAATATGATCTTACGAAGATTTGTTTCCCTTAGTCCGTTCTTGGATCAGTTCACCCTTTGGATTCACAGTAAATATTCTACAGTCTGGAACTCCCACTTGCATGTAGGCATATACATCCTGCAAAAAGCATGAACAAAAGCACATGATTCAACATTGCCTTATTGAATGTGATATAACAATTTCTTGAAGGAATAAGAAAAGCTCATCCAAAAAGGGTACAGTAAAACTGCCCCTTAAGAAAAAAATCCTCAAAACAATAGGGGGAAAAAAAAAAGCCAGAAAACATACACACACGATAACAAAAAACGTCCCCCCACCCTCAACCCATTAATTCCTGTTCCCAAGCCTGGGACAACAAACGCAGACAAATCTATACCACGCAATACCATTCCTTGTGACAATATTCTTCTTAGAATACCTTCTCTCTCTCTAGCTCAATTCTAATATCATTAATTTGCAGAGAAAATACAGGAACCATACAATAGGAAAAAGGATTCAAGACTGAGGAGCACTGAATTAATACCCTTCGGTTACATAGCTGTCAAAAATGCTGAAAAAGTAAATGGAAAGTTGGTTCACATTTAATAATATCCTGAGAATACTAGCACATCTCTAACTTTTCTCATATAAGCAGATCTAGTAGTTTCATTTAAGATATCTGCATGTGGGTTTTCTGACCAAACCCATAAAAGCACCAGTGTGCCACTTCCTTATTCAAATTTAAACAGACACAAAAAGAAAAGCCCATTTCCTTTGCTTCCCAAGTATTTCATGCATTTTAACCCTTCAGTCAGAAAGGGGCAGACTTACATTGGGTCTGTTTCCAAAAGCAGCATAGAAAGGCTGTTTACTGGGAGCAAACAAATTCTTGATATCATTCAAACACTCGATTTTGAATTTTTCAGGCTTCTTTTCTATTACTTCCCTAAAATAAAATTTCAACAGTCAAATTCTAAATCATTATTTGATAGTGGGTATCTTCCTTCCCCTATTCATCTGACGTTTATATTCTCATTGCTTCCTGTTCCTAGCATTGGTAGTTACATAGACATTGGTCAGTAGTTTTCAAAGAATTATACAAGAGACAATAAAACATTCTCTGTTCTCCAACCTTTCTAGTAAAAAATAGGTGAATAACGTGTGCCTAGGTTAAGTAAATGGGATGAAATTCCCAGTCATGAATACAGTTTGTGAACTGCTTTTATTGTAGAAGACCGAATCAAGGACACATAAGCTTGTTACAACTCCTGATCGTGACAGAAGAGTGGGAAAGGCCTAATAGTGACCTTAATGGGGGTTGCTGTCATTGCTAGCCATGAACCAGTTGTTTTCACTAAAAACCAAAAAAAAATCAAAAAGACACTTCCACTATTAGCTCCTCCTGTCAAGAACAGGTAGACTGTGGCTGGTTCAAAAGATCAACTGAGTTAAACCACAGCTAAACTCCATATTGCTTTTTAAGTAGTCATAAGATCATTTAGTACGATAGTCTATATTCCTCTGCTTTTTTTCTTTTCCCTCTATCTTGTGTAGCAGCACTCCACAACCCTTGCAGCTGTACTTGAAAACACAAAATTGTACTGATACAAAACCTAATAGTAATCAGTCCTGGACTAGAAGAACGAAGAAAAGGGAAAACGAGCTGCTCTATTACTGGTATTTTGTGAGCTGTTCTGTGACTGGTATTTTGTGTTTTGCAGCCACTTCTAACATGCCCACAGAAACAGAAGTAGACAAAACAAATAGCTTATAAATGATCACTAGAGGGACATCAAGTCTCAGCATCAAATCTAGCACAGAGTGGAGCGTTTGGTTGCAGCTATAATGGTCAGCATGCCAAATCTTTTTAATCTGCTTCTTTCTCTGAGACAGGGAGGAGGATGGATGGATGAAATCCCACACACTTACCTATGAAAGGCTGAAAACAAACTGCTGGGGGACAACATAAGAGGGCCCCTGGGGAGAATCGTTCCTTTGTCATTCACCCACTGTAGGTATCCTCTGGTCATATCTGCCATCCCGATGGCACGAGCGGAACAGTACAAAAACTTGTAGCCATTTCTAGAAAAGAATAATCAACTTAGTTCATATTCCTGCTAAAGTCTTTCTTTGCCAACATGTGGTTACAGCAATGTCCAGAGGCACCGGTTTAGATATTGACTCATTGCAGTGCTGTGCACACACATGCACAACGAAAAGACTGTTCCACCGCTAAAAAATCTGCAAGGCACATAATAGTTCAAATACGTGACTCAAGCAAAACTGAGAAACAGGAAATGCAAAAAGAACAGGGATGGTAAAACTCAGATTCCACAATTAGGCAGACTAGACTGTGTTTAAACAAGTGTCACATTGGTTTTATGTAGCTTCTTTCAGCCCAGCTGTAGGATGATAGCAATTATTTAAATTATCTGCATCACATAATATTGTATGCCAGATCTCCTCTCTTGGTTGTCGGACTTTTTTTTTCAGGTTGCTGCCAGAATTTGCAGTGCAGAGAGAAGTACTGATAACAAGAAGTATTCAACAAGCCCCTAAAATTTTCCTGCAGACTTTGTATGTCCATCTGTTTTACAGATTTGTACACAGTTGCTGCATGTACAAGACTAGAGTGTTTATGTGTATTTTCAAAGACTTGATTCAATTTGGCAAATAATTCCAAAACTACTCTTCTATTATGCAAAATCAGACACAGCTGATACAAAACAAAGTTCAGGTTATCTCCCATGGACTGCAAGGGGCCACAGACAAAAATTTAGTTCTATGTAATGGAGCAAAGGTCGACAAAAGATTCCAAGACCCCTAATATTTTCGGGAAAGAAATACTTGAAAGAAAAAATAATCATCTTTTATCTTTAAGTTTAAGTGGATCATTCAGTGTTGGAACAGTTGATCATCTTGTGATCCTCAGTAGCAAGAATTATTTCTGGCATCGCTATATTTTTGAAAAATAGTTTGCTGAATAAAGGAGCAATCCTGAAAGGGGAGGAAAAAAACGTAGGTTTATTCTGTCCTAAGTTACTGGACATAAACGTTATAGGGCTATACACCTCTTAGGTGATCAGTACATTTACAAGGGTGTGGTTCACAACACTTGAACTTTGCAAACGCCTCGCCACTGCTGCAAGGGGGAAGTCATCTTTCCTCTCCTTCCTCCCCTCCTGTAGCCACATGGGCTGCCTCTGCAGGTTCTTGCAGATCTCAAGGAGAGCATGTTCAGCTGACTAACCCAGAGAGGGGAAGGGGGAAATTGCTATTTTGCTGAATTACTGTTCCACTCTTTTACTGAACTGCATCATCTTATGTCAGAAGCGCAACACAGTGACAGAAAACATGAGCCAGGCCACCAACCTTCTCTGTGGCAGTGGCAAGTTGTTAGTCAGGCTTCTTTCAGAACATTAAATCTATCCAAAGAAGCATTCACTTGAGTTTGCCAGCAAACACATTAAAACACTAAACATTTATACACTGGAAGGACATTATTTAGGTTTGAACTTACATTGCACCATGTTTCTAACAGGCTTTGTGACCAAGGGGAAACAGACATACCCATGACTAGGAAATTATTGCTATTATGGTTCTCTTTTGTAGTCACAACACACATGGTTTTTAAGAACTAAAATGCAAAAATCAAACGTTTGAGAAGGAAAAGAGCAGAAGAGGTGGCTTCCATTCCTGTAAAAGTATACATCCTTATGTAAATAAAAAAAACTTAATGTTGGGAAGTGAGCTACTTCTGTCATTCACAAACAAAACTTAGACCACCAAATTGTAATAGACTGCGTAATTATTAACATCAATCCAATTACCTGTCCATTAATTCCCAAATTCCAGAAAACCCTAATTGCTTCATAGATTACATACTCACTCATTTATGGAATGATAGAGTTTTGCAATGCCCTGATGAGTCCAGTCCTTGCCAAGCTGAGGGAGGATATGTCCTAGAGCATCTGACCTAAAAACAAAGTTAGAGAGAGCTTATAAGTATATGGGTTTTGTTAGACAACCACTAACAAATATACAATTTATAATGAGTATTTACAGAAATACCTCTGCAGGAGGTCCTAACCATTTCAAAAGACAATTAGTAACTACTCCAGACAGAGCGATTAGTGGGGCCACACAGTACAAGTCTGTTTCCAAGTTAACCTATGGCTGCCAAACCTGTAGAAGTCTAACTGAAAGGGCAATCATCACATGCTAAACATTACCACCCTTGCATTATTCTTTTAAAAGACGATTTCTAGTTTGCAGTAAATGCCAGTACAAATTAAAATCAAAGCAACAAGTGTTTTTCATGGCTCTTAATGAACATCCTTTAATAGTAGTCTTAAACTGAGTTTCTTTATCTTGTTTTGAAAAGCAGGATAGGATCAATAAAGCAAGATAAAAATAACAAAAGAAAAAAAGCAATGACGCTTACTTGGTTATTGTTCCATCAATGTCTGATATGATGATTTTATCATTCCAGTTCCAGAGATATATCGTTCCCGCGCAACGGCAAGTCCCTTGATACTGAGTTGTAATACTAAATACAACATCATTAGGGCCATCTCTGAGCTTCAGCTTTGCCTTTAGAATAAATTGAAACAAGTGAAACTAAGTTGCGCTCACTATAAAATTTTTAGAATAATGAATGAGCTACAGAAAATAGCTCGTATGTTCTTCCTCATCTATTTTGATTAACTCATCAAAAAGTGAACCATCATATACCTAACTGCAGTAGTAATAAGACATTTGAATCTCTGCTACTTTAATTCTTGCTTTTACAGTAGACTTACAGTACTATCAAAAGGAACTCCCAGTTTGCTGCAGTGTGCAACGGTATTTTTTACTTAGTGGATGCTTTCCTCAAAATTCTTCCCTGATGAGGACCATACACTCAGACAGTAGCAGAACTAACTTGTAAGTTAGACTGCAATGAATACACTGCATACCAATTTAAATGTTAAGATCCCAGGATATCCAAACTGCAGGAGACAATAGCATCATTTTCTGGGCAACATCTTAATATGGAAGTTGAATTACGGAACTTCATAAGAAATTATTGGTTTTTAATCCAAACCCAGATTCTTAAAAAACACAATAGGAAAATAAAAAAGAAAAAACAAATTCCCTGCAGCTGCCCACTCTAGCACTGGAAAACACTTCGAATTCATTTTAAATTTTAAATTTCCCCATTCCTTTTCTTCTACTGCCAGAAAAGTAACCCGAAGATCATTTTTTACTTTGAGAAATGTACTTATACATCATTTCTAAAAAGCAGAAAATGTCCAACTTTTAGAATCAGAGTGAAATTATGAAGCATCTTATGTACAAGAAAGGCATGCCACTTACTATTTGGTCTGAAGACAGTCTAAGTGACTTCTTATAAGATGTAACATTCCCATGGGTTGGATGTTCCACTGGGGCAGAATCTATTTTCAGGGATTCCTTCAACTCCTGTGATGCTTCATCACTAGAAGAATCATCTTCTGGAGGTCTAACATAACATCAACCAGAAGGAATGTAAGCTACAGAAAATCCTTCTTTACTGGTGTAAGATTCTTATGCAAGAGTTAATTTCTGCTTATGTTGAGGATTTGCTAGCAGCCTGACAGCACAGATTAACAGAGTCCACAGTCTAGTGAATGCCCAGATAAAGCCAGTATATGCCAATAAGCAAATAAGACTTGTAATGCGTGCTAGTATTGGTGGAGCTCTAAACATCACTGTTTCTAGCTGGCTCCATGCATGATGAGTTTAGTAAAGATGCAGTGTCAAGTGAGCACTAATACTGTGTTGATGAATTAGGTAAACTGCAGATGAGAAGGATACTGACTAAGTAACAATGTTTCATCTTTTAAAAAAGCTGCCACAGCTATTATATAATTTAAACTGTGGATAGTAAGTTAATGGAGTAGCTCACCTTTTAAGGTTATTCAGACTTACTTCTCTGCTGATTACAGATTTCAAGATTAAAAGCAGCATTTAATTTCTCTGAAGTATTCAATCATGATATATTTAGTTTCTTAAATCTTTCAAGACACCAACAACATTTACAAGTATCTTTGTAAAATTATGGGAGAATAAGAATACGCGTAATAAATTATCTAGACTAGGACAGTTTTGTGCTAAACATTGCTAGCTTTCGACCACAATCCTGGGCAACTTGTGCACTGTAATTAATGCTATTTTATTGTTTCAATTATTTAATGTTACAAAAAAATTGCACATGGTTTAAATTATTTGTACAATATTAGGCTTTTACAAAAAAAAAAGAAACAGTATCTCAGAAACAATATCACTATATTTACAGAGTAGCAGCCCATTGATAAAGGTTACCATATGTCTTTGTTGTACTGTCAGTTATGTTATGATTCAAGAAGTGAACACAATAGGATTTAGGAAATAATTGTAGTGTATTTGTAGTTCCTACAATGTTTGTTGCCACATTGTTTTGCTGAATTGTTTGCCAAACACATCTGGTTTCTCTTCAGTAGCTTAGAGAGAAATGTTTCTTCCCACAGTAAATTCCTACTGAATTCTTCATTAAAAAAAAGTAAGAAGACACTATTCAGTCCACAAAACAGTCTTCAGACAGGAACACACCTGCTATTAACTTGCTCATTTATAGTTGCTGGCAGCTCATTTGCTCTTTGCGTCTCAGTTTTCCCCTCTTTTGCCTCTGGTATCTAAAGCAACGTGATAATAAAAAAACGTATTGATATTTTAAGCATTTTACACTGATCCAAGCAAATTCATAGTTCACACTTAAGCAAAGAGCTATCAATATAGTACATAAACTATATTAAGTCTCAGAATTGATTATTCTGTAAATTATTTAACAAAAGGATGTTTACGAATGATCCATTAAAGCTTTTTATTATTTCAGGAAACAAAATTCTGCATGCCAGAAGTTGAGAACTACTAGTTTAAGACGATGAATTTAGCGTTAAAGGAGATGTCAACTTCTAAGTTTATAAAATTCACTTTTTTTGGGGGGGGGGAAAGTAAATTTAAAGCACATACTCAAGGTTTAGAAAGCTTAATTTAGTCTAAAATGGGGTGTATAAGCATAACATCTACTATGCAGCACAGCACCTACTTATTTGTATCTACATTCCTGAAACATACTGCAGTGAATGAAGAGTAGCTCTGACAACTGCTTAGGGCTTAGAAGACAGAATTTGAGGAATATTGTGCAACAGATGAATACAATAAGTTTTGCTGAAGCAACTAGTAGTAGTGAATAAAGATGTGGTATTTAAGACTAAATATACAGAAGCAGCTACAGCTGCTGCAACGCTGAGTAACTCAGCTAGCAATCAGTGACACAGCTACATGAGCAGTGTTGTGCGGCACTTCTGACAAATGACAATTTTGTCATTTTTTTAACAGCTAAGGGGGGAAGGAAAAAAAAAAAAGGTCTCAGTTACCTGTTTAGTCATGCTTTCTCTCTTGCGCCAGAACCACCATCTTCCAGACTTCTTTGGCATCTTCTCTTTGACCCAAGATTCAACAGTAGCCTGAAAAATTAAGCATGTTTTTAATTTGCAAGGAAAAACAAAATAGATAATTGTGTTACTATATAGAAAATCTTTTTAAAAAAGCATACACGTATGTATTTACCTTGGGCAAACTCTTCTGAAACACCTGCAAACTCAGAATCATTGGAGCAGCCAATGCCCAGTTATAATACCTGTTTTAAAACATGTTATTGATAAGATAATACAAAACCTGACTAGAGGTCAATAAACATCAGAGTGCAAACTGCCCTTTTGTTGATAAAAATATATATTTGCTGCCAACAACTAAAATTAAAGTGTTCTGCAAGCACAATAATTTTAATATATACAATTCAACATCAGTGATAATTGCTGAAAAAAAATCTCACTTCAGTTTAAGTTGAATTTAATGCAAAACTTCAGTTCAAAATCATACTCTGAGACTGAGAAATAAATCTATCAAAACAAATTGCAATAGGAGCTGAGAAATCCACTCAATTTAAAGAGTATATTTTAAATCAGAACGTCTATGACTAGAATACATGATATAGAGAGTTTACCTGTTATAAATCCTTATTACCAAATTAGGATTGTCTATGAGTCCAGGGTTTTCAGCAAATTCATGATAAGTAATAATATGTTCCATGAATTTTTCTGCAATAGAAGCAGATTTTGATTAAAAATAATAATATAAAATCCCATGTTGTCTGATTAGTTTGGGTCTAGGAAAATGCTTTCTGTCATTTCAGAGTCTTTGCTGATCTTGCAATATCACTCAAAATATGGGGGGTTGGAACTAGATGATCGTTGAGGTCCCTTCCAACCCCAACCATTCTGTGATTCCATGATATGTTAATACGGCCTACCTGTCAAGGGTCTTGTGACTGCCTCCTCACTAACAGGGAAAGCCTCATAACACTTACTTCAACAGTCACAACAATGAGAATTAAGACATTAGAAGAGGGAAGGTAAGGAGGAGGTAGGAACTAATTCAGTTTACAAGCTGGGAAAAGAAAACCATGCTTGTCTAAGTAAATTTTCCTTTAAAATTATTATGGCAAGTAAGGGGCCTACATACTACACTAAAAGGGGAGGGGGAAAGATGTCAGCTTTTCGGAGTTTTTTAATCATCAACTACTGATAGCATTTTCATGACTAGTGACTATACAGGTTTGCAGAAAGTCATGATTTAGTGTAAAACCTCCGCAAAGACGACAACTTTTTTTGCATTGTGTCCAATATTACTACAATGTTACCAAAAGAGCTGTACTGAGCCTTTATTAATAAACATTTACATTTCACTTGATGCATTAGAGACTGGATGACCATTAAAAAAGTAATACTAAAAACGCTGCAATGCATATTAATTAAAATTATGTGCTCCTAGAAGCTCGCTCAAAAATGCAGACAACTTCACTATTAAAATTAAGCAGAGCATTAAGAGAGAAGAGTTAGCTGGTAAAAAAAGCTAAAGGTTAACAAATGTTTAGAATTGGAAAAGAGGAGGACAAAAGAGAGTCCAACACAACAGTTCAAGTTTTTTTAATCACTTAAATAAAACTAAAAAAGAAGAAAAATGATCAGGCAATTGGAAAGAACATGAATAGTGAAGATTTATACAGGACTAAGCAAGCACTTGCAGCCAGAAACAAGACTGTTTGATCAGATATGCAATACATAGTGCAAAAAAGGAGACAAAGTTTCTCAAGACACCAAGTGCTCTTGATTAATTTGAGGTGAAACTCTGCTATTTTTGCTTGGCAAATGCTTGAGAATTTTAGCGAATGAAAGGTTATCCATTCCCTTTCCTCAACATGAGCATAATAATAAGCCCACGCTTCGTAAGGTGGAAATCAGAGTATTCAAGCCACTTCATTCGCTAGCTGCCTGAGCTTTATTACTGTTTATGTTTTAGTCTTTCACATACCTTTAGAAATCTCTCCGTTTTCATTGAGACCTCCACAAAGTGAAAGTGTAACATCAGGCAAGTCCATGGCAGAATCAGACATGCACTCTGTGCCACTATCAGCAGCAGCACTTCCTACTGATTGGGGTGACTGGGAACCAGAAAGGGTATCTGACTCTGTCCACTGCCTGAAGCCTGGATCAGAATCACTAAAGAAAAGAAGTCCACATTTTCCATTAAGTATTTCACTTGCAAAAAAAGGTACAGATTTTAGGTTACAGAACATACTATATGATTACTTAAAAAAAAAAAAATCACCTTGCTGTTGCCTTTCTTTTAAGCATTACCTCATTTTACAATATAAATTCAAAACCAAAGAAACAAAGAACAGATACAAACACACACACCTCCAACCCTTCATAACACTGGCAGACTGACAGTTTTCAGTTCTCCTAACATTCACCTAAATTGGGAAATAACTACATTTCTCTTGCCTGCAAGAAAATTGAATTTAAATGAGGAAAAGATCCTCTACATTCTGGTTTTGCAGAACAATACTATGCTCCTCAATCTTTACCAGAAAGCTGTAGAATAAGAATAAAAGGAAAAATGACATTGCTTGATATTTTTAGAACACTGTGTATTTGGAAAAAGCACAACAAAAAAGAAAGGCAATCTTTTAAATATAAAATATCACATTGTCATCTAAGGTTAGTGTTATTAGTTTGATCCCAACTAATGTAACCAAGTAAGTACTGAAAAGTTTACAATTTTAGTTTTAACATAAAGCAATAGACACTTTATTACAATACATTTTTACAAAGGTCTTCCTAGACAGTTACTCTATTTAAGGAGTATAAAAATGTTTTGATGTCATAAAAAAGAGTGCATTTTGAGACTGAGCTGCCTTGCATGAAGATCTTGTGAGATTTTTTCCTTGTTGTTTTTTGATATTAAAAAAAAAGTTGGAAGGGATGTACAGGGCCTGTGAAAAATAAACTGGTGTGTGCTTATCTAGAGCTGGCGATATGGCCAAATAGAGTACTGATGCAAAAGGACTGTGCAGTTTAAACTTCCCCCCCTCTATATGTGCAGAAGATACAGGTTCCACAAAGATGAAAACTCAGTAATGACCTCCCACGTGATCTTTCAATGTGCTTCTTGTCAAATCAGAAACAGATTTTCCCAATAAGATCAATACTGATTACTCCACAAAAACCTAGAAACCTGAAGTCCAATTCTTTTTATCAGAACTGGCTCATAAACACCTAAATCATACATGTTATAACTCAATTAGTGCAACTGCAACATAACCCTAGACCCACAGAATCTTAACTCAAAATTACCTTTTGGGAAAGTAGAGGGCTGCAACTTCAGGTTCCAAAGCCTTTAGGTCCTCCAAGTAAATATCATCAGGCCCCTGATGATGACTTCGCTTGTGCACACCTGTTAATTTTAAGAATTAAGATTTCTAAAATGAAGCTATCCCGGCACATTAAATACAAACATAATTGTGGAAGATACAGACTCACTTATAACATTTATAAATGCAAGAGTTTAACTATAGTTTTAGTCAGATAAGACTTTAAATAGGAAAAACTGAAAAAGCACATCTATACTTTTTCCACTGTGGCCTCAAATTTGGTAGATCACACTGAAAGAATGAATCAACAGCTTTCTTGTATACCTTTCTTTTTTGAAGGAGAGTCAATTTTTGCTGTTGGCTTTGTTTCTGGTAAAGGGTCCACCAACAGTCTGGAATGCTGATCGGCATCTAATGGCAATGGATCTTGGGGTTCTATGATTGCAGAAGCAAGAGAATCTTTAACATCCATCTGCTTAAGCAAAGGATGAGTTCTTGGCTCAGGTTTCAGTACTGTACAGACAGCATCTTTCACATCATCATCATCATCTTCAACTTCATCAGAGCTGAGGATCACCCTAAAATGAGTCTTCTCTGACGGAGTAATGGTAGCTGTTCTGGGATGTTCTAGTTTCTCTTTCTTGCTTATCTGAAAAACAAAACTCTCATCAATTCTTTTATTTCACGTTTGTTTTATTCTGGTCTAAACATTAAACTTGTACTCACGGTACAAGTCCTGATCACAAGTAAACCGCTTAAGAATTTAAACATGTATTTTGGCAACGTAAAACATGTCCCACCTTATTAGCACAGCTCCCTGCAACAGAAGCTTCTTACTAGCCTATTTACAAGTTCAGTAAAGAAACTGGCATAGAAGAAGTGCTGACTTGACCAAACCATGTCAAGTCAGAAAAACATAAATGTGGATGCACCAGTGCTTCTGTCACCAGCTGTCCTGTTAAGATACCAAATTTACTCTATCAAGGCTACAATTGCTCTGGAATGAGCTAGAACTTAGCCTAAAATAAAGGAAATTAATTTCTAAAGTTTCTTTCTTCAGTTTCTAACTAAAGATTCGAAAACTCGAGATTTTTACTGCCAGGTTTTCTGGAGTTACTTTGCTGACCAGCTTTCGAACGCAACCGATCCGACCCTGGGCCAGCCGCACGGGGGCACCACTCTCCCAGCGCAGCCCAGCTGCCCGCGGACCCGCGGCACGTTCCCGACTCCCTCCGGACACAGTTTCAGATGCGGCGAAACTCGTTAGAGTTTAAACTTACCTTGGTCGATTCTGGGAATCCTCCCCATGTCCATTCCATGTGAGATTCAGATCTGAGCAAGCTCTCAGCAGGTTTAACTTCTAGTTCTGAATCACTTTTAGGGCAGACTGGCTCAGAGAAAGGGCTAGCAAATCAACAAGAACATTAAAAAAAAAAAGTAAAAAAAAAAAAGAAAAAAGAAAGCTAGTGTTTAAAATGCATTTGTTGTGCAGCTACTCTTGGTAGAGTTTTCTACAGCTTAACAGAGCCTCAATTATTCGGCAACATGGCAAGAAGCCCAGCAGGGTTTTCAGACAGTGGGAAATTAGGTTAAAACCAAAATCACATTAAAGGACTTAAATGGTGATCACCCTAAACAGATTCCTCCACTATAGCTGCAGTGTCGGTATAGCCCTCCCCTCAGACTATGTTCCATTTTTCAAACAAAACAGAATAAACCAAAAAAGTTTACCTAAAAGTACGATAAATTAGCTTTAAGTTCCTTCCCTGTAAAAATACAGCATTTAAGCTTCCTATGCCAAGACTTGAGTAATAAAAGTCCTGCAAACCTAATTCACAAATGTATGAAACACCACCAACTCCCGATGCAGGGAAAACAACATTAACAAGATAACTTAGGAGAGGGACAGGAGATTACTTGAAAGCTTCCTTCAAGTGCATTTGGACTACACAACCTTTTAAAGTTCCATCATATTTTTCCTATAGTGGTGGTTACCCATAAATCAGAAACAGACCTCTGAAATTTACTTTAGCCAGACTACTTTCAAGCCAAAATAACTCACTCTACAAAATGCTACAAAGGTGTGATTTCAAAATCATTTTGCCCTTATCACCTCAGGCAGGAAAGGAAACACCAGAGGTCGTTTTGAAGTAGCATTTAGTGTTGGGACAGGTCCAAGCCTATCCTTTCTTGAACAGAGCAATTATACTGCCTATTACAGAAATGCTGCTCTTTTTACGCTTTGACATTCATAGCGTATTTTGGTTTGTGGGTTTAAGGTTTTTTTAAATATACATCTATAAACCTCAATATTTCAATTTGAATTGTAGGGACCAGAACTGGATACAGCACGCTAGGTGTGGCCTGACAAGTGCTGAGTAGAGAGGGACAATAATGTCTGTATCTCTGCTAGTAACGCCCCTGCAGATCCGATTTGCCTTTGTTGCTGCAGCGGTGCTCTGCTGACTCATGTTCAGCTTGTTGTCCACCAGGACCCCCAGGACCCCCTCAGCGAGGCTGCTCCCCAGCCACACAGATTGGAGCCTGTACTGGGGCTCTGTGGTTATGTCATCCCAGGTGCAGGACTCCGCACTTGTTGCGCCAGGAGAAGTTTTATCTTGATATAAAAAAGATTTTTTTTTTTTTTTACAGTAAGAATAATCATTCACTGGAACAAACTTCCCAGGGACATGGTACATGTCACAAGAGGTTTTCAATTTGTGACTGGACAGGGTGCTAGATAATCTCATCCAGTCTCCCTTTCCCATGAAAGGCGGGATCAGATGATCCTTTCAGGTCCCTTCCAACTTGGGCTGTTCTATGATTTAATACTGAAAATTTTACAGTAATCCTTACAGGTATTTAATTTATGGATTTTTATTTTTTACCCTTACAAAATTCCTGCAAGAATTAGTTACTTAATTCAGTACCATATTTGAAACTTTCTGGATATGAAACTTTCTGGATATTTGTGGAGTCAGTGTTTTGCAATATCATACAAGACTAAACTGATCACAATTTAGACTGTAAAAATAGACAGTACACAGATCAGATTCAGACAGTAAGAATCCCTCACATTATTCTAAGAGTCATCACAAAATCCAAGATAGGACATTTGAACAAATCTACAGTGGTGATTCATCATCACACTGTCAACTTCAAGCCTTCATCATCCAGGGATACAAAAAGGAAACCACTCAGAGATTACCCCCTCAGTACCCCTTTAATAATTTCCTACAGAATTTACATTTTCTGTACTGTTAGAAGAGCTTAATTAAAGTAACACATTGATGAAAATACATGTACATGTTTGTTTTCAGGAGGAATACGAACTCATTCTCCCTATGCGCCAAGTAATTTGTTCTGCATGTACCACAAGTCAACTGGAAGCCATGCAGACATACTAACCTGTTTCTAAGTCAAATTCTTAATATTCAGCAGTACCTGCAAAAGACTGAATACTTCAGGGCTTTGAGAAACTAAGCCTGTTCCACTTTCCCCAAAGTATAACTCTCATTATCATTCTTGGGGAGAAGTCTTAGTCAAAAGGCCCATTCTTGTCATAGCGATCTAGTCATGCTAACATTCCTTGTTAAAACACGAAGAACATTGAAGGTATCAGGTATCAAATAGTTAATGGTTATGCTTTTTGGTTTTATTCTAGTGAGTAGGACAAACAGAAGAGTCCTCATTGAAATGACAGGCTATTATCTATCCTTGGCTGCCCGCAAGAGTTCTGAAGAACAAGACGACTAACCTCAACTAAAAGACAGCTAGCTTTTCCAGGTCTCCAAAAAGGAGGTTATTAAAACCTCCCATTTTTCTTCAGTATGATGGCTACATTATAGAATCTTTTTTTTTGTGGCTTAGGAGAAATAATTTCATGCAAAATTTCTCTTATAGACAGAATCATAGAATCCTAGAATGGTTAGGGTTGGAAGGGACCTCAAAAATCATCTAGTTCCAACACCCCTGCCATAGGCAGGGAAACCCTCCACTACACCAGGTTGCCCAAAGCCTCATTCAACCTGGCCTTAAACACTTCCAGGGATGGGGCATCTACAACTTCTTTGGGCAACCTGTTCCAGTGCCTCACCACCCTCAGAGTGAAAAATTTCTTCCTTAGATCTAATCTAAATCTGCCCTCTTTCAATTTAAAGCCATTGCCCCTTGTCCTATCGCTACATGCCCTTGTAAAAAGCCTCTCTCCAGCTTTCCTGTAGGCCCCTTTAGGTACTGGAAAACTGCTATAAGATCACCCCGGAGCCTTCTCTTCTCCAGGCTGAACAGTCCCAACTCTCTCAGCCTGTCTTCATAGCAGAGGTGCTCCAGCCCTCGGATCATCTTCATGGCCCTCCTCTGGACTCGGTCCAGCAGCTCCATGTCCTTCTTATGTTGGGGACTCCAGAAGTGAATGCAATATTCCAGGTGGGGTCTCACGAGAGCAGAGCAGAGGGGCAGAATCACCTCCCTCGACCTGCTGGCCACACTTCTTTTGATGCAGCCCAGGATACGGCTGGCTTTTGACTCATGTGAGAAACAATCCCTCATCCAGCTACCCCCCTACCCTAAGAGGGAAAGGAAAATTGCCAATTTCTCTGTTACACTGCAATCTGTATTGGATAGCATCTTGTTAAAAAACTCTGGAACTACGAAGAACCTAGGTCTCTCAGATGATGCACATACAAGTTGTTAGAGCAGAGTATCCCCTAAATATGTAAACAAGAAGAGAGGCATGAATCGTATCTCCCAGATACATCCTGCTAGTCTATGTTAGCTAGAATTTTATAAACTCAATAGGAATATCAGCCTCTATGCTACAATTACCTAGGTGATATAATCCACATAACACCGTGTCAGTCCTCAGGGTCAAACACTGTGACTGCTTTTCAGTCTCAAACCACAAACCTTTGGGGAACATTTAAAGACTACCTCACATCAAGTACAATTGAGGATGTGGTTGTCAGCCCAAACCATACAAAGGAACTACAATGGGATTTCCTGTCCAACCGCTTCTGCTCATTAACAAGCTATGCATCGGGAGAATGAGCAGGCACCAAGCAAAGTGTGGTACATTCAGACTCAGTATTGAGGCCTCAGCCCTGGAAATGCTCAAGCAGAGAGATTATATGCGCTTCAAAAAGTATTTTCTGAAGCTTAATCTCTTCTATTCTGCACTACCATCTATTGACACAGAAGAAAGGGCACCTGTGCACTGAGCAGCTAACACGCAACAATGGATATCACACAAGGCTGAACAGTAATCCTCACTGACACTATAAATCTATCTGCTATGAGATCGAGTCCTCAGTCAAACTGAAAAGCAGTAAAACTAGACAAAGAGTGAAGATGAATCCAGATGCTGCTCAGTATGCCATGTGCTAATATACGTTTTTCCCTATGTCAGGAAAAGTACGAAATTTGCCTCAAGTACTACCACATATGGACAGAACGCTTGCTTATGCAGACAGAGATTGATGTTAGAGTGGTGAAATCCAAAGGGTGAGGCTTGAAAAATTTAAAAATTGAATACGAGAGGAATATCATAGCATGAACATCAGAAATGGAAGAGCTTGCATGTATAAATAGAAGTGTCCCATAACTGAAGTTAGTACAGAAGTCTCTATAACTGAAAACTGACTGGTGAGCTTATTATGTCATTTGTAAGAATTCACAATTAACTGATACTGTTTCTCTGGTTGCCCAGAGATACCAGAACTCCAGTAACTAGCAAATCCTCTGTTCTGAAGGGGAATATGATTCAAGTTTAGGACCTAGCTTTACCTCAAGTAATTTGCATTATTTCACCTGGCAAATTCTAACTTACATACTCAACGCTTCTGCTTTATGGCATATCAAGTGTTGCTTATGCTAGAGTGAATCATATCAAACATTTTCATTTTCCATACCCTTCTCAACCTAAGGAAATCTTATTAACTTTAGTTTCTTTAATGAATTTTAGTAAGAGAGTTGTTTTTTTTATGGGGGGGAAGACAGAAATTTCATTTAATACATACAGTAGAGAGGAAAGTTGCCAATGTTCTAAGTATCAAATGCTGCATTCGATATGACAAAAGTTAGGCATGTTTGATAGTGTTACAGATCGGGGGAAAAATTAATAAAAATGCACATTCATTTTTTTAATAATTTTGTTATTAAACACATGATGACATTACAAAGTGACTTACTTGTCCAGAGGGGACCAGTCTCCATCAGATAAGGGGTAATGATCCTTCGAGTGATAAATCAAAGATTCTTTTTGTTCTTCACCCTTTGGTGATGAATTTGATGATCTTCTGTGGAGATACATGAGACATTAAGTCAGCTATAAGAAATTTGCATTACTAATTCAGTTAGAAAAGTTACTTATATGTTATTAAAAATCCAAGATCAAAAGAAAGGGGTGTATAACTAAGAATTCATTGTCTGCAACACACTTTTATATAACTTAAAATCTATATTATTTAATTTAATTAATAATTAAAACCTATTATTAATACTTGAAAATATGGTAAGTTTAAAAATCTACTTGTCTACTTGACACATATTAAGTTAATATTGAAGAAATCACAATAGCATAAATGTATCATTCTATACTGCCAGCTAATATTATCAAAACTCAAAGAAGAAGATAAAGATTTACATATAGCCTTTACTATGCTACAATTACCTTAAAACCACTGGAAAAAAAAATAAATAGCAAATGTAGTTTTGACAATGCACTTTACAACTGCGCATTTCACAAATTAAAACCAGTAAGAAAACAGGGGTAGGTACTAGCCTCGGTATACCCAAAACTTTACAAATTAACATAAACTACAACAATTAGCTAGAAGCATTGTACTTTTCTAAACAGTGGGGTTTATTTTGCACTGGCAAGTCTACTCAGTATCTACAATACACGTAAAAAAACCTCAACCAACAGTGAGAGCCACTGAGCAGGTATGCACTGTATTTCATGCAGAATGACAGAAATATTTAAAAGGGAATAAGTACTACAGATCTTTTTACAGCTTTCTGAATTTAATAGAATAAATAGCTATTCTTGGGATACAACTAACTTGTTTTGAGATTAGATCAAGGGTGTCATGGATACACATTGGATAGAATACGAGGAAGACAATCCAGGAATTTGCATGTAAAATGCAAAGAAAAAAGAAAAAAAGTCTCTCTCTTCCATTAGCAGCATGGTTGCACTGGACTTCTTTAGGAATGCTAATGTTAATTTCTCTTATAGATGGAGAAAAAAAGATTTTTAACGTTATCTATTAAAATACATAAGCATTTAGAGTTTACATGTTACTCAATACAGCCCATTAGACCCTAAGCAATTACAGTAATCCACCTCATTTGCACGAGTCTTTCATTTGGAAGACAGTCTAGACTATGCTAAATACTGAATCCTAAAACTATCTTAATAGCACCACTTCTTATTCGGTATTACTATTCTTATGAAACCTGATGATGACAGCTTGCATTGAGATGAGAGCTGCAGAGACTGTACATCCTTTGTATTCATAAATCAAACTAACTGTGACAGAAACTGTTTTGTATTATCTTTGCCTGTATCCAATGTTAAGTATCTCCAAAACAGGAAAAAGGTATTAGTGAACAATTAAGTAAACACATTGGAAAATTATTACAGAGAGGTCCTCAATATTATGACTTCAGAGGGAGGCGAGATGACACACCATTGGTACTGAACAGATTTTATTCACTGGGAATTAGCCACCAGATGAGTTCACACAAAATACCAAATTTTAAAAAAAAAAAAAGGGGCAAATTTCATCCTTAAGTGGATAAACCTGATCTCTAAGGTTAAAAATCCAAATGCAGTCAGATTATTGAAATAAGAGAGGAAAATCAGTATACATCAACTTGTAACTGAGCTCCGCGATTGATTCTAAGCTATTTGTTCGCAACATTTATAAACAGTGCTACCACTTCTTTTCATCCTTATCCACTTTATACATTATCTAAACAAACATATAAGATTTTAGAGACAGAAAACTTCTTTAACCCTTTAAAACCCTTAGCACTGGAGAAATAATGCCCTCTATTCCTGACTTTAGAGACTGTAATCCCAGTCCTCCTGGTATTATTTTAGGTAAGTCAAGCACTAGTAACATACCTGAATCATAGCTACAAAGGACAAATTTTTTTAAAAGCTGCATAAACACTTGGAAATAGATCTTCCCAAGGAACAGGAAAGAGCTTGGTTTCCACTTTATAAGAATAGAACTAGATAAGACATTACATACTGGTACCTGTGGCTGAATTTTTGACCTTCCTGTTGGAACATTAGCCTCCCTTTTTCTTTCCCGGTTTCACTTTGAAATCTGAAGCTATGTCTAAAAACAGTTTGTTATGTTTCTATTTTTCTTTTATTTTTTTTTCCCAAAGCCACACATTTATAACTAAAAAAACTCCAAATCCTAAACCAAAACAAACCTGCTGATATCAACTTACATCCCGACAGGATGTGAAAAGAGAGCTTATGAACATTTTTCCACAACCATCTCTAGCTGGGAAGAAAACAGCGTATGCTTATTGCAAGGCATTTTATTTCCTGCCTTGGTAGGCCACTGGACTGTGTCTGAACTTGGCAAGCAGACACACAGCCACGAAGCTACTGCCTCTGGGCTTCCGTTACTACAATGTATTTTTTCAGTAATGCATTTACTTGTCATTCACAAGAAAACAGCATTCTCCTACAAAATCTTCTTCCTTTCACAATCCTAACACTCTTCGCTGACTGAGAATGCATTCCTCCTGTTGTTTCTGTTTATATATACATGTTAAAAAAAATGTTGTGTATAGATAAAAAGCCTTTTCAGTCTTTCATTCTAAAGGGTACAAAAAAAATAAAACCAGAGTAACTTTTAAGGAAACACCATGGTCTCTTCAGCTATGACTAAACATTTCACATTTTAGTAAAACCTACAATTTTTTATTCCTCTCTATTCAAATTAAGATAATTGCTAGAATAGTAATTTGAATTCTAAACACTGAATAAAAATGGCCAGTATTGGTATGACATTCCTCAATTCTTCATACATTTGTAGTAATTTAATAAATAAAGAATAAACAATTCATAGGTTATATTTTCTTTCTTCCTGTACTTGATGGTTATTTTTATTTTTTATGGTTTCAGTATGACAAGTTACTGTTGTCTTAATATTCTCACACTGACGGAAGAAAGATCTTGCTTTTCTTAAACTACAAAAAAAAGGAGAAAAAGGAAAAACCTCAAACCAAACAAAATGCCAATTCCTGAACTTAAACAGAGCAGTGAATATCTAAAAGACAATTCATTGACATAAATTTGACAGTGAAAAAATAAGGCAAGTTAACTAAGAAAGCCACTGACAATCTAGAAGACACTTTCAAATCTAAGTTTTGTTTGTTGTGTTTTATTAGTCATAGGTGTGATAACAGTCAAGATTCACGTTTTTCTGTTGCACTAATCTTTTTGACTGGTACTTATTAAACTTGAGACTCCCTTGAAGACCCGTACTGAAGGAGTTTTTCAGTTACACTTTATCTTTATCCCAAAACATTCTTCCAATTCTCAGACCAGATCTTGAATTTATTCGGACAGTACTACACTTAACAGCAGTGCTGTCCAATAAAGCAGCTAGCTTTGTCTAAAAATTAAGTTCACTTCTTTTGTTAAGCAGCCTAAGAAACTTTCACATAAAACTGATGAGTAGGCCTTTCCTGGATTTTAACCATTTTTATGCTTGATAGCTTTCTACTATTAGTATAATCCTTCCTATTACTCATATAAGCTTCTTCAGCTTATTAGGATGTGCTACCAATTTAGCATAAGCTCCACTTTACTAATAGTTCATCCACTTCAAAATACAGGACTAACTTTTCTTCTCTTTACTAAGTGAAGGAGCATTCATTCACGTAGCTTTCAGTTACCAAAGTACACTTTGGTATGGCGTACTACAGGCACTCCACACTGCAGTTTATGTAGAGGTTACCAAACGTAATATAAGCCCGCTCTGCCTCAGAGAAATTGCACTGAAACTTTTCTCAGTCACACAACAGATCATGACAACGCTTCTTTACCAGAATGGGCCTAATTGGGTTTCATGTTCATAATAATATGGCCAAACTTGAAGGATTCTGCAAAAATGTGGAAGATAAGGGTTTGGAGTTTGTTTGAGGAAAAGCCTATCCAGAGCCTATTGAAACTTACGCATTACTTGCATAGAGGAAAGGTACAAGTCACTTTTTAAACATTCAGTAATAACAGTGAAAGCCATCAGCGAGTATTTGATAGTTCACCTTAGTGGTTGAACACTTTTGTCATCATCTGAGCTTATTTCCATTTCAAAAACCTCTTCCATCCCAGTAGAAGAGATTTGATCTTCCTTCCTGCTATCTTGTTTGTATTTCTTTCTTCTTCTTTTTTTCTTTTTCACAGAACCTGGGGTGAATACCGTCTCCGTTTCTACAGAATGTGGAATTTCTGAGTTTGCACATGTCCTCTCATTTTCACCTGATTTCAAATGATTGTCAGTGTCTTTAAAAAATTGGTCTTCAGTGGGTATTGGAGATGTTGCCAAATATGCAGGAACTTTTTCCTAAGCAGAAAAAGAAAATAAAGAACAGGGTTTTTTTTAACTTTGCTTTGTGCATACGGGATAGTTGTCGGCTACAGATTAATCCTTGCATTTGTATATAGACACAAAACCATACAATAGCCCAGTGGTATGAATCCAGAAAGGAGTCAAGTTCACTAGAGGGATTACAAAAAGTTCAGAAAAAAAGAAAAAAAATCAGTGTTAGTATTCTTACAGTTTCAGACATAAACAACTGATTTTGCTAGCAAAACAAATACCCAGTCAGAGGAATGTTTTTGAAATTATCTGCCCTTGAGCACACCAGTTCTATCTATGCTTAGTAAATATGTTAATAAAAATTGGCTAATTAAATCCACTGCTGTCCATTTATTTTGAAACAGATTCATAGAAAGGTGTAGGTTGGAAGAGACATCTGGAGATCATCTGGTCCAAGCTTCTGTTGAAATAGGGCCTCAGGTTAGGTTTTCCAGGGCCTTGTCAAGCCAAAGGTTGAGTATTTCCAGTGAGGGAGCATCTACCAGTTCTCCAGGCAACCTACTCCTGTGCCATATTGTTCTCATAGTGAAGGATTTTTCCTATATCCAGTTGTAATTTCCCCCTTGTCTTACCATCAGGTATCCCTGTGAAGACAGTGCCTCCGTCTGCTCTATAACTACCTTATAAGTATTGCAAGTTTATGATTAGATCCCCTGAGTCGAGTCTTCTCTAGGCTGAACACAGCCAATTCCAGAAATCTTTCTTCCTATGTCAACTTCTGCAAACCTCTCATCATCTTGGCAGCTCTCCATTGGACTCCCTCCAATTTTCCATGTGTCTCCTGAACTGAGGAGACCAGAACTATGTTCCAGGTTTGGCTTAACAAGCACTAGGTCAAGTGGGACAATCCCACATCCCTTCATCTGCTGGCTGCACTCCTCCTGCTCATGCAGCCTAGAACACATTTGCCTGCACTGCTGCCAGGGCACACTGCTGGCCTTTACAACAGAGTTGCATTTCATCCAGTCAGATCTCACCCTGTACTAATGTATGGGATTCTTCCAACCCAGAAGCACAACTCTAAGTATATCTTGGTTAAACATTGTGTGAATCTTGTTGGTCCAGTCTTCCAGCCTGCTGAGTTGGCTCTATGCGGTGGCTCTTTTTCTGGTCTGTCAACCTCTTCTCCCAGTTCAGTGTTACCCGCAAAATTAGTGAGGGTGCATTCCATGTTGTCATCCATGTCAGACATTAAAGTATCTTTCAAAAAGAAAAACTCAACTATAATTTACTCAGGTTAAAATCAACAATCAACTCTCAATTAATCACAACTCACTGTCCTTTGAAGAAACAATTCAAATGAACGAAAAGCTTTACCAATCAACTGCCTGGTGTTTATTTATAGCACAACAAGAAACTTAAAGATGTTGACACCTAGACTGAAAGAAACACACTGTGAAGGGACAAAGACAAAGTGGAACAGAATCAGAAAAGAATGGAATTTGCACAGCGGGGAGAAAACGTTATGAGCTCAATTTCATGGTAAGAATAGAACTAAATACAAGATGCCTGTTATTTTACAGGGCTCTTATGTAGAAGATTAGTCAGGAACTACACTGTGATCAGAAACAGCCAGAGCATTGATAGGATTGATACTGCTTTTGATGTGTTCAAAGTCTGAACTGCTATTATTTAATACCAAATTCAATTTTTCCATTGAGTTAAGAGTTACAGACCATGTTTTGTTCCACTGGTTCTAAGCAGAGAAAAGTGGAGAAAGGAGGGCAAAATACAGCCTCTTACAGTGCTAATGACACAGATTTTGCATTGGCAAAAACCTCCAAATACAATGATAGCATCTAAAGTGAAGTGAATATCCTATACAATTAGTGACAAATATTCCAAAATAACAAGACAAGATTTAAAAACCAGAGGAAAATCTAAAAGAAAACTGTCTGAAAAATGATGCCTGAAAGTTACATTATAATAGTCCCAATTTAGATGAATCGAAGATGTGGTGTCACTTTTGAATGCCAGGATGTGAAAACCGCAGACTGACCAGCTGAAAGAGCCTTTCTGAATGAATCAAGAATTCGATGAGAGCTTTGATATTTATACCTTAAGCACAGCTTGAAGACACAACCGAAGACACTTTGATCAGTAGTAGAAATACCAAGGGAAAAAAAAGTCTAAAAGCACTAAACAACAACTTAGTCCTCTGCTTTGTAGCTAACTCGATCTATGGTTTTGACATAAACTACCAGCTTTCCAGAACACAGATAAGGCACTCTTGTTATAAATTAAAATGTACTAAGCAAGTGCAATAGCTTCATCAAAACATTGTACCAGGGACAAAGGTAGTGGTCATCACCCTTGCTTTCTGAAAGCCTTAAGACTAGTCAGTTCCTATCAATTGCTGACACAGCCTACGTCTATAAAAAACTGCTTTCAGTTTGATTTTAATCATGGTGTATGTTAAAACAGAACTCAAATCTTCCTTTCTCTCAAATGTTATGAATCTCTACCCCAAGTTATCATTCAGGGTCTTAATGCTTATTTTCTCCTTCTATTTTAAATTATATTTAACTGCTTTCAAAATGAGCGCTTCCTCCAATTCCTCACAGTAAACAAGTAGTGCCCTAAACAAAAAAGTAGATGAAGCTCATTTCCTTGAAAGACTCTGATTCCTAACAGCAACAGGAAATTAACACTTCATCTTTTATTTCACTGAGACAATTTTTTTGTTCTCTCTCCTCTAACTGACTATTTTCATTCAACTTCTGGGAACTTTGTATTTAGAACTTATTTCTTTCTGGCTTGCTAAAAATGCCAACAGATTCAAAAGTGGTTAAAAAAAGCTCAGCACTGACAAATACTGTGATTATATAGGTCCCTTATCCTTCAGAAATTAGACTAAAAATTAACCATTATTCTTGATTTTAGAGGCTTCTAGCAGCAATAGGTTCTTGGGAAATTAATTGCTGTATTTGATTACAAGAAGAATTCTCAAGTAAAAGAAGTTACTGTTAACTAGTGAAAGTTTCATAGATAAAATCATGAAAAACTGTGCTGAAAGTTACAAAACAAATTAAAAATATACCAAAATAGACAACCTTTATTAGTACAGAGGTCAGTAACACAAGCTGTAAGAACTTAAGGTAAAAATTATTATAAGGCACTGCAATCTGTATAACGGCAGTCAACAAGAATGAATATACTAAAACAAAGTAAAAAAAAATTCAACAAATCTTTCACATAATGCTCTAATAAAAAAAAGGAATTAGTTTATTATCACTGGTAGCAGAATTGTACAAAATATCAAGCATCTTGGCAAGCATATGAAAGTGATGTTAAGATTCAGTCACAGAAAATCTAGTTAGAATACTGACAACTCTATATTAAGCACTTTTAACACTTTACTCTGTGAATATCGCATTGCAGTCATCATGAAGCACAAAGCCCTTACATTTTCCTCCTCGGTTTCCTGTACAAAGAAAGCTTCTCCATTGTCACCCAGTTTCATATGAAGATCAACAGCATCACCATTAATTTCGATATCGATCTGTGGAAAGAGACGACAATGTAAATGATTCATCAGAAAGGAAAGCACTAACCTCAAGGCCCACTTCACTCAGGGTAAAAACTTTGTTCCATTGTATAATCATCTCTCTTTCTCCTCCCTCTGCTTTTTGAAGGAAATCTGTTATAATAATATCTTTATTTTGTTAACCTGCAAAATACATCATGCTCCTAGCAGAGACCTTAACACCTAACAAGAAAAATTGGAAAAAAATAAACCACATCTGAAGCCAAATCTTGTTCAACTAATTTGGAGAGCCAGAAGCATAAACAATCATTGATTATTTCCTGGAAGAATGATGAATGATCGAGACTGTTCATGCTCATATGTTTAAAGCTCAACCTGAATTGGGGCCTGGTACATATCTGAGTCCTGAACACCAAAAGGAAGTTCAAGATGACAACCTGGATGCGTCCTGAAGGCAGGCTTTGTTTCTGTGCGATAGAGGTTTGCCATGGTTACTTCTGCAACTCAGTTAACATTGTTTTAGGTTTTCCTGCTCATGAGTTTATGGGGATATAACACAGGACCATAACCCTTCTGCAACCACAGTCCTTTTGTCAGAGGAAGAACGTTTTTATTCTCATAGAAAGGTACTTTAACTTAGATTACATTGCACAGGAGGGAGGAATTACCCTTCCCCACATGTATGAAATAAAAGAAAAAAAATAAATGTCGTTATAAAACCAAGGTACAACTGGTTTACTAGTTCTTCGTTGTGAAATCTTGGGCATTCAGTTAAGTTCCACTCCAAATTTTTCCAAACAAAATGTGTTTGACATTCAGATAAAATTACCTTATTTTTCAGTAAATCTGCTATCTAATGGTATCTGTTTATCTGCATTTAGCCTAGCTAATTCAAAATTTAATATATGCCAGATAGGAACACAATGGACTTGCCTTACTGCAGAAAATGCCAATGGAATTTCAGGTTATATATAGTTTCAACACTTTGTCAAAATGAGATCAAGTTAAATACTGTAATTGCTATGAGATATCCAATATTTACACTACTCAAGTTATAGTTTCCTGTCAATACAAAAGAAAAAAAAAAAAACACACCTCAAGCCATACAGCTAGTATTATGATACGAATACTCATATTCATAGTTAATTAGCGTGATACAAAACAGCCAGTCAAAAAGCAAAGAGGACTAATTTTAAGATGAGCACATGGACTGCCAAGGAAAAACACACCACCACAGTGCTAAGACAAGCAGCATCCATGTAATCCACTCTTATTTGCCTATTTAAGAGAATAAAACCATTAAGCAAGGAAACTTAACAAGACATAAATTACAAGTAGATAACCAAACATGCATGGAGACTATATCCAAATCCTTAAAATAACAGCTTTTCTTTTTCCCCACAAGAACTGAATGGTTTTGATCTGAAAATCATATTTATTTCACCACTGAACACAGTTTATTTTTAAAATATTTTATTGAATTTCCAATTCTGTAACACGAATTTTAAAAAATTACATTAGTGTTTCTTTTTTTCAACCTTTTCTTTATGCTGATTTAGACAGACAAAAATCCCTAATTTTTGTACCTATATCTCACACTGGTTTCTGGAGACTTCAGTACATATCTTAAATACAGAACTGAAGCACAGACATGCATATTTTGTGTTCCCATACATCTTGAGACTATCAACTGATCTTAGTCTCATAACACACCAGAGAAAAATGCATGCACAATGCAGTAATAAACATTCAGTTGACTATTGAGAGTCTACTCAAATGCAGAATGGCAGCTCCAGGGATGAATGCAGCAAGAAGCAGTAGCTATCCAGCCAAGAAAAAGCTTAGAACTACACTGACAGCCTAGTACAGCAGGTACCAAGAGCAGATGTTTCTACTGTTCAACAGGTTTTTTTTAGAGGTAACCAGAACCTGAAATCCTCTCAAATTTGGTTCAGCTTCTCAGAAGCGTAATAAAAAGATATTTAGCAAGCTCAAGTTTCAGATCACTCCTGTTGTAAGTGTATCTCACTTAGTAAGACATTAGTAAAGCACAGCTATACCACCTTCCCTTGTACCTCGCTGAATAACTGTAACGTATTCTGTTGCAGAATTTTTAAAGAAAAATCAACTTTTTGTCATCAGCACTCATTAAGAAAAACACCAGCAAGCAGGAAATCAAAACAAAAGAACAAAACAAGAAAACAGCTGCTAGCCTGTGTTACTATGATAAACTTACTGGCAGTTACATGCATTAAAGTTGTAAGACTGTTACCAAAAAAATGCCCTAACACAACTGCTTTTAGTTGCACTTTATTCTCCTTTTATAACCAATACACAAAGATGGGGGTAGTTTCCTGTAGCGTCCTTTCACTTCTTAGAAAAGCAGCATATAATCCTGAGGTTTTACGCTCTTTTTAAAAAAGAAATCCATTTTTTGGTAGCACGCCTACAGGCAATACTGCCATACACAGTACTCCCTACTAACAGTAACGTCCCTCCACAATAGGTCCATTTTTCAGTCAAATTTACAACCCAATCCAACTCACCTCCCTAAGCACAATTACTAAAGCCTATGGAAAGGAAATAGCAGGACAATCTGCTCTGGTAGCACCTCAGTCTCAGACTGACTGGATAAGGAATTGTAGCAGGTTGTCTTTCAAATATGCTCACATAAGAATGAAGCTTCATTCCTAGCTTTTATTTGCTCGTAGATACTAATAACCACATTTTCTCCTGCACATCAGCCTTGAACAGCGCTAACAAGGAGTAATATTTATCATAGGTCACCAAGCCGTAAGACATGCTCTATTTGTCATCCAGACACTCCAAAAATGGGTGCTTGCAACACCAGGGATCAGTTAAATGGCATGAAGTAATTCTTTCCCGGTATACTTAAATAAGCAAAGAAATAGCCATGTAAGCATTTCAAGACTGAAGTCTATATGTTTGTATTACTCTTTTTGCACAGCTCAGAGCTGTCAAAGCTTTTCTTCCACAGCATTTTTTTTTTGCAGAGTCCTTAGATAACCACAGGAAGTTCTATTTTATATACCAAAACCATCACTCTGAACAGCATATATGAGAAACTGCTCTGTACTAAGTCAGCCTGCTAACTCGGTATGTGAAGGGCTGGGGAAGGAAGGAAGAGGGGACAAAAAAGAGAATGCATTGGTATTTGAAAACTTGTTTTGGCCCACTTTCTGAACTTACCACTTTTTCTTTGGAGCGCAAGACACCAAGCTTCCCAAATCGGACATGAAAAGGGGAACACTGGTATGTACCATCCTGTTGCCGGACCACAATGACATCAATGCACCCTGAAAGGGTAGCCTGATTAATGCCTTTGTACAGCTCCTTCACAGTAACCAGGACTTGTCCTGCAAGTTGTCCTACGTAGTTCATAGTCTGAGACTAAGAGAGAGGAAGAAAAAAAAAAGTAATTAAATTTAAAAGTGTAAAAAGTTTTTTTAAATCAATTTTTTAAAAACACCTAAATAGATGTGCAATGTCATTTATCAATTACACCATTATTGTAACAAGTTTTACACAAATGCATTCAAGAGTCAACAGGATTTTGAGCCAGTTCTTCTCTTGCTAAGTCTGCAGAGTTATAAAAAGTATTCTTAATAGTTTATTAACTTAAATCTATGATTATTAAAATATTAAGTAAATTTTGAAGCATGTCAGTCTTAAACCTCAAAGCCTAGATTCAAGTGATTACTCAGATAAGCTAAAAAGAAAAACTCATTCTCTGAAGACTGCTTATTTAACACAACTGATCCTCTATTGAAAATAGAGATAACTTCACATAAAAGTGCAAAAAAAAAATGTTAAAAGCCAGGAAAAGTTATGTAGAGTGTAATATATGTAACTCTTCCTTTACAGCTCTATCTTTTAAAAATGGCTGAGTCACCTTCAAGAAATTATTAAAAGATCTAATGGGAGACAGAGCAGTTTGACAATGAGTATGGGGAAAACAAACAGAAGAAATCCAGTTTTCATACTATGTAAGGAAAGCACAACACCAGTGAATTTATTTGCCATGAAACAAATACTAGAACCTCTTTCAACATAAAAATAAGCTTGTAAAAACCTTTCTTTGAAAGCACTGCCATAGACCTTCAGAAGTTAAAACTGAGGAGACGACTTCCACCTGTGGTAAGTGATGCCACGTACTCAACTTACTGAGACTCTCCCATTAACTTTTGATTACATTAAATTACAATAAGTAACACCTATAGCTAAAATGGATACTTCTCTAAACAGCTTAATGAACATCATAAGTATCTATATTTAAAACAGCTGCTGAAATGAAGTTTGCTTTATGAAAACATAGTGAACTTAGCAACAGGACCTTGTCCTGAACGCTTCTTGTCCACAAGAAGCAGATGACTTACCAGTTAACAACCATTATTTCCACAGAAATTAAACCTAAAGAATAACCACTAAATTCCAAATACTACATTTGCATATGTAAAAAGCAAGTCTTAACCAAGTTTACATACTCATCCAATATATTATTTTAAGTGTAAAGAGTTACCTTCCCGCTACCTACTTTCCACAGGTTTCACAAAGTTTCTGCCAAGAGGAAGCAAATCTTGTACAGTTTTTGTGGTTGTTCATACTCCTGACACCAGAAAATCGGAAAAGAACAATACACAGTCTTGTTGAAGGAACTTTACTAGATGAGAGTGGGGCATTCAAGACACAATACAAGGAAAGGAAGATGCATACAATAGGAAGATTATGCTATAGTCAAACAAGATAAACAAAGAACGAAGAGCATCACTTATCATTCTGTCTAATCCACTAAAAATACTTAATTAAATGAATGAGTTTTTAATGTCTACAAGTCTTCCTGACTAAGAATACAATGTGAGCTATGACTGCCAATCAGAAACGAAGTCCAAATATTTCTCAGAACATTTGAGCTTTAATGGGAAGAGTAGGAAAAACTTTGAAGGTGTTCTAACAGAAACTTAAGTGCAACCCTTCCTCATTCTGCCATCTCCCACCAAAAAGACTGCTACAAGCTTGTTTCAAATATATCCAAGCAATTGCATGCCTCTGAACTTCAGCATATTATTTGGGAGAAGAAAGAGTCACTGCAAACAAGCAAAGCACACAACATTGAACATATAACAGGGCTTAAACCATAAAAATTCTATTTCAGGATAATATTTCTACAAACAAAAGGTCTACAGTGAATTTCTTTGTCTATCTGCTAATCTATCTTTATTAGCCTCTGAACAAGGTTTAGGATTTTTCTTCATGCCTCTAAACAAAACCATATTGCACTACAAGAGTTATTCTTCCCGCTTTCATTATTTAGGTAGTAAGTTACTTCTGTTCTGAGCCTTCAAAGTCTTCCTTACAGTAATACAGGGTATATTTCACTCATTCAAAAGGAAGCTACATTTCTAGCATCTGACAGTACCAATATAATTTTAAACATGCAGGAAATCTAAAACTACTTTCAGAAACTTAGAGCAGCTATGGAAGTATTTTTTTCTACATCTCGGGTTTCTCTAGCCTAACATACATTACCTAATCATATTCAGATTTTGAAAAAACGTTCCTTCCTCTCCACAAGATATAGAAAGGAAGATGGGGGTTTTCCAATCCAGATGTTAAAATGTTTAGAAATTATCCACAGAATTACTATACTAGGTAACGTGCTAGAGTATTTTCTCCCATAGCTTTTGTACAACATGGTCGATGAAGACAAAAAGAACAGACTGCCATTGAGCGACTAATGAGATTATCAGAATTGACTCCTTATCAACACCAGTGATTAATAAAATTCAGTTTCATCTCTAAGTAGTTCCATGTACAACAATAAAATTGACTGCTTGCTAATGAAATAGCTCACTCTTGCTAAAAAGGGAGGTATCACTTCAACCCTTCCTCACCTGACCGTCATAATGAGCTGACTTTAGCTCACTGACACAACTGGCAGAAGTCCACCCATTTTGTTATTGTTTGTTTCAGAGGGTTAGTAAATTAGATTAGCTGACGAAGAACAACATGACAAACATCAGAGACACAAGGCACACAGCAGCACCACAGAACTAGGAAAAAAAAAGGCTAGGGCGGGGAACTGAACATCTTCCTTTTGACAAGTGACACATTTACTGCATTCCCTGGAAGTGTAACCCAAGACAGCAAGGTAGCAGTATCTCTGCTTTACTGTTTAAGCAATTAGTCCTCCCCTACAATGACAGTCAATCTTTATTCTCAATCTTAGGAAAAATTATCTAACAGTCATTATCATTCATGGCTATACCTTGGCGACTTCCAAGAGCAGTCTATGGTACTGGCTTACAAAGAAAAGTTGATTTCATGTCACCAAGGAGACTGAATTTGTTAAAAGAAATGTTTGGCACAATCAGGAATAGAAGACCTTAATAGAGTCTCCATTCCATATGTTTCATTTCAGTGAATAGGACTTCAGAAGTGGATATTAGTAAGGAATTCTCTATCATTTAGGGAGCGACTGTTTACAAGATCAGAATTTCACACCAACTGCTAAGAACGGAGTTCAGCTGATTAATAATCTAGTTTTCCTCACATACATACATAACTGACCTTGTCTAACCACAGAAAAAAAATCACAAAAAACAACCCACAAGACTAAAGCATTCACCTATTTTACACATATTCTTGCCTTCCTGTAGCGAAAGTTCTCTTTCATAGATCTCAGTTGTATTTCTGTAGCTCACAGCACAGCCATATGATGATCATACATAAACAGAATAACCTCTTACACTGAAAAAGTTATGAACTTTTGAACCTCTTACGAATGATGTTTATAAGGAAAGAAGCCTTTTATGATCCAAGTCTTAACATAAACATTGTTTTGTACATTGTAAGTAAACAAATTGTAAAACAAAAACTATATTATCGCTTATCAGGTTGTAGTTCAGCTTTTAACATAATAGCTCACTTTGCGAGATAAACATGTTATTTAAAAAGGTCCAAACTGTGGTAAGCAAATGATTAAATAGAAATAAAGTGTGAGAAACACGAGATGTTTAATTTATCTCAAATGACAATAGAACCCCAGCTAGGAGATGTTAAAATTTTAGTGGCTTTTATTGTTTGTTTAAGTTTTATTGTATATTGTTGGAAAACTTGTGATGATCACAGAAAAACCAGTAAGACTAAGTATTTCCTCGATAACACTCTTTCATGGTTAGTTAACACTTGTTAAATGTCATTGTCCAGAAGACAGAGAAAAGCGAGAGCAGTATACCTTCGTAACCTGGTATAAGAACATAAAAAGCACGCCAATTTCCCGTTCTGCAATTCAAGACAGAAGTCTGATGGACAAGACAAGCTAAGAAAGGCCAATGCAGCAATATTTCACAATACTGTTTAGCATTTTAAGTTTTATTTATTTTGATATCCAGAGTATACACATTACTTGATGCAGTCAAATTCCAGAACTCTGCATAAAAGCTAAAGTTAATGTAGCTCACTACTACTTACTCTTCTAGGATAGCAAATTAAAAGGCTAACAAGTACCTAAGGTCTCACAGCAGAAAAAACACTTTTTGTGACTTTGAAGGCTCCAGAGAGATTGATTTTTGAATGTTTATGCAATACTACCTAGTTTGCAGAAATTCCTATAGTTGAACACATTAATATTACTAAGCTAAGTGCAATTGTAATTGGAATGGGGGAAAAGATCTCTCTGTTCCATATCATAAAAAGATTTTTTTTCTGGCAAGAAGCCATTAAAAGGCAAAAGGCAGAAACTGAAACTAGAGAGAGAGTGAGCACAAAAGTAAGCACAAAATAAGAAAATATCTAGTTTGGAAGTTCAAGAACTAAAAATAAAATTCTGTACCTCCATCTATAAAATGCTCACATCGGTTAAACTAAAATTAACCCTGCATATGTTGGTTGACTTCCTCATGTTACAGCAATGAGGAATAGAATGGCTCTCAGAAATAATGTTCAAACAGTACTACAGCTCAGATTAAGTATCTAAATGCTCTACATGACAGATAACCAAATTTTCAAAACTCATCAACAGGAAATGCTTATGTTAGCATAACCTGAGTGGGAGGTTTTGAGGATAGGAATTATATCTATGCATCATTAACAAAGATGTTAGTTTGGCTGCTACATAACCAAAATGTTTTCTTGAACAAATTTTTTAATGTTATTCACTAATATCCATATGCAAGTGCAAGATACAATCAAAAGGCTGTCCACAAACTTGTGTCTTCTGTGCATTTGGAGTACTGCTTTAGTAAAGGTAAGCCACGTTTTCTGCGTTCTTAAACCCAATACTTCTTATGCAGGTGCATCCATATGAACGTGACCCACTACAAATGCCCAGTTCAACAACATAAAAAGAAGAGTGCAAGTTACTCAAAGGCAAGCTATCACATTGCTCTAGGGAGATACAGCTTTAGAGGGCACGAATTTTAACTACAACTGCAAAAAAAAAAGTTACTTAAATGTAGATGTTAGCTTACAAGCGAACAGATATTTATACATCCCATATATTTTGAGAAACATCTAGAGGATTAAAAGACAGTCTAATGCCACATGATGTAAACAGTAAAGAAGTTGCATTTGTTTCAAGAGATTAGGTAGAAAATCAAAATAAAAACCTGTATAGCAATGGTTTCCCTCAATTTATCTCTGCTTGCCTGTATTTGCATGTATATATATTTATGAGGCAGGAGATTTGCTTAACCAGAAAAAATCTTTAGAAAGTGTTTTACTAATTTCTAGTTCGCACCCTGAAAAGGCTGGAGGGGAAAAAAATGACCATATAAAACAAGATCACTGTAGCATTAGGTCTACTCCACAGAAACAAGTAAACAAAAACATGTTTGTTCCTAAGTAAAGATTTTCAGTGGTGTTTCTAGTACTGCCCAGAGCACTTATGGAACAAAAATGGGAAACAAAGTAAGTCTGTTGAATGCCTAATTAATATTAAATAGAGGCAATCAAGTTTTATGTATTTTAACTATGCTATAGGAAATTATATACCCGTACTTAGCAATAAATCTGTCAAACTCACCAAGATTCCAGAAGGAACCCTTTCATGGGCAGCAACAGCACTTCTATTGAAGTCACCTTCAAAACCATCCTCTTCTGAGAAATGCATCTCAGAAAACAGGAAACTAAATTTCCATAGCACAGATAAATGCAGAGCTTACAGCCATAACAGAATGTTGAATTATCATTTCTTCTCTTTGCATGGAAGCAGAAGAATTACGTAAATCTTCTGGTCTCTAACAGAAAAATGTTTGGTATACTTTCCCACACAGTATTATGATTAAAAAGGAAACGCTTCTTTAAAAAAGCTCACATAGAAACTCCCTCAGCAACAGGCTTTGCTTGAAATGTCACAGCCCCTTGCGCTCCTTGAGATCAGCAATAACACGGGCAGACTTTGCCATGTGTTTGCACTGATAGGTAATGATCTCGCGTCACGTCGGCTCACGTGACTTCAGCTGAAGCTGCCACAGAAAGAAACGGGGATTTAGTTAATGATTCTTAAGCAAAGTCTACATTGGCTCACTTGGAGAATTTTTGCCCACTGTTGCAACTCTGTCACCTGTAGCAGCATTCAAAGTCCTAGCTCAGCCAGCTGCACGCAGGATTCAAGAACGTCTGGAATTCGTGGGCTGTTCTCCTCTCTTTTTGAAATTGCATTATAATAGTAAAGAGACAGTTGACCTGGTGTCAAGTTTATACTAAATTATACAAAAACAATGCACACCAAAAAACCCACAGTTTTTCCTGTGGAAATTTTCCTACTTTCTTTAAACTGAATTTTAAAGCAGTATAATTTGGGGGTGTGAACAATCCATACAAGGATATTGTATACCTAGCTGCATGACAGAGAATAAGAATTAATTTCTGATCTGAGGAATTTTGAAATGTCATTACTTTGGTAAATAGTATCATGGCTAGGTGAAATAACTGAGGAGGTTTAGCAGTAGGAGAGAACAATTCTGTCCCTGAATGGGAGAGATGTTCTCTTGAGGACCTTTAATATTCCCTGAACACAGACACATTCTCATTACCTTAAACCCATGCATCTCCCTCCATCCCCACATTGTTACTTTGTGTCTCCTACAGCAGATTGAGGACTACTTCTTGAATTACAAAGCTAAAAAATAATCTAGGATTTTACTACCATCTTCACTCTATCCTCTAAATTTTGTAAACATATGCATTAGGCTCTGATGCAACAACAATGAATCACATTATTGGATGCAGCCAAATGGCTTGTAGGTTTCCAGAATAATTAATGAACCACACTAAAGTCCAAAACTAAAACACAGTCTTGATGACAAACTCCTAAATTGAGTGTTGGGATTGCTAAATCTGCAGCAGAGTTGCAATAAGCTGCTACCATCTCTGAGCACTTTCCTATACACCAAGTTTGTATTTAATATGGCTCTCAACAGGAGAAACTACTGGTTGTGTTAGCAGACATGACATGACAAGTGTTTTCATAGGATATTGATAATTACTAGACACACTCAATTTTCTTCTGGCTTGTTCCTCATTCTTTTATCATGAGTTCTATTAAAATATGGTAAAACCCACTCAGTTATGAGCAGAAAGGAAGTCTGCTTTGTAAGACAGTGCTTCTTTTCAAATACTTTTGACTTAGTTTTATGTTATTTTTTTGTGTACAATTTTCTGTTATATTTATTCTATTTTAGTATTGTTCAGTATTTCAGATTGACATTATTTTCTTCAAAGCTTCTGAAAGTATTTTTTAGAAGACAGCCTTTCTAGAATACAGATAAAATTGCAGTGACTGCACAGGCAGTAAGGTAAGATTTAGACAGGTAGTAAGCTTTGCACACTTAGTAAGCCTCCTTGTCTGTTATTCCTCAATATTAATAAAGTAAATAAAATGCAATTCCCTCTGAGTAAGTTTAAGTACAATGTTATTTACTTACAATTTACACAGGAAAATTAGCTTCAGTTTTAAAAAATCTCCAATTTGGAAGTACTGGAAGCAATGTTTCCAATGCAATCCTAATACAGCTCTTTGGTGTGAGTAGACTGTACTGTGGTTTAGCCTCAGAATGCACATAAGAGTTTCTTCACTAGCCTCATGCAAGTTAATGCTGCTGACAAAGATCAGTCATCCGCTTATATTCTTTTTTTTTTCCTCTGTTCTCTTTGGGTCTACACATCTTACTCCATTGCTCATTAGTCAGAATCCCTGATGGGAAGTCTGATTCCACTTTTGAATGGTACTTTTCTATAATAACCTTCATAATAAATTTGATTGCTTGCATTTAGTTTTACAGCATGCCAGAGACACAGTACTATTTTTTTCACCTATGCAATGGAAAACTCAGGCCAGGAGATTAGTAATTAATAATACAGGGTATTTTAACACAGTCAAAACTTGACTTTGCAGAGTTTCCCCTCCATTTTTTACCTCTTTGCATATTCAAAACATCACTTCCATTGGTACATTTGTAGCTACTAATCAGATTTACATATCCCAGATGGTCATGATAAAAAAAAAGTCTGATTGCCTGTGAAAATGACATTTAATTTATTTGATTGTACTGTATATGAACTGTAGAACAAGCGTGGCCAGAACACAGTTACAGGACTTTTCCCCAGTTTTCATCAGTACATGCCATTCTAAGTTCTGGATGGAAGGAAGCAAGCAGAAATCCTATAGACATGAGCTTCTATCAGTACACAGTCACAATTAATTCAGAAATCAGGATAAATTTGCTGAACCAAATGAATGAGACCAATCTTTCTCTAACTGACATATCCTAATACATATGGCAACTATGGAACAACCTTTATTCATGTCCCATATGTCTCCTTCACTCCATCCCGCCCCAAACCATTTTATTAAGACCTAAGCACCACAGTTCTCAGTCTCAAACCCCATCCTCACATTGGAAAAGGCCCTTTCTCCCCAAGCCTCAACTCCAATTCCTGAATTCCACCACACTTAATTTTCATGGACTTAACACTTTGTCTGTCAGGTGCAAACAAAGTGGAGGTGTTACCAATTCTCCTATAGAGATTATAAAAATCAGAGTGGGACTGAAAACACTTTCTTGTGCCCAAGCTCTTGATCCTAGTCCTACTCTGAAACATCTGCTTACTGAAACTGGAAATAAAGTTCTGCTTATTCCAGCTTGTGGTAAAACACACTCAATACAGCATCTTTGTGACTTTTAACTGCAGAAGTCTATCCATTCTCAATATGGACGTTTAAACCTAATTCAAAGGCTAATAACTTTGGTGAATTAAAATAAATTAACACATGAATAACAGAAGACATACTGAATGAAGACCATCTGTCCCAGACCCCGAGAATTTTTCTAAGAGAAAACAGCTAGAGTTTTTCCTCTGGCAGAGTGGAAACATACCATCAAGTTTCGCTTCTTACAAAAAAATGAATATATTTTCTACAATTTTCCATATAGAGGCTGAAGGTGGCTAATGCATAACTTGGAATGAAATTTTCCATTTTAGTGAAGTTATGTGCAAGTAAAAACCAACTTCTGCTGGAAAATAAAAATAATGAAAAAAATCCTATCACAAGTAATAATAGCCTGGTACAAGAATCCAGGCAGTTAATAGATGTTAAAGAAACACCAGTAATACAAAAGCAATGCATTGCCCACTAAATTGGTGGCTAAAAATGAACGAAATGTCTAGTTTTCCATCTACAATGCAAGATTGTAAATCCAATGTTTTCAAGATCTCCTGTCAGGTATACCTGAGTCAAGAGCCACTCAAATAAGAATATTTTTCAGTGCAGCTTAAGTACGCAGTTTACTTGGACTTGGCGCATTTATAATGTCTCAACAGTTATATCTGTATGATCTACTGTGAATTATCTGATTTCAGTATTATGGCATCTTTCCTTGTATTAATTTAAGCATTTTCCTATTTTTTTCTTTTTTAAAAGTTACTTTTTTTCTGTTTACAAAGGAAATTCAGTGAGAACAAAGAATACTTTAAGAGTCCATAAAGTGACTTTTACTGTTAAAAGAATCATTTCAATCAAAAACTTAGGTTATATGCACACAGAAACTTCTTATGTACATGAAGACCTTAGCTTCTTTCAAGGTACTGAAAAGAAGTAACCAGCTAATCCAAGAGTGAACCCCTTTGGAACTGCCACAGGCATATCCCACACAAGTGTCTGCCACACTTGACATATCTATTTCCAGCAGCACAGACTCTCCTACAGCCACATCATCATCCTTGGTTAAGCTTACTTCTAGATACATACCACAAAAACAAAGTTTCTGAATGGAAATTCCATCTATCTCATTTTTACGTGAGATGAGAGAAAGCAGATGAAGCTTTTCCTGCATTTTTCTAGAAAGCACCAAGTATTTCCCTAATGAGCAATCTCTTATCTTTCTATTTTCTCCATTTAAGAAAAGTTTCTTGCCAGGTACTGATCTGCCTCAGGTGTATTTATATTTTCTTACAACTTACCAGGATTTAAAAGTCAAAGTGAAAAAAAAAACAGTCATGTATTTAAGCATGAAATGCATCCTGATCTACTAGTGGTGAATAATTTGGTTACTTTTAGAATGGATACATGAATATAAGATCTGAGAACAGTACATATCTTCAGGTCGACAAGAAAGAACAGAAACATACTTATTCTGAGAAATGCATATATGGAATTCACAAAAAGTTCTAAATACAGAGTATAGAAACAAGAAACCTTTTTTTCACTTGACAGACTCTCCGTACTGTTGAACTGATGAACATGTACCAAAATAGAACAACATCCATAGATTTAATTTGCATATAAGACCTGGCTATTTTATTAGAAAATCAGGTGAAAACATTAGTCTTGGAGAATTCCCACACAAAAGTATTCATAGCATGAGAAACATAGCGAAGGGGAAAATTAGATATAGCTGAGCAAAGTAGCCCATGCTGACTTACTCACCGAACACCACCTACTTGCATTATCGAGTTTCAATGAACGCAGAGATCACAACTGTCTGAAGAATACATCTGTTCACATGGTAACATGCCTGCACCATCTATACCGGACATGACAAACCTGTAAAGCAGCCTCGCGGATTTCTTGTTTGTGTTAACATGCACGCTTTTTCGTTCAGGGAACAAATGGCTTTAAGTCAGCACTACGTTTCTTTTTTTTTTTTTTTTTTTTTTTTTTTTTTTTAAATCATTGTATTTCAGTTCACATCACAAACCAAATTCTATTGTTGGACAAATGAGAGACAATTACTTCCATTTATGATGGAATCTCAGCTACAACTCATTACTGGGAGCACTTCTTTGAAAGAATTTTGCAAAGAATCCTTTACATATTTCCCTTAAAAGGCCTTTCATAACCATCAATGCAGAAGAAGTGCACTTCCTGAGAAGATAGTTATGCAGTCTAAAAAAAGACAAGTAAATCTAAAGACAGGCTAAGCATGTGCAGGCTTCAGCCACATAAACCAACACAAAAACGTCACCTGGTACAGTGGAGACTTTTCTATTATTACTCAGTGTATCTACATTTCTGGTATTGAACTTAATCACTTTGCATAAAGAAACAGACCGGTTCCTCGGTTAAAAACCTTATCCATTCACTCAGTACAGAGATCAGCAACGAGCAAGTGTCACTTTGTTTTGGGTAAAGAGTGACTCAGGACAACTTCTGACAGTTAATGCACGTTGTCCAATTGCATTACTGCAAAGCTGAAAGAAACTAGTAACAATAACATCCTTAACTAGGAAGGAGAAGCTAGCTTCCTTTACTTCGAAAGTCCCTTGAAATACAAACACAAGAAAGAATTAAATTTCTATCAAAATTAAAAAAAAAAAAATCCCTCAAAAGTGTACTTAAGCTCCATCCTCAAACACAAAGACAACTTGGCGTGACAGTTACGTATTAAATCAGTCTGCCGCTACAAACTGAAATGTAAGCACTAATGTTGTTATATACTAGATTGTTTGTAACAACCAAGATGAGATGGCAGCTAGGTAGAATAAAAACTCATTTTTAAATGAAACATTCTTTGCAACAGCAACAAGATTTTTACTATGCTTGAAGTGGGTAATTTTATTTACAATTTTTAAAAATTTCTGCTTACCTATATCACAGTGAGATATTTACAGAGACGACATCTTTGTGTTAATGTAGAACCTTAAAATGCAACTTCAGTAAGATCAAAGGTTCAAAATGAAAGTACTCCTGATCAGCACTGCCAGATGCAAAAATCACTAGGATACTGTACGCTACTACGTTGTGTCCGCAGACTTTGCCCAGCATTAACCATGTGAGCATCTTCCAGGAAGAAAGAAACAACTGCAACCAATCTAACCTCTAACTTTGACAGACATTCCCAACGCGGCTTTGAACAAAATCCTCAGCTTTACCTGATTGAGATTGAGAGCTTTCTGGGCAGAGACCAAGTCATAAAGCGTGTAATGCAAAGAAGGGCTATTCTGGGCCTTAAGGTACATGGAAGGTAATAAGCGTAGTTTATATTTTCCCATAATTGATCATGACTTTACACTAGTGGGAAGAAATGTTGGAAGTAGGGAGAAAGGACAAAAGTTCTCCGCACTGCAAAACTGGAAGATTTCCAAGTAAATAATAACAAAGAGTTAAATTTTGTAACAAACCAAAACGTTGAGCACTAAGACACATTCAAACATCACCTCTTTTACAGGCCATTTAAAAACCCTTACATTTTTATATGCTTCACTGAAAACTTATACTACGAGCTTAAAAATGAATATTGTAATTGCTTATGAGAGCCTTTCAGCACCATCTAGTTATTCCTATTGTAATTAAGAACACTACCAGATAATACAGCATTTCATTCAAAGTTCCTGACATCCCGAGTTCATTTAGAAACTTTTTAACTTCAGCTTATCAATTTAATATTCTACTATAAGAGTAGTAAGTTTTTACAGAGCACCTCTCAGATCACTCCCTTACTCCACTCAACTAAGGAGATCTTCCGTGATCTTTCTCGGAGATGGCAAAATTGTTTACATTCCTGTATGTTCTGGGATGCAAAGAAACTATATCAAGGGCTAGGAGGAGAGAAGGCACAACTGATGGCCCTGGCTGGAGCTAGTTGCCTAGTATGCATACAAACAACAGTTACGCATCTACATGTCCACAATTTCAGTAACACAAAGTGAAGGTATTTTCATTCTGACTAAAGAATATCTATACATTCTTAAAACGTGTGTAACACTACACATTTTTTTCCTCTTTCACTATATTTTGCAAACATGAAGAGCTCAGTATTCAAAATTGTCCTGAGAAATGCTATTATAAATCATAAAAAAACAAAACCAACCAAAAAAAAAAAACCTCTCAAACAACTGACTTCTGCAGGATTGATCATCTCCTTCTCTGACAGTATCCTAAATAATACCATATACCATTATGGGATATGGCTAACAAATGCTTGCTCATAACAATGGAATTTTGTTTGGAAAACAAAAAATATTAACCAGACAATGTGCACACACAAAGTACAGCCAAAAAGCAGGTATATTTATTACGTCATTTTGTTAGATGGAAATGCACACCTTTAAACAACATATTGTCTTGCTCTATTAAAAATCACTCGTGTCTGCTACATGTACTCAGTAATCACTTAACAAGAAGAAAAATGCAGTTCACATAAAGTAATTTAGACGCGAACTTGGCAAAACCCCAGACGCATACACAAAAAATGCAGACAGTGTACTACTTCCAGTAATTAACACTTCACACTCCCTACACCAGTAGGGATAAAAAGAAAAAACAAAGGGCAGTGCCGGGCAGGTAAGCAAGTTAACAGCCCGAGTTTAAGAAACGCATATCCACAAAACGGAAGGAGCCAGGGCAGCAAGGCACGTATCGCGATTTTTAACATTTTAAGAGTCGCCCGGTCAAGCCCAAGCAGGGGAACCGACGTTTCGGAAGGGTACAGCGCCCTCCCGTCACCGCAAGGCTGGCAGGCGGCTCCAGGGGTCAGCCGGCGCCGGCCAGGCAGAGCTACAGCCCCCACCGGGCAGCCGGGGACGGGAGCCGATGTCTCCCCTTCCCCTCGCCGCCGCCTCCCCGCGCACCGGGACAGCCCGGCTGCCGCCGGCCGGGGCTGAGGGGAGCCCAGGGCAGCGGCCGGGGCTGCCGGGCACCGCTGGCGGGCGCATGGGCCCGCCGGCTCCGCTGCCCGGAGGCGGTCGGGGAGCGCGGGACTCGGCGGCGGCTGCTCAGCGCCCTCTTCGCTGCCGGCGCGGCCTTGTTCCCCCTCCCGGAGGCAGCCCCTCCACCTCCGCAGCCCTCCGGGGTCGCTCGGCGACCCCCACCCCCCGCCTTCTCTCACACACCGGCAGACCCCCCCGCCCCCCGTGCTCGCCCCCTCGGCGGCAGCGGCCCCTTCGCGCTTACCTCGAGCGAGGCCGGCGTCAGCCGAGGGGGGACGGGCGGACGGATGGATGGATGGATGGACGGATGAATGGAGGGGAACGGACACGGGGAGGGGGAGGGCGAGGAGAGCAGGGAAAGCCGCGCTCGGCTGGATGCAAACTGCACCAAGCGGCGACGGTTGGTACAGCGCGTGCCCGCCCGCGCGCCCGCGTTGGCTCGCGGGGGCGCGCCGCCGCGGCGCGGGAGAGTGGGAGGGCGGCCAGGAGAGCGCGCGCGCGCGCCACCTCACCGGCGCGGCCCCGCTTCGCCCCGGGCGCCACGTGACCTTGGGGCCACGCAGCGGGGGGTGGGCGGGGGGACGCGCGTGGCCGGCGCGCGTGCGCGAGGCGGGCGGCTGTTGAGGGGAGCGGGTGCGGCCGAGCGCTCCGCCACGGGGCGCACGTAGGCGCTGCCATGTTCCGTGCCGCGTCGGGGGTGCGGGGAGGGGGGCCGGTGTGGGCCTGGAGGCGGCGGCGGCGGCGGGCGTTTTAACCGGCGCCGGCGAAGAGGCACAGACTGCGGCGACCCGGCGCCGCCTTACTGAGGTGGTCACCCGCGGCGGGGTGCAGGCGGCCTCCCCCCGGCCTGCCTTCCTGGCCCGTCCTGCTTCTCTCCTTCCCCGGTGCCGCAGAGCCTCTCGCGGGGCGTCGGGCGGCTGCGGCCCGGCCCCGCGTTGCTGCCGCAAGCGCGGAGCGGTCGCGGTTTGGGCGGCGCATCCCGGCTACCTACCGCGGTGACGCGGTTCCCGCCCGTTTCCTCAGGCGCGGCGCTGAGGTGATGAGCAGCAAAGCGCGCTCTGCGGCTATTTATAGCCGTCGTCTGAGCTGTGTCTCAGAATTGGCGCCTCGTGACGGGGATGTTTCAAAAGAAACTCCACGTTGAGGGTGTTTGCCGCTTTGTACATCTCTCGCTGCATCCTTCTCTTGAAATTTACCAGTCTACCCAGAGGAGATTGGAAAAGAATTTATGTATTTTTTTTTAAATGAAAGTGTAGAATTGCAAAATCAAAACGTGTCCAGCAGGCTAAATATGTATTTCAGGTCAGCAGCTTCATTGCCATTGCTTTGGTGATTCACTGAAGCTGGCTTGATTATGTGTTACTATTCACTTGAGTCACACTGTTACCCAGAGGCCCCAGATGATGCTGAGACATAATATGTACTAAAGCAAGATAATATTCTCACCCCAAACAACTTGCAGTGTTAAAAAGGGAAAAGAGAAGCAGCATAATTGGAGATACAGTTTAGGTTTCATAAATGTGAATTGTTTATCACTATCTATGTTACTTCTCTATTTTACTGTACTTTTGTGTGTTTACCAATTACTTTTTTGTCTGCCAATCTGTTGATGAGTTTTGTTAAAAGCTGGCTTTGCCTTGCTTGGTGTTAGAGCCGTTTTGGGCTCTCACACAGGTTTTATATAATTGTCACATAAGAAATCCAGCTAGTTAACAGAGTATTGAATGCAGCTGACAGACATGATAGCATGCAAAGTAGTGTATTGACAAAGTTTACTGATAGTCCCGTACCTCTCAAAAGATCCTTGACAGTCTTTTGTGCCAGTCCTACAAAGAGATAAGAGCTGTCTATTCATCTGTACCTCCTGGGACAAGCTCTCTAAAAGATTATAGTCTGTGAGTTTACTTATTTGCAAATAATAGGTTTAAATTGGTTTGAGCATGGAACTAGGGAAAAATCTATCCCTGCATAACATGCAGGCTGGATTTTCAAAGAAAGCAGTTCATGGAAGAAGACAAAAACAGAGAATTGCATGGATAGGGTGACTATATTATGCATGTGTAGAAAGGAAGAAAGGTCAGATTTCATGCCTGCCCATTTTGATGATGTTTTTGTCGTGTCAGAAATTCTGAGCCAATTTTGGAATACTTTCCAGGACTCAGGATACATGGATGCAACACAGACTAATGGAGCAATTTTCCACCCTTCAGTGCAACCATGCTTCAGCTGCAGCAGTTTTCTGAAGAGGCCTTCCACTGGAATATAATGTAATAGTAATTACCTAGCCACGTTAGCATAACATCTGCTGCAAACTCGCAGTCTGTGCTTCAGCATTTCCCTGCTTTGCTGAGTTCCTTATTTGGCATCTTAGTTGCTTAGTTTGTGAGAGTAACCACATCAGTGGTTGCTCTAACAGAATATTTTTGTGTTCCTGTGATCTTATCCATAACAGCAAGTGATTTTTGTAGGTGAGAGGAGTCTCCTTTCCAATACCAGATGGCCTCATTCACAGGGAGATAAGAGGTAGGGGCTAAATCTATCATAGGTCCTCAAATACCAATTTTAAGCTAGATCCTGTTACAAAATTAAGCCTAATTAAAAAGCAGGCTAGGTGGCAGAAAAATATTTATTTGAAAAGGAGTAGCAAATTGTTCAGTCATACTTTTTCTACTTCATTCCTGGAATAGGCACTTTTGATTAAAGAGTTTATTTGAGAACACAGTGTTTTCCCTTTAGGTAACCTTTTCCCTTCCAAAATTATCATCTCCAGACAGTCAGAAGGCTACAGGAGTAGACAGCCCTCAGTATTTTCGTTTTGTATTCTCTACTTCTTTGCACTTACACATAGAAGATCACAATCAAGCTGTAAAAATGACTTGCATTTTCCACAGCTGTATCAAGTGAGATTTGTTTCCATTCTGACTGCATGGAATTACACACCGTGGTGGTGTAGATAGGATCTCTCCACCTATGCATGATTTGTGGTCCTTGTTGAACCATAACTCACTGGTAGTTAAACCAGGGCCTCCAGGCCACAGGAAACCTGCCACCTCATTTGTGTTCCTTTTGCCTTTTCACCACAAATGAAGCGTATTACCTAGTGCCATACATAGATCGGTATGGCACTCCGGCTGTTCAACTGCCACATCATGTCTGCGTGTGAGCGAGGCAGCCTGCTTAGGGCTCGTCGAGAAATGGTGAAAGGTCTCCAGCAGCTTAGGATATAGAGTGCCAGGGGTAAATCACAGGACTGGGAGGATATAGGATATAGGTGCTAGGCAGGGCTGTGGTGAAATCTCAGAAAATTTGTGGTTCTGCAGATAGCAGAGAGCTGTAGGTGTGGGGATGTAGCAGCAGCCCTCGGCTTACATTGGTCCCTGAGTGCTCAACATGTTGCTGATGTTTGTAGATGAAAGAAAAAATGTCCTTTTGCTTAGTTGTTACAGCAGTTAAAAAAAAAAAAAAGTCTTTGGGCACGTAAGGCAAAAAAAGCTGATACCAGTGATGAGATATTATTATGTCATTTTGCCTGTTTTTATGCATACAACACCCAGAAACCGTTGTTTGGAACGGTCATTTATTCCATACGCACCATAACCCCTGCTCGTATTACAGCAGTCAGGTTTTCCTTAATTTTGTTGTTGTTGTTGTTGTTTAGGCTCCATCTGTTATATCTTACCCCTAGCGAACCACAGAGACTCCTTTTGTCTGCATCTTAGTCACAACCAGCACACGTCCTCTCAGGAGTGTTTCATAGAATCATGGAATGGTTAGGGTTGGAAGGGACCTCAAAGATCATCTAGTTCCAACCCCCCTGCCATTGACAGGGACACCCTCCACTACACCAGGTTGCCCAAAGCCTCATCCAACCTGGTCTTGAACACTTCCAGCGATGAGGCAGCCACAGCTTCTCTGGGCAACCTCTTCCACTGCCTCACCACCCTCAAAGTGAAGAATTTCTTCCTTATATCCAATCTAAATCTCCCCTCTTTCAGTTTAAATCCATTGCCCTTTGTCCTATCTCTACACGCCCTTGTAAAAAGTCCCTCTCCAGCTTTCCTATAGGCCCCCTTTAAGTACTGGAAGGCTGCAATAAGTTTCAATAACTTCTCTGAGATCAGAATGACATTGTGACAGGATGTAGCAGTTTAGTTTATCTTTTTAATCCCATTTAACAGTTGGAAAAAAAAAAAAAAAGAAGAAAGTTAATAGCAAGGATTCAGGGCTGTAAGGAATTGTACCCTGAGCGTATTAAAGCACTCCAATAGTCCCACTGTACTTGATGGACTCGTTTGTAGGTTTAGGGTGTGTGGTTAAGTCAGCAGACTCGGATCATGTCTCATGCGAGCGATATTTCTTCATTCTGTGTCAATCATTAGCAGGTGTTTCACAAACCGTATTCTGATAGTAGGTATGATAGGGTTTCAGGCCTCCTGTTAAGAGGTTCCTTATCCTTGCTAAAATCACAGCCTAATTAAGTAGGAGGTTTTATTCTGCTCCTGTTAGTATGAGTGATGAAACAGTAAATGGAAATGACTGGATTGAATTGGATGGAGTGTGGAAGATGCAAGGTGGGGAAAGAGGGAAGGAAAGATGTTGCATTTGAAAATGGTTAGAAGGAGAAAGATTACAGGAAACACATCTTGCGTAATGAAATGGGAAATGAGACAAAGAGAAAAGTCAGCAGAAGATTGTAGCCAAATCTAGTGCCTGCCTTCGTCTCCTTGCCATTGGCCTCATCTCCTCACGGTCTCTCTCACAGTACCTTCCTCTTCAGAAGCCCTTGTGGAATGGAGCAGTTTTCTCTCATGTTTTTCTCTTTGCAGCTTTCATTGCTCAGTTTTTTGCTTCAGTTCTTAAAACTTACTGTCCTTTTAGCAAGACAAAAAAAAAAAGCTTGTGTGGAAAGATTGGTTCCAGATGTCTCCGTAGTCAGTGTAAGTGCAGCTTAAACGGAATATCATTCATGTGTTCACCTTATAGTTCTTGTTCAAGGATACAGAGTAGAAGTCCACCCTACACTAGTTTAGGGATGATCTCACTTTGCAACTAGCTGCTTCAAAGATTATGGCTTTATGTATTACCAAATTATGGTTTGTCAGTCTCAGACCACAGACGGATCTTCCTCAATAATTGGCTAAGAAATCCGGAACTAATTGTCAGGACAACTCAAGGACACATGGAATCACAGTGCCTTTACTACAGTGGAAGGCACAGCCTATTTTTCACATCTTCCTTCATCTTCAAAAATCACCCGTTTGTAATTTCCAAAATTCACCCGATAATGTAGCTTAATGCAGTGCTTTCCCACACTGTTGAGTACAGTTGTTATAACACAAGAATATGACTTTATAATAGAGTTATAAATTTGAACTAAAAAGTAACACACGCTGAAATGCAATATGTAGGTGAGAAGGAAGATATTATCCAGAAGTGGCACTTCAGATAAACATTGCAACCCATGTCTGATTTTAAATGTGGTCAAATGGTTCTGTGTGTTTGACAGGAGATTCTGTTGCTTCAGAAATAATTTACATTCTATCATTATGTCATGGACAGAAGCTGAAACAATTTTTCATAGTTATCATGGAGAATAGAATATAGATTATACATTTAGATTGCAAGAAAAAAATATTCAACCATAGTAACATAATAAACTTTAATATACTCAACAATTCTGTTAAAATTAATTTTGAACATTTTGTTATACATTTGTGAACAACTACAGCTTAAACAATCAAAATGAAAAAAATAAAGTATTTTTTTGATCTTTGATATGTTTCTTTATGTGTTTCATTTTCCATGCACAACACCACTGTGCTTCTGGTTAGCTAATAGTTTCCAGTAGAACAATACTGATGTGACTGCATTTTCAGCTTTTTGAGGAACCATCCAAATTCAAGAAAGAATCCCCCAAACCCCAATGCATTTTAGTTTAAATTTTTAAAAGTATTTCCAGTAGGTTTTAATTGAAATATCAGGAAAATTCTGATTTTTCTTTCAGCAAAAAGCTAAGACATGATTCTGCTACAATGACACAAAAGAGAGATCTGCCATTGGCTTCACGGTGAGCAAAATGGGCTTCGTCATCTGAGATTTGGGACATTTGTAGAACATTCTTCTGAGATCCAGCTTGTTTTCTACTAAAACTAACAAAAAGACCCCTGTGACATTTTGCAGGAACTGGATCATGCTCTCAGTGGTATAATCTGTTCTATACATAATTTACACGCTGCCGTTGTCTGTGGGAGATAAGACTCCCAGCCCAAAGGAGCTGTAGGAAGTGATGGATTTTTAGAGAGGTAAGGCAGGCTGAAATAATTGCCACGGCAAAGAGCAGTTAAGAGTGGTGTGAAGCAACCTGCAGCTTTGTAATGTTTTGGAAAACCAGACTGCAACTCTGGCAGAGCGATGTCATCACGTCTGTAGATACTTTGCATTCTCTGTAGCAGTTGCCTAAAAACCTACATGCATTAAGGTTCTCATTTAAAAAGTCTCCTGCCATGGAAATGCTCCGTGCTGCATTTCCGTATGGAACCTGTGCTTACGGCGTTCGCTGCTGGGCTGCTCCAGTTTTCTACCAATTTAAACTATAATGGAAGAAGATGTAATGTAGAACCGAATCAAACTCTGCATGGCGAACAGTACCTAAGTCTAGTAGGATGATTTCAGTTGTAGTTCAGTCTGTATTTTAAGTTTCTCCCACCACTTTTTTGCGTAGCAGTCAATATTTTGATTTGCATAATTTTTTTCTCTATTGCATCCAGCATATTTCTGTCACTCATAATGGACCATGGAAATTATTTAAATCCTTTACCTTGTATACAGAAATGTTATTACTCTAATTTTCTCCATATAAGCTCTCTAACTAGTATTTCATCCAACAGGAATCTTTCTGTTGGTTTTAAAAAGAGTTGAATAGAACCCTGTTGGAATTCTGCTAGAAGGAAATGGATTTCTTTGCGTCAGAAGAGTCAATGTCTCAGGTGTTACACATTTACATGCTATTAAGATTCTTCGTTTTCTGATGCTAACAATTCCGTAAGGATCAGCTTCTAATCCGAAGCTGGTATTTCTTCTGTTTTCAGTATTTCTGCATTTGTCATAGATCTAACACCCTAGAAATATCAGCAGAGCTCAGTAATCTTTCCTCACTACTCCATCTGGAAATAGCCAATATAAAATGATGGAGTATTCTAAGAGTTGAAATCGATAAAAATACTTTCCTAGTAATTAAAACATCTTATTTTTATTTCTTATGTTTAATAGTTTCTGGTCGCTTTAAAGTTGAACTTAGCTTGCATATTAACAAAATAAATTCCAACCTTTGTTTTTATTGGTTTATTTTTCAGCTTGATCTCTGTGTCTTCCAAGCTATCTAAGCATCCACAAACGAGTGATATTTTCTTATATCCTCAGTACATAAACATGTGAATGAACACAGCAATGAATGTGAATGAGCACAGTAATGATTTAAAGCAGAGGTCCTTGGCTTATGTTTATTCCTTACTTACATGGACCACAAAACTACACTCTCTTTTGAGAAACCAGTGGGTCTGATCCTAGTGAGGGGAAGAAGGGAATGTGTTGGGCTAAGTCACCAAGGGCAAGGAGGACAGTGGGTTTAGTAGGTCTTGGAAGCAGAAATGTGATTGCTGTATCAAAAAGGGTTGGGAGAAATGAGCATGTGGGACAGTTGATACTTTATGGGTTAATACTATATGTATACAGAACCTCACCAAGACCAGGAGGGAATTAATGGAGGGGACTGAAAAGCAGTCATGTGAGCCTCAGTGATAAGAAATGTTCACTGTGATCCTGATCCACCTGATGAAACAGGTATGTGTGAAAGAAACTTGGATCAAAGAAAACCTACTTATGGCCCTCCTGCATCCATAGGAGATGGCTGTATTTCTGGAGATCTTCCCCTCTGGCCAGACTGGTCATGGTGAAAACTACAGCCCACATGGCATTAAGAGGACTGCATGTATGGTTTCCTTGAGAAAGTAAGCGGGGTCTGCCTCAAGCTGTGATGGCCTACAAATAACAATTAACAGAGCCACATAACTGATACCAACATTCTTTTACAGAGTACTAAATATGTCAGTTCTGGACAGGATTTGCTCTGATAATCTCTGCTTATCGTGGACATTTTTTAGTAATTAAAATCACCTGTCAGTACATGGATCATTATTGAGATACTTAGGAGTGACTACGGTGCAACTAATTGGTACTGAAACATAAGTGCCCATCTATTATGCATTTAAAGTTACGAAGTATTACAAATGTTATTAAAAAACACTGATAAACTTTTGTATTAAAGTATCATGGCTAGTCTACTACTCGTGAAATCTCAGCTTGAACTTGCTATCCAGATCATAACAAGATCATGTTCTTCGTTCAAGAACCGTGGAGTTTACTCAAGGCTTTTTTTCCAGTGATTTCTTTCCCTGCCTATCCAAGACTTCTGTGGGCTGAGGAGCCATTTCTGCTACTGCTGCCTTTCCATCAGTCGTCTTTGTTGCTCGCTGGTTGCTTTTTGTATCCTTTTCTATTTCCGCAGGGGGAATTTCATTTGGATCAGGTGTCTCTTCTGTAGCAATAATTTCTTCTACATGTGGCTTAATAAAATCTGATTTAGGAGAAGTAATAAAATTTCCCTTATGTTTACTGTGCTCAGCAAGACAGAGGTATGTAGAGTAAGATTTTACTGTCACGTTGGTTATGACCTTATCATGTTCTTTTCCCATACTCATATAACGAGATTCAGTAACACAAATAATGTTACTACTTTTTACAGAGCCAAAAGCAAACCCAAGTCTTTATGGTCTCTAATTAAAAAGATTAAGGGTTGAAACCTGCAAAACATTTACAGAGGTAAATAATCATTTCTCACATAAGTCACCTCATTTACAGGACTGCTCAGAAATGTCTAGGTTACCCATACCAGTAAGGCAAGAGAGGAAAGAAATGCAGTGAAATGTTTGCTCTTGCCCTAGGAGCAGAAAGGGGAGGGGAATGAGAGTATACAATGTTCTGTCAGCAATGATATAGATTCATAGATTTTCTAGGTTGGAAAAGACCTCAGAGATCACCGAGTCCAACCGTCCCTAATCCCCATTAAACCATATCCCTAAGTGTAACTATACATATAACTTGTATACACCCTGTATACAAAGAAGAATACTTAGGCAAAAATATGTAAAACATGTTCTGATAATGTTGGAATTTAAGCCTTATTGGGAGCTAAAATGCTTTACATGAGGGTGTCATAATTGTGAAGAATAAATCAATGTCCAAGTGGCAATTATATAGTAAGAGTCTAAAAGAACAGTACAAATCTGTAATTTACAAGAATGCTGAATCACAAGAGAGCTTTTCATTTTCCAGCCTTTCTCTAAATTGGACAAAACAAATGGTCACTTGTAATTCCAACTTTACCATTTAATATGGACATAAAACTCAGAGAGAAGAATTGATTGATCTCAAATAGTGGCTATACGATCAGGGTTTTCTAAAACACTTCGGCATTTAGGGTCCCTTAATTTGCAAGGTATTTTTTTTTGTGTTAAGTGTTGAACATCTAGCTGCTGAAATGAGTCTCACTTTGGAGAATAACACCATCTGTGCATATATACATGCTTAGGAGGTCTTTCCTCTGCATTCAGAAATTTGAAAGTATTTATTATGGTTTAAAAAACTTTCATCAGCCAGGTGAGCCAAGGTAAGAACTCGCAGCGCAGTAGAAAGTGATAATTAAGAGCACACATACTGTAAACTTGTTGGTTGGGACCTGAGAAATATTGATTGGCACAGACTATTAACTGCATAATGTTTTCACTGGAGTAGAAGACCACAAAGGTGAAAATGCTCTTACCTTTCTTTTCTCCTTCCTTCCGTTTGCTTGCTGCCGTTGTTTTTTTCTTTTTAGATACAGTTGTATTATTTTGATCGTGTCTTTGGACTGTGTCAGTCTGTCCTGACACAGAAATCACGATCACCTGAAGCAAGGCAAGAACAAAAAGTGCACAAGCGAGAAATGTGGATGCATCAGTTTCAAATTCAGTTTGAAACCACCATAACTGAATCCCTGTCAGCAATACACTTAGAAGCAGCTGTTACTGTAACTTTCAGGGACACATACATCTTCTGAAACAGAGAGAAGTGGAATCCAGCCTGTTATCTGGGAGGTGGCCCACTCGCGTTCCCTCACAGTTCCATTAAAAGGAGGGAGGCAGGAGAACAGATTTTTGAAGAGAAAGTAGTAGAGATAAGCTGCTGCTGAAATGCAATCATTATTAAAAATATGCTAATGCTGAGTAATAAACATTAGTAATCAGGTATGGTGAAGGGCAAGTCATATTCTTGTTTGCACTCTAGAGGATGGAAGAGATGTGACACTTGCTTTTAAGGTGTATGTCCTGGAACCAAGATGGAGTGACCTGCTTATCATCCTTGAATTGGCTTCATGTCATACTAAGTGAAATTATCAATTAATTTGACATCAGTTCTTTAAACTCAGAAAGCTGGCTGTATCCCAAATTACAGATATTTTCATGATTATCTTTTGAACTTTAAAAATCAACTATTTTACTTTGCCTGATATGCCGCTGTTGTGACTAAATAGTCTGAACTTTTTTAATAACAGATATTGATTCATTAATGCACATAATTACACACTTAAACCTTAAAATTGCAATAATGTCATCAAGTTTGATACTTGATTTTTAAGTATTTTAGGAGATAAGGCTATGTGAACACTTACACTGCTTATGTGAAATGCTGAAAACACATTAGTTTTACATAATTTCATGTTAAAAATCCCTGTGAAATCTATTCTGGAAGAAAAAAAGACTTATACCAGATAAACTTAACATGTTCCTTGAAACTGGTGGTACTATTCATGCATAAAGTGAAGCACATGCTGATGTGTTTTGGTAGGTCATACATCTGATCTAAATCTGTATATATATTTTTTTTAATGATTAAGATCGTAATCATTAGCCCTTCATAGAAACTGACCAAAAAAAGACTATTAAAAATTTGCAAAAATCACCACTTTCACCATAGGGAACTGTGTTGAACCTATTGTTACCTGAACCATTAAAAATTCCCTCATGCTTTCACTTCACCTTTAACATTAGCTGACAGTGAACCTCAGATGGCAAAGGGTTTAAGTGAGCATTAACTGTCCAGCACTTACTTAGTGGCATCCTCACAGAAATGTCAGTGCTGCAGCAAAACGAGTGCCTGGGGAACAGCACTATGTCTGCAGCCATGGTGGCTAAAATGGCAAGAGAAAGTACGTAAAAGGTGTACATGGATTATGCTTACACTCAAAATATATCTGTTAGTTCTTCAGATTTTGATGTGAAGAATTGTGCTGTTGTGAGACTAGTAATGAAAAGGATTATTAATATGTCATATTGCTGTCCCAATAAGCAGTTAGGCTGATAACTGTTTCTGATCATATATATATATGAGATATATATTGGATCACACATCGTGTATCATCTACATATGTCCAGCAGGATGGACATATATGTACATTCTGTTGCTCTTCCTCAGCTAATAATAATCAGTGGTATTGTAAAATAGCTGACATCATAGTTTTTAATCTATATAAGGGTGTTCAAAGATCTGAAGAAGTGTTTTTGTCTGAAACATTTTTGCCTGAAAAAACCCCACATTTTTTTCTGCGTTGCAGTGGAGATTCTTTTTGTAGTTTTAAAACTACAATTAACTAAATATGTTAATTCTGATCTCCAGTGTTAAGTCTGGATGACATTCAATGAGGTCTCAGTCTAACAGAATACTTACCTAACACCCTTAAACCAAAATTCATGAGATGGTCCATTGAATTGCTCGAGACTACTCACTCATGTGCCTGAATTTGCAAAAATACCTTGTTGAGTTGAGATGTGAAGTAGTGAAGGTCTGGGCAGCAAGGTGTGAAGAGATGCCATGGTGGGTTTTGTCATGAACAAGGAAGTGAAGATTAACAGGGATCTAAAGGGAAGCTAGAGGTAGTTACAGTGGTGAAAGCATGAAGACACTAAGCTACTGTGCACAACTACCAGAGCTGTGACTAGTAAAACAAGACGCAGTGAAACAAGCTTGTGATAGAAGGAAAGTGAATTCAGTTTATTTGTGAACATAGAGAAGAGTTCATACATTTTTGCAGACACACACACACGCATTAGTATTCTGGCCTCCTAAGCCTAATTTTCGTTTATGTTACAGTACTTTTACCCCAATTGGGCAGATTAAACAATATTTATGGATGTAAATGACACCCATATTAAGGCCTCTCTAAATTAACACAGCAATGCAAAGGAGCCTTATGTAGACGAAATCAGCACTAATTTGTCTATGATTTAATTCTCCAACACATTCCATCTATGCTACTTTACCAAAATTGGAACCAATCCAAACCACTGCTTAAAAATGCCTCGACCATTTTTTATCTTTCCGTCTACCTCAGTCGCCTTCACTGAAACAATTCTTCACCCTTTCCATTTGTTTTTGTATAGTCAAACGCTCCAGGAAGAGGGTCAAATGGTGGATCTGTGTTTACAGCCAGCATGCATTTGGCGTGGCTGAAGATGTCAAAACTAGGTTCTGGGAAGTTAGCAGTAAGAATATATTTAGGAAAGGCCCTGTTTTCCCTGGCACGATTAAGTGTATTAGAAGCAAAAGTGAAGTGAATGGAAAAATCTAAGGCTGCCTGCTAAAGCAGAGGGCCATTTACACACACAGATTACATCAGCCTATCATCCAAAGTCTTCCCCATACTTCTGTTTCCTAGTCTTAAATTCACGCTTTCTTTTTCTTGTTTTCGTTCTTTTTCTCTTGCTCAGACTGTGTCTCTTCCTCAGGTATGAACACACTTACAGTGACATCGCTGGTCTCTGTGCCGTACTTGTTCTTCACCACAATGCTGTATTTCCCGGAGTCGAGTGTGGACACAGTAGAAATGGTAAAGCTGACGTTTTTTCCAGATTCAAATTTCAGGATGCAATTAGCATCTGATACAAATGGTTTTTCATTCTTCAGCCATGAGACCTCTGGAGTAGGATCTCCCCAGACAGTGCAAGAAAGATTAAGTGCCTATAGAAAAAAAGTACAAAAGGAACTACAGGTAAGAATCAGTAAATATTTGCTGTGTCTTTTGACGCCTGACTCTCCAAACGTTCCAACCTCCTATTTAGCTTCCTGCTTTTAGTAAATGGATGCACAGCAACACCAGTCATCAATAATTTTTGTCAGTCTTTCTTCTGTATCATAAAGGAAAAGAAGGAGTTCAGTTAAATCAAAAACTCCATTAAAACCTTTCAATATTTTGTGGACCTTCTTCTCTACTCTCACAATCATTAGCAGAGCTTTCTCTGTGAGTATTGTTTAATAAAAAATTAGATATTATCTGCATTTATGTGTTAGATCTGAAATGAGAACTTGAGGAACAGTCAGATGCATTTGTTTGCGTTAAGCTCACTATGTATTTGCCACAGAAGTAAAGAAAGTGTGCCTGCCTTTTTAAATAACTAAGAACAAAGTGTCCCTGGAATATTTAATATGTTGTTTAATTTAGGATCTTCTTAAACTATGCCCTGACAGCTCTTCCAACAGACTTGAATTGTTTTGTGCACTTCTATAAAACTATTTTTAGCTGAAATCAATACAGGCTTTACCCTTTCTTTAATGTTCATAGAAGTATTTCCTTTTGATGTTAGTAGTGTTTCTAAGGGCTGAATTCAGTCCCATCAGACTGAAGGAAGTATCTTCATTATCAGAGAGATCACTGGCAGTTGAATTCTTTCTGTAGGCCAATGAGTCTTGTGCACACAATGTTCCGGCCTCATTTCAGTGTTGTAAGCTGAGAAATTCGTGTTTGGCAGACACCAATACATATAAATGATGCCCTCCTCCAGTCGCAATGTCATGGGAATCTTCTCAAAAGAGTTTGCGAAAATGAACATTACATAGAATCAAGTGCTAAAAAATGTTCATATGAAACTTCAGTGGTACATAGGCCCTTCTCTGGACCTTTAGGAAGGAATCCATTTGCATCTAAGTATTAAATAGTACATTGGTCCAAACTTAAAAAGTTATTTAAAGTATAATTATTTTTTTAACGAAAATTGAAGAATTTGTGCTGCAAAGAAAATGGTCTTCAGTGGTTCATTAGGAATGGACTAAGTGATATATAAGGAATGGACAAAATTCCGCTTGACTGGAATTAAGTTTCTCTTGCATTTATTTTAAAAGCTCTTGATAAAAATGTGCCAAAAATAGAGACAACTGCAGAGTGCTCACATTGTTGGCCCTATAGGCTGTCATGATAAAAATCTACTGTGAGTAATCTATTTAACAGGCTACCTTCCCTTCACCTCTCTGCTTCTTTTCTAGTAGGGTGATGTTGGAAGATGGAACAGAAGACAGATACCCAGAAGGCTGTTGAAATGAGCATATAGAAAAAATGGATACCTCTATACAAATGAAAGATTTTTGTACTTCTGACAACAATCAAATAAATCCCACATCCCCTAAGGACCAAAATGAGAAGAAAAGGAAGGGGGAAGTCTCCATCAACAACACATAATTCTTGGTACCAAAAGAAAGGCAGATTCCAAGTGAGAGGTGGTTACGACATGGTGGAAATGGCCTCTATCTGATTTCCTGCAGCACCTATAGCTGGTGACTGCATGAGGCTGTTGACTGCCTTCTCTCATAGCCCACTGGTGTGAATGTGGTTTTGATTGCTATATCAGTCCATCTTTTTGAAAAATCAGGGGAAAACAAGAGGTTTTACATTTCCCTTGCTTCCTTATCAGTCTCAATACAAACGTGCCCTTAGCCTCAGCCAAGCACTGCATATGGGTCCCTTCAGGTGCCTGGTATTTCTTTATTGTCTTCTGATTCTCCAGCAAGCAAGACATCACCACCGAGTGGCCCTAGCTGCCACTCCAAGATGCCAACAAGCTGATGTCCATGTCCAGACAGCTCTATTAGTGGCATCATTTAAACCTCAGGTGTTTGAAGTGGTGTCTGTACTCTTTAATTCAAAGAGATTCAAGCAGGAGAGATGATTCTTTTTCTTCTTCTAAATAATTTCTTAAAATAGGTGCGTTTTGCTTAACCTTGTATCACTGGTTCATGTTTTGACATCCGTGCTCCTCTTTATCTTCCCGACACTTATATTTTCCAGCTACTAATGTGCAGAGATGTTATCTTATTATTTGTCGGGGAAGTTTCCCGGCTGCTACATGAGAAGCACCTGTGCCTCATCAAGACAGGTGCTGAGTCACGTTGGTTGGCCGGAGACCACGTGACCTATGGAAAGTTTAAAGGTGGGGCACTCCCAAGAGGGAGTGGGGCATTTCCCTCCTGGAGTTTGGAGAGAATACCTTGTGGTCGCAACAGTCGGTTGGTTGCAACCCATCGGAAGAAGACGCAGGCAGTCCGCGACAATTATTCACTACAGAGATGGTGAGATCTTTGGTTTTCTGGAAGGTGATTCCATAATTATGGAGCCTTAGCCAAGGAGAAATGATCACTCACTGTAACTGCACATAACTCTTTCAGTTTATCTGTTCTTTGGCCAGGAGATTGTTTTTGCTCATGTCTTCAGAAGTTAATGTATATCTTTATTGCTCACAGAAACCCCTGACGATAATATTGTATTCAACTTGAAATTTTTATCCTGGTAAAAAAGTGTGTCCTTTCCCCTTCAAAATAATCCCCCTTTTCCAGTAGTTGTCTGGCTCTGATTATTGGGGAGGCAAGGGAAGGACTGCAAAGCTGTCTAGATGTTGTGGTGAGTGAATGAAATCTATCAGGAAATCTGAACTGTCTGAAAAGTCCTGGGTGACTAAACCCCTTCTCTTGTAACTGGATCTCAGTGTTTCAGAGCTCCACACAGAAATTCCCATAAGTCTGGACCTGGGGCATTGAGGCATGTGCACTTGGCAGCAGGTGCAAGACCCTTTATGCCCCCCCCACCTTTTCTACCTTTCAGTGCAGATTATCGTGAGTAGGGTAGTACAGCTGGCAGAGGGAAATATGTCATTGAATTTCAAGTCGTGCCATTCCTCTTGCATATTAGCACAAACTCATTTTTGTGAGTGGTTTGGGCTGAGTGAATTGAAGCAGCTCAGCCATGGGAACTTGCCCATTTCTTCCAGTCTACCTGTGAGGGCACCTACACCTGGTCAAAAGGTAGAATGGGAACTTGGTGGGCAGAAGGGTGCAACATATTTCTTCTAGGTCTGAAAGTGCCTGTCTGTCAGAATCCTAAGGCTCTCATTTTAAAAACAAAACCTCTTCCTCAAATACAAGCCTTCATTAAAACAGCCACTTAAGTTAATTTGGCTGGTTATAGACAAAACTTATGCTAGTATGCTCTGTCAGGTCAAATTCCTCTCTAATATGAACTGACACTTAGCCTTTTCCAATTATATCACACTGCTGAAGAGCATTTCTGTCTATCAGTGGAAGCCTCTTAGGCCATCTGGAACACTGTTTGATTAACACTGGGTAAACATTGGTTCATTGATTCTCACACATATTCTTCAGCTCGCATGTAAAAAGCTAATAAATAGCATCACAGTCACGGTGTTAAGTTTAAGTTTGGGATATGCATATGCTTGGAAGTCCAATCTAGGGAGACCAATCTGTTCATATAACTCTCTAGTTATGGGTGCACTTGTATTCAGAATCAAAGCTTGCAATTGCCAGTACTCTGCTACCTCATTTACTGTTTTTCAAAATCCCTGATGATTGTGCAAGTTGCCTGAATTACACAACAGAGAACTGCAGTCCCCTCTCTCCAGCGTATATGCAGGCAATAGACAGATGAGCCAACACCACCCAAACAAGCACTGTTTTCCCCAGTTGCTCTCTGACCTACTCCATTTCTCAAAATGCTCCTCTGCTGAATCCAGAAACATGAAGTCAATGATATTTGTCTCGAGTTCTGGGAGTTTGTTATAGTCACTTATTCAAACATCCCAAATGTCCTTGCTGTCGAGGGCAATGTGCGTCTGGGTGAGATTTTGCAACTCATTTTTTATAAACTCCCTTTTTATAAATTCTACACATTTTGCTTTAGTAAGCTCATGCTCAACTTCATATCAACTCTCTTTTGGCAGAAAGCTTAAAACTGATAATAACCACCCAAATTTATCCCCAGTATGAGAATCTCATCTCCAAGCAAAAATTCTATTAGCTGATAATCTGCAAATTCATTCCTTTTCTTTTCTCTTCTGCCTACGGTTACAAAGCCTGTATAAGTGCTTCTTACTTCTACAGTATTTCTCAAATTACTAAATCCTTTAATGAAAGGTTTTATCAAACATTATCTCATTTTGTAATGCAAACATTCTTAATTTTACGAGAAGCACTGCAGTCCACTCTCTGTTAGCTGTGCTGTTATCTCACATTGTTAAGTGATTCAGACCAAGATTTTACATTCTTAACACTTCTGCTCAACTTATAGCCAAATACATTTAACCCAACTGACCTACTGCCAGATAAAGCCAGAAAAATCAGGAAGCTGCCTTGCTGTAATAGTTGTCATGTTACAGGTTTCCAATGACATTCATGTGCCCTATTTCAGTGTTCACCGACACTGTGAAGAGGAACCAGCTAGTGGGAAGTGGAGAGCAGGCACTTCTTGGTCTCAGTACTATTACGCAGCAACTTGTAGAAGCAGTGTGCTGGGAAAAGGCTGCGAGATTGAGAACTGACTTTCTGGGTCATCTGTTCCTTGCTCGAGCACCAATGTAGCTGTGTTCCTCTGGGAGTGCCTTACAATAATCTTTCAGCTAAACTCTGCTAATATAATCCAGTGTAACACCAGTGACTTCTGCTGACTCCCTTCCCGCTCACCCTGCCCAAATAAACTGTCTCCTTTTGTCTGGGAGAGAATGGAGTTAGAATGGTTTACTAGTTTTACAAAGCCAGCCTTGACAGGGGTGACTGTTTTGCCACATTGTGAGGAAGTTAACCCCATAAGACACAGAATGACTAGCTATCTTGTAAATAAGGAATTAAACTTCCCCGATAGCCTGTTACAAAAAAAAAAATCTTGTGAAACCTGTGCATGAATTTTTAAAGAGCTGGTTATATAAGGAGTTTTAGTCTCAGCTCACATTGTCATCTCACTTTTATCTAATGCTTAAGAAAAGACATTGCCCTGAATACATAAACCCATCTGTGCAAGACTGTTGAATTATGTACAGAAGGCAGGGGATGAATAAATAATGTAGCAGATTTTAAAGATGGAATCTTTAAAAAAAAAGGTGAATATTTTCCCATCATTGAAAGGCATTCAAGCTGTTGGGCTGTTGCGTAAAGCTTCAGTTAATTTACTGTACCTTGCCCTCCTGGATGGTGACAACATCGGGCAAACCTCCAAGTACCCGTGCACGATCTGGAAATAAAGAAGCGTAATTTTCTTTAGTGTCTCAAAATCAACTGTGTTGCAGATTCTGTTTCCCCCCTAGTTCTTTAATATTATCTTATTTATGTACAATAAATATTGTCTCTGATATCTGCACTGGCAGAGAACTATTTGACATTCTTAGCACACCATTTCGACTTTTAAAACCGTTGAATTCACAGCAAAAGATGTGTTAATAGCCGGTGTCAATCATTTACAGAGGGGAATTAAAGTACATGTGCTATGTCCTGCAAATTTTGCCATCAACTCATTGTTATTTCTGAGTGCACAAAGAAAAGCTGAATTTTTGAGATCTGGCACTCTAAATTTTTAGTGTGGTAAACTAAAAATGTTGTGTTTCCAAAAGCAAGTGAATGACAGCTAATAAAGTGGTGGAGATTAGGTTTTGGTCTAAATACAAAGACAGTCTCAGTGCCAGCACTGAAATTCCACCGCTTTGTGTGTATCTGGGTGTAAATGAGATCGGTATTTGGTCTAGTTTTAAGCTCAAAGTCCCATGGGAATCTTATATAAATACAAATAAGCTGATCACATGCAGGCTTTCTTGCTCTTATTCTGGAGTATGGATTTGGTTCGTTATAAGTCTTGACGGAGCCTGGCAGAGGAAGGAAATGACTATACAGAATGTTCCCCTTCAATGTATTCTGTAAAAGACGTTCTCTGGAGCACAGAGATAACAACCTTAGGAGACCAGGAACGAGACTGTGTTATGTCAATTAGCATGCCAGCCCCTTATGAATGGGCCTGGGTTAGAAATGAAATGCCCAGAGCAGGGCTGTTACTGATCTCTTTGTGCCTTCTCAGCTGGGACTCATAGGGATCACTGTGTGTTTCCAAACCCCTCTCTATTTGGAGGTTATGTGCAGGACAAGTTAGCTCAGATCTCTCTACACATTTTTCTCCAACAACTTTTCAAATGCCAGTTCTACTCTCATTTTTATACGGGTCTGAAAGTTGTCTGCAGTGAAAGAAGTTTTTGATGTGTTACGTTTTTTCCTTTTATTTTTCTGTAAATAGGGAGAATAATGAGCTTAATAATTCAAGTTGAATTCTATTGACTTATTCCTTAAGTAATTATTGCATACTTTGTTTTAGTTGCTATGTTGGAGTCGACACACAGAAGATTCAGGAATCAGCCTTTAAGCAATGCAAAAGCTACTGTTGCTCTCTTACCCATGTCTGTATGCAATGCAGAGCCATTTGACATTTTAGATAGTTCAAAACTAGCCAAATGATTTCCTCCATTTTTGAAAACAAAGTGACTTTTGTGCAGAGAACACGCATGAGAGATCTCAGCAATAAATATAATTTTTAGATAAGGCTAATGGTAATGAGAACAGGAGCTTGGACTCAAAAAATCAATTTAACCCAGAAGAATAGTGGTATTAGCTGCAATGTGCACCACTGTTAAATCACTAAAAAGTCACTCTCCTTGCTTCCCCTTGGTGTAAGGACAAATTCATCTTAGAATGAGCACATGCACATACACATGTATACATGCCCTCTCTCTCCCGGCACACGGCCTTCCTGGAGAGAGGAAAACATTAGTCAAGATTTTATTGCAACTCAAAGAAGGCTCACTTACTTTTCTCTGCAATCGCAGCTTGCCTAGAATTGAAAGAAACAAAAAGAAAGCCCAATTGGAGTTAAAGTTTACTTAGAGTGATTGAAAAACAGCTTATCTTTTTAATTGCCTTTAATCCGTTAAGGAAAATCTGTCTCATCATTTGGCAATGCTGCTTATTTGTCATTACCTAACTGTTACATAAGAATTGCACCAAGGAAGGCACATGCAAAACTCCTACAGACTTCTGCAGGACTAAGATTTGTTTCACAGGATATATTTAGCTCCAACACAAAACAAACAAATATTTTTATTATTTTATGGCTGCCTTTACAGTATTTAGGTGGCATAATACTTACTTTAATCTCTGGAACTCAGCAAAGGCTTCATCAAATGCTTTGTAAAGAGAAAAGTTGATTTTAAAGGTAGGCTCAGAGGTAAGTTATGACAAGTTTAAATTTAGAATGTAGAACTAGATTTAAAATGTTTTTGTCATTTAAAATGTCTTTATCACTAAAGAAATATTAATGAATATTTCATATTAAGAAATATTAATGCATGCATACTGTGTAAGCCCTAAAATGCTGAATGGTTCAATTAATAAAGGCCATCTTGTATATGGCAGCTGTTATATATACATATGAATGCATAAACCCACTTTTTTTTCTTTTAAAAGTCAGGCTTTAAGACAAAGAGATAGCAGGAGAGCAATAGGCTGAAATTATTTCAGAAAAGAGAGGAAAAAACCTACAATACACTACCCAAATGATAGCTTACAGCATTAGCCTCTTTTGATTGTGCACCCCTATAGGTAAAAATTTTTTGAACATGCACCCCCAATATATGTATATTTATTTATTTATAAACTCTATAGATGTACTACTGAAGTTCTCATATTTTTTTCACACACCCCAGCAGATCATCTTGCACACACTCCACTTTGGAGACCACCAGCTTCTGGAATATGAGAGATCTGTTTTTTCCAACTGCTTTTCACATCTGCTCTGAAGCATCTCACTGATGGCCATGAACAAACCAGACAGCCAGCTGCTGTCTCCTTCGTAAATTCAGGCTAAGCTACCATCATGTGGGAGGTCAGCCTCTCCACTTTGAGAGGGAGGAAGAAATTTCCTTTCTCAGAAAGTGGGGGTAGAGTACAGAAGCAGAAATATGGAGATGTTTATAAGGTTATTGCCCTTACACAGAGCTTGCAGATGCAAAGTGAAGCTTTAGGGATGGCAACAGCGGGGGCTTGAAACTCAGCAATTCAGAAGGAGTTAATCTGTTCCCTAGGATCTGAGAGGTATCTCAAAGTAAAAGCTTCCAACAGTCAATCCAAATAATTTTACTTGTTCCCCTAACATTCCTTCATTGGGCTGATGAAAGGGACCAGTCTCGACATCTCTGAAGAATAAGGAGCCCCATTATATCCATCAAACAAATGCAGTAGGGAAGTAAGAGAACAAATTTGTCCCTCACTTCCTCCTCCAAATATTACTTGGAAGAGAGAGATACAGAAGGCATTCAGTGCTACAACTGTTTTAAAACTGCCTATCAATGCCAACAACACAAGGGGTTTTGTAAGATAGCTCAGAAACTGGGCTGACATCTCAGTAGGCAACTGTAAGTGGGTATTTGGAACAGGAAAAAGCCATTTGTAGTTTATGACCCAAGAGCATAGGTTGGGGAAAATAGATTACACTGTCCCCACAAGCACTGCCAGGCTGCTGAGTACACACACAGATCCTACAACCCAAAGAGCAACAGGTCTGTAGCAAGATCCTGCTGTAGATGCTCCTACCCTACCACAGTGTAACAGCCACATACAGATGACGTTAGCAGAGGCCATGGCCTACCTTGTCCAGAAAGATCCAGTGTCTTTTTGTGTCCTGTTTTGCCATCAAAGAGTTCCATTGTGTATTTGCCTTTGTCCTGTGGCGTTGGCTCATTGATCTGCAACCAGATCTGCTCCCCAGTGACACCAGTCTTCACTCGGTCTGTAAACCTAATCTGGGTATCACTGAAAAATAAACATCATTATGCTTTTGTTTTGCTGGAGTATGGGATTTGCTCATGATGAGTCACTGAGTATGTCTGCAGTTACTAAATGATTTCCAAGGTGCTATGGTATACCACCCTATTTTGAAAGTTCTGAAGTCAAATTCTTACTAAAGCTGTGGGCCAATGGGGCAGAACTGACATGACAGTCTTTCCCTGCTCACGGTCTATCTGTCCTCAAAGCTTGCAGAGAGGTTATGCATCTTAGTCTATGACCTGAGCCATAGAAGAGTTATGCAAATTTAAAACCTAGATCTCTGAAGGGTAATCCATGCATCCTCAAATGTTTACGTTGCCTTCTTAGCATAGTGGTTTTTTTTGCTTAGGCAAAACAAAACTATATAGGGCTGCACCTACAAAAAAACCCCACTTTTGTCACAAATGGTGTTTGTCTAATTGGAATGTTTTCTGATGTTCTGCTGTGCTTTGGCATTTACAATTAAACATACTTGGACATAAGTATATCTTCTTCCACAAAGATACCAATTTCTTCTCTTCCTAGCTAAGCAGTTAATTGCCCTGGATGGGGCAAAAGATATTAGTCAAATAAGCTACTAATTTTCTTTTTAACTTTAAACTGATAATTTTGCATATACTGGAGAGTCAAAGAACATCTTTACTAAATTAATTTGATGTGCTTCAAGACTAAATTAATTTCTAAAAATTAAATAGAGGAGAGAGAAAAAGAGAAAATTGAGAGAAAGAAAAATCCAAAATGCTTCATATTCACTTCCAGTTTTGAAATGCTTAGGATTCCTGGTGATACCAGGTCAAAATGGATGCCAAGAAACAGGAAAACCTCAAACTGCTTTCATTCCTCTCACAGCGTTGCTAGTCATCATCAGTGTCAATAATTACAGCCAGACTGCTACAGCACACCCTGGATACACTGTGCTTTATGGCACATGGGTTTTATTGAGAGATCAGTAATTCAGATTCCATCCTAAAGACTAACTACTACCATGTCCACAGGAAGTGAAGCAGCAAGAATAGTAATAATAGATTTGAAGCGATTCAAATATGTTATTATTATTAAATCAAATCTAAGTTGTTTACTCCTCTGGGTTTTCCAGTGCATGCTGTTTGCGCTGCCTTAGAATTCAAAGCTGTCACATGGATTTGGATATGCAACTCCCATTAATTTTACGGGGAGTTGGGCATTCAAATTCTTTTTAAAAAACTCAGTTCTTCTGTTTGTCTTGGTCAGGTTTGTAACTCTCACAGGAGGGGCTGTTTGGATTTTACTGCCCTGGGCACATGCTGAAACTTGCTTTGCCTCCTAAACACAAATCCATGCATTAAGAGGACGTGCCCGCTTGTCCTAGTTCCTGCGAATTGCGGCTTCTAGACAAGGAGGCCTCCAGGCTAGGTATCTCTGAACCTGTGGTGCTGGCTTCTTTTAAAGTTCGTTAGTCTCTCAGGTTATATTTGCATCACTCCTTAAAACTGATTCAGGGAAAGATGCAGCTCCCATCCGGGAGGTGGGAAGTGCTCTGAAGCAGCACAGCTCTGACAACATCCCATGGCATGGGACTGTCTGTTTCATGAGGGGAACGGCAGGAGAGCCCTGCACCACTAACACCTGGCTCTTGTACTGGTTTCACATAGGTGTAATTCACTGAAACTCATTCATATGAGAAAAGGACTCATGAGAGATGAGAAGAAACCTGAGCCTCATCTCTCTCATATATCCAGTCTATAAAAGCAGAATTATGCTGACTTCTGCAAAGTTTTTGCTTACTTACTTGTGCACCCAGCCTACTCTCAGATCTTCCACATAATAAGTAACATAGGAGTACAGTCTGATACCCTCAGCTGTGCTCTGGATTTTCAGGTCTGTCGCAGATAGAGCTGAAAGGAGAGCACATGGGTTTATGCAGCCACGCAGACATTCATTGAGTGCCACAATGAGTCACTCATTTGAAAAGAGAGTTAAGTGCTTACCAATCCTTCTGCATACTTCATTCATCAGATCTGCAAAAGCTGTGGAAATAAAATCCAGAGACTAAGACTGTGTCTGCAGCTCAAGCACAGTCAATAATAGGACGAGTACTGGCTCTGAAATATTCTCCCCAGTAGGCTTGAAAAAGAAATTAGACCTACCTTACAAAACATATTAGAAATCTAAGTAATGCAGAAATATTGCCTGTTATTCTACGATTTCCAAACTTGATTTAATAGCAGCTTTGATGAATACTGCTGCAGCTGAACAAAACAATATTATCTTTTTCTTTTTTTTTTTTTTAATGACACTATTTGGTTGGAATGCTAACCCATCTATATACATTCTAATAGATAAGTTTTTCTCCACTTGCTTGGAAACGTAACTGAAATTTTAAAAATATAGTAATCACAATGAACGGAAAGGCCCCTAAATAAATGAATGACAAAACATAATAAAAATGCAAAATCTTTTAAAATTATCTAGTTCTATAGTTTCTTTCTGTAGTTGTAGACTTAGACTACTGATGGCCCCCTGGGAAACTCTTTAGCATTGTGCTTAGCTTTAATCATTGTATTCTCCCAAAGTTATACAGAACCCAGACATGATAAGCTCTATTCAAATATTAGTTGAACTGAAAAATCTCCGTTTCTCTAATGAGATGATCTTCCCTACAGGAGGAGCAAAGCCACCGGAAGGCGATGCACGCAGTTGCCTGTAGTACCCTGAAGCCGCTTGCAGGCGGGCAGTCAGGCTGTCAGCTGGTGTGGCTGACAGCACGCAGAAAGTGGCTCTGACCTGTGTCCTTAAGCTTTAGCTCGCTGGAGTCCTTTCCTCTGTCGTCCTTCAGTATCACTTCATAAGTGCCAGCGTCTTTCTTAGAAAACTGCAATGTTGTAACAGTAAAACCAGTTTTCAGAATAGTTACCGTAGAAAAATCTAGATTTTACTCCTGAACCCAGCTGACATGCCATCCCCGTTCCCAGGGAGGTGCCCGATGCCCAGGGCTGGGGCTGCCCCCTGGCTGTCCTGCTCCTGGCTGGGGTGGTGGGATGGCCCTGGCTGGGGGGTCCTGGCCTGCCGCTGTGGGGGATCCCCCAGCCCCAGGGCACCCTGACACTCTTCCCTTCTTCAGCCAAAGAATGGAGAGCAAAGAGATGAGGTGGTGAATGCAGGTCACCCCCTGGTCTGCAGCAAGGCTGGCTACGGACCAGACCTCTCCGGTGACTCCAAGAGGGTGGTCTCGGAGGGAAAGCCTGAGTGACAAGCGCTTTCCAAATGCCGTTCGCAAGGTAAATGTGGTCTCATTCTGCTGTTAAACTGACATGCAAAGGAAGCGACAAGCTTATTATCTCTTCTGTCATCATTTTCTGAAAATCTGAACAAGCGGTTAGACATTTGCTTTAGCTAAAACACAAACACCTTGCGAGTTTTTTCATTTTTAAAACCCACTTCCTTTTTTGATCGTTCTGCTGAAATACCAGATTAGATCGTATCTTTCATCTGCATTCGTAACACTAACTTCAGCTGAGGGCTAACAAGGACAGTCACTCACCTCTGATATCAGCAGAGTACACACACCATCTTTAAAGTCGTGTTCTTCGTCAACCATTATCTGCCTGTCATCTTTGTACCATACAATGTGTGTTTCCTTCTTAATGTTAGCCACCTAAGATGGACGAAAAACCACATCGTAATTGTTCTCTTCCTTTGAGCAGGGGAACTTAGTGTCGCGTGGGTTAGCCTGTTCAAGCCTCTCATAAAAGAACAGCAAGTTTTACAACTTGATGGCAGTGAGTGGTTGCAGGCCTCCATTTTAAAATGAGAGGTGCAAGAGGGAAAACAGCAGGGATTAAAAGAGAGAGAAAAGGACTGCCAACAGCTTCAAGGAGCCCAGGGAACCAGGGGGTCCTGTCCAGGGCATTTCTACACACATAAACTGGCCAAAAAATGAGAAAGTCTGAGGATTCACAAAGATTTGTCATTTCTATTCAGGTGCCTTTTCCTGGGTGAGTGCATGACAGACCAGAAGAAAAAAGTTCAAGCTATTTTCCAAGGTGTTTTGTTACGCCCAATGAGCAGTCGCCCCAGCATGATTAGCCTTCAGAAGCTCTGTTACTATCCAGTACACAGTTGGGAGTACACAAGCAAAGGGCATGTCTTTAGTCCCTTCCCACCCTTACCCTCGAAGTAGTGGTAGATCAAAGTGCTTTGAACGTTGTACTCAATATTTTCCTTGCCACTTACCTTACATTTCAACAACACGTTGCATTCATCAGTAACTTCCCATCCCAGTTTATCCACAAAATGAGGACCTGTTTACAATTATATGTATATTTTTAAGGATTACATCAATAGTATTCACTATACAAAACCAATGACAAATGTGTTTTTCTTGACAAGAGTACTGTTATATTTTAATGTGGTTTGGTTTTTCCTGTTTCTGCTTCAGAAGGTATGCAATCACATGACAGAACAAAACATCCATTTCAAATTAACATATATAAACAAACTCTTACACTTAACAATCTAACACGTATGTGATTCTTAAAAACATCCATATTATTACCTTGTTTCCTGTGCCACTCCTTTCTCTGGAAATCTGCTTCATCCTGCAGCTTCTTGAATACTAGGAATTAAAACCAGCAAGAAATATTAAGGTTAAACATCATGTGCCATTTGTAGATTACTGAATGTCACCATAACTGTAAGGTGCAACTCTGTCCCTTGGAGGTCAATGAGAATCCTGCCATAGGGTCAGGTTTTCACTGAACATTTCAAAGTATCTGAAGCTGATTACAGCTAACACAGCTTTCCTAGATACTTGCAGCCATCAGGAGTTTAATATGTCACATCTGTTGAAGTGTAATCCCCAACCATACAGCTACTTTCCGCTCTCAGTAGGAAGGTAAATGAACATCAGCAGAGTCAGCAAGCTGCTCAAACTCTAATTGGTGTGAATACTTGTTCCTGCCTGAATGGGCTTTTTACATGGGAAATTTTTATTCCACCCACAGAAAAGTAAAAGATGACGGGCTGCAATATTTTACATTTGTACAACAATTCTCCTTCCTCCCCGCGCTTTAAAAATATCAGTTCTCACACATGCCCTGTCCCATATGAGTCAGGCAAGCAGTGTGTCATGAAAAAAAGACTGGAACTTCTATTGGTATTGGAAACAGTGGAAGCTGAAGATGACAACTGAGGTAGCCTCTGTATAATTTTTCTAGCCTACTGTGCAATATAGAGTAGCTTACCATCGCCAATGAGGACAAGGCTGGATTGATTGGTTGCTTTTCCATCCTGCAGTTGGAAAGTGTAAGTCCCTTCATCCTTGTCCTCAAGTTTATCCATAATCATTTCAACAAGGCCGGTCTTCTGGTCTACCTTCATTTTATATTTCTTCAGGAATGGAAAGCAAAGCAACAGTTAATGGATGTCGGAGTAAGAATATATTTGTCAAACACTATATGGTATCTTTAGGTGAAATTTTGTTTTCTTTATTCAGATTCTCACTATCTTTAGCTCCAACTCTAAACATAAAATCAAATAAATAAGAAATCAGTTAAAGGTGAAACCTATTTACTGATGCTATACAAACATGTGACATTCCTGTTGTATGGTGACTACTGTGTTCTTCTTCATTAGAAAGGTTTAGATTTGCATCTCTTCAGAATAACACTTTCTTTTAGTATGATTATATTTATATAATATAAATAATATTATAAATTAAAATATATATTATAAATATATATAATATATAATTATATAAGGTTTTGTGTAGAATGCTCTCTCTCTGCCTTCTACCTGATATCAGTGTTACAACAAAAGCATGCCATGTCATGTCTTTGGGAGTAACAAGTTCTGCTGCTGGAAATAACCACTTGAGAATTCTCCCTTGATGTAATAAATTCCCCAAACAGCAAAGAGAGGTGACAATTGAGCACAAGGGTATGCTAGGCCATAGATGCAGGAGGTGTGATGAATCTGGGCTACTGCACTGATTCTCTGAAGACCACAGTAGCTGCTTACCTGGGACTACCTTCTTGCAGGAACTCCTATGGTCCCCACTAGTTGACAGAACACGTGGTACTCACAAAGGTGGCAGGAAGACATTTATCTCCGCTTTATAAACTGCATCCAGTAGAATTCAGCTGCAGCTCAGAACTATGGACAAAATCTTTCTAATGATGCTTTCAATGACATGCTATTTCTCATGAAAATGCATTAGTGCGGAACACTAGTTGGAAGTGTATTGAAGACAGAGACATTAATTCTCATTGATACTCGTAAAAATGCCAACCCATCCAAGCAACGAAAAGGCTCACCTCTCCATTGAAAATCTCTTTGTCGTTAAATATAAAGTTGGCCTTTGCATTGCCAGACAGTTTTTCAGCTTGCAACCAGAATCTCACTTCTCCTTTTTCCAAAATTTCCACTGCCAACTCAGAGGCAAGTGGGACAGCTGCAAAGAAGAAAGAAAAGGATGAAGCATATACTTTGCCTGTGCCCCAACAACTATTTTCTTCTATAATCAGAGCGCCACTTCTTCCCTTCCTACTTGGATGCATTATGCAAGGTAGGTAGCTTATGATAGCTCTTCATATAGACAGAATGCCTCTCCACTCACATATACATAGGATGACAGACAAGATTTAATCTTTTGATCCTTCTATCACTAGGTCTGTACAGACTGGAAGTGTTCAGGATTTGAGTTATGCTGGTGCCCCTCCATTTCAGTACAAGGCTAAATCTATTTCAAAGGTAAACTAGAAGTATCTCTGCAGCATATGTGAGTTTGTGTGGCACAGACCCATGTTTAATGAGTTGCTTAACAATGCTGCTATAAGACAGTGAATTGACTCAGCAGAAAAAAAAACACCAAAAAACCCCAAGAACAAAGCTAGATCAGAAAGTCAGTTGCTGAGCTGTAGGTTGGGAGATTTTTGTAAAGCACTCTGATCCTTTGCTGGGTGGAACCTCCATCTCCCAAAATTCACTAAGTATCACAACAAACACTCGATCTCTCCAACACATTTTCTTTACCTATGAATAATAGAAATTTCCCACATATAGACCAATTTCTTGTGTTAGCAGGAAAAAAAAAGCATGTAAACTGCACCACAGGTAATTTTAGGGTTTTTTTTTTCATTTTTCCTTGTTCTTTTTAGTAAAAGTCCTCAGCTTGCTTTCACTTTATCTTTTTGTTAAAATATCATGATCAGTAACAGTAAATGTGAACATTTAGACTCTGATATTGGGGCATATTGCTCATTTTATTGACTTCTATAATTTTTAGCTGTTTTAGCAGATGCTCAAATTTCCCACAAAATCGTACTCTAGGAAGTACGTATGCTCTATGTGAACTCTACCTCAATCTCCACTTTCACAGCAGTGTAAAGTCTGCATTGCAAGGGTGTAACATGGAACAGCCAAGGGCATTGTACAAACACATTGCAAAATGCTTGATGATGTAGTCTGGTGATAGTGTAAATATACACCCCCTCCCAGACAAATGCCAGGACAGGCTTGTTTTTCTCTTCCAATTGAAAATATTCTATTCTATTCTATTCTATTCTATTCTATTCTATTCTATTCTATTCTATTCTATTCTATCCAACTTTGTGTATGTGAAGGTCCAGCTACAGCAGGAGAGAACTGGGACTGAGGTAGTGTCTAATTTCTCTCATCTTTCTATTTCTTAAATGATTGGGGTGCCTTCTGGAGCAGAGCTGCCATCTCACCCCACTGCCAAACAAAGTTAGTGGGTGAGGACCCCCTGTGTCTTCCTTTCCCATGCTCACCCTTTCCCTGCACCTACGCCCTCCTGCACTCGCATGCTTTTGGTGCCTGAGTGGCACAGGACCTGTGTCTGGTGAAAATAAGGCTTCTAGGAGGTAAGGCAACAATCACAAGAAAAAAAGAGAATTATAAAGAAGACACAGGCTTAACCAGAGAGAGAAAAGCCTGGAGCCTGGAGGAACAGCATTACCGCGAAGGAGCAGGGCAAAGAACAACCCCATAGGAGTGTGCTCCAGCAGTGCAAATGGTCCATGTGAAGCTTCCTCACCCAGTGCATCACTTTGCTTGTAAGACACAGAAGGAACCTCAAGTCTTGCATAATTTCTCAAAACAAAATGATTGAAATGCTACAGGAGCCAGTGGAAGCAAGAGGGAGAGGGTGTGAATAAACATCAGGCTGCACTGCTTTTGTCTCACCGTCAGATCTACGGCAAGTTTAAACCCCCGCTTGATTTGAATGTAATTAACTATGAATATCTTAGTCTAACGTGGAAGAAAGGAAAGTATCTCAGAAGCTGTTAAATCAAGGGCTGACAGGATACAAAAGAATTCTTTTTGGGGAAAAGACTGTTCACTGCCCAGCCCAAAGGAACTGGACCAATCTGTGTTACAGTCCTCCGTAAGCAAAAGTCTTATTTTAAAATATTTCCTTAAGCACCAACTGACAGCCACTTTAAGTATTTTCCAGCCATTGTGCTTAGAAAGTTTTATATCCTGTTTGTATAGCATCACAAGTTACCATGAGCGCTTGACAGGGAGTCCTCAGGCAGTTGCTAAATTGAAGACTTGGAACAATTTATTTTTACCTAACACCAATACTCTATTGTACCCATATATAGTTGCGTTCTGTAAGGCTGCGTTATTCAAGCGACACATTTTCCCATGGAGTTACTGACTGCAGACGTTTCTAAGCAGAAGTTGCAATTAAATGCAGTTCAGAAGTACAAACAAAGCAAGAGCTTATGCAAGAGCTTATGTTGAATTAGAAATGCCTAGCGAATAGAATAGAATAGAATAGAATAGAATAGAATAGAATAGAATAGAATAGAATAGAATAGAATAGAACAGAAAAGAAAATTTTAATTTTTTTTTAGACAATTTGAGTAATCCTCAAACAGATTATCTGGAGATATGACTGAAGTTTCATGTTGTTTCATAGGAGCTCTATATTATTTTTCTAGCCTCATAGCCTTAACAAGATGTATCTTAACCCCTATTTGTAATTATTTTTTGTAGTGTCCACAGGGCCTAGAGTAGACAAAGCAAGTAAGGCAGTTTCCTCCTTACGGATATGTTCTGCAGTGATCTCCCTTTTTGCCTGTGCCTCCTGAAAGCTCATGCACAGCTAGAAGTGTACAGTTACCTAACACGATGCAAAAAAGAAGACAGTCTGTGTCCTGAGGAGCTTATTTTGTGATATTAGTTATGAAGACAGAGAGTGGAAGTGCACTCAGAAGAGAAGGGTCGGGCAAGTAGGGAAGTGTGACAACAGTAAGGTTTTGTGATGACTAACTTTCAGCGTGAGGATACAATTAGGAGGGAACAACTGGGAGGAGCAGAGTAAACAAGGGGATGCTGGGGCTGTCATTAAGCTGTCAAAAGGTGATACAATAGGTTGAGAAGGGTAGAGCTGATACGGAAAAACACAGAAGGAAGTGAGAGAGATGATGCAGGCAAAAAGACAGGCAATTTCTGTGGCTGAGCTTTGACGGGGCTGAGAGACGCGATGTGGCTGAGTTGGCAGAGGTGCCAGTCATGCATGCACAAAGTTGAAGATGTTAAAACATAGGCAAGAGTTTTAGAGCCT